>NC_053517.1:17995000-18710000 GCF_016920715.1 Anopheles arabiensis
TGGCTTTGAACAGGTTGCGGCTAATCATACTACCTTTTTCTTCTACAATTGCCCTTCCCTGAAATGTGGACGCAAACACCAAACCTTTTTGTTTGTATCCGGCCACACCTGTCTCGTACATATCAGCTACCTAAACAGTCAGTTTGCTATTTATTCCGTTTAAAATACTTGGCTCCTCTTTAGGGTTGACTAGAAAATTTGGCTGGAACGTCATACTCGATGACTCCATCCCGAAGCTGATGACGTTCAGGAGTAAAGAGGGGATGGAGAAGAAGGGGCAGGAAAACGACTAGACCAAGCGCTCACAGGCCTGTCTGGTGGGATTTAGCTTCCTGGTGCAGCTGCCGAAACGATGGTATGTGTGGGCTGACACCAAAGTCTTCCGCCGGCAACGTCATGCCCGTCGGCGATGCCACGGTTGGATACTGTAATGAAGCGAAAGTCAAAACGATACGCGACACTGGTCAGTGAAGTGATCCTAGACCCTGTAGTGCTGCAGCAACGACCACCTACCTTTTTCATGGTGTAGCTACGGCCACGGACACGCGTCGTGTTGCGGCGTACCGGATTGTTAGACGGGGCTCTCTGATTCAATCTCACTGAGCTGAATGTGCTTCCCCGTCGCCCGAACCGGGTTTTCGGCGATGGTGTTGCGGTTGCTGAGAATGCAGACAACGGAGAAGGATTAGATTGCGATTGGGACAACAGAGAGGCAGAGTTGGTGCGGAGCGGAGGCTGGTTTAGGATTTAAATGTTATACGCGGGATTTATTTCACACACGGAACGATTCGATCGATCAATCAAGCTCGATCATTTTGGTGGTGAGGATATTCCAATTTCCGCAAGAGGAAGTAGAGTTACAGTACACACACACATAGAGAAAATTACCAAACAACTTCAACACATACATGCGGCAGTATTACGGGTAACGATTAGTTGAGTGTCATTCGAAAAGATCACGGCCACTGAACAAAATGCATAAGGATTAGCCGGCTTTTGAACAGGTACCTTAGCTACTGAAAATTGATTGAGAGTCCAATGAGAGCTTTAGTAAGGGCTACTACGCATTACAGGAACCACGTGGGAAATGTGAGTACGAAACCAATGGTGTAGTGAGTTAAGGGAACGACCAATACAAGGAGGTTCCAACGGATTATTGATATCAGTTAAAGGGCTTGCGGCAGTAGCAAATTACGTACGGTGGGAGTAAACGCATCTTATTGACGGTCAAGTTTTTCGCTCGACTCCAGCCACACTTTTCAGCTGCAACATGTGGCACATAGATAGACATAGACATAGACATATAATCAGAGAAATATAGATAGAGAGAGAGACACGCACACACAGTAAAGATGATATCGAACAACGGCAACCACGTGCGATCGCGATCGTGTGTGTGTGTGTAGGTACGGCGCGTAAGAAAGTTATTACCAACAACAATGCGTACACAGGTACACGGTAGAGTACGAGAAGAGAACGAGAAAGAGAAAACAGTGAATATAATGACATAGTTTAGAATAACACAATGTAGACAGTAGATAGATAGTAGGCAGATGTGAAAGTGATATAGACCGGACGGCAACTATTCTACATCAGGGAGAGATCGGGAAGAGTGAGTAGTTGTTGGATAGTTGTGAGACAGTGGACTAACACACGATAGTCCTGAAGATCACCGATGTACTTGAGAAAGTCTGCCCGACCATATGGATGACAGTGATGATGATCACATTTGTTGATGCCGGTAGTAGGACACACTTGGACATCTGCAGAAACTTACGTGTCGTGTTGATGTTACTCCGTTTGGAGGCTTGCATCATGCCGAATACGACAGCCGCCAGCGAACTGTGCTGAGAGGTTTGCCGCTGCAGCGATGGGGTCTGTGCCTGCGGAACACCGGCCGGTACTAGGGCCGGTGAGGTTAATTGACTGGCCGATATGTTCTTGCCCAGCACCCAGTAGGTTAGCATCAGTCCCTTGCCCTTTACGTTCACTTCACCGCGTTGCTGCGTGAAAGGTAACACAAGAAGTAACAACAGTTAACGAACTGATTGGAAAGGATCGTTATCGCTCCACTTACCACACAGGTGTAACCCTTCGTTTGCAGCAGTGCCGCTGTATAGTCCGGAACCTGCACCTTCCAGTTTTCACCGGTCGAGTCCATCCGGGACGCGACGTTTACCGTGTTGCCCCAGATATCGTACACGGGCTTGCGGGCACCGATCACACCACTGACGAGCGGCCCACTGCTAATGCCAACGCGCAGCTGAAACGTGTTAAATGCGTCCTTGTTTACCTCCTGCAACTTCTGGCGCATGGCCAGCGCAAACTCGACCAGATCGCAAACGGCTTCCTCGTCGCGCTCATCCACGTGTGACTATTACCAGAGAGTGTTAGTTTAATATCACAAAAAATAGAAACACCCCATACAAGCACACCTACCTTCTTGGTGGAGCACAGATTAGAGGCGGCCATATAGGTCGCACCGACGGTTTTAATCTTTTCCACCGTCTCGAACCGGGGCTCCTCGAGCAGCGAGTCAAAGTCCGATATGATCTCGTTCAGGATGCGTATGCACGCCTTCCCATTCTCAATGTCCTCCGAGTAAAAGTCCTTAAAGTTCGGTATCGAGGCAAACATCACCCCGCACAGCTCGTGCATCTTCGCGTACAGCTCGTCCGTGCGCTCCTCGGACAGGTAGTACGTGGCGACGTGATCGGGCAGGATGTTCTTAATCAGCAGATCGTTCAGATGGCGGTTCGATCTCATGTTCGACAGCTCCTTCTCCGCCTGCTCCTTCCAGATGAAGTCGAGCCGGGACGTAACCTCGACTAGGCGGGCGTGGTACGTGACCATCGTCAGGAAGACGCCGAGCAGGATCATCATCTGGGCGGCCAGCGGCATCCCGCTCGCCTGTATGTACTGCAGATCGTACGAATCGAACACCTTCTCGAACACGAGCAGTATGAGAAAGGAGTAGCACGCAACCATCGCGATCGCCATGAACGTTTTCACCAGATAGTACAGCTTCAGGGCCGTTGCGAGCGAGATCAGGCACAGCACCCAGGTGAACACCACGTACTCGGGATGCACGCAGGACGGATGCAGTATCGGTGGAGTGGACGTGGTTTCATCGTGGTCTAGCAGCTCATCCGTCACCAGCTCGGTAGTGTTCGCATCCGTCTCGCTCACTGTCCGATTGGTCAGCGCACCCAGCTCCAGCGCATCACCGACTGCACGGCGCAGCAGCGTTATCGCCGTGCTGTTCACGTTCAACTGTCCGCCGGCCTGCCAGTAGTACGAGTAGCTCGGACTGACCGTACTACGATCCGGAACCGCGTCCACCTCCTCCAGGTCGCACATCATCAGCCCCATCGAACTGGCGATCGACATGAGGATGATCGTGAGGCAGACAAATATCGTGCGCCTGCTACGATCGTGCACCAGCGTCGAGGAGCTTTGCTGCAGAAACTTGGGCAACCCAGAGAACTCCTCCGCCATCACCAGAATACAGCCGACCGTCAGCAGAAAGGTGGTGATCGACAGGGCCACGATCAGGATGGTGCAGCGCGGTATAATCACCGCCTGGCAGAGCACGATAAAGATCCACACCACGAACACGCACAGCATGTTCGACCGGAACATGTCCTCGCGCAGCTGGCAGAAGGTGCCCTCCTGCGACGAGTCCTTAAACTTGAGCGTCCACGTGTACAGATACTCCTGCCGGATCTGCTTGTTCGAGTTGATCTGGATGCTCTGGTCGATCATCTCGTCCACCTCCTCGGTCGAGGTGAACACGTCCTCCCGGTCGGTGTGCTTCTTGTCGCGGAAGCTTTCCGCCGCATTCACGCCCCCGCCGCACTCGTTCAGATTCTTGAACGGTATCTCCGGTATCCAGTCCGTGGTCGTCTCGTCCTCGTGGATCGTCGACTTGCTGGTGCGCTTCGTGATATGATTGTTGTTGCTGCTGGTGGTGTTATTGTTATTGTTATTGTAGTTGTGCTGCACCACCGAGCCACCCGAGCATGTCGCCGTCGTGCCGGTCGTGTTCGTGCTGTTCGACGTAATGCTGGGCGTTTTCGAGTCCTTCCGGAACCGAGACTCCCCCGCCCGCATGGCCGCCGTCTCCTTTTCGAACTGCACCGTGCTTTGCCGATCCATCAGCCGTTTGCGCGGCCGCAGCGGTTCCGTGCGCTTGATGAGAAACGTTTTAATGTTCATCATCTTCAGATGGCTGTCCCGGCTGCCGCCATTGCCCGGTTCCACCTCGTACGTATCGTTCAGACACTTGAGCGTCGCCTCGGAGATGTGCACCCGGCCCGGCACGCCGCCCGATTCCATGTGGTTTGCAATCACCACATCGTTCGACCACACGTCAAAGTGCCACTTCTTCTCGCCCAGCACGCCGCACATTACCGAGCCACTGTGGATGCCGATACGCATGTCCAACTCCACCTGCAGGGCGGGAGTCAAAACATACAAAACGTAAGATTAAGACCAGATTAAGGATGGTGTGCAAATCCTCAAACACTCACGTTCGTCTGACACCGGACGTCCTTGATGGCCTTGATCATGTGCAGACCGGTCTCGACGCTACACACCGCATGATCCGGGCGGCTTTTCCAGCTTTGACTGTCAAACATCGACACACAGTAGTAGCAATCGCCGAGCAGTTTAATACGCAAACAGTGATTATCCTGGGCGGGGAGGTATGGGAGACACGAAGACGAGAAGAAGACGCTTAGTTCACAACCCTGCCCTCATGCCTCACTCGCAAATTCATTCACCTACCTCTGCAATCTTGTCGAACCGTGCGAATAGATCGTTCAGTATCTTGACCAGCTGCTGGGCGGACGTTTTGCTCGCCAGCTCGGTAAACCCCTTGATGTCCGCAAACAGTATGCTCACGTTGTCCATGTGGTAGATGTACAGCTTCTTGAACTGCGTGTCGACCTGGGCCTGTTCCGGCGATTTGTACATCTCCTTCCGGATGTCATTGTTGACGAACATTGGCAGAACTGTGCGTGTGGGAGAGAGGGAGACAGAAAGGGAGACAAAGGATGATAATGAGGCACACCACACCCTACAGTAAAAGGTGTTTATTAAAACAGGAAGATAAAAACCTCATCGTTTAATTATGACAGCATTCCCCACACTTTCATCGTTCATTTATGCAGTAAAGTTTGTTTTTGCCGAACGCTGCAGGGGGCAGACAACTCACATTGGATCGTTATGAGGAGAGTTACGTGAAAGTTTTTCATAAAAATTATCCAGTATTGTCATGCTAGTGAGACGACCGACTGTTAGAAGCGGCCAGGCACTGATGGTGGAAGGTACGAATAATTATGCAAATCGAGCGCTCATGGTGGCAGTCGTTAGTAAGTTAGTAAACTGTTCGCTTGCAGCAGTCGGAATGGCCAGCAGAAGTTTGGAATGGGTGTTCCCGTGAGAGTAACAGAGAGAGACCGAGCGAGCGAGCGAGAGAGCTAAGGGCGATGCAATTGAAGAACACAGTAGGGACGAATAGGGAAGACATTAAAACAGAAGTACGTGCGGAACTACTGGCAAATGTGCTCGGTGTGTATCGTTGCCCAGCGTGTCTTTATAGTCCTGTTTTTTTACATACAAAAACAAGTAAATAGTGCACGTTAAGGGTTTGAGCAATTAATTAAACGGGGAAAGCATTTTTCGTTGCCTCTCCTGATTCGCACGACCTAACGAACGCAATAGTGAACTCTGAACTCACTCGGAACAGATGATATACTTGTAAATCATGTAAGCATCACTTCAAGAGTACGCAAGAGCTCTTTCACGTCGACGTCGGTCATAGTGTGCCCGGACAGGAGCAACAACAACCACTAAAAACCCATCCATACCTTCAGCGGACCCATTAATTGAATTACTATCGAAAACTTCCTCAACCAAAAACTCAACCCCCAAAGTAATTCGATTTCCGGGACTGACGGGATGCACTCTTCTCTGAACCGCGCGGGTTGAATGTTTATAGGTTCGTACGCAATGTGAAAGTGGAAAACCTGCACGTAAAACGAACGCACGGAAAAATAGGTTAAAAAGGCAAAAAAAAACCCAAATCTTCTCCGAGGCTCAAAAAGCTTAAGTACCGAAACCCTACCAGTTCAAGAGATGTGTGGAGGAAACCGTAGGATCCTTTAGGATCAATTTATGCTGCCATAACCTCTGCTACTGTTTCGCGTGTACAAGCGTACTAGGTCGTACTAGTCCAGTATATGTTGCTGCGGAGATAACAAAGAGAAAGCTTACGGTGGTACGCCCCCCCCCCCGTATGCTCCCGTGACGTGGTTACTTACTGGAGTCGAGCAGCCGTTGCGTGCGCTGGTACTCCTTTTCCGATTCGCGCTTGTGCTCCATCGCTTTGTGCGTTTCGATGAAGGCTAACCGTTGGCCGCGGTCGGTCAGATATTTGGTGTACATGCCGGCAAAGTTGATGGCCAGGTAGAGCAACAGATTGGCAATCATCTGTCGAACGATGCAGCTTGGATCCTGTTGGATGGGGGTTGTCGGGTGAACCGAATAAAATAGGGTAGCGGTTAAGGGTTGATGGTTGAATAAGAGGTTTAAAGAGAAGGGTGTGTTTGGTTGAAAATACGGATCGATCAAATATTTGCTTATTTAAGCATTCACAATTCTGATTATCTATTTAAACATGAAATGAAAGTTGATTTATTACTAGTCACATGGACTTTCAATGTACTATTTTACTGGTTTCAAATGTATTTCGTGGTGAATAGGAAAACAAGTTTATTTCGGGGACTTTTATCATTAAAACTAGTATTTAGATGGAAGAAATTATGATATTTTCGACTTTTTTCGTTTGCAAAGTATAATTTTAATAAACAATTATCAAAATCCTTTAACGCGACCGTAATTTAAAGCTGAAATACCCTTTAGTTTGCTATAACCCCCCAATCAGAGATAAGTAATATCGCATTCATACACGTAGAGCTTTGGGCGTAAATCCCTGCAACCCTGTTTGATGGGTTAGTGCTTTAGAGCTATTCAAACAAGCTTCGTGCTACAATTTTCTTTTTCATTTCAAAGAAAATCAAACAGTTGTAACTCTTGGACCTTAACACCTAACAAGCTTATGTGCTTGGATGCGAGCGAGCGAGCGAGCGTTTTGGGCCCACGGGGATGACATTCATACCATACCTTGTCGTGCAGGAACTTGTTCAGCGATGTCACCACCAAATGGCATATGGCCGTCATCGAGCCGGCAATCATGCACCACTTCAGTGGGAGCGGCAGCATAGCGTACGGCACGAAGATAATGAACAGCACGTACCAGATCAAGTATTCGCGCTCGGCAAAGCCCAACCCTTCGCCGAGAAATCCCTGCAGATTCAGCAGCAGCCAGGTGCAGACGGCCGCCCAGTGCAGATAGTTGTTCGCGAACAGCCGCCAGCTGCCCAGCACGCAGATCAGAAAGTTCGAGATGATACAGCACACGGACCAGGTCACCTCGTGCGGCTTGATTGTCTGTGGTGCCATCCGATGCCGTAGCAGTGGGGGAAAAAGAAAACAAAACGTAAGCAAATCAGCAAGTCGCGCATCGATGTCCGCCACGGATGCAAGGACCATTCGTTAGTCAGTCAGAGCCAGCCGGTCGGGTCGATGGTGGTGTTATCGTGTTATTTATTGAATCACTGATAACACGATAAAGCTGCCCCCACCACTTACCATGCCACTGTTGAAGCCGATCCAGACCGAGGCCAGCACCACCTTCAGCACCAGGTCGACCACGTTCACCAGGATCAGCGACTTTTGCCGCTGGCGGTGGGAATAGGTCAGATAGGACCGCTCGAGGGACGGCGCACGGAACGAGTTGGTCATGGATGGGCACAGGATGCCCTTGACCACGTTGCCCCGCTTGAACGCCGAGTAGGTGTTGTTCGTGTGGGGCTGGGTGTGGGATGCATTGCCGCCACTGCCACTGGCTGTCACCACCCCCGGATCCCCCGGATGTGGTTGTTCTCCTCCGCCCGGCGGTGGCGGTGGTAATGGATCGCCACCCTGGCCACCCTCCTGGTAGTCCGGGCCGCACTGCTCGATCGTGAACGATGGCGACACTATCCCGTTCGGTTGTTGTTTTTCATTATTAGCTAGTTAGAGAAAGAAAGAAAGAGAAACAGAGAGAGAGAGAAAGAAAGGAAGAGAGCAGGAGAGGATATTGCAGTTTAATTTATGAACATAAAATTATGTTCATTGAACGTGAGAGGCTGCTTTAGGGTCATTAAGCAATATGTAAAAATTCGTTATTGGTCATGGTTTCAATCAAGGATGGATCTAATCCTGAATCTTAGTCAAACCGTGGGTTCGATCTAGATGTTGGCAGTAACTTTGGTTCGATTTCAGAGTTTATAGAGTTATAAAGAGAGTTTGTTAATTTAATTTAATTTAATTGGTCTTTCCATGCCATCCCAGACGCTGGATCGAATCAAATCTCAACCACGCTGTTCCTAAGGCTTTCTGTTCTTCACCATTGTGTTATTAAAAGTCTTCCGCATACACCTTGCTTCCAATAACTTCCTACTCTGTGAACGAAACTTTCCAATCTGCTTAATAGCGAACGAATGTCCAACCGGCAAAGAAACGATTGGCCGGACCAGACCGTTCGACTTTTCCTTCACACAAGAAAAGTAATTTGTCTTCAGGACAGGCTTTTCCTGCCATTCATACCATCGGAACTATGTTTGTGCTTTGTGTGAGTGTGTGTGTGTGTGTGTGTGTGTGTGTGTGTGTGTGTGTGTGTGTGTGTGTGTGTGTGTGTGTGTGTGTGTGTGTGTGTGTGTGTGTGTGTGTGTGTGTGTGTGTGTGTGTGTGTGTGTGTGTGTGTGTGTGTGTGTGTGTGTGTGTGTGTGTGTGTGTGTGTGTGTGTGTGTGTGTGTGTGTGTGTGTGTGTGTGTGTGTGTGTGTGTGTGTGTGTGTGTGTGTGTGTGTGTGTGTGTGTGTGTGTGTGTGTGTGTGTGTGTGTGTGTGTGTGTGTGTGTGTGTGTGTGTGTGTGTGTGTTGTGTGTATATTATATACCTAGTTCCTTTGATTCTCGCATGTTTTGTTGTGCCTGTTAGTCGCTGTGTCATCGGCACCATTTCGGTTCCGTTCCTATGCACAGGACCTCACCATTCACTCTATGAGGCGTGAAAATGTCTATCTACTCCCCCGTTTGCTAATACTATTCATGAGCGGCAACCGTCTTCGTCTTCGTGTGTAGCCGCGTCTAGCTTTTACTTTCGCCTGTGACCAGTGCCGACCGGTGCCGGTGCCGAAGGACGACTGTGTGGCCGTGCTATTTTTAGCCCTTCACTCCGGTCTACCAGCACTGACGTGAGTGATGCGGATGCGAAAAATGCTCTAGCTCTTGTGCAGGCCAAAAAGGACAAAGGAAACCACGGCTGAAAGGAAGAGCTGAAAGCGAGAAGCAGCTCACAGAGGGAGGACACTGCCGACGAAACCATAAAGAACATCAATATGTTCTCGCCACCTGAGACGGCACACTACACTACACTGTGGCGCTTGTGGTGAGGTGAAGCAGCTTGTTACACATGGCTGCGGGAGAACAAATTATCGATTATTCAATTTGGCCGACCGTGGCCACTTCGCGAACGATTGACAAGAGGGCCCTGCCGTGCCGCTGCCAGCGGGCACAGGCGGACCACAGGCGGATTGTGGTGCGGAGGAATGACTTTCCTTTTTTTTGCCGCTTCGCTATCCCTTGCCACAATAACATGGCTATACCTTCTTCCGAGGGGCGAATTTTATTAATAGGTTGGTTGGTCGTGTGGGGGTTATCTTCTCCCTGCGAGCTTCGGTGCTCCACCTCGGGCTCGAGGGCTCGATCCTGCCCCTACACAGGATGTTGATACATAAAGACGTGCGTGCTCAGGAGCTTAGCGAAGCGAAAATTATCCTATCTAGTTAGATCCCCTGCACAATGGCGTGTTTTGTGCTGCTGTGAGTTGGTGGAAATTTACATCTCCCTGCCATGCCATGCTCGGGTGTGTGTGTGTGTGTGTGTGTGTGTGTGTGTGTGTGGGAGCTGTTTGTTCTTCCCCCGAGGGATTACGTGGCGAATGTTGGGCCGTTCTCGGAACGACTCGGACACGGAAACGAACATCCCTGGCGGTATCGATTCTGAGCTGTTAGTGCTGCTAGTTTATAGATTCATATGGACACGTTGTTATATCTTCTGGACTTGCTGGTTTTAACCCATCAGGCTCAGCTTGACCTACACATACACTAGTTTTGAACTGGTTTCTCAGAACAATAGCATTGAGATAAGATTAGCCATTTCGAAAAGCTGGTGATTAGGTGCTAATACTCACCTATTTCTAGATTGCCACCGGGTTCATCTGGTGTGCGAACAGGACCATCGCCCTTAGCCAGAGCAGCTCCATTCAGGTGTGGCTCACAGCCGGCAAGGGAAAGCGATCGCAAACGATCACCTTTCTCACCGGGCGCTGGTTGAGCCTTTGAACGGTGATCATTGGTGGTGGTGTCCAGGATGTCATCCGGCGCTTGGGCACCGTCTCCTGGGATGCGCGGTAGCTGCGTGATATCAACCACCCCGTTGCTGTCAGACTGTTCCTGATCCAGATCGATGGTGGCGGCCGGATTCACAATACCACCCTGATGACCGTACGCGTCACGATCAAGCACGCCCGCCGCAATGTTACGAGCCGCATCCGGCGAAACCAGTAGCTCCATCTCGTTCCGAGCAGTTCCGTGTGAAGCGTGTGCGAGTCTTACGGCCAGTTATTTAAGCATCTGTTAGAGCGATAATAAAACACAAGAAAAAACATGAAAAAGCAGGAAAACATATATTCTACAAATAGAGCGACATTTTAATAACAGTCTCGCATAAGCATAAGCGTTCTGCTGATTCTAATCCCCAGGGGAAACGTGATATTCTTGTGCTGAACAAGCGCGTGGAAGATATTCTTGAGCCGTTTCCCTCACTCACTCCTGCAGCCCATGCAGTAAGAAAACGTAAAACCACATCACCACAGATGAGTGGGCAACGGAACACAATAGGAATCGAAAATCAATACAATATCAATGCTCGGAGGACAACAGCAGCAAAAAACACGGCGACCGTTTTGGGAACAGCTTCAAGATTGCCTTTCACTATAATGACGATGCGGACGACGGATCGATTCATATGAGTCCCGGCGAGCGTCCCGTGGTCTGGCGTTCTTTTAAAAGCAGTGTCTCTTTTCAGTGTCGGTTTTTTTTTAAAGCGTCTTCCTTATTTCAAAGAACCGAGACGAATGACTAATAGTGCTTGTGTGTGTGTGTGTGAGTGCACGCGTCTTTGTGTTTTGTAGTGAATCGAATGCTTAATGATGAGTCGCCGTTGCCCCAAGCAGTAAAAGTTAGCCCCATGCATATTTGTATAAAGTTCTGCGTTTAATTGAGATTCATGTGGAAATCTCATCATTCATCACAACTTTCTTGGAATAGTTTTTTATCCATATGTTATGTTAATCAAGATCCTTTCTTATGTTGACTCCTCTCCTTTTAGTAATAT
Organism: Anopheles arabiensis; assembly: GCF_016920715.1. NCBI lineage: Eukaryota > Metazoa > Arthropoda > Insecta > Diptera > Culicidae > Anopheles > Anopheles arabiensis. The sequence continues at coordinate 18,006,565 of NC_053517.1, forward strand.
CGTTTGCATTTAAATTAAATATTAGATAAATCGCTGATCATGTTTTTAGTATAGATACATATATTATTACTGTATTACTATATTAATATACTATCGCATCTTATTTTATACACGGATACACACATATATTTTACACATACGTTTTTACGGCTTTGGTAAGTTGTACAATATTATGTTTTATATATTGGTAACCTGAAATAATTCGATATTACCTTTCTTGCTTTAACACAACAGCCGCCGGGACCCAATCTATGTCTACCTAACCCTTCTTTATACACGTGTGACGTGGCTTATGCAGGGCGGAACCGTGGTACAGTCGTCAATTCGAACGACTCAAGAACATGCCGGTCATGGGTTCAAGTCTAGAATGGGACCGTCCCCACGTACCATCCGTCTGTAGCAAGGATTGACTATCCGACTGTGTGGTAATGAATTACTTCTCGATAGCCTGTATGGGCCGGCATGTCCAACTAGAACGTTACACCACATAGAAGAAGAAGAAGGCGTATGCATAGTAAGATAACAGCCAAGGTAGGACAGGTTGTGGAAGAGTCATCGTGTATATCTTCTATCATGCCTGCTTAATATCCTTTCCGCTAAACCATAACTTGTTCTTCTTCTTTTGGCTCAACAACCATTGTTGGTCAGGGCTTGCCTGTACCACTACTTGGGGGATTGTCTTTCAGTGACTTATTGATTTCCCCACCTTAGCAGGACAGTCAGTCCTAGGTATGGCGGCACGGTCCATTTGGGGCTTGAACCCATGACGAGCATGTTGTTAAGTCGTACGAGTAAGCAAAGATTTTCTTTAATTTCTTTTCAACTTTTAAAATGATGTTTTTTTTTCCAATGTGTAAAATAAACATGGAACTGCCATCTAGTGTCAACTGTTCCCAAGGGAGCAACACAACTCTCTCCTTCGCACTTCTCACTGGCGAAACCGGATGTTAAGCATGTCCGGGAAAAAAAGAAAACAGCCCTTTTACAATGTATGTCATTCGGACGTATTCGCGTATTGGTCACTGTTCCTGCGGATCCTGCGGTTAGGTGAATGTGATTTGCTCACAATGATAAAGCTCGTTTGCCACGAACTGTAGCCGTACACGGTACTACCGACCGTTCTAAAGCGGAAATGTTTAGACAAGAAAAATCGTTATTTATACCGTTTTCCCTTCCCTTCGCGACAGGTTGGCTACGTACCATTTGCTGGACACCGTGCAGCAAGCTGTTACGACAGCTGAGTGAAGGATTTAATTCACCTTTGCTTTTTTTGTGGCAGGTTTTTATACACTCAACTAAAACGAAAGCTTTGTGCGGTACACCAAGATACATGGGCACAAACAACGGCCAACGTCCCTTGGTTTGGCTCACACAAAACTGGCTGAGCAAATGATGTGTGTTTCGTGTGCAATTCGTGCAAATGCTGCCCATTTGGGAGGGACATTTTCCTGTTGAATCGCATTCACTTTGCACTCGCTCGAACGAACGAACGAACGACCGAACGGTCCAGCCCTTTGACCCTTTGTTGCAGCAGTGGAGTCGCTGGAGCCGGACTAGCTCACGATGACCGCCAATCCGCTTAGCGGCAAACGCAGGACAATACAACCATCCACAAACGCTACTGCTTTGTGCGATGTAGCAAACACATTGTAAAGTGGTATTGACACGGGGCGTGTATTTACCGACCACCACCGGGCCCGCGGGAAGGAAACGGGCCGCTAGAGAGCGGAAATAATGAACCGCTCGCTCCTTCACAATCCCGGAAGCCATTAATGGAAGGAAAGTATGTTTTTCTGGCGATAGTTTTTCCTTTTTGTCATTTTCACGATGAAAACCTTCCCCGCCGGATTGGATGGAACGGCACAACTTGTATTGTGTGCAATTTTCTTGAAATCATCGCTATCCTCCTTGCCGGGTACATTGCCGGCGGATGCATTTCCGTCTTTCCGTCAGCTTGTCCCGAATCTGAATACGATCGATTTTGCGTTTTTTGGTGCGTTCTCGAAACGCTTTGGAATTGGTTTTCATTTTGCCGTTGTTGATTTTTTCTGCCAGAACTAGAATCAACACTTTGCTGCCGGCAAATCTGTGCAAACCCGCCCCATCCTGCTCAGCGAAACCGGTTGGGCTAAGGTTCCGCCAACTCCACAAACATTCCATTGACGCTGCAAATTTAGCTCGATAAATCTTTGCCGCCGAGGGGCGACAGTAAATGGATGCAGCTTTTCCCTCTTTTTCTCGATGTTTTCTTCTTCTACGTTCCATTTGTGATGAATATTTCTTTTCAAAAAGCTGGCACAAGAAAACACAAACACAAACCTCTACGAAACGGACGGGCCATCTTTTCGCACAGCTGCGTGTCGCGCTGCGTCGTCGGTTGCGAACTTGCGGCAAGTGCTTCGCACGGGACGAAAAGGGCGCAGCCAAAAGCAATGGACCGTAAAGAGTTTGATGGAATAAATAGCCCGTCGCCCTGTTGCCCTCCAATGCAGCGGGGCGAATCGGGTGAAAGTTCTAAAACAAAAAAAACTCCCAAAACCCATCCACATAACGAGTTTCCGTCCCCGTCGCAGGAGGATCAAGGGCCTGTGGGGCACTGTTGTTTTCGGGTACCGGGGGTTTCGGTTCAACTCATTCATTTTCACTTTCTTGTGCAAAGGGTTCCCAGGGAGAGACGGACAGGGGGAAACACTCCATTGCGGGTTTTGAGTTTGGTTTTGCATAAAAGAAATCCAGCAAATCGTAAGTTTTTTGTTTTTCTTTTGCGGAGCGAAACGGCCGTATCCATTTCTCGATCGCGTCTATTGTGTCATTTTTTTATGTAATATCAACATTTTGTTTGCTGTTGTGACCTTTGTGACTGTGTAGAAAACATGAAACAGAACACTGAATGGGTGTGATAAAATGTTTGCTGTAACGCTGTAACCAGCAGCCTTCACGCTCCTCGAACAAACCATTCGACTGATGGGACTCTTTATCAAACGGGCCTGCACAGGTAAGCTAGCATAAAGCCTTCTGCTCAATGTTCCATCAATTTTAAGAGCTTTCCGTTTGCAAAAAGCTAAATCCGTATAATAAATGAGTCTTTTATTGATTATTTTCACAGTCAGCGGATTCGGATTCGCCATGCCATGCTCGATTGTTGCCATCGCCCACTCGCGGGATCACATCCTGTTCGCAGGGAGCTTGAGAGTTCCATTTTTTTTGTTTATTTATTGCCCCAATCCTTCCGCTCGGGGGGGTGAAAATCATCCACAAGGGACCCATTTTTTCTCCACAAGTACGCAACCGAATAAAGGAAACATTTGCCAAAGCTGCATTGATGTTAGTTTTCGCTGTGTTCCATGCTCCATTCACACAACAATGAAACGCACGCCAAAGTGGCGAGCCTAGTGGAAAAGAATTAAGCCACTACATAAGCGTGCAGGCAAGCGCAGTATTGAGGGCAGTAGTAATAAAGTGTCCATAAACTGGGATGAAAAATGCTACATCAAGAACAACATACACACACACCCAAGCACGTATGCAGGGTCATTTTGGGTGATAAACTACGAAGCGTATGCGCTGCGCGATGATTCACTTGGACTGGTTCCATCGCTAACAAGACGGGTATAGAAATAGTATGCTTCTATTCTTTTATTCGAAATAATCCCTTTTGGGGCACGGGTCTGGGTACAATGCCAAATCGTGTGCCAAGTGGGGTTAACAATCTTAAGCCAGCCAGCCAGCCAGCCCGACAACAACGGCCAACGGACGTTACTGATGCTTTACTCTGTGTAAGCTTGATTGTGTGTTTGCCATTTATTTGCGCAAACAAAACATGGAGTGCAGCAGGGATGATTTTAATGACGGTATGATTCCTTTTCATGCGAGAGTGGCGTAAGTTGGCAGGTTAATGTGATAATTTTGGACCCATTTTAGGGGAGCATGTGGTGTATGGGGGGTGTATGCTAAAGTGGACCACTATTTTTTGGCATTATGACATATGTGGTCACAATGCGGGCTGAGGATATTTATTTTACCACGTAACCGGATTGAGAAAAGTGTCACGTCTTCTTACAGACCAGTTTTACCGTCCCGAAAATAAGTGAGCTTGATTTAACAAACACAAAGGGCGTAGGAAGATCGTTTCTCACGAGCGTTAGCCAAACAAAGTCGTTCGGGCATAGTTCAGCATTAGTTGAATTTCCCAGAAATGGGTGATTTTGCAATGATCTCAAGGGCTCTCCTGATGATGATACCAATAATGCTTAATGATTTTACTTGGAGTTTTGTGAAGCAGTCGTCAAGATTGAAGAGCTCTAAAGATCCTAAATGCGAGCTCTAGACTGATTACAGTTGTCGTTCGAATTAAAAAGTACAATTTCCTGTCAACATTCAGTGGTGTGAACAAAAAAACTACACTTTCTTGTGGTGTCTATTGCAGCAGAATGGTGGCCGAAGGTGCACCAGTGTCTGATTGAACCACTCCACAAGAAGGGCAACCCCACAATACCCGTGTGCATCAGTGAATTCGAAATTAAATGCCATTTTATCACTTCTGAATATTTGAGGATTTAAAATTAATTAAACCACCTTTGCCACCTGCAGAAGCTCGAAGCTCCCTCGAGACTGCAATCGAAATAATGGATCTCCCTTTCTTGCGAAGAAAGCAAAGCCCATAGGCATGCCCTCGCAAACAGCTGTAAAGTAACGGCCACGGGTTGCAAAATTACAAATTCATCAACCGAAATTTCGAGCCAATCGATTGCCATGGGAACTGAATCAAATCATTATCCTGAGCTCTTCTTCGTGAGCCCAAGAGCCTCTCCTGGCAGCAGCTGGCACCGGGTTTGTAATAAAGCACAAGGAACGTGATTAAACTTCCAATTCGTTCGCCTAGCGGGAGGGGGGATTGGAAGCGATAATTTGAGAGGACCAGCACGGGCGAAAGTGTTCCTACAGAAGGGTTTTATTGTTTGTTCAAACACAGAAAGTAATAAATTACAGTTTTGTATCTTTACTTTTGCTTGGGCAATATCAGTAGAAAAACAGGGTTTGATTTGCATCGTTTGTTGCAATGCCAGAAAGCGGCTGTGTGTCGTCGCCATCGATAAGAAGATTCCTCATTCGAATGAGTCAACAGACCTCCGCCCCGCGAAGAATGCAAAGGTAAGCTCATTCCACTGGTTCGGGCGCACCCTGGCTGCCACTCTGGTTGTATAGAGTGCACAGGACCAAGGTAAATTATCGCATTCGATTCCAGCAGCAGTGGGAGTTCTGGTGGTTTCGGAACCTTGTTGTGGTTAAGCACAAAACCATAAAGTGCCTGACTCCAGTGTTGGGTGGGTTTTGAAATGAATGTATAATAATTATTTAATGAAATAATGGTTTGCCATCATCAGCTCACGAGGAGTGACTATTGTAGTTTGTAGCGATTATAGCTGGTTCAGAGTGGGGGAATTACATGCTCAATGAAGCACACGCTTCAAGGAATTACCATTGACCACTAACACCGGCAGATTGCAAACAGTGAAGAGTGATTGGAGTTCCTTTGTTTGAGGTTCACTTAAAATGAACAATAGCAGAGCTTGTTACCAAGCAACGTTCAACTCAACTATAAGTGACTTTCATTCCTAATTTGCAGAGCTAAACGCTAGGCAAGTGTGTAACGCTCTGTAACGTAACAGCGTTACAGCTGAAAGTTAAACAAGACAAACTAAAGCGTTACGTGTGTTCTAATCCTTGCAAATGCGCTATAAATGCAGGCTAAAGTGTATAACCCTTCCGGTGCGCTTGTTGTTACATGTGATGCTCCATCCAGTACGCTGCACCTTCGTGACCACAGCTTTATGGTGGCCATAAACATCCCACACAACCTTTCCCTCCGATGGTGGCCGATAGTGGGCGTCTCACCGACTCGCTAGCAAAACCACGAGCTAGATCTATCACTCTACACGGCAGGACAAAGCGTTTGCTCTGGAAGGTTGTTGTTTTTTGTCTTGCACTCTTTGCCGCTCACCTGAGCCGTGTTTCCCTTCAAATAAACAGAAGAAGAAAAGAAAAAAAAATGTCCATGGTGACAAGCGCGCACACGGTTTCGGGACACCGTTCAGGGACACATCCGGTCGGCCGGGTTGAAGGGTCAGCTACGTCAACAGAACTAATGAACGCACCGGCACCGAACGCACCGACCGGAAACTGGCCGTAGCTCGTGGCTCCCGTCCTGCACACACTCTCTCCCTGTGTGTCACCGCCTGCAGGACACGAACCAGGACGCGATCATAAAATTTAATTAGAGTAAAATGGCTGTCAGTAGCGTCTGATGACATCAGCCGTGCAGCCGTATCCTCTGCCGCGCGGCCGCATAATTATTGACCGCACACTCCCAAGGGGCAGGGGGACAACGCTCCACACCCGGCTCCTGGTTCGCCGTTTCCACACTTTCGTATCCTTTGCAATCAGGCAATTTATCACACTCTAGCGAACGGCAACGTTACCCCGTTGCGCCGGACGGGGATCGCAAGGGACAGTAAGGGCCAGTGTAGTGATTGTGTTACGGTAGGTGCACGATGCTAGTGAAGATTAACTATGTATGTTCGTGCGCTATTGGCGGGCCTGTTCGCAAACACTGTTCGTTGCGCTGCTCAGGGTCGTTACATAGATGCTCTATTTATTGCGACTATTTCATCTCGAGTGGCCTTTGATGCGGAGCCCTGTGTTTTGCCATGCAGGGTAAATCGGTTTTAATTACTACTCCGTGCATGATACTCTCACTCTTTGGTGGAAAGAAAAGCTTCAGTTTTTCCGCAGAGAATTGTTAAACATTTTTACCTACACTAGGACAACAGGAAAGCTCTTCATCACACCAAGACAGGAAGTGATGAGTTTTGTCCCATCAAAACTGCTATTTGTTCGAAGAGAGAAAGAGGAAAAAAAAATCTTACGAATCAAAATGAATTTCCGGCTCACTAACTAATCAAACCCGAGATAAGATACGGCCTATATACGGCCGAGGGAAAAATATTGTGATGTATTATCGCACCCGATCGATAAGATAAACAACATCGAACCATCAATTAGTGATGGGAAGGGGGGAAGGGGCGGGGGTGGAATACAGCAGAGTGGATTGCTTCTTTTTCCAATGAGGCTTTTCGTTTTTTCCCCCCTACTGGGTTTATTTTTGCTAATTTTGTAATAGGCATAGTTCAACGCAAAGCATAATTTAAAAGTGGCACCAACAGAAGAAAAAAGACCAAAACCCCGAGCCACCCTCCACAGAGATGAGCCTTTCGCCTTGTTTCAGGACCTTTTGTGGCCGTGATACAGCCGGTCGGAAATGTACCACGGCCAGGGCATGGCGGCAAAAAAAAGGGTGGCCCCTATCGGGAAAAACGCGGCAGATCGATACTGCCGCTACTCGAGATAGCGCGCGCGGGCCCCGTAAGGTCGATAAGCAGTCGTCAGGAGCAGCAGGATGTAGCAAATTAGCGACCAGTGCCAGAGTCAGACAGAAAGAGATAGAGAGAGAGAGAGAGAGAGAGAGAGAGAGAGAGAGAGCACAGTGAGGACATCGGAGGTGATCGAAAGGGCGTGGAAGCGAAAAAAAATAGATACAGATAACGGCTAAACGCCACTAGAGAATGTGAATCTGTGTGGCCGGGGAATTTATGGGGAGTGGTGGAATAAAAAAAAAAAGAAAACCCCACTGTAGGTGGAGGTAGGTTTTCACCATGAAAGGCCCCGTTTCCATCCTCGGTTCAAGGCGGAAGGCCATCTCTCATCGTCAGGCCCGGGAGAGAAGCGAGAGGAAAGCAGCATTACACTGTTGGTGGAAAATCGGCGCAATCGTGGCGCATCGATCGAACCCCCGTTAGCGCGAAGTAAGTGTCAAGCACATGGGGCAGGCCGGGGCAGATAAATTATTTTCAACAAGATAAGGCAAACGATAAATTCTCCTTTCACGCCAATCGATTGCGTCGGGCTTGGGATGGGCCACGGGGCCACTCAGCCAGCTACCTGGCTAAAAACGACCCTTCCATTGAGCTGTTGTGGATCGTGTGGATGGCGTGGATGGGGGGCTACGGATGGCGATCAATTTTCCACCCGCCGTGTTGATGTGTGGCGGTTGGGCGCCGATGTACTTTCGGTTAAGATTGATGAGATTGAGATGGAAATTAAAAGTTTTTAAAACCCCATAACTCACCGACCGGGGAGGCCATCGTATCGAGGGAGCCCGGGGTATATTAAGTGAGTGACATTAATTAATTTAATTTGCGGGCATGTTTGCCAGCTAATATGGATAGCGTTGACACTACAAGGTGGAAGATACAAGGACTGGGCAAGGATCGAAAGTTTGTTATTTACTATTTCTAGTAAGTCATCGAGGAGCAGCCAGAGCAAACCAACTACCTGGCGTGGTTATCCGGTCAAGTAATGAATTCCGCAACCCCATGTGCATGAAAGCTACATACAATAGTATCGTTCGTTCGGTGCTAGAATATTCGTGCGTAGTCTGGAGCCCAACTACTGCTTCTTCAATTGCTCGACTTGAGGCGATTCAACGTAAGCTCACGCGATATGCCCTACGCCTACTTCTCTGGCAAGATCGCAATAATCTTCCTTCGTATGCTGCGCGGTGCCGTCGTCTAGGCCTTGAAACCATTTTCGGTTAGAATACGCAATGCACAGTGCTTTTTCATCGCTGGTTTGCTAAATGGTTCTATCGAATCATCGCCCTTGTATCCCGATATCTATGCACCATCCCAAACACTGAGGTCTAGAGAGACTCTACGGGTCGCTCAATCTCGTTCCAGCGCTGGTCGGTCTGACCCTATGTTCCGCATGCCGGCTGTTTTGAACACTGTTTCGGATTGTTTCGACTACAACATCTCAACTCAGTGCTTTAAGGAACGTCTTCGGCTTCTGCCGTGGCTCCAATCAATTGCGATACAAATCTTGATTTTGCTATGTATTTTTGTTTAGTAACAGTACATACTTATCTTAATTAGGCCATACGGCCCGTTGAAGATTAACCAATAAATAATAATAACATTAAAAGGAAAAGTATTTAAGGTGTCTAAAGTAGAGCATAAATCTAGCCAAGAACAGCAACAAGAACTGACACCACAATGTAAGATAAGGATAATGGTGACTGGGTGTAGCAATCTACTCAGTCTTACAGACCAGGCTTCACAGGCTTATTGGACTTCGTTGACGACACAACCGTAAGTCAATTCTTCCTTTTTCCTTTCAAGTAGTCAATATAGACACTTATATTATGGTAGATATTGCAGGAAATAGGAGATGTTATGACCATGTATATGTAATATGATCTTTTTATCTTAGAGAATACTAGCATTATAGGAATTCTTTTCCAATAACATCGTTGTTATAGAAGGTTTTTCATAATGAGCAGATGCAAAAGTGACGTCCAAATGAAGCGATATACTTTTGTGCTCTTTTTGAAACCAGCACCACAAAGTGCATGAAAAAGTAATGGGCTCGTGTAGTGTCAACTCTTTGGAGTATCCTGATTTGTTATTGGAAATAGTGGGCGTATAGGATTTTTTTCTCCCTTGTCTACTCACCAACACATTTGTTTCGTTGCTGTGCAGCTGTCAAATGTGCAGCCGTGCTTTTCAAACTGCATGCACACATTTCAACAGTAAGCTGTCCGTGCCAGTTGGACACATATCAATCATTTTGTGACTCGAATTTGGTAAACAGTCATGCAGTAGTATTGTACTAAGCACGAGAGATACATATGCAAAACAAAAAAGACTCAAAAATGTTATTATTCTAATGTCACCAAATGGTAATGGAAAAGTCGCCAAATACGTTGGTTTTTCTTGCACTTCATGCAAAACATTCTGCCACTCGGGCTAGACTGCAACGCTAGACACACCACAACACAACAACACACTGCACAACTCACACAAAGGCTGGCTGGCTGGCTAGCTGTAGATAAACTAGCTTACCACAACTGTTTTCAAACCCAACCGTCATAACAGATTGTATCGCCAATGACAAATTGTTTGACTGGCGCCGCATGAAATAATCCCAGACGCACACAACAGACACCCGCCCCATGTAAAAGGGCCCAAAGAAAATAGATTTCCCTGTATGCCCCCTTCCCCATTGAAAGCTCACAAACATTCCCAATGCAAGACAATTTGGTTTAGTGTGGGTTTTTTTGCCGATCATCAACGTTTCACGGCAGATAGCACACAATAGCGTTTATTCATTCATTTGTATTGAGATCTGCTGGTGGATGTGATAAGAATGCTTTAGCTTTCCATCCCTGCTCCCTGAGTTGTGCTTTCGATTGTTTGATAGCGAACTGTAACTGATTTTACGCGTTGTGAAATGGTAACTTAAGCTTTACTCTTCGGAAGAGGGGTTGGAAAAATGGATCAACAATACCGTACAGCCCTGTAGGGAGCTGTAGTATTAAATTATCCTCCATCTGGTGCGCATTGTTCGTCGGAAAGGAAACGTTCCCGGGAGGATGGGGCGGATGGAGAAATGTCATTTGTTATCACTTGGTGTTCGTGAAGCTGGTGCTGAATTTGCTCCGACGAGTGGAAGCGAAAAACTGTCAATACTGTATGTGTGTGTGTATGTATGTGAAAAATGCGAAACGAAACAATTTGTGGCCTAGGCCACTGCTCGCCTAGGGGACCGTGCCGCCCGGACGTGCCGGATGTTGGATCACGGATTGGCAGGATTATAGCATCACGTTGTCCGTGCGTGAGAGTATGTGTGGAAATGATGATGATATGTTTTGGCGCATGGGGCGGGCGGCCTGCCAACAAAGCGGCCACGTTCATCGTGGCCACCTCCGTACGAGACCTTCCGTTCTGTCGGCACGATTGTCTAGACACGGTGCAGAAGCTTCCGCTTTCGCTTTCATCGCTATCCATTGGAAGAATGTTTGTTTCTCTCTATTAGTGTCTCGTGATGTGGAGAAGTTTTCGTTGGTGCTTTGTGAATTTTAAATGTCATTAAGCTTCGAATCGACTTGATTGGAGTTTGGAGTTTGAGAATTGGTGTCATTCTAAAGAAAACTCGATTATGCATGACCAGTGCTGCATAATGTCATGAGCATCACGAGATTTTCCCCAACGAAAACAATGATTATATCCGTGGTAGCTTGATGATCATTGCTGATACTCAATGAAAGTGCGTCATGACATGCCGAACGGACGTTTGTGGAACGAAGTTCTCTGAGTGACAAGTGCTGTCAAATGCCACTGTTTAACTCAACAACACTCATGACTGAAATGAAGCTCAAATCAGCTCAAGAACACAACTGAAATGATCAGAGGTGAGACTCAAACAGTTGGTCGACCAATCACATGCTTGGTGACATTTTGTTTAGCACACCCAACTCTTGGTCACTCACTTGCACTCACTCACTCACTCACGACATTTTCTGTCGGTGATAATTACGACATTCTTGGAATATACTTGGCGTGTGGTCCTAAGCAACAAAATGGCCATTATTTCTCGCCTTGTCAACTTTGATTATCTGTCGGGTCAAACAGAGCGAGAAAACATGCTCATTTTGTTGCTTGGAACCACTCGCACGCACCGCATATCTCCCATGACTATCGGGATGATCACCGACTGAAAATGTCGTGACCAAGTGACTGACCAAGAGTTGGTTGCACACAATGTCACCAAGTATGTAATGGTCACATCAGCTGTTTGAGGCTCGCCTCTGATCATCACAGCAGAGCTCGTGAGGCTGACATGATTTTGTTTCAGTCAGAATTTGTCATGACTAGGTCAGTGAGATTTTGTAGAATTGATCACAGCAAAAAAAAATCATGACATAGTGACTGACCAAGCGTTGGTCGCAAAAATGTCACGAAGCAGGCATTGGTCATACCAATCGTTTTGAGTATCACCATTGATTATCACAATGGAGTATGTGACGCCCACATGGATTTTTTTTCAGTCAGATTTTTTAATGACATTGACAGTGACGTTTTGCAGCACTGTTCATATTAATCTTGAATGCTCTTGATCTACAATTGCTCTTCAATGCTTAACAAAAGGTTGATGCTGGATTTAAATTTGTGCAAATATTCAACACAACATTGCCCCCGTAAAGTTATACTTTAGGCGCAAAAATATCGATTTCTGCGTGAGAAACGGTGTATGATGATTCGCCCCGTCCAAGCAATTGTATTCCTTAGCATACAATCAAAACCAAAAGGGAAACAGCGTCCTGCAAAATCAGATTAATTTCATTGCGTTATAATTTTGCCCCAACATACTGTTGCTTCCGTTGTATTTGCTTCCGTGCAGCTGCTGAACCGTAACCGTAAACTAGCATTAACCTTTGCCAAGCTCGAGATAAATTATTACATTGTGTAGACACATTCATTCGTGTCCGTAAATTCTGCTCCTCCCCCCCCCCCCCCCCCTGCCGCACGAGAATGAAGTGTTTCTTGCCGTAAACATTTACTAGCGCGGGTTAAGCTACCTCAAGAGCGCCGCAGTACTGCAGTTGTGTTTGCGGGTAGATATTTCCACCCGACCAAGCAAAGGTTGCCGATGCAACGCGAGACATCGCTCATGTGTATGTGCCTGCCCAACGCATGTATGTGTGTGCCGGCCGTCTTTCGTTATCTCCGCTGGTGGCGGTGGGTAGTAATTTATGAAGTGAAAGGATCAAATAGAATTATGGCAACGCGTAATGTATGACACGCAAACCGACACCGTTACCGTATTGTGCCGGGTTCGAGCGGCTTACCGATGGCAATGTTGCTTAGACATCAGCGTGATACGAAAGCAAAAGGAATAGACGGAAATATTTTTGCAAACTTTAACAAACTGTACAACAAATAAACGCACAATATAATCGATAAAGCTCAACAGGAAGGAACTCCTATCGATTTGCTTTGTTTGCTCATTAAATGGATGGAGCCGCACAATTGTTTGCCTTCGTTTGTGTACATGCAAGAGGTGGCGTGTTGATAGCACTAGCTAAGCTAGATAGATGTGTCATACCTTCGGTTTTGTGAGTTTCTTATACGGAGGCAAAGCAGCACTGCATTGTTTGCGGTAGTCTGCCTCATTAGAAAATAACATGTTTTAATTTCGTTAGTTTTGTGCGACTTATGCTGGAAAAGGTGGATTAACCGTACCGTTTGCCAACATGCTTAAGCGCTCGCTGCAGGACGATAAATAGCGCCAACAAACGCATAGAAACATAAGAAACAAACGAGCCTTGGATCGCCGGAATCTGGCAACAGGAGGCGAAAAGTTTGCGTGATGCCTGATTTATGGTCTTAAAAACAACCGTCCAAAAAGACAATCTGCGGTGTATTTTCTTGGTTTCCCTATCTTTTGGCACAACAGCACAGGATAGAAAAGGGTGTTAAAATAGGACATTTCTTTACAATTTCAATACACACCTGCAGTGGACTCGCTTTAAGAAAGGGCGAAAACGGAGAGGTTTTCTATTCTGGTTTTCCGTTTGACGCTGTCAAAGTCATGGAAACATCTTTACGATGGGGCAGAATATTGAAAAATTAAATTATTATTACTGCAAGTAGCTTTCTCTTCAGCTCATATTTTAGAACGATACATTTCGAAAATTTGCAAACCTCTCATCCAACCGTCTTCAGTTTAAAGGGAGACTATTATTTAAACTAACGGCAAAACTGGACACCAGCCAACGAAACGTTTCGCCTTGTCCCTTTTTTTCTGGGTTCTGGTATTTTAAAAGCGGCCCTAAAGTAGTCATCCTACCCATTGACGCAAATGTAATAAATTCCTTGCTTGTAGCCAAATTAATAGCAACATGAAGCTCTTCAACCTTCACCAACATTTGTTTTGGCACGCGAAGCACAAATAAATAGCTTTCTTTTATGTTCACAAATCGTCCAATGGGGTGGTTCGTTTATTGTTGAAAAAAGGGCTTAGAACACAGCAAACCATCCAGAACTGTTCTACCATCTGCACCACATCAAATCTAAATCCATCGAATGTTCCATTTAAATCCCAAGAAAAAAACCCATGTCTTTAAATACATATTGTATGATGTCTCCTTTCTCGCCGGCTGGCTTTTCACATCCAAAAACGACAGCAAAAACACACAACACCATCCTTGACCTATCCTCATGACTGAGCAAGTACTGGGCGGGTAAAAAATAGAATTAATGAAGCACTTCCGTCAGCGGGCGGGCGATGATCGCGCGCAACAAATCGCAACCTGTTGCCAAGAAAGCGGGAAACCCATTACCCCGGCCGCTAAACCCGGAGCACTGCTCGAAACCGAAGGTTGATTGATCTTTCCCTATCCCCCAACGGCACGTACTTGCACCCCAAGCACCCCAAACCCACTGACGACCCAGCGGACAGAAAGCCAAACACTCCGGAACCTCCGAACCGAACCGGATGGAAATGCATTTGACGTTTATTTATAGGTACTGGTACCACCGCACCCAACACCGTGCCCCGGTTCAACTCTCACGTTTTGCCGGGCCCGAGCTGATGGCAGCTCACTTCAAAACTTCCTCATTTTGCTTCCGAACACACAAACAGGCACACAGCCACACACACATGTACACACACATACGTACGCTGGCGGAGATATTGTAGGGCTTTGGCATTATTACGTTTTCCCGTAATAATTGTTTTATTTACATGGAAACGTACAAATTCCCAGCCCGTTCCTACCCGGTGCGGCGATGAAACGATACCAGGGCCCAGGATCAACGTGGGATCGTGAATGCGTTTGTAGGGGTATAAAGGAAGGAGGCAGAAGAAAGGGGGAGGGGGGAGGAAAGCGGGTGTTTATAATTACAGTTTACTTCATTTGTTTAGGCTTTGAGATCGCAGTTGGCGTATGCCGAAACCAGTCGGCCTGGTCGTCGTTGGGTTGGAGACTCACAGGAGAACGTTTTAAGAGAAAGAAAGCGAGAGAGAGGGAGAGAAAGAGAAAGAGAGTGAAAGGGAAAATTGATTGGTAAAACGGTTTGGTTTTTAATGAGGATTTTTGAATTATATTTTCACAGCACCGTGTCACGTCGGGCAACACATTCTCTGCCGAGTGGGTATAAGGTTTCTGATTCTAAGTTTCTGAGAACGCTTAGAAGAACGCTTAATTATGATGAATTTCACTCACCCCGAAGCAGAGCGAAAAAAAACTGTGCTAAATTAATGCAAATGTAAGCATTAAAATCAATGAAAATCAGTGGAAAATATGTAATAAATGAGTACTTGCTGCGAGGAAACGCTTATTTTATGTGAAAGGTAATTAATTTCACAGCGACGTTTTGCAACCTCATTAACGTCCGATGTTTCTGCCCATTAAATCCGTCATCCATTATTCTCCAATGTAAGCAGTTGTTAATGTAGCTTGTTAATCCCAATCGAATGGACGTCGGTGCATGTAATGGACACACATACACATCCATTGCAAACGCTGAATCAAGGATAAAGAACAAGCGCTAATGCTTGTTAAGCACATTTTTGGTGCATTAAATTTGGTTTAAAGTTGAGAGAGATAGAGAGAGACAGAGAGAGAGAGAGAGAGAGAGAGAGAGAGAGAGAGAGAAAAGGGACACCTCACTGCGGCAGAAAAAGGCACACGCTAAGCTCGGGGAGAAGGAGAAAGGATTTAAATGGAGCGCACTGTAAACTGTTGACTTAACAGCAGCTGCAGTCATAAAATCATTTCCATGGCACATATTACCCTTGCTTGGCTTTGCTTACCGGACAGAACACACACACATCATACCAAAAAACGGGCATTTTGCAGCCTGAAACACAGCATAAATCTCGTGCCGTTTTGTGGGGGGCTCTGTACCGCTGGACGTATAATTTGGCCGTGGCACTGAGAACGAAAAAGAAAAACGAACCAAGACAAACAATCATCAAGCAGAAACGTGAAAAGCTGCTGCTTGATTCGGTTTTATGTGACTTTTAATCGAACGCATTCTTCAACACGGCGCGATTTTACATGGAATGGAATTTTGGCGAGGCTTTTGATTGGCGAAGAATGTGTGATCGTCTACTGGCCAAGGGAAATCGTTGAAATGGAAACTTAGCAAAGTGAATTTTCCTTTTTCCTTTTTTTTATTTGCTTTGCTCACAACGCATTGCATCATCTTGCCATAAAAAGCTAAGAAAGAAAACTAAAACAGCCAACACACACTCACAAACCTGATGACACGTTACGTGACGATGGGGCTTAGATGAACCGATTTCGGTCCGCGAACTTGCTGAGGTGGGTGGGAAGGGTGGGTAGGGGTCATCGCGTAGACGCGTGCAGATAAAACTTTTATTACATCCGTAAACGCTGCCCCGCCAAGCGGCAAAACATGGGCTGGGTTTTTGGTGTTTTTGTGTATTCGTTCGTTTTTAGGTTTTCTGTTGTTGCTACTGTTGTACTATTTTGCAAACAGAAACAGAACAGAAGGGGGATGGAGAACCTTGCCAATGGGTTCGGCTCATCGATTCGTTGGATCGTTGCGTCTCTGCAAACCCGCTGGAGGAACGCATTGGAAAGTAACGCACGGAGGGCAATGCGAGCATCCTCATCGTTCTACCGCTCGTTAGATCGTTAAAGAGTTAGATCTCGAACTCAAACAATTCCACAGTTTTACTGCCACCGTGCACGATGGACCCTAAAAACCGGTCCTCTTTGGCAGTAGTTTGCAGACACAATTCACCGGCCGTGATGACGACGATGACGACCATGATGATGACGGGGACCGATCGTCCCGGCATGATGCGTAACGGTCATGTAACATGTTGCAAATCAAGCGTAATGTCGGCTGGAGCGGCGACTGCTTAACACCGTTTGCTCCTCACATACTGGTACTTTTAAGCAAGTTCCACAAGCAAAGTAAAAAAAGCCACAAGAGCGAGAGGGAGTTTAAGAGGGGTTTTGAGTACACGCTCAACTGATCAGTTTGGGATGCGCACGCTGATCGTGTTGATGGGGGAGTGGTGGAGGGGGAGAGGCGGTGGAAGCAAATAAACACTAATTATCGCCGCAGCAAGCTTCGCGAGGAATAATTTGGCAGCTGGCAGGCATTTATTTGTTATTCGATTAATTCGAACCGAGTACTTCATACTTGACCGCGCACCGGCACTGGCACACGTACGTGGTGGAAGCAGCCGGCTGGACGGGCGTCATTCGCGGATGATGATGATTGTACAGCTGTGACTTTTACACCGGGGAGGGGTGGCTTTTATTTCTCTTTGGCGGTAGTTTTGTTGTTCTGCACTTGTTTTGATTTAAGATCACTGAATATTTGTACAAGCAGCAGTTTAAAGTTTTGTTTATCCCTCTTTTTTAGTTCCATTCCACTTGTCTTTAGGTTAGCTATTTAATTTCCATTTTTTTTACTTGTACGATTTTAAACATTACATTTCTTGTGTTTAAATGCTGCTTTTATATTTTTCTGTGTTAATTAAAACTACACGAGTTAGGAAGTAGGTTCCATCACTTAAATGCTACAAAAGTGCACAGTAATCTAACACTACAGCAGCTGACTTCCGCGAAAACAGTCGAGTGGCACTTTTTTTGTTTTGTTTCGGCATTGAACAGCATCTTCTAAATGCATCTTCTTTTAGCACTCACAATTCACAGCACAACGTGACTTCCGCACAAGTGAAGGAGGGGGAGGGGTTCACTCACTACTGCATATGGTTTTTTTTTTCTCGCAGCAATTATTACTTCTCTCAGCCGCTTCTGTACTTAAAACAACGAAGAAATTCATACTCAAATTTCACAAACACTTTCCGCAATGCAAAACCATCCAGCATCACACAAACGCTTTAACCACTTTATCTTCATCCCATGCAGAAACGCCCGCTACTTATCAGAAACGCACTCACTGCTAAACACAAACCTTAGCGTCATCCGATCCAAGCTTCTGGGGGTTTGTACTGTTGCTGTAGACTGGAATGCAAACACACACTTTGCAACACTGCACTGCAACTGCACCGGCTGCAACACTGTCAAGGAAGTCCCTGCCTCTAGTAAGCCGGCTCTGTTTAGTAGGCTGGCCAGTGGAACGTGTTGCGTCCGTACGGTTTGCGAGTGAAAAGGGCACTGGCGTATTACTGGAGGAGCGATCGTGCTGTAGCCGCGAGGTTACATCTTGAAGCTTTGCGTCGGGTGCGCTTCGTGCCAGTTCGGTTCAATTCGTGCCGCGGCATTTGCTCTCCTCTTTTCGTGCTCTCTCTCTCTCTCTTTATCCTATTTCTAATCAAGAATGTCTGGGCTTGCGGTGTGAAAGCTTGGGAGAAAAATCACTCGCATGCTTTGATCCGTTGGCATGAGGGAAATGGTAGCACCAGCTACGCGCTAGTATAACGCTATGTTTGTTGCTTGTGCTTGAGATAAGTGGCGTTAAAACACACTTCAATATCATATTTTTAAAGGCTAGAATTGTTACTATACTACAAAACAACTCTTAAAAGTGTACAAACAAGAAGTGTAAAGACGGCTTTCAAAGCATTGCAGCATTGTATTCATTCATTTCCACCACTTTCCATATCCATCCTATTGCTTTTACGACCCGTTTAACAGCGATGTAAAACACATTTCGAAGCTGTCTATATATTTTTTTTGGTAACTCTCTTCAAGCTTTCGCTTTTATGGCTTCCCTGCTTCACGGCAACACAATCACTGTAATCATTGGGCTCGAGTTCGCCGGCTAAATGATAGGATTTAGTTTACATGCTAGTAGCACAAGCTCATCTTTTGCATCAACCCGCCGGACTTGGCATTTCTCTTGAGACCTTGAACCTATCTGTGCCATTCGGTGGCCAGTTTTAAAGTGGCGCAAGCCTGCAGGAAGAAAAATTACGTGTTAACAGTGTATTGCAACCGATTTCTTTTAATGACACCTGAACCTAATTTTATCTGCTCCACTCTGGTTGTATGCTGCTTTAAGTAGCAGTAGCTTGTATATAAAAACGAAGGAAGGTACTCAATAAAGCATTTTATTTCATTTTTGTAGCTAAGTGAAACGCTTCCCCCCGTGCCTTAAAATGGTTGACTTTATCGGGAGAGAATCAAAAGTGTAACAAAAAAAAATATATACATCGATATCATCGCCTGAGCTAGACCAGGCCATGAACCATAGACATGGCTAAGCGGGGCAGGATGTAGCAAATTAGCGGACCGAGTTACAGGATTGCACGAGGAAAACAAACCGCGTTGCATGATAACGTCGACCTTTCGACCCAACAGCGCGAGAGCATACCCGGGCGAATGAAGGAATAAAAACAGTCCACGAAAAGAGGAAACACAAAAAAGGGTTGTTTTCTGATTCATACCCGTTTCTAGCCGAAGGATCGAAAACTGTCCACAAACTGGATGGAACGCTCCAACAAGCCTTCAACAGATTGACATGCATCCCTGCATCTGCAGACGGAAGACGTCAAGCACGAAGAGGGACGGGCCACGGGATGGTAGATAATTATTTGTCCCATGCGCGGCCGGCTGAAGGATTGAAACTTTTGTTTTCCCTCTGGATCTACGGTATATTAAAATCAGATTGGTTTCAAGAGCTGCCGAAGGAAGCCAAGCAAAAAGGATGTTGTTTGCTCCCCTTTTTAAGGGGGATATATTATTGCGCACTTTAAATATCGCTAATAAAGCATGGAAACTCATTCACCGACACCAACTTCAACCGCAAACCGAGTCAAACAAAACACTAATTAAAACGAAAACCGTTAATCTTAGGAAAAGTTTTTTTCCGAATATGATACTTGACTGCAGCATTAATTGAGTTGCAATGGAGTTGTTTGCCCGTCCAGATTGGTGCCAAACCAAAGCTCACAACACCAAACCTAATGTCTTGCGCCACAGCGAACGCCAATATCAAAAGTTTTGCAAACATATTAGTTTCTCCAGAGCGCCAACCTCCTACCCGCCGGTGCTGTCTCTCGCTCTCTCTCTCCATCCGGTTAAATGATACCAATTAGGGAACGATAAATAAGTTTCCGCTCTTTGCTGATGTACTAAGACTTCATTATTTACGACACAAGCCCCTGGCCAGGGACTTTATTTGTGTTCTCACCGCGTGGCAGGAATATTATTATTAATTGCCAAAGTTTTAAGCTCGCTTATCAGCATAACTTGGCCACTGGGGGTAGCTAATAGGAGGCAGGCGAGGCCTAGGTTGCCTAGGTGATGCGGTGAAGATTTATTATCCAAACAGCGTCACAGGTATTATTATTATTATTATTATTATTTATGCAGTGATGGCACGGTAAGTTAAACCGTGGTTTATTTCTCATCATTTCTCCCCCCCCCCCCCCCCTCGGAAGCAATCCATCATATGACACAATGTTGGTGCTGGAGGAACTATTTCTCTGTTTAATTGTTCCGTGTTTTGTCGATGATGGTGTGCAAAACTGTGGCCAGTTGAAACACGACACTGTTACGTGGCTCCGAATTGTACGGTGTAATGCAATGGTTTCGTTCCGATAACCTCTAGAGTGTATGGTCCCCCCCCCCCCCATGTGGATGGAAAAGCTTTCAAGAAACTTACATTTTCCATGCTGTGTCCAGCACCATTAAGTGTGTTTTGGATAAGCTTATCCACACAGGAGACCATTACGTTGGATTTGATTTTGCTTTCTGTTGTATTGTTTCGTCAGCACTTATGATATAAGCTGAATTTCCATTTCGCTCCTTGTCGATGGAGGCGCATGGTGCGCTATAAAGGCTTGCCACGTGGTAGTTGTAGTTTTATCAAACAGAGCAATGCGCTCATAACTGCACTAAATGTGAGATTTATTTATTCGCTTAAAATGAGTCACGATTTGTTCTTTAAATCTACTAAAATATCCAAAGAATAATGTAATTACAGGAAACTCCTCACATGTAGTACTGCCGCTCGCTCATAGATGGCGCCTCGCAGCGCAGCTTGAACGGAAGCTGTGGTCACTTAAATCGGCTGCAATCGTTTAACAAGCTGTACACACGAGAAGCATTCAATTCAATAGCAGTTAGTGATTGTTTTTGTATAATATAAACGAACAATTTTCGTATTACTACAGCTTACTACATTTACTTGCCGCGCCAAAAAATGCTCCACCCCACGCCACGTGCACAGTTACACGGTGGAATTGCAATTTGTCAGCATCAATCAAACCATTTCAACACCGAGCGACGGACGACGGGATTGAAGCGCTCCATTATGCGGCCTTCGAATCGAAGGTTACCGATAGCATACTATTGATGAAGCGTCACTCGCAAAGCAGCACGCAGCAACGGACGGAGCGGGACAGAATGGGAGTTTATTATACAAAATGAATCAATCCTCGGACGCTGAAGATTTCTTCCCCGAAGCGATCGGGGCGAAGCAAGACTGTCAATAGCATTGCCGCGTCGTATAGCGCGTTTGTTGAATGAAGGATGTAGACTCGTGCCACCATCAATCTTTGGCACGCGCCACAAACCAGCGATTCAACAGAGCCAGATTATGCTGCCCGTTGCCGTTTAACTGGCAAAGCTTGTGCTTATTTTTGGTGACAAAGATGGGAGTAATATTTTAGTCGCTAATGTTCTATTCCATCCAATCATCTCTCCTAATACACTCGACCCCTTGTTGATCACTCAGGCATGCATCACAGGCTGCTTTTGTTTTAGCTTAAAGCAACTATCCCACTTGGTTGGAAATATCTCTCTCTTAAATCGCTTACAGTTACAATGACTAAACAAAGTCTAAACTTTTGTCAAAAAGGAGCACACTCGCCACCGCGTCTAGCCACGACACACTAGCATTCACCCCCTCCCACAGAGCCAGCCCGGGCCATCCGGTAGCACGGTGTGACTTGGCGAAAAGTTTGCGTGCCGGGTGATTTATGGAAGTAGCCAGGTTTGGGCCCGGGCGAAACCGGGAAAACTTGAACCCGGCAAAACGGAAAGTGGCACCGCCGAACGGGCCGCAGTGTGGAAACCAGGTGGAAACATAAATATTCAATTTTTGGCGCTGCCACGTTGCGCTTTTTCTCGGCGTGAATGTGTCTCTCCCCAAGAGTCGAGGGATGCGTCTTGTTTTTTTTTTGTTTTGGAGCGACCATGACAAGGAAAACTGTTTTCTTTACGCCAATCCACTCTCGTATTAATGTGTTTTTTTTTTTTTGGTTTCTCGCATGGTGGCTGATTAGAATTACGAAGAATTGCAAAATAAAGCCGCACCAAACAAAACCGTTGGTGGTGGATATTTCTCTTTTTGTTGTGGTAAAAATGTGTTTATGTTGTTGTTTACAGCAGACGTTGTACCTTTTTTTGCTGTAAGTATACTGTCTGCAGGAGGGGAAAACACTTGGGACACGGCCTGTGTTTTTACTGTGTAAACCATTCTACTGCAGTGAATGATTTGTGGGACGGTCCATCTTCACATTGAGCATTACTGGGCCAACTGAGCGTCGTTGGGAATTGGCCAATTCATTCCCATAATTCTTATGATCAATACTCAATCTTTACATTAAACTGCCCTTTACAGCATAGGCTTACTCAAATACACTTACCCCACAACAAACTGCCACCGTTGGGGGTTAGCGGTTTTTAAACAGGTTTATTTATATCGGGAAAGCCAATGACAAAAAACAAAATAGCGGAAACAGCTCTGGCTGGTCATTTTACACGATCACGACCACGTAGCGAACATTATTAACTGTGACCCACCAAGGGAGGGGAGGTGGGAGAGGAAGGTGTAAAGTAAACTCAACACATCAAAGCGATGGCTGACCGTAGCAAACTT
This sequence comes from Anopheles arabiensis, assembly GCF_016920715.1. Lineage (NCBI taxonomy): Eukaryota > Metazoa > Arthropoda > Insecta > Diptera > Culicidae > Anopheles > Anopheles arabiensis. The sequence goes on from NC_053517.1 coordinate 18,029,301, forward strand.
TCACGGTCCCGTGTCCGGTAAAAAGGTTAAAATTTATGCAAAACCACTCTACTTCATTTCCTGTCCATATTGGTGCGTGTGCGAGCATGTTTGTGTGTGTGTGTGAGTATATCGATCACAAAACAAAAAGCGTCAGCTGTGATCCAAAAGTGCACTGCATATGTGAGTATGTATTATAATCACATTGTTTAATTTTCACAAAAAGGCACATTGTGTGAGGATGTTGTCGTCCAGTTTTGCTTGACTTTGTAACAATGTTTTTCGTCGTTTAAGCAACGGCATTGGTGTTGTTTTTGTTTTTCCAACATTACAGCAGCATAATTTCATGTCTCCAAAGAGTATGTTTGATCATTTTAAATTAAAAAAAAGTCAAGCATATTGGGAAAATCACATGTAAAAGCTAAAAACTTCACATCGAAGGGAAAAAGGACCCTTTTTCCCCCCATTGACCTCAAACTGCCAGCCAACATTTGCGCTCAAAAACTGATCAAAGCCAAATCAACAACAGGCTACACTCGAACACCACCGACTTGTGGATTGATCTCACGTACCCCCTTGTACCGTGTATTGTGTCTCGCATGGGTTGACCTGACCATGGACAGGAGAGTGTTTGCAGGTGGCGCGTTACTTTCTCGCCTAGAAAAGTCATGCTTTTGAACGAGTTTATTTATAGAGTAGTAGAAATGTACGTACAGGTGAAGCTGTTGTTGCATTTGCACTCTTTCGTATGATGCATTACTCGATGCACTTTGCATTTCGTTGGCTTTCGTACCCTTTTGTGCAGGGAAAATAATTCTTTTAAAAAATAATATCTTTTTTTAAATATTTGTTTCCTGATTGATTGAAAGCTTTTTACACGAATGCTGCACACTGTTCATTTTTGCATTATTCACGAGAGGGAGATTAAAACAACAACCACACACATCTTTAACAACCACACACACACACGCGCTTTTCTATTATTTCCACCCGAAAGTGTAAAGGTGGTATTGTAACGTGGAAAACAATTGCCAATTGTAAGCGAAGTGCAAACGACAAGTACAATGGCAGCCTGCCTATAGAAATAGGCGAACCTTGAGAATAGCACGGGCTTTTCACGGTTCCATTACCTTGCCCGAGGAATCACCTTCAATTTGGAACGTTATTGTTAATAAGGACCTTTTTTTAATGGAAAGTAAAAGAAACTTTAAACCCACACACAGATGCTATAATACCATGATAGAGACCGTAAAACACAATCAAAACACTTCCTTCACGTACATGGTGCGTGATATATTCGACAACCGTATCACTCACATCACACTACACACGGAGCAAAGCGCCAAAGTCCTTTCGAACGGCACACGGTAAATCCTTTCAAAAGCGATCCAAGCAGTCTGACTGGTACGCGTGTGTACGACCAACTGAGCGGACGACGAAAGTGTGCAACATGTAGCGAGCGGAGTGTCGTTCGGTCGAACGAAGGTTGAGAGACACTTTCGCTCCCATCAGAGCGAGTTAAGGTAGGGGAAAAACTACCAACACAGCAATCGCTGGTGCCGCCGGTACTGTAGAATGGAGAAGTGAAGTAGCACAAGCTACGAAAGCAATGCTACAATCTCCTACGCTCGTGTTGCGTTGCATACATTATCTTTTCGGGTTTGGGAGAAAAAAGTGAGCCAAAAGGAGCGTAACTTTGGGAGCACTTGGGGCGAAATCTATTAATTGAAACAGCTGATGCGGAGTTTTGAATCATGAGTGTATTTATATTATTTTATATACAATGTTATATGTATTAGGATATGTATTTTCTGGTTTATTTCTCTATCAGCCTAATTAGATTGGTACACTTAAGTTAAAAATAATGTTCAGTCGCCCCATTAACTGATGAAGTAGCACCCTCAGCATTGCGCACATTTTACGCATTTGCTGGATAGAAATTCAATTTGTGCGCCTCATTATTTATGCTGTAAATTTGTTGCTGCAACTTCACTGCCTCATTAAAATAATAAAAAAAAACAACACTTAAATAAAGCTTGAACTCCCAATACAGTACGGTGCCATAAACCGGGGCGAACAGCCATTTAGCTTCGCTTTTCTGCCACTTCCACCCAAACGGCTAGAACAAACATTTCGTGGGTTGGGGTGGAGTTGAGGGGGAAGGTGATGGGGATTAGCTTCCATCCCTCTGGCTGCCCTTGAAGTCTTGAGACAAACGGCACAACTTGCCTTACGCTTCATTCAGGGTCCATTGCGGCACACAAAAGACACCCAAGACGCGCACCACACGCCGTCCGATCGCGCTGGCATGGAAATTGGAACGGTCCTGCAGCGTTGCATATTAAATCTCGGGTGTGTTTGTAGTGTGGCGCGCCGCCACATTGGAACTGGAAAGTAAAGTAATTTCCCACTTCACTTCGCCGGCGATGCGCTTTAATGGGTCTCTCTGATGATGGTGAAGGAAAGTTCGTTTGATGGTTGCATAAAGCTGCTGGCAAATGGTGGATCCACACGACGGGAGCGACTCACGGGTGCGACTACCGCGGCATAAGGGGAGAGTATGAATGAATGATCCATTTTGAAGTGGTGGGGAGTATGGGAGGGAGGGTGTTGGTTAATGTATCACCATGTTTACAGTAGCATAGAACGATAAAATAAATAAAATAAAAATTGTCCTTAACCTAATTATCAAGGGAATAGGACAATTTAAGCCATTTTGCTAGATTTTGATTACTCTTTAGTGAATGATATGTTGTATCCCATATGGTATATAGGCCTAGATATGCAATGTGTATGATTGTTGATAGTATGTTCACCAACTAAATTATTAATAAATTATTGCCATGTTTAATTTCACTGTTTTGTTCGCAATCATCATTAAGAAACATTGCATACCTTCAGGCGACGGGACGACACGGGACAACAATACAGTCGTTGCCGCTAAATTTTGACACTAACTCACCTATATTTGTCTCGAAGGCACCAATTTTTGACAGCGTGTCGCGATTCTTGCCTCGAAGGCATCAATTTTTGTCTCTAAGACATCATTTTTTGACTGTGAGTCAATCGCTTTATTTACAAAATTTTACGTAATTTCTGAACCTGTGTGTTTCGAAATTATTGAAATTAAGTTAAGAAGTGAATAATTGCATTGATAGATATATAACAATTGATTTAAAATATAACAATTGGTATGCCTATTTTGTAAGTTTTAATGGAGTGAAATAATGGCATGTATTTGTAGGTGTATACGACGGCTCTAGAATTTATTAAATTTCATATTTTTTTCTCAAAAAAAAAAAAAGAAAATACACGATTTTTGTACTGTTTATGTGATTAAAAATTACATTTATTAAAAATGTGCTCAAATACCTTATTAAATTATCATGATTCCTACAACAGTAAAAATTAATGACTTACAGACAAAAATAGGTGGCAACGACTGTAACATCTCAAAACACAATTTAGCAACTATTTGGTATGGAGCTCAATAAATATAAAAATTAATCTAGTTTAACACCAAAAAGGAAATTATGTTCCCTTATTATGTTTTCAATATTTCCTAACACAAGAAAAGACCCCTTTGCTCTTAATCCAAAAGTAAAAGGTTCAGATACTGCAACGATATACAAGTATAACAAACACTCCAAATTTCACTAGAACCGGTCTGATCCGATAAAACCCTGAGTCAAGCTTTTAGTTACGATTAATCGAAGAACCGTACATTATTCTCCGAAACGTCCGAAGACCAATAAAACTACATTTCAAGCTAGCTAGCGGGCATCGGTTACGATATTGCTGCAACGGAAAGCAACTAAAACACGGAACACGGTACGTGTACCTAACCCGGAAAGCCAACATTACGCATTATTACTACTTCGTATCGTTTCCACGCTGTAATTGTTTGTAGACATAAATCCTTGCCGCCCTCCAGCGTGTTGTTTCTGCTCGTATGTCCAGTGATCCTCTCTCTCTCTCTCTCTCTCTCTCTCTCTCTCTCTCTCTCTCTCTCTGTATCTCCTTCTACTCGAATTGACGAATCGAATGATTTATTTCCAACTCGCTGTGCGGCAGAACCTCCTGCAACCAATACTCACCCCATTCATTTCGGAACGATGGTTTCGAAGGGAAAAGGATCCCCCAGTTCTGTTTGCCATGTCTGTCTGTTTGATTTCTCTAGAGAGAAAGAGAGAAAGAGATACAAAGAGAGGAAGTGTACTACTTCCTTATTTGTACACTCCATTGAAGCTGCCCGGTTCCAAGGAATTTCGCAAACACGTGTTACACGATTACCAGTTAAGTGGTATCTGTTTTCCACCAAAAATGGCAAATGTAATCTAACACCAGTGGTTCACCAGTGTTTCAATGTTTGCTTCATGCTAGAATTATGGTTTGCTTCTCTCACCTTCACAAAACATAGCAACGGTAAACAACATCTCGCACCTTAAACCTTATTCAAAGAACTTTGAATGTTGAAGATGTCTTGAAACAGTCTGATTGAGTATTTCTCACAAAGACCTTTTTGAAACTCTCCTCCGGTGTGTGTTGCATTTTCTTACGTACAAAGTAGCAAAGCATTACACACACCTTATGCTCACTGAGTGTGCCAAAAATGGACAGTAAAGCGCATTCATCTGTGGCTGTTGCTTTGCTTCTCGTGGCCCTTTCTGCTTCAATGCACGTTTGCACCATTTTCCGAAAAAGCTGTGAACCTCATTCATTTGCGATGCAAAGGGAACCATTTTTTACCATTTTTCCACCCAGTTGGTTTCATTTCGTTCTAGAAAATGAGATTATTTTAATGTTTTTTTTATATTAAATTTTGGTAAAAAGTAAGAGTTGAGCAAATAAAATAGCTTCAATGCTCGATCGAGCATCATCGATCGTTCATACGACAACATCAATACATCGACGTGTTGGATCTTATTATAATGTATTATTTTATCCTGGAATTAGCATTAGCTTCTTCACTGTAAAGTCTGTATTCTACTGAGGATTATATCATTTCGTATTCCTCACACACTTCCAGCATATTCACATACCCTTACCAAAGACAGTGATCGAATTAGGCACGAATGTAACGATTGATGCATGTAAGATAAATTATTCGTTCCCAGTCGCAGGAAAAAACAAGCATTCTCGATTTGTCTGAGAATGATGGAATTGAGATTGGAATTTCGGTAGAATGCAAGCTTTTCTACTGGAACGGCAAAATAAAATGCACACTGTGTAGGGAAAAAAAAAGAAAGATGCCTGGACTCGTCGTCCTGAGTTGTAGCGAAAGTGGAGCTAAAATGTTGTTCGAAAATGGAACCGCATCCATCGTGTCTGGGTGCCGACTCCGCACACCATTAAACACTATTTCCGCCGACAATGTGTTGGATGAGATGGTGTTTTATCACATGTTTAATATCAATAGCGTTGCATAAACCAAAGCCGAACTGGAGTGGGCCCATTCTCGCCGCTCCATTCACCGTGTCGTCCTAAGGATTAGCATAAGAATTCAATTTTGTCACCATCAATATTCAATGCCAAAGTTGCAAAGGCCGCCAAACCAAAATGGGCATTCAAAGTCGCCGTTGCTATCTTCGTTACTCGGCACGGCGCTGGCACGCAAAGACAGTGTTTCACTCCCCATCATCGAAGACAAATAATGCCAAAATCATAGCAAAAACAGAAAGCAAAGAAAGCTTCCCTTCGAAGCGGAAAATAATAATTTACAATTTAAAAAGGTTTGTTTTTATGGTTGTTTGTTGCTTCTTGCTTCTTTTATGGTTTTATTGAATCAAATGCCGACAGAAGAAAAACAAAATGCATACGCGTGTGGCTTCGCCGGGCAAAACAGGACTGGTAAACAAATCAAAATTGAGTTGATAATGGAAAAAACACTGAAAAACAAATACGTACAAACGTACTTCGAAATAGATTGAATTTTACATTCCTTCTGTTGGTAGATTTACATTAAAATCGGGAAATAAAAAAGGGGAACTTTAATGATTTAATGAAAAAAAAAATTACTTATCAAGTTTTGGGAAAGAAGCCAGCTTTAAAATGAAAACCAAGCATTGAATTTAGTTTCTCTGTAATAAAGCTAACTTCAGCAGTGTTGGACAGCATGCAAATCAAAAGCCAAACAAACGCTCGGTTGAACGATGTTCACGATGTGTGAGTAGTGATCTTTATTCTAACGCTTCCTCCTCCCATCATAACAATGCTCCTCTTATTCACTAGTCAGCGGAAAATTTGCATAACGGTATTATATAGTTATAGAGTGTTTGCTTTGGATTGTTTGGGGGAAAAAACGAGAACTGTGTGTGTGTGTTTTTGAATGTAAACGGAAACGGACCTACACGCTACACGGCGGTTTGCATTGGATTGCATTACATTTTGCATTTATTTTCGTCTTTTGCTTGTTATCTTTAGCATGCAGCAGAGTAAAACAAATTGTGCCGCCCCGCTGCTAAAACCACCCCAAAAATTGTGTTTAATATTATTTTTTGTTATTTTAATTTTATGTTTGTATGTTTATGATAGATGGAATCGGTATCCTCATATGAGTTTTTATTTTTGTATCATAATCATAGCTTTAATTTAATGTCGACCCCCTATTCTTTTCTTCTCGTCACTGGTTTTAGCAAGCTTTACCATTTCCAACCCAAAAACTCCATATGCGAATGATTTCAGTTCGTGTAATCGTGTTTCTCAGTCCAAAAAAAGGAGATTCACCGGGGTGTCCATCATCCTTACACGCGATCGCTTCCACCACGCTTGTGGATTGACGCATCACGGTGCGTATCCGAGTTTGAAGATCATTAATCAACGATTTAAAGGTTTATATTCCAACAAACACACTCACACATACACACACTCGCACACACACAGACGCACACACTCACACAAAATCCCACCGAAAAATACGTTAACTTTCGTTTACCATCACGGTGCACTTGGTAAGCAGGAATTACTTTCGCCATTTTTAGCAAGACCCGTCCTTATTCACTTTTATTTTTAAATTGGACATCATTTAGCGTCAGACGGTGGGAAAGAACATTTTCCAACTGTCGGCTGATCGGGTGATCGGTTTTAATTTATTGTTGGGCAACAAAACCATTATCAAAACATCACTAGTTTAAAGATAATTTTATTCAATTGGCAGAATAAATATAAATAAAAGGAAAACACGTGTGTGTGCCCGGCGTGTGGCGGCGATCGCAGGAATTTCGGTCTCATTTTGCATTTGCAAGAAGCTTGGCCTGGAAACAAACTGCCAGTAAAAGCACACAATTAGCAATACTGCGTAAGTTTGGCAAAAAATGATCTAATGCGAAACGCTCTCTGAAAGCGGCAACGTTCACTGTTCGCAAGTTGACAAAGCAGGAGCAGTCGGGCGATTTCCTTTAGCCTAAACACATCACACCAAACCACGCCTTGTCTAATGTTATCACATTTCCTCAACAACAGCTTCGCATTGTGTTGTGACAGCAACAACCGAAACCAACCTAAAAACAAATCAAAATCATCGTTAGCAGTGATCGGAATCATGTTTTACTAAACGTGGGAGTTATTTTTGTTTGTTTTTTATGTGTATATTATTCAACCGATTTCTGTTTTTCTTCTTCTCCTTTATAGTACTACTTTATGGTAGCATAGTAACAACAGACACCTGGAGGCGGGGGAGGGGAGGGGGAAGTACTACTACTATCGTTAAACATTACACGATGTCGCATAGTCCGTCTGTCCGTCCTATACCACCACATCCCCACAACCTCCGAAATCCATAATTCCGCTTGGCTGTCACCTACCCACCTCGCCTCTAACGCTGGCAATCTGGCTTGTATTTTTAACAGATTTTTGAATTCAACTCGTAAGGCGTTTGCGGCGGGCGGGCAAAAACACAATAGAAGAAGCAATAAATATACGATAGAACTGTTAACCTGGGGGATTAATAATTTAGTGCGTAACCAACCCTTTCTCTCTCTCTCTCTCTTTCTCGCTCTTTCTAGTGTTATACGTATGCCTTTGTACGGTTGCGTGCTTTTTGCACGCCTACTTCTCTCGTTGTGTATTTGTTCTGCAACCGTAAACGGCTTTGGGACGAGGTGAGCATCTTTGCGTACGGCTGTTGTGTAGGTAGTGTTCATTTCGCTATCGCTGGTCCACTTTCCAGCCCAAAGCACTATAACACATGAACGAAAACGCATCATCATCAATTCCACCTCTTCCATTGTTTACCAAATCTTGTTGTGTTCCGTTGATCCCTGAGAATGCGTTAATTTAGCGCGACCTGGTTTTTTCCGGCAATCTTAATTTAGTTCTCCCAACTTAACACCCGGGTGCTGTGCTTTCCCGCAAACGAAAAAAAGGACAGAGCGCACATCTCCTGCTAATCACCAATCACATGCCCTTTTCCTGCGTATTCACGCACTCGTCGTGGTTCCTTCCGGTATTAGTTTTGCATTAACTCCCATTTCTCTACTCTCCACACAGTTCTTCTATACTCCTCGCCTGCAACGCATACGTGTATATTGTCTCGGTGTAGGTATCAAGTAATACTCCAAAACGAATGCGCCACAGCAAAACACCGCAAGGATTGTATATTGTGTTGCGCGCGGATAGGTGTTGTAATTTAGCATCAAACTAAGGCATTCCATTCGGCAAGCTTGGTAATTTGGGCGAACGAAGGGTGGTTTTGGTTTCGTCTGTGTTTCAGATTTCGTGGCTTACAAACAAACAAACCAAACAAAGACGCGCCATTATATTATCGACAAACCGGCATCCGCGAGTGCTGATCGATCGACAGGGTAGCATATCTCATCGCCAACACCGGCACACAGCATCGCGAAAGGAATAATTCGTAGTATACGCGAAGGTAGCCACACACACACTAGTCTTCTCGGCACACCTCTGAGACCGAGCGAGCGAACACTCATTGGCTCACTTGGCCGAGTCTCATTACTTTACTCTCTAAAAGGGGGGAGGGCGGGGGGGGGGCGTTTAGTAGTTACGATTGCCATAGGTTCGACTGCCACTGCCACCGCTACTACTACTGTTGAGTGCTGCACTACCGCCGCTGCTTCCACCATCGCCCCCACCGGCCATAAGCGAAATGTTGTAGTTGGATGAGGGTCGCGAGCGTGAGTCCAGGTACGCTTCGTCGTCGTCGTCGTCGTCATCCTCGTCGTCTTCCAGCACCGGGGGAGGGGAGCGCGGCCCGCCCAAACCCTGCTCCTCGTCGTCCTCCTCCGAGAGCAGATGGTGGCGGCTGCGGATCACGTTCGATCGCTTGCTCGGCGGCGAATCGAGCACCGAGTCCGGGCTCTCCAGATCGTCGTCGTCGTCGTCGCAGTCGTTCAGGCTGTGGTTGCTGCCGCTGCCCGGGCTGCCCGGTGGGCTCAGTGCCGACCGGATGCGCTGCTTCGAGTCGGACAGAAACATTGAGATTCGCTCTTTGCCGAACATGAGCAGGAACGTTTTGATCAGATCGGTCGACCGTTCCTCCCACTTGGTGATGAAGTCGTCCTTGCCCTTGCGCACCTTGTCCTTCAGCTCGACCATCTTGTTCTGGAAGCGGAACTTTTTCTCCGACAGGAACGACACGTTCAGCTCCTTGGCCGTGTAGCCGCGGGCCAGGTTGCGGCGCACGTAGATGTCGTAGTCCTTCACTATCCGCGCCACTATGTCGGACGTGGACACGCCCTCGGTGCGCTCCGTCGCCACGAACATGCCCTTGGCCTTGATCTTCGCGTACACGTCGTTGCAGTCGTCCGTACTGTACGGTATTTCATCGTGCGCCACGAAATCGATCTTGTGCTTCTCGATAAACTCGTCGTCCAGCTCCCAGGGTGCATCTGGGACAATCTGCAAACGAAGAAAGGGGGGAGAGAGAGAGAAACAAAGAACAGCGTTATGACAATGCAGAATCACTTCGAACCACAAAAACAAACCCCAAAACAACTGATTACAGCAATAAATCAAATCATCATGGCATAGTTTAAACTGGCTCATAAAAATGCAACACATTTGCGAAACATAAGCGCAATCGCTATGAAACTGCCTATTACAAACAGTATCAATTTAGCGCAACCAAGAGCGCTATATTAAATTAGAGGCCTCGAGACACAAGTTCGGACCAGCCGACCAATTGAAAGGATCGTACGATTCCCGCGTTCTCCCCTGGAGGAGACGATTATATTTTTTCGACCCCGACCAACCCCTCGGGTAGGGGTGAGGATGTTTTGCGCGGCCAACTCGTGTCTCTTTCACAATTCGCGCGCGCGCTGGTCGTACACTTCAATTGAGCAATTTTGTTCAATTCCATTCAATCGTGATCACTTCCGGCGAACGTGTCAGCAACAAAACGCCACCAGGCGCTGCCCGCCCGCGCGTGCGAAACATGGCCTAAGGGGTGAAACACAGCAAGGGTGTGTTGACTAAAGCTCTGCAAACCCCTTGCGTTCCAGTTTTTGCCAGCGTGAACCCTGTTGCACCTGGGTCAGTAATGCCTGTCAGCCGGCAGTTGACCAACGCAGTAGATACTTGCCTCATCAACGTAGCGACAGTGTCGTACCGCTTCGTAACGCTCCTCGTCGTTCATCACCGTTCGACCCTTCCGGCTGTGGGTCAGTTTGTCGTTGCAAACTCCAACGATCAGGTACACGTTGGGAAACACGTTTTTGGCCTGGAAGAAATAGTACACCGACGAACCATTAGCACAAACCGTGTCACACCAGTATGAAGAAAGCCGCTGTGTGTGTCTGAACATCATAATTGTTCTGCTTGTTCTTCACAAGGGGTAGTGTTCTACACTCACCTGCATCAGTTGTCGCGCGTGCCCCTGGTGGAACAGATCGTAGATACCGTCCGCGTACACACGGATCATACGCGGCGCGGTACCCGCACGGGCCATCTGGTATGTGATCTTTTGTGTGTAATCGCATCGCTCGCGCTCCCGGATCGCATCCAGCTCTGTAGAGTATGGTGCCTGTTTGCAGATGGTCTGCAAATATACGAGAGAATACAATGTTTTCGATTAGTTTTTTTTTAATAATTCATATAATTAACACAGATCATTCGATTTCAATAACATAAACTAATGGACGTTTGGAGTTCGATAACTATTATTCGTAAGCTTTTCACACTCACTGCCATATGGCTTGCTGCGGCGGTATGGCATGTGGACATCTTCCTGTACACTTGTGCCGCCTGCAGCGGACGATCGCCGTCTGATCATACGATACCGATGCATCAAAACAAACCTGCAGTCGTCTGCTCTCTGTGATCGATGCTCTCGCTTCGAAGCAGGTGCTATTTTTAAGCGCTCCATCGATTGTAGTTAAATCTACGCTAAAATTAGCTTCACTCCAACACAACTGTTTTGTTTTCTATCGCCTGACAACCTAATGGCGCATTGGTGGTTGACCATTTCGGTAAAGCTATACATGGCAAAAGGGGTTGCAAGAAACTGATCAAAGTTTACAGCGCCTAAAACAGCCAAACCACCAACCAAAACATAATCCAGTGCCACAGCAGTATATTTTCTTTTAGCTTTTCAAATGCTGATTATTGTCTTCCTATCCCTTACTACGTACGAAGCAAAGACCTTTGACCGTCCGTGCACGCATGGCTTCACTTTTGGTCGGTTTTTGCTCGAGTGGCGGCTTTTACAGCCGCGTGGAACAACGTGTAGCTCCAGCTTACAATTAATGTGGAACGAATGTAGCGGCAACAAGACAAGCGTTCAGTTTAAATGTACCGATGCGATCATGTACATTAAACCAAAGCATTTTTTTGCTGTCCATTTCATTGTTACTCAACTAGACAGTAATGAAAAAGTTTTGAAATCTTTTCGTAATACTCTCTAAGTCGGCTATTTTTAGCCACCGGCGATTAGGTCTCAACAATCTCCTACAAGGTGTCAAGTTGTACGTCGCTCTCGACCTAGGTAACTCTTGATTAGTCGCCATCTAATTCCGCTGATTAGGGTAGCTACCCGGACAAGAGCGCAGCACGCGGCACAGAACGGAAGACGATTAGCAACATCCTTCTTCTGGATGAGCGATAATTATCACCCTTGGCGATGGCGCTCCGGTGGTGGTGGGGTATGTGGTGGTTGGTAGTTGTGCACTGTTCCAAGATTAACCCCGTTCCATTCAAACGGAGCCACCATCGACCTTGACGGTGGGACAGCGGGCGGCTTAAATAGAGACGACACGCAAGAGGGAAGCGCCATGATAAATGGACGCAAGACGTATCAAATATCTTGCACTGTTTGCATCACAGCAGGCCGATGATAAGAATCGGTAACGTGAAGGTTAGGCCGGCTGGCTAATGAACGGTTGTGTGCGTTCTTTAAAGACCGTTTAATTTTTTAATTACCCTATCGGATTCGAGTTCCTTTGCGTTGAATAGTAGGGCTCGGTAAAGAGTTCTTGGTTCTTGGAGCAACTTGTGTATCGTATGATTTAACTGTATCTGCTCCACAGTACGGAACACGCGCAGTGGTTCCCCGTTATCTCTAGTAGATACATTATGGAATTCTACTGTTGCGCTTTGCTGTCTTATTTGCGAAGCAGTACAAGCGATACCAACACCCGATAGAAGAGGAGCAAAACATCGCGAAAAGCGCAAAGCGCGTAATGCTCACAAGCGCAACAACCACCGTAAGGGGCAGTAACACTGCACACAACGTCTTCAAACAAAACGTAGCAAAATGGAGGAGAGACCATGTTATGGTAATGATGTCGGATGATGGGGGGGCAGAGAGTATTACATAAATTGGCACACAGAAAATTTACCACTGAGAGACCTACATCTGTGACCACACACCTTTCCTCCCCCATACTACTTGTGCTTTATGAAACACAATCTTTCTATTTTTATGCATCGAACTGAATTGTGCCGACCGGGATACAATAACAATGAAACAATTCTTTAAAGGCGTTCGATTTCCTTTTTTTTTACAGTTTTGTGTTCATTTTTCATTTTTGCTTCGAACCGTTTGCTGAAAAATTGTAATGGAATTCCTTTGATTTCGGAGGCTCCTTAGTGTGTGTGTGTGTGTGTGTGTGTAGCAAACTTACATCCAACCGGTGCTGAACGGTGATCTGGACCGGACCGTCACTTTCAGTTGGCAAATAGTTGGGCGCCATCACGGTTCCACGTGCTGCTCTATCTATCTTTACTTTAACAAATGCACGCTGTTGTATGACTCGGTAATATTTTCACAATTTTTTTTGTTGCGTTTTGTTTTTCGAGTTCTACACCATTCGTAAAAGTAACGAGTAACATTCAGCACGAATACGGCATGTCCGCCAAAAAACAAAACCACCGACACTGTTGCACCTGCGGAAGTTCCACGTCTACTGCGATGCACAAAAATGCTCTGCTGCTGCTGGTGGTGCGAATGTCACTTCACTCATCAACGTCACCGTAACTGCCGCGCACTAGTTCAGACGCAATCACTGTTACGCGGGGGGGGAGCGTTGTTGGACTCGTACTACTAGCGGAGAAGAAGAGCGTGGGGTAGAGTGAAGCCCCAGGAATGTGTGACCTTCTTCTTTTTTTTTTTGTTTGCGCTTTGCCAAACGAACAAGCTAATATCACTAAACACGCAGCCAGCAGACGACGACACTAAAGCTACGCTCGCGCTACGGGTGTACGTGAAAAACTGTGCAACTTTCGCACTTGCCGGAGTAAAAACGGCGATGTGTACTCCACGGGCCGCCGCGTAATCAAAGGCGCCACACTGCACACACTCTGCTGCCTGCCTGGTCTGACACGTACAACCGTTTTGGACGTCGTTGGTATGTTTCGAATCTGCCAACTACTACACTGTGCAGGACTGACAATACGCTTCTGACTTATGGTAGCTACCAACCCGTTCGCGTACGCTGCCGCGGAAAAACTGTTTCCGAAGCATCGCGAACCCGCTTGCGATAGCTCTCACGCGCTCGCTCGCTCGCTTGCCGATGATGAAGCGCACCACCACCCCGGCGGCGGCGAGAGCGAACGCGTGTGCGTCAGTGCACGAGCACTTAACGTGGCGCGCACCGGTCTTCGGCACACAACCCGTCGAAAGCGGTACCCCTAAGGGCAACCGAGGAGCAGACGAACGGTGCGGACAGAAGAGGCATCGAGCTGGTACCGATCGCGCGCAAGGTGCAAGGTTGCGATGTTAGGAGCGGCGGCTTCGGCTCACCACCTGACGATCGTTCGGAGCGGCCGAGCGAGCGAGCGAGCGGGGTGGAAGAATTCGCAAAAGGAAAATCGGTTTCTAATCGATAGAGCAACACAACTGTCCGCTGCTTGTAAATGCAACAGCCACTAGCAAATTCAAACACATCCAGAACCACTCGTATGCTCGTCAGTTCACTGGTGGGAACGTGATAGAGAGGGTGGCAGAAGGTGAGATTTCTAAACCCTACACCACACCATATTGAATGACACCGGCGAATGACGTCATAAATGCCATCGCGATCGGATGATTCGGCCTCGTCATCACGGTTTATTGAGGGTAAAAGAAGGGTAGTTGTTGTCTGCCAACTCTAGAAGAAACCACGACCACAACGAAATGGGCACGGTGGCGTGCTGTTTACTTTGACCACCTGGATCAGGTGGTCGCTGTTTTCTTCCTCGAACAAAGTCACGTACCTGCCTGGTCCGTTGCATTTCTGCGTCATATTGGACCGTCTTATTGGATTCGTAATATTTTACCCATTACATACACGACGTCTCGACGTAATTGCCAAACTAACCCCAGCCATTATCGCTGGTTCCTTTTTGCATGTACCCTTCTTTTCAAGAACCCTCTGGATAATTAACCATCAATTATCCTTCATTTGGATCCTTTGCCGCCCTCGGGGCACTTTCTTCCCGTGCCATTCTTATCAAATATTCAAACTGCTTATCACTTTCAAACGGCAACAGTTGTGTACTTTCACAAGACACCGTAGGGCACACGGTGAGATGTTTAATGTACATGAATTGGGAATCCTTCTCGTACATTCTCACACCTTGTGCGTGGCGTGGACACGTTTGTTTGTCCTTGAACTTGTAGGCTTGGCAAACGTGGCACTCTTATGAGAAAGGTATTTGAAAGCAGCGAGAGAGAGAGAGAGAGAGACAGAGAAGCACACCAGAAGAAGCAGTGACAAGATTCCAACGGGAAGAGATAGACCAAGGTTAAGACTTACGTTCTTCCGTTATCGATTCGGATTCGGTTTTAAAATAGCTTGCACAAACTCTCCTTCCTCCCTCTCTCTCCCCCGTTGCAAGCAAAATTGCCCCGACTTCCGAGTGATGCAACACTGGTAATTGGTTTGTTTCGTTGCCCCTCTTCCCAATTTGTAGAAGAACAAGCGCGAGCAAAAGAACACGCATGCAAATTCTCCTCTTCTGGGCGCTTGCTGATTTGCCGGGCGCGAACCGGAATACACAGCTTCAGCATCGATTCAGCACAATAATTATGCTGCAACACAGCCCGGTTTGTTTTATTTTTCTGCTCAAACCACAAACCCCAAAGAGAGAGAGAGAGTGAGAGGGAGAGATGGAGCATTAGTGAGATGATGATTGTTGTTTTTTTGTTTGTAATGACTAAGCCATCAGCGCCATCACTACGCGAAAAACTCCACGTCAGACGCTCGTTGGGCCCGGCCACGCTGAAGCACACACACATACTCACAGATGCGGTGGTGCTGCCTGTGTGCCGCCAGCGCTTTCGTACTGGGCAGTCGAGGAGGAGAAGTGTGACGCGATCGTACGATTTTGCAGAAAGTGCGCTGAACGACGACACCACCGGTATGACAAATGGGTCTCTCTTTCTTAATGGGTATCCGCCGTGTGTCTCGAAAGAAAACGAAGACTCTCCTCCTTCCTTAGCCGTGTCAAAAGGGGTTTGCTAATGGAATTGGCTTTCATGTCGCATGATGTGCTGTATTTCCTGTTGTTATATGCAACAGAAGCAAGCCAGCAGGGACGGCCAACCATATCTACTTGAATGAGCCAATCAACCAAACTGAAGCAGTAGACAATGTCGCATTGCTTGAAACAAAATAGTAAAAGAGTGTTCTAAAGAAGAAATACTTTCTTATATAAAGTCATAGTTACAAATGTCAATTTCAGGTACATCCATGAAAAAGTGAATCATTCAATGTACGGGAGCCCCTACGCGGGATAGTAAAGTATAACAAAAAACACAGAACAGTGAAAGTGGTCCATTTCAAAATTTCTCGCTCAACTGCTTATGATGCCTTACAAACACACACACACATTAAGCTTTTAGTGTGGAAAGCAAAATCACTCGATCTACGCACATGTTACACGCGTAGCCAATCAGAAGCGCCGCCGCTGCACGAAAAGCCGCCCTTAAACTGATGACGTCGATCAGGCCCGGGCGTCTTTCGGTTGGAATTTGGTCGACCCCAAAACGGAACTAACGAAACACGACCGAACCACCGAACACAGTAAAACCCACAAAAGCTGATAAGACGTTCCGTTTCGTGTAAACAAATACACAAACACACGCACAGCCCGTGTATGTTTTGCGCCACAATCCCCTCTGTCGGTCCACGAAAGACACCACGTGCACACACAGATTTTTCGGTATTGATTTGTTTGAATAATTAATTGTACTCGGTGGTTCGGCGGCGAAGCAAAAGAGACGGCAAGAGAGAGAGCGCGCGCAAAAAAATGCTGTTGACTCAGCATATAAATAGTTACAAACGAATTCTATCGTTTCCTTGCCAAACGGTCGCGGGTAAATCTTCAATCCCTACCGATACGATAGCACGCATGGAACGCAGAAACGTGTCACAATAGCATCACGCATGACGCAATCAGTGCCAGATACTACATTACGCATGGGTCTGCTGTCTGTGTGTGAGCATGCACATACATTCTTATACTTGGTGATTTCGACAAAACGAAAGAAGGGCAACACAACACCAGTGAACACCATACACACAGACCAATACACACACTGTGTCCTACTAGCCAGTGGTAGGGTAGCACGTGTTCTAGAGACGATGTGGACGCGACAAAAAAAACGTCCCAAAACGTGCTTGCGCAACGCTAATCGCTTTTGCGATGGAGGAGGAACATTGGATGGTGGAGACGTAGCCAGAAGCCAGTCTACGCAATACACGAGACGGGACAAGCCCTTACTATATCGGCCGCAGTTTGGTTGGTGGTTTGATCCGATTCAGCTATTTTAAACAGGGATGACCTTGCACAGGGTTTGTCATTCTATTTATAGCTTATTTTATGTATACATAGGCAAGCAAAAAGAGCTGATAGAGCAATAAACTAGATGCTGTAATAATAATTGAAATTTTAAAGCGGATGTCATGAAAAAACACCATCTTGACCGAAGCATCTGCTCTGTGCCCTCTCGCGCGAGCTGCCACTAGTTGCCTTATTCATCTATTACCGGACACACGTTTTGCCAGCTCATCACCCACCAACTGTGGAGCGCGCTTATCAGTGTTCCGAAAACAGATGATGGGCTTTCCTGTGCTTTGCTGGCTCATGCATCGTACGATCGTGTGAGCAATCCCTGCGCATTTGACGCTCCCGGTTGACGTAATGGCGTAGTGGAAGCAAAATTTTGGAAAGCCTTCTTATCTTCAAGGCAAACGCGGGAGGTACACGATTCGCACGATAAGATAGGCGCTCCATACGGTGCGATCACTAGCAGGCTTTAGGCTTTAGGTCGTAAAATAAATGGACGCGCAATTACCATCCCATTCCCGCTTCGAAAACTGCACCCACGATATCGCGATACAGAGAGAGAAAGAGAGAGAGAGGGTACGTGAGGGACGGATGCCGCATCGATAACGCGTTTACGCCGATTTGTTTTCATAACATATCGGCGCCACGGCAAATCGTGGACTGTTTTTTGTTGCCTTTTTTCGCTTTCCAACTCACCCCACACCACGTCCATTGATAAACGTGTGAGCGTGGTGCAAAAAAATTGATAGCGTAAACGTACGATGTACAATGGGGAGGGGGGTGGATGCGTGCGATGTTGTGCGTGTTTTCGTACGGGGAGAGAAGAGACTTGTTTGTCCAACTATCAACAACACACTTACCACCGGTGGGCTGTGCTCGACTCCGCTCGTTGCATGCTGGCTGGCGAATCCGGACGATGTCGCCACGGAAGAGGATCCATTCGACGAGACGGATGGAGGCGAAACTGGATCGGACGAACGGGAGGGACGCCCGACTGTTCCCGGCAAGCCAAAGTTAACATGCCCGTTCAGTGCACCGTCATTGTTCGGTGGCCAGCAGTGATCGCTATGGCTCGGTTCGATGCCTTCGTCCACAAGCCGGATGCTGCTGAAGCGTCTGCTGCTCCCGTTCATACTGTTATCGGGTGTACCATCAGCGGATGCAGCAGCGGGCGCAGTAGCAACCGTGGAATCAGCCTGCAAGTGTTGCTGGTGCTGGGTGGCCAACCGATCCTCCAGCGCTCCGTTTGGATCGATCGTGATCGAGACTGTCTCGTCGATTGTTAAACGCGCGGCGCTGCTGCTGCTGCTCGCCATCATATCGCCCAGGCTTTCACGTGGTCGTTTGCGCGACATTCTGGCCGGCGTCTGCTGCTGCGGTGTCGCGGTGCTGGATGATGCCAGTGTAACGCCGGGCACACGTTGCTTCCTCGCTGTCCACGTGTTTCCGAAGGGCCGGGTGCGGAATTAATACTTGTGCGCGTGTGTGTGTGTGTGTGTTGCGCTAGTTGTGCCGACGCCGGTACCGGTGGCGACGTAATTGAAACGTTACGGGTTAGAATACAGAGGCGGGGCTGCTCTTTCGGCTGTCGTACGGCGCCCGTACACTCGCTCCTCGCTGCTCTAATCCCTGCAGATAAAGGGCGACCAAGAAGAAAGGACAAACATATATTAGTTACGAACCCGCGCACACGTTTCATTGCGCCGTCGGGGCATGTTGTGATTGGGGATGATTTATGATTCAACAACGACAACAGCGACACACAGCTCACACGGGTGTGCACTGTGGATGGATAACACGGACGACGAAATAACGACGTGCGATCTTTTCCCCTTTTTGGCATCCCCGCTTGTCACATGACACGGGATGCATGTTTTCGTAAAAGAGCAAGCAAGAGCCCATGAGACAATTGATCTTTGCGAAATGCCATTCAACAAGCAACAACAAGCACCATTGAGTGGAATTCATGGCTGGGAAGGCGTCTCTGATTGATTTAAATGGATCGGGGCGCGTACGAGGCAACGGACTCGGCCGCTTCTTCGATCATGAAATATGCGCGCACATGTGCGTGTGCCCATGATTCTGATTGAGTGCCACGTGATAGTTGACTGATGCATGGTTGTGGTCCATCATCGCTACGGCACTGATCTGGCCGGAACCGGAACACGAATTATCCTATTCATTCCCATCGTACAGAAACACGGTTTCTGGCTTAACACTGGGAGCTCGGAAAACATTGCCCATCTTCCCAATTAGCGTGAGGCTATTAACAATTATCACCCTTCACACGACGGCGTGGTACTAACCGGTAGCTCGTGATTAACACAAGCTTCGTGATGGTGCCCAGAAACGTCAGCACTTGGTAAAACCTCTAAAAAAAATGACCAGATCATCATCATCATCATCGCAACAGACCACACAGTTTTCAAAATGCATACGCGACTATCTTGGGGGCCTTATCGCTTGAAGTAAACATAGAAAACTCTCCATTTCATTGTGTGTGGTACGCATGCACACTCTGTCTCTCTTGCGCTATTTGCGTTTATTGTATACTGAAATGAGCAAAGTTTGGAATATTAAAACGATTAGGCGTATAATACGTTCAGTTCATCTGTAGAGAAAAATAGCATGGATTATTTTAGCCAATGAATTTGATACGCAAACGGGTAATTCTTTGTTATTCATTGCACCATCTACGAAATATTACAGTTTTCCCAATAAATACCATTATTATGGAAATAGGGTAATAAATTCCCCCAAAACAAAAGCCAGCAACCAGTCATCACCAACCAGTCTGACACCTCGATGGCTGTATCTTGATTCGAAATTATGTGATCCTCCTTTCCGGTTATCGGAATCGATCAAGATATTCATAGCACAACAGGCCCCCTCCCCTAAAACCCCCGTGATGAGCCGCCAACTCCAAGCGTGAATCATCCACACTCCTAGGCTGTAACCTTTAGCAACGACCACGTGCCGGTTGGACTTCTTTCCGTTCGCTCCTACGCCAGACTGTGTGAGCAGACGGGAAGGAGAAGCGAGTTGACACGGAAAAAACCAGTTTCAAGCGGGTCGCAGCACAAGCAGGTTCTTCCTATTGCCCCACCAGCGCCGAATGGGTGCAATTTACCCGCGCAACGGTGTGCGCTGGACAGGGCGGCAATGGAATGTAAGTTCCGGTGTAATTCTCCACTTCCTTCCGCGTACCATCGCCGCTCGCCGTCGTTCGCAGCATTCTTTTTCTAGCTATGGGGCGCTACTCTAACGTCCTTGATGCAACGGGATCCGGGGATGGAAGGGGGGGGGGGGATTATAGCCCGATCCTGATTGGATTAAGGTGTGCACATGTCTCCGCAGCAACATCCGTAACTCCCCCCAAAAGCGGCGCGAGCAACCATTATCGCTAGAAATAGGTTCACAATTACCAATTACGGTGGCCACGAGAGCGAGAGTGAGGACAGAATGAGTGCGTGTGTTTGTGTGTTGCGCTAAAATGATAAGATGAATTACGTCGACATGAAACGGTTGCTTGGATGATGCAGCTGCAGTTTAAACCAAAAGAATTATTATTTTGTGCTTTTCCCGCAGCATCCGTTTTCTTCCACTGCATTTCCAACACGCAATCGGATCTCGCAACACATGGGCGGGGGCGCAGTGGTTGGGAGAGGTGGAAGCGGTGGGGTGGAAAAATCGTACGATTGCGTCATACGACCATCACGCGCAGTCAGCCGTTCTGTTGTGGCGGGGTGCGTTTGTATTTGTTATTGCCGGTCCCTGATGGCACGGACACTTCCTATACGAGACGGAACGAGTGACGGATGGTTTTAGAGCAGGAGAGGACTCCCTTCCCCCGACACAAAGCCCCCTGATTCAGGCTTGCGGGCGGGGTGAACGGCAGTTCCGAGAACAATCGTACGATGCCGAAAGTGCTGCCGCGCAATAGCAAGACGAAAAAAACGCACACACACCCTTCACTCGCTCGCGCGCGACTGTGTGTGTGTGTGTTTGTGTGTCTGTGTGCGACTGTGCGTGTGTCGGAGATCGATTTCTGAGTCAGGCAGCAGTCACACACGCTCGAAAAAACAAACTTGGCATAAAATACGGTGACCCGTTTTCCATCCTCTTCTCGTTCGGGGCTTCCGATTTCACCCTGCAACTGCAACCGGACGACGACGACGGTGCACACACACACGCCGCGAGGCACGGTGTTTGTGTTGTAACTTCCCAAGAAATGCCCGTAATCATCACTCACACTAGGCGGTTATCACGACTTTCGGCCCCCGGATCTGATCTTTAACCCGGATTCTCTCGGGGCAAACGGCACCGTCCGAAGCTACTCTTTTTTAGATCGCACACTTGTTACTCTGCATCACGCACACGTACTTTTCTCTAACAGCCTGGTGCTGTTGCAGTTTGCACCCGCGGTGCTTGCCCGAATTTTTCCAACTGTGCTTCACTCTACCTTTCCAGAACGCTTGGTGCAGCAGCAATGTAGCAGCAGTTCGGGAAATTTTGCGGTTCACACGTCAACACACACCGTGAGCGAATGGGGTACTGTCATCTCGGTCATTTTGACAAGTGTGCTCGAATGCCCGAACGGCACCCGAAGCACGTCAAAACAGCGAAAGCCGACGGGCCGAAGCATTTTCGAAGTCACTTAACGGTCAAATAACCGTGTTTGAAATAGCGGTTGGAGAGTTCATAACAATATTCAAAAGGACAACAGATTATCATTTGGAGTATTTAGAGAAGTTTGAAATGACTTTTAGACCCATTTAAAAATATCGTTTTGCAATAAATTACACAAAGGTAAGTTTAAATGGTGCAAAAAAGACATAGGAGTGGTTTGGTCAGTAAAGCTGGAATTTCTTAAATGGGTCAGATGTGCGTTTCTCCTGGTACAAACACACTGTTCAAGCTGTATGCGGTGGCACTCTCTCAAAATTTTACGCCATGATTTAAGACAAAATAATTATGCTACAAAGATTTTAAGGATAAGGAACAATTTTATATTAACTTATTTCCTAGTTTCTTTCATGAAGTAATCGCAAAACACACAAACACACCCACACTTCTAACATTTAAAGAAACAAAATATATTCATTCTTACATTCCTACAGCAATTAGATGCGCGTGACAGCGATAAGAGAATATATGGTATAAACTATGTTACAGTAAAAATTTGGGGTAAGTTTTGCAAAAATGAAACAAAATACATATTCGATATATAAAAAAGCTCTCGGGCACATATCTTATCACCTAGAAGTATGTTTTACATTGAAAACGGACGCGGAAAACAAAAACATACAGCAGAAAAAACACACTTGTACTTATTAATCGATTGCGTTTAGCACGAGAGTATGTAGTTTTCGCATTTGAACGGCTCGTTCTGTGTTTTTACTTTCTTCTCTCTCTATGAAACCCACCCGGCGATGGGGTTGTCTTTTGTATATTATTGTGTAAAGTTTTCGGGCGGGAAAACTGTGCGCGACAAATGTTGAAGTTTTGGTTTGGTGGTCCAAATGTTTTAACCGCTGTAATGGTGAAAAACACGTGTGTTTGCGTATCATAAAAGTAGAAACTAGCATAACCCCATTGTAAACCAACAAACAAACGTATTGTTTAAAAGAAAACCTGCCTCCGTCGTGCCCTCGTCCCGTGGCTCGTCCAAGACCCCCCTTCGTCACATTGTTTCTTCTTACTCAATCTTTGCAAAGTTCATGTATCACACATTTCTGAATCAATGTAAGCTTACGCGCTCGACTAATATAGTTATGTAGATTTGTATATAGTGTAGAGCTTATGCAGTAAATTGTGTACGATAGATATTCATTCGATTAGCAAATAACGCCCGCCCAAATAACGTCTTCCTCTAGCAACAAGTAGATATTACCATCTGGGGAGAGAGATGGCGATGGTGAACAAACTAAAACCTCCAAAACAAAACCCTTATGAGTATCCAGGCGCCTATACTACTTCCGCGCATCCTGTGTCCACTACACGGGACGGGATCCCTAGAACTTCGCTGTCTGTGTACGCTACTGTAATCTTAGCTTTATCGCTAATTATGTATGCATGCATGTTATACACTTTAAATGTGAAAAACAAAATGGCAACGTAATACTAAACTTTATCTCGCGACGTCTCCTCTTTTGCCCTAGCTAACGGTCTTTTTTTGTTTTTGCGGTAAGCTAAAACCGGCTGATTCTACACATTCTACACCCCGCTTTTGCTGCTGGTGGCGGCTATAGCACATTTGTGGCAACAACAAAGAAAAAAACACAAACCAATAGTGCGCCCAGATAGTCGGATTTAATAGGCGGAATTAATAATGCTGTGCCCTGTGCGAACGACAGCGCAATTTTGGTCCATCATGTCGCAACCGTAAAACGTTCGACACACGTGTCTCGTTGGGTGTGCTTTGCGCAAAAAGACAACACAAAACCGCACGCTTTGAGATGCAATATAAGTAATGGAAACACGCGCTCGAACGAAAGTTCGAATGAAACAAAACGATTGTAGCGAAAAGTTAAATTTGTTAAATCACGCGCTCTCAAATCATCTAACTCTTAAATTTGGGAAGGAAATAATAAAGATAAAGAACGTTATCCTAAATAGCATTCGGGTGGTGTACTGTGTAAACAAACTACTACTGTTATGCTGGGAGCACGCGAGCTAATGCTTCATAATAGACGCACGCCCTCTGTGTCTCCGGTTGTGGTACCATCACTCGCGCGCGCCTTACTTCGAAGCCAAAAACATAATTAACCTACGGAGAAAAGAGGGAAAAGTAACGTGAGTCAATAGGCCGTTAGAATAGCAGCCCGCATACACGCACTACACCTCGAGGACACACTTACCGGAAATTGATCGCCTTTGCCGCGAGCAGCCTGTTACACTCGGCCGTGTCCGGCAGGGGCAGCAGCTTGAACGGGCTTTCCGTTTCCGTGTCGGCGAAATCGTGCTTGTAGATTTGCGTATCCACCTTAATGTCGGAGAATGGGCCACGCAGCACGAAGAAGTGCATCGGCAATGGGCTCGTTGTTTTCGACTTCAGTATGAGCTGGAAGGGCAACAGAAGACAACGGCATTACTAAGACCAAGATCACCAAAACAACAGCAACAAAAAACGGATACTTGAAACGGATGCTTCCATACCTGATAGGTGATGTCGCGCTCACACGACTCGTGCGGATCGCGCTGGCTTTTGTTAATGATCGCCTTCACTACCCACTGATGGTTGAAGGCGGAAAAGCGGCTCGTCTCGTAGTACAGACGATGGACGTACTCATCCGTTCGGTACGGTTTCAGCTGCAAATCTGCAAGATCAGACCAAGACAGAGAAAATAGCGAAAGCAAAAGGAAGAAAAAGAAGAAGAAAAAACGCGTCATTTTACACAGTAGCACGCAGCATCAAACGTAGGAGACACATTGGCGATGATTCTCGCGTGTGGTTTTACAGGAGGGACAGATGATCGGATTGGGAGTTGGAAAATGGGAAGGGAAGGAGCATGTACCGTTAAAAATGATCTTCTCATAGCTCAGCAGATCGATCAGCGTGAGAAAGAGCTTCTTATCCTCGGCCGCCTTCGCATCGTGGGCCTGCAGCGCCACCATCACGTCCGCACCGGACTTGCGCGGATGGGCACAGTTGCCCTCGTGCGACGTCACCTCGTGGATGGGGCCGCGCCACTGGCAGCCGATGCGCGCGTACTTGCAATCGGTTGGCCGATCCTCGCACTCGGTCGACTCGTGGTAGTCGATCGATTTGTTCGGGAACTCCTTCGAGCAGTACTGGCATTCGGCCGGCAGCTCGGACACCGCCTTCTCGACCGCCAGGTTGCGCGACGAGTTGTTCTTGCTAATCTCGGTGCGACAGTTCGGACAGGTCGCGTTCTGGTCGCGCAGCCTGGAGAATGAATGAGTGAAGGAAATGCAATTAGTATTTAGGGCTCAGTTTTGTTTTGTCGGCCAAAAACCCAAAGGTTCGTCACTTACCGTCCATCTGCCAGCAAATGGGTGAAGCATCCAGCACACATCAGATGTCCCATCGAGCACTGAAGGGTGGCACAAGCGCGTGTTTGCGTTTGGGGCGTGGTTGTGTGAGGAGAGAGATAGGGGGGCAATGGGCCAAGATTCACACAGATTCAACAAAAATGAGGAAGGTAGAAGAGAAAAAGAAATAAAAGCAGAAACAAATCGATTAGCAAATCACTAACGAAGCCGGACACAGTCGTCGGGTGTTAACACCTGTGGAAAATTGGGGAGAGGGAAAAAATACCCACCCACCCTCTTGTTGGGTGGGGGTTGTTGTTTTTTTTTCCTTTTATTATTTAAATTAGTTTAAATTAGCTGTTGCGTACATCCTGAAATAGTTTAAATTCAACAAAAAACCCATGTTCCATACAAGTTTAGCGGAAGGAAACGACGCATACGTTTACGCGGGTTGAAGAAGAAACAAGAAAAAGAAAACCAAAAACGAAAAACTATAACAGCTTAACCAACTGGTAAAAATACGGCCAATTATATACTATTTACGCATTTAACATAACATCGCTGCAATAAGAGAAGAGAAAGAGAGAAAGAGAGAAAAAAGTAGAAAACCCTGCAAAGTGTACGTAGAACGTTGATTATTTTTATGTTTTTTGTGTATGTTTTTAATTTACATTTTGCGTCTGCTCATTATAAGAGAAAGACTAAAGCAATGAGAAAAAAAACCTCCCAATGTTTCCACCCTCTTTTGTAGCTGTTTTTTTTTTAAATGATTATTTGGTTTTCTACCAAGAACGGTGTAAGTTATGGTAAGCGACCCTACCATTTTTACGTATAAAATTAGCCGAAAGGACGATGTTTGATAACATTTTATGAAAACTCACACACACACAGACATACATACATATTTCATCAACAGTAAACATAGATTACGCATCGATAGCATTGCTAGTGTTCCCAACCATTACAACTCTATTTACAGAATAACAACGAGAGAAGATTCCCACAATTTCCACCCACATTTTTCCTCCCTTACAAACACAATCTGTTTTTGGTGTGGCCATACCACGTGTGTTTGTGTGTGTTGTCCCTTTTTCCCCGCAAAATTTCCCAAAATTCACACTCAAACACACGCACACCACGATCTTCTTATCTCAAAACAACATACGCAAACCTGTGGGGGGAAAAAGAAAAAGAAAGAAAAAGGAAAAGACAACTGGATTAAATTTGTTTGGTTTTAAGTTTTGTTGTTGTTGATGTAGAGCAACGGTCCCATAATTTAGCCCCCGCCGAAGTGTAGATGTGACCCCACATTAGAAACTAATAGGTAGCAGGCAGCACCACCACCACCATCGCCAAGGAACTAGGCTGGAGGCTGCATAAGCCTCCAAACGTAATTTCCCTTTTTTCCCGCGGGGGGACGTGCCGCTACCTTTGCTATGTTCTGGTGTGTATATCTGGTTGTTACCTACGGTCGGAGACGGAGAGCGAGGAAACCCAACGAGATACACGATTGTGGAAGATGATGCGCTGCTGCAGGTGGGCGGACAGGGGGGGGGCGGACAGAGATGTAATTTCTCAAACAAGAACCACGCTTTCTTTTTTTTTAACTGCCGGACCAGAGAGGACAATTCCCCTTCCTTCAATTCGGACGTGTGTATGTGCACTCAGAACGCAGCTTGGGTGGACCGAAAACCGAAAAACACACTAAATGAGTAGGAGGAAAGGGGAGAGAGAGTGAGGAGCGGGAGGGGGTAATGGTAAAGCTAAATGTTTTTTTTTGGTTTTGAAAAAGAAAACAAGTCACGGTTTCTGGTTGGTTTTTGTTTTGCATCGGCCAACACTCTGGCCACGTTGTTCATGTTTGTCGTTTATTTTTACTCTTTTTCTTCGCCAGTTTTGTTTTTTTTTCGTTTTGCACTTCGTTACACAGAAGTGTTACAGATTTTTATAATCTTGTGCACTATTGTTTTTGGTTTCAGTTTTTTTTTGTTTCTTTTTCGTTTTTTAAATATTTTTTTGTTGGCATTTTGATTTTCTACTTCCCGTTTCTTTTTTTTTTTGTTTTTGTTGCAATTATATAAAGACACACTATATAAACCACTTATTACATTCCCTTAGTGTACTCTCGTCGTTCCTAGTTGTACTAATAAAGCAACGTACTTGAAGACTCACTACTAAAACTATGTCGATGGTTGGCTTTAGTAACTTTAAAATTACTTGCAAACACGCATAACATTCTATTAACGGCACGCTACCCTACATATTGCTTTAGTATAAGGTATAATGATTAGTATAAAGTCAAGGAACTAAGTATTGCATCCTGCACAGAATAATACAGATAAAGACACTGAAATAAATACATATTCTACACGGTCGTGGGCGAGCTATTGCAGTAAAATCATTCGCACTGTAGCTTTTCCCTATCCTTTTTCGTTTATGTTTTTTTTCTGATTACACTCAAGTTGATCTCAATCACGATTACTCTTTCTCTCTCTATCTCTATCTCTCTAATCCCTCAAATAAATCAAGTATCACTCGTTCATATGCTACACTAAGCTAAATTTCTGCAGCCTGTTTCTACCTTTATATGCTGCTGCTGCTCCTACTGTTGTAACTGTTAATGCTGCTGCTGCTGCTGCTGCTGCTGCTACTAACAACCATTTTGGCACTGGTATATACAAACACTGTAATATTGCATCACTATCATATATATCACAACGAGTCTCCTTTGGCACTTTGGCCCCGCACACAGCATCCATATTGTTAATACCTTTCCCTACGCACACATCTAAGTAGTCGCATAGTCTCAAACACACACGCACACACACTCGCACGCATTCAGACACACGCTCACACACACATATACTCATCCTTCGCCCAATATAGCAGAATTGCCACCCAACCCCACTTGGAACCAATTGCTTATTTTACCTTTTTAAATACACACACAAATACAACAGTCGCAATATGCCCTTCCGGCATTGTTAGCCCAGCAACAATGACAAAAGACACACATAAACACCCACACAAGTACCCCCCCCCCCCCCTCATGGGTATACGCACAACGAGCAGGGGTTGAAATTCAACACCACCTTACCAACAATGGGGCAGAACAGTTTCTCCCTCAAATAACTGGGTGGGGAAAAAAAACAACACCACCAAGGGCAAAAAGATAGCTTTCCGAGCAGTCGATGATCCAACACGCCGTTGTTCGACAACCTCGCAGTAGGGCAGCCACAACCCAACCAAGTGACCTTGACTGTTCCACTTGAACAGATGCGCGGCGATCAAGTAGGCGACGCTGGTGTGGGATGCGCTCGGGGATGCGCGAGATTATCATCTCCAAAACCGCCACATCCGACCCGAGTGAGTTGAGTTTGATGCTTTGTTGGGTGTGGTGGTCCATCCATTAACAACTTCTCGCGCATCTCGCGATCAGGTGGGGGCCTCAACTCTTGGTGGGGGGTGGACTTTTTGGGAAGAGGATTTCAAGTACGCGCTCACCCCGCACCGTTCAACGGTCAGTGAAATCTGACGCATAGCACTTCATCGCATGTGAACAACATCAATAGGAGTAGTAGGCATGGGATTTGATTACGCAGTGCGTATTCTACGGTTTACCTTCACATTCTTCGCGCTCCAACAACTGGAAAGGGCTTTTACAATGTTCCAAGAGAATTGATGGAAAAAAGAGCTATTTATATACGGGGTTTCGTTAATTGCAGGTAGTTCCTGTACTCATCAGACAATGTACAAGGCTTTGCAGTAGGGTGATTCTTCAATCGAATCACCCATATTTCTACATTTATTGCATTGGGTTCGGTAAACCCTCTTACGAGCATCTCCAGAACACCTCTCTTTTCACAAATACCCGTGTGTGTGTTTTTTTTTTACTATTATCAATTAAAGTGAAACAACGATGTTGCATCCCCAGCAGTGCATCTAAACCCCGTTGCCCGGTGCAATGAATGAGCATGTGCAGCCGATCGAACTCCAATGTGCTGCAGGCCAATTACAGCAAACGAACTCAACCGAATTGTTGGAGCATCGGGTATAGGCAAACATTACCCATAGCGGAAGTGCAAATGTACCTAGGAATGGGCAGTATACACAGCAAACAACCAGACAGTGTTGTGTTTGGGCTGCGAAGAGCGAAGACACACACCCAGCCAGACACGATTCTAATAATAGAGTAGGATCCCTTGCATTTGAGTGTTTTTTTGTTGTAATGTTTCATTCACGGTTCGTTGCTGTTCTCCGAAGATGGTATTCTAGTACCAAATGGTTTTGGATTCTCGGTACCTTAGAGCTCATACGATACTTCTTCCCCCGCACGGCGTACTACTGTGGTACGTCTTTGCAACCATTGGGCGTACAGAAACTCGACCCATATGCGCAAGATCTCTGTTGGCTCGAGCTGACATCAGCATTTTTGTCGCATGTTTGATTCTATTTTGGGACAAATAGTAATGGAACCTCCGGATGTGAAGCAGAACAGCAGGCCATTCGAATAATGTGGTGTGCCGAGGCATCTCCATATTGAGCCAGTAACTTCCTCCAGTTGGTAATGGGGAGAAGAGAGGCTAGCTACAACATAATTGCATGAACAAAAGTAGATCAATCCATCAATCTCCGAGGCGGGTACGTCTGACTGTCTGGATGGTGTTTGTGGTGCGAAAAAAAAGCGGGTCAGTACCATCCGGTTGTATCAGTTGGACAAGCTGCATCTGAGCATGTTGTGAATCGCTTTGAACTGCTGCGATGGAAAGTTTTGTAAACCAGTTCAGTTTATTGCATAGGAGCGGGAGCTAGTAGGGAGCTAGCCAATTGCGTTGTGTTGCCCTTTGCTGTTTGCTGCAAAGTTCTTTCCGAACGCGTCATCGTTGTAGACACAAACACACGCGCAAAGCACTCTATTGTTGACCACTCCAAGGCCCTAAGGTACAGGCAGCTCCAATACAAGTCCACAAGGTTAACTCTCTCTCTCTTTCTCTCTCTCTCTTACAAACACACACTCACATATTCTTTTTGCTTTCATGCTGCTCTGCTCCCTTGTCCCCAGATGGAAGAACCGTTTGGCCGTTATGATGCTCGAATCAGCTGTTCAGAGTAAAAGGGAAGGAGGCCAATGTACTAAACACAAGCGTACACACACACACATCCACACAAACACCAGAGCTCCAGTTCATGCCTTTTTGTTCGAAGGGTGTGTTGTGTGTTGGTGTTGTGAGCGGCCTACTGCGCAGCTGTGCGAAAAACGCACACCGAGTTTACCCCAACCGATTGGAGGGTGGGGTGGCTTGCTTTGATGGCCTCCAAACATGCCCCCCCCCCCCAATAACGAGTGCTTTCACTGGTGGCCCTCTTTCGTGGTCACATCTGAGAGAGCTTGCCTACAAGTAGAGCCTACAACCACAGAGAGAGAGATAAAGAGAGAAGGGTTTTATAAAGAGGAATCGCTTCTCAACCGTCCATTTTGCTCGTTTTGCACTTGTCCTCCCAACAACAACACCACACAAAGGGAGTTGTACAACTCGCCAAGGGTTCTTTGCCCAAAACAACACACATACCATTGCGTACAGCACAGTACGCATATGCATGCATGATATTACAGCAATGGTTGATGTTGTGACGAGAACATCCGACAAAACAGGGGGACACAGCCAGATTCCGTTGCTGGCTCTCCGCCATCGTACGATCAGCTGTGCTTATGCTACACACGGTCAATGCTACAACACTGTGTGTTTGTGTGTGTGAAGTGGTGAGGTGTGTCGGAGAGGCAGATAATTTGACCGAACTTTGATCCTCGGTCCTGCTTCCGACCGCTCCGCTAGTGACGCCATTTTGATCGCCAGCCCGTCCATGTCGCCATTTCGAGCCAAAAGCCAAATGTGCCTACAACGTATGCTATGCTAAGCAACTCCACAACTTGGGCTTGGTTGAGAATAAATGAATGGAAGCAGCCACAAACACACACACGCCTACACGGCCCCCAAGTCACGATAGACAGCAACAACCAAGGCAACGCGTCCTTGGCCAGGGATTTGCTTGGCAAGATGCAAGCGATTAAGATTGTCGCTTTTAAAGTAATATTTGTGTGTTAAATTTTGAAATTTTGAAACTAGTTCACCCCATTGTAAGAATCGTTTTCGAAAGGCCAGAACTACACCGTGCGAAGGACACTCAATTACGGGGTACACGGTGGAGAGAGCATTTGGTGACGACATTTTGTACACAGCAACTCGGGCAACGCGAGGGGTTGTTGTGAAGATGGTGGTGGGAGCAAAATACAAAATCCGCACCGCCGTCCGACCCCCCACACAACTCGACCTGGGCGATCTGGGCAAAGGCGAAACCAACCAACCATTCTCACCACCACCCATTTGTGCGCATGTGCTCGGCATTGATTTCTTTGCTCTTGCTGCTGCTGCTGCTGCTGCGGGAAAGGAAAAATGCCTGCACGCGCGTTAAAAATAGTCCCTTGAAGAGGGCACAACAGTGCAACATAATTGTACAAGGCTTGCGATATTTGAAAGAAGCTTGTTTTTTGACAGGCGTTAAACCATATCTATGCTGAAACCCTTCAACTGTACAGCAAGCCCTTCATATAATATACACTGTAGCCTTGGCTGTCTATTGACACCATTTTTAGTCCCGAAAATAAATACCTACAAAGCCTACAGGCATACAATAAGGTGGACAATTTTGCCGACTCCTTATTTATGAACCTCCTTTTCTCCCTCCAGACTTCAACCTAAATAGCAGAAGCAAATACCCCCAACACACGTGTGGCCAGGCCAGCAGCTCTCGCGACGAGCAACCTAGCAACAATCGATCATGATGGCACGTTTGCCTTTACGCCTTGGGCACCATCACCATCATCACCATTTCGCCACAACAATTAGAAAGTGGCATCGAATCTCGAAACACGCGATCTTCTGCGGGCCGCGCGCAGAAAAGGCATAAATGATCGATCAGCCGTTGCGGAAGGAAACCCTCGCAGCAGTTTTCCCCCATTTTACCACCAGTTTTCGATGAAAGTTTAGCAGCACCACACTCCAATGAACCCCGTGGAAAACGGTGTCAGTGTTCCGGGTCGGGTGCCAAAGCCCGCGTGTAGAGGGCAACTCCGTTTTAAATCCATTTTCAAACCAGATAGAATTGCGTAGATCACATGCGATCAGGCTTGTGTTAGGTATTTACATTCCATTATAACTGATGCTAAGTTTACTTATCCCAAATGCCCATATCCATTTAATATTATAATACTTTATACAAAAAAAAAGAACAAAATTCAAAACATTTCCAATTCATCCACATCAGTATCCCACCGTTCGGTGCAGCTGTGGAGACTGCAGCAAAGCATAAACACACACATCAAAAACAACTTAAACCGCTCGTCTGGCATTGCAGTAGCTGGTTTTGGCACTAAATTTAAACACATACGGTAGCAGCAGCACGTGTACTGTACAGATGTGCCACATGTGCGCCACAAGGGACACACACCACCACAAGCACACACACACCTCAACTTTGCCCTGTTTTCATTGATCGTCCCAGGAAAACGTCGCGTATAGGTATGAACGAAACAAAAGGAAGATATTTATAGGAAATTTTGAAGGAAAAAATGTAGGAAAATTTTGTGCTTTTTTCACGCAAAAGACGATCAGTTCCTCCTGAGGAGAAGAGGAGATTCCCACTAGTAATTATTTAATTGAAATGTTGTATGCTGGTCGTTGATGATTCAAATTACTATTAGGAACGTTTATAAAGCAAATCGCTTCACAGCATTTTTGCTAATTTCCAAGGACTGTGCGTTTTTAGTTATTTTAAAATTGCACTAGTACACTGAACACCTGAAAAGAAACATAAATACAGGGGGTGGGAAGACAGAGGGGAAAAAATGACGGCGCAAAATTTTGGGACAGCGGAAAAGAAAGTATCTTACACAACTTTTGCCCAGAAGGTAAGAGGAAAAATAGATTTCTATTCCATTTTTTTTAAAGAAAGGGTAAAAAAAGGCAGGAAAAAAGTAACCAAAAATGTTTTCTAGAAGCAGCTAAAAGTGATAAATAGTGGAAAGCATAAAACAACAGAAGGAGAGGAAATTTATAAGAAAAACAGCTAATAGTTTTAAGCAAAAGAAAACAGTAACAATAACATCGTTAAAGTAAGATAAATTTTATCAAAACGAAAACGATAACAGAAAATGGAAAAAAAAAACCCAACTACCAAATAAAAAAAAGCAAATAAAAGGAAAATAATGGAGCAGAAAACTATCCCTAGGTTTCCAAAGAAGGAACGTAAAACCATCAAAACGTTTATCAAAGTCAAGCGGAAATGTGAACCGGAAAGGGAAGGGATGTTTTTTTCAAAAATAAAGAACGAAAACAACAAAAAAAAACATATGCCCAACGACGGTAAGTTGATAACATAGGGCAGGAGGGGGGAAAAATGGAAGATTTGCTAACAGCAATTGTTTTTTTTTGTTCTGCTTTGTTTAACCTTTGCACGACACCAAAACACGACCACGAAAAGGAGCAGAAACGGCAAAAGCATTTGCGAAGGAGCGATAAGGATGGATGGATGGGTGGTGTGGGTAGCGGAAGTAGCGGAAGTAAGGGGCATCATGTTTTGGTTGGCGCTCCAGGGCACGTTGTCGATAAGGTAAAATATGATATGCAAGGGTTTGTTTTTCGCTTCGTTGTTTTTTCTTCTTTTAATAAAACAAAAAAATAAATGTTTTTTTTTTGCAATTTACCTGATACATGGCGGTCCGGGGCAGATCGAGACAGACGGCACAGCACAGTATGCCGCCGAGGCGCAGCTCCAGCTTTTCGACCTTCGCGTTCGGTTTGTCGCCCTTCTTCTTGCGCTTCGCCTCCGGCTCGCCGCAGTCGTCCGCCGGGTCGGCCGGGCGACCGTGGACGGAGCGGCTGGCCGGCGCCTGCTGCTGCTTCACCAGCTCGAGCGGCCGTACGGGCAGCTGCACGGGCCGGGCAGCGGCCGCATTAGTGCCGTGCGATGGTGCCGCCGCCGCCGACGACGACGATGAGGACGGGGACGGTGTGGCGGACAGTGTGATAAGGGTGGGCGGCAATGGGTCACCGGCAGCGACGGTGGAAGGGCCACCGGTCGGCGTACCGGACGACGACACGGCCGAGGATGAGGATGGAGCCGAAGAGGAGGGGGAGGGGGAGGAAGAGGACGACGGTTGTTGTTGCTGCTGCTGCTGCTGGACACGATGCTGAGCGATGTTAAGCATCTGGTTGAGCAGCAGATCGGACGCCAAGCTCGACTGGCGGACGGAGGACGTGCCGGTGGTGGTGGCACTGACCGAGATCAGCACGGTCGGGGTGGTGGTGGTGCCGCCCGGGGCCGGTTCGAGCGTGCCGGACGGTGCGGCACCCGATCCGGATGACGTGGCCACATTCGACGAAGAGGACGAGGAAGAGGACGAGGAGGAAGAGGCAGAGGATGACGAAGAGGAGGAAGAGGACGAGGAGGAGCTTCCCGAGTCACCCGCCATCGCGTTTATCACGTTCAGATTCATCAAGTGGCCCGCACTAGCCGTGGGCGTTTCCACCAAACTATCGGCCATGATGTCTGCGAAGGGCTATAAACCGCAAGGAAATCTGATCCGGTTGGGGAGGGGGGCGGGGGGATGGGGGGACTTAGGTGTCGGTCAAAGAAGGTGGTCACCGAACGGAAAAGAAGGCTTCACAAAATAGTTTTCACCACTAGCAAAATACGAAACACTGACACGCGCACACACACACACTTCCCGTCTGGAACTGTCCCTCTGCCAACGATGGCTGCTACGATGGAAATGTTCTTTTCACTTCACACCACTAAACACCACTGCACAACCTTTTGGGTGAAATATGTTTGCTGCGCCGTTTTGTATGCCTACACACAACAACGGTGACGTTTTGAGCGACACATTTAGGGTGTCTTCGAGGCGATGGGGCAAGCTAAAGGGTTAAGGTAGAACGATGGAAGAAAATGAGGATTAATATTGTCTGCCTTCTCCGTGTCGTTGCTGTTCCTTCTGCTTTTTCTAACTAGGTTATGTTGGAGTGTCCTGCCTTATTGGGGACGAAAGCAGCAAAACACTGGAGCCAAAAACCCCCTAAGAACAACCCTCTCAATTTCCGTCCATCCAAGTAGGAGTCGATTTTTCCAGCTACCAGCTTGCTTTGTTCTTTGTTCTTGGTTGTTTTGTGGCGTTCCGCCGCCACCCTTCTTAAGAATCCCTTTTCAGAGGGGACAGGGGGGAGTGGCGGTGGGAGTTGCACACTCGCGAGCATACGGAACATTGGCCCTCACACTCACGCACGCGCGCCACGGCCCCTTGGTATTTAGCTGGCTCGGCATACCTCGACAGAAATGTATTTTCGCAAAAGGGAGCACCGGAAAGAACCTATTATTTTTACTCAATGGAGGGGGGGTTATACTGCAATCGCGTAACCTATACCAACGCAACCATCGACACCTTTCGCACCCTAGAACGGATGAGGCATTGGAAAGGGAAGAAGGAAATAGGCCTCACAAAAGCCCAAAAAATGTGATAAGAACATCTATACTTCTCACAACACAAAGAAAATTGAGAAAACTTGGTGTAAAAAAATCACACACACACACACGTAAACACGCGCACACACTCTAACGTTTCTAGCTCTAGTGCCGCCCCACTATCGTACGGCACGCACACATCGACGAAATACGCTCGATGCACACTGATGCAATAATCGTGAGCAGAAGAATGCAACACAGGGAGAGTGCGCGCAGGTGAAAGGGGGTTAGAATTAAATGCTCCAAACTTGGTACGCTGCACTTGGTTGCCCAAACGGCTGTGACATCACTTGCAACAGACAAGGGATTGGGAAAGGGGGTGGGATGATGGGATGAAAAATGATGTGTTTGATTTTTCTTGTACCAGCAAACCCACCAATCAGTAAAAACAAGAAAAGTTCGTCTTTGGAAACACACACACACGAGCTACACAGAGCTGCACACAAGCTATACACACAGAGCCACAGAGAGAACGCAGAACTGAGACGCGTGCACACGACTGCACTCGCTGAGTTCACGGAGTCGAATGGCGGTGTTGTTTTTATTCATTCGCTGTCGTGTGCCCCCCGTGCGACGGCAGACTGCTCGACCTGCCCGATGAATGTCGAGCGCCCAGGCGACAAACCTTGACAAAGCGGCTTAACAGTGCAGCAAGGCTGCTGGGGTTGGGTAGGATTGAATTAGAATTTTAATGTATGGGCAAATTGGATGGCGTTTTGAAATTTAGACAAATAACTGGCTTTTTCATGTGGTGTTGCTGCATTGGGAGGTAAAACGGGCAAGCTGTTTAGCCATTCTCATTACTCTCTTATCATCAAATTACTGCAGTACGGTTCGTTCAGTGTACAGACGGTCCCCAAGATACACGGTAAATGGGGACTGAAAACGGTTCCAAAACACCACATGTCTCGAATTTCCGTGTTAGTCACGAGATTCGACTGATTCCAGCCAAAATATTACTAATTTTCTTGAAATTTTGCTTGTAGGGGGTTATTTTAGACACTTATTTTTTTAAAAATATGATTCTGATTAAATATAACAAATTTAAACATTTTAAAATGGTTTTAACATTTGATCAAAAGCGAAATTATTTGGCGTTTGACTTATGATGTGTCAAATCAGTACAATTTGCTCAAAGAACAGTCAAATTTAGAAAATTGCGTATCTTAAAAAGCTGTGGCTGTAAAGGCATGTGTTTAGTATTTTTTTTATTTATGAAAAATTCCCCTACTAAAATAATCAATTCCCATTTGAGGCCTCAGGAAGAAAGTGAATTAAAACTGACAAACTTTGCTAATCATGTTGCATATTTTTGTCAGATAATTTGATTATAATTTTATAAAAATCAACTTCATTCCCCTTCGATCTCTCGTATGCTTGCTTATTTTATACTGATTCGAATGAACTCCAACACCGTTCGAGCAGTTTTTATCGCTTCGACCGTTCATCCGGCGTCGGCTGGGTTGAGATTCTTGTGCCCAGCGCAGTCGGCCAGCCATTTTAGCTATTTATTTTTATTGCCTCCCCCCGCCCCACTTTTCCTTTCCTCTTCTTGCACAACTCTTCTGCTCTCGTGGTTTTTCTTTGTTTTCATATTCACAACATGACGTGATGCATGAGGGTTTGGGTCTGGTGTTTGTCATCCGTTTCTTCGGTCACACCAATGCATTGGACAGTTTCAAATCAATATTATGTAATTCCCTGGCCCTAACGATAAGCGTCTCACGCGTTGACTGGTAAACAGTGAACATTATAAAACAGATGATCGGCATTCTTTGCATGTTTGCAAGTGATCGTTTGCAAACACAGCTGTATTATTTTGATCCTATGAAATCCCCTACTTTCTCTCTCTCTCCCTCTCTCTAGCTCCAATCAAGCGTTGCTAAACGGCAGAATGGTTCTAATCACTTTTAAAATGCGTTTTTCTTTGGTGAGAGTTTTTCTGTTTTATGGATGTTCCAGAACAAACCACCACCACTCCTCGCTCGCTGTACCAGTTTGCCCGAGCTCGATCAACTGGAACGCAATTAAAGTGTACAATCGCATAACAACAAAGCACCACTACCTACACACGCACAGCTACACGAGCCACATACACTCACACAGGCACGGGCCCACCCCTATATCCTGAGTCCGCAGTAGGCTGTGTGTGTGTGCGGTGTGTAGCTGTAGGTGTGTTTTCGGGGGTTGAGAATCAAGGCTGCTGATGATGTGTCTCCGACATTGGCCATTTTAAGCGAGCAAACAATGAAACTGGATTGATTTGGAAACCAAAGAAAAACATTCGACAGTATGGCAGGTTTTTGGGCCTTTTTTATCAGAAAGCTTGCGTCTCATACCAACACCATAGATGCGATGACAAAAGATGCTATATATATGTTTTTACCTTATCATCACCATCCTAAGCAGCTCCAACGGTCGTGTAAAGTTTTGTCGAAACCAACCATCTGGCCTTGACACGCTCCTGTGTGTGGGGTGTGTGAAAACAAGCCGATTTCAAGCTTGGTATTTCATCCGAAAATACCAACTTCCCTCGCTTCGTGGCATAAATTTGTTCCCAGCTTCAAAAAAGAAACCACACCATCCCTGCCGTACTGCGCTGCATGCGTATTCGATGCTGGTGGTGGTGGTGGTGGTGCTGCTGCTCATGATGATACATTGGAGGGTGAACGAGCCTGTTTGCTCTTTGTTTTCCTGCCCTCTCGCTCCGGTCTGCGCGCAGAAGGAAAGAGATGAAACGAAAACAATCCGCTTGTGCTTGAGGGTGCTTGGATTTGCCCGTGCGCAGAGCAGCATACAAGCAGTGAAAAGCAGTGTGTGTGCGTGTGTGTGTGTGTAAGTGTGAACATCGGAAGGGATGGTTGGCTGGCGGGCGGGAGGGGTATTGCGTATCAATGTTTTACGGTGATGTTGATGGGGCTTTGTTTACTTCCTCTTTTTCTTCTTCTTCTTTTTTGCTTTCTTTTTATGAACGACGTCATCATGCTGATGATGTACAAATTAATATGAATCATTAAAACGAAAACATACCCACCCAAAGTTGGTCGTTTGACCTATACAGGCAAATTAGTGAACTTTAAGGGATGATTCTTCAAGGGGATGAAAGGTATTTGGCAAGTGCCACGTCATTGCAACAGCTGATGAAGAACACAACACAGCGGACTATATCTCTCTTTCTCTCTCTCACAACGCTGCCCATGTGTGAGTAAGTGACGATGAGGGTTCGTATCGAGTATGCTGGGCCTGCTGCAATGGTAATGCTGATTCCACACAAACCCGTTTTTCGTCGTATCGTGTTCCGGTTCTGTTTGCATGGAATAGAGTAATTTTTATCTCTCGATGTTTCTTCAAACGCTCAACCAGCGAGAGTTGCCCAACCCAGACACACAGAAGAAGAGCCATTTTACGGTTCTTCTGTCGCTCCAAATGTTATCAATCCAAGCGTAATGCGACCGTGTGCCCCTACTAATGCGAAATACCGCACGTTATGAATAGGTTCCTTTGACCTAAATAATATTTGAAGCAAGCAATGTTTTCGAGACTAAATATGTTTTAGTTTTCAGAAATTTTAAGTATTTTGCATGCTATGAACTGATGAAGAGCGACCAAATACAGTTAAAATACAAAAATTTTAGAAAAAGAAAGACATGCCATGTAGAAACATAAAATAGTCAGTAAATGCGATGAATTTTTTGATCCCGTAATGCATCCAACAACCATCAGCTGCAAGGTGGAAACAAAACATCAACAATCCCCTATGCAACCACAAAGGGTTGCCCATCACCGTAGTGTTGGTGTGTGTGTGCGTATCCCAACGTGTGTGATAGAGAACGCACTGAGGCGGGTAGAAAAGGAAGAAACACGAGAATAACAAAAATAAAGCAAATCTGGCAACAGGGCATATCCGAGGTTCAAAGGTTTTATCTCCTGCGAGGAATTAAGAGATGAACATAGCATAGGAACATTATAATAGGCGAATGAGGCCAATTGGCTCTAAGTCTCTATAAAAATACACAAAAATATATTAAAAAAATAGAAACATTAAAATGCCATTATCACTTATTTATACCTTATGCTTTTTTTCTCTAGAGACTGGGAATGTACCTTAATGTAAGCGTTTTTTTATTTTTCTTTCATTTATCATCAAGTGAACGCAGCGACACGTTCTTATGTTAGGATCATTAGACTCAAGAGAGATTTATTTGAAAATATTGACGAATCGTACGTATGATGTCACCTCGCGAAAGCTGCGGTACATCGGTACTAATACAATAAACTAATCCTGGACAAACACAATGCACAATATGTCGGCGGACACAGTCATAGGAAAGGAAAGTAGTAAGAGAAAGGATAGAATACGCAACACCGATCGAAAGTGTTCCCGCGCGTTGCTGAAGCAGTGTATCATTGTTGGATGGTTTTTAAAAATGTAAAACGTAAATGTAAATTGCCTGGTGCGCGACCAACGTACATCCCGCTCTCGCATATTCTTTTCGTACCGTGGATGTCCGTCCCTGCACCTAAATGAACCGTGTCCGATTACGGAGAGTTGGAAATGTCCATGTTGTCGGATTTCTCCGTTGTCGGGCTGGCGGTTTTCTCCCGCGGTGTCGTTGGAGCGGCCGGTGCCGCGACTGCGCCACCGGAAGAAGACGACGACGAGGAGGAGCTGGAACCACCGCCACCATCACCGCCTCCGCCGCCTGTACCGGAAGCTTGGGTTGGCGACGAGACCGACTGCTTGCCGGTGCTGCCCGCATCATCCTCCACACCGACCACGCTTCCACCTGCATCCATGCGCTCCTCCGCGTCGTAATCGCGGCTGACCGTTTCTTCCAGGATCTTTTTCAACCTCTTGTCCGACGGGGTGCGGCTGCGACGCTTGGACGATGATTTCGTGACCACCTCCTTGGTACGACTTGCCCGACTCCGGGACGTCGAACGCTTGGCGCTCGCCGAACGGGAACGCGAGCGGCGGCGCCGTTCCTCCTTGTTGCGATGGGACTTCTTGCGGTCGCGGCTACGATCGCGACGCTCACGCGAACGGGACCGCTTCTTGGAGCGCGAGCGCGACCGACGAATGCGCGACGTACGCTCGCGCGAACGCGTGCGGCTGCGGCGGCGAGAGCGGGAACGTTTGCGGCGGTCCCGGGAGCGCGAACGCTTCGAGCGCGACCGCGACCGCTTGCTGCGCGAGGGCGAACGTTTCGACTTCGAGCGCGAGCGCTTGCTCCGCGACGGGGATCGCCGGGAGCGGGAACGCTTCGAGCGGCTGCGGGAGCGCTTACGTGACCGGGACCGTTTGCTACGCGACTTGGAGCGTTTGCGCGAACGGGACCGGGTGCGGCGTTCCTTCGAGCGGGACCGCGAACGGGACCGGCGCCGGCTGGCACTCTTGTCCTTCGGGTATATGGCGACCACCGGGTCCATGCTCGATATCTGGTGATGGGCCTCCTTCACGATCGTCATCGCTTCCTCGATTTCCTTCTGGGCCGCCTCGTTGCTCTTCGCCTCCGGCTTCACGATCGGCTGCGTCGAATGGTGCACATTCAGCCGGTAGCCCCGGAACTCGGTGCCGTGCATCTTGAGCGCGTTGATGATGTTGCGCTGGTCGCAAAACTCGAGCA
The DNA here is from genome assembly GCF_016920715.1 of Anopheles arabiensis. NCBI lineage: Eukaryota > Metazoa > Arthropoda > Insecta > Diptera > Culicidae > Anopheles > Anopheles arabiensis. The sequence continues at coordinate 18,070,703 of NC_053517.1, forward strand.
GCGCCAGCTTGCTGCGCTCGTTCTCCGCGTACCGGGCGTACTTGATCTCGCCCGCCGGCTTGAAGTGGTCCATCAGCTCCTCCAGCCGCCAGTCCGAGCGCACGTCCAGAATGAGTATGGTGCGGCGCGTTTCCTCGATCTTTTTCGCGTCGAAGTTCACCGGCAGCGGCGGATACTCGGGCAGTCCGTTCTCTTCCAGCTTCGGGTCGATCGTCTTTACCACCTGGTTCGGTATCATGCCGTCGATCCGGTTCACCACCTCCGGCGGCAGCTTGGACGGCACGTTGAAGCTGTGCAGCCCCGGCACGAGCGTCCCGTTGGCGGCCATCTCGAGCGCCTTGTACTCGTCGGGGATGACGCCGTTCGCGACCGGGATCACGATGACGGCCCGATCGATGAACACCGTGTTGGTTAGGTGCTGGGCGACCGCTACGCAGCTGCTCTCGAAGTACTTCACGTAGCAGATGCGCGACACCACCGGGCAGGACACATCCCGTATGGTCGGGTAGAGGCGAATCTCGTCAATTTTCCCCACCGTCCCGAGGAACGTTTGCATCTGATCCTTGGTGGCCTGCGGAGCAATGTTGGTGATTTGCACCACCTTCGTACCTGAACCGCCGGCCATTACGGTCGAACGAAACCGCGTCGCTAGGACGCGCTCTTTCGTACCGACTTTCTGCGAAGGGCAACGATTGGGGAGGGAAAACTTTACTACCACCGCATGAAAAGGGTCGCAGCGAACACTATGCAGCAGGGTTACAGTACTTACATGGAAGATTAACAGCAGAAAATAAGTAATTTGGTGGATTCCGGACTCTTCCCAAACGTGAAAATTTTCTGACAAGCTGTGTAGTGATGGTCACCTGCGTCGAGAGCGGACAGCTCCATCGTGCGTGTGTGCAAAGTGAGTGAAAGCTATCCGCTCCGGAAGCATGTGGAACAGTTCGCGAAACTGAGAGATTATTTAATTTAAATTCTTTGCTCGATTTTCATACTTTTAATACAGCAGAGGCAACGAAAAAAAGGTTTTCTAATTAAGATCTATCTGTTGATGCGTAAAAAGTTTTTTCTTTATTTTCTTCTGATTTTGAAATTCCCTGCATTTCGGATTGCTTGTTTTTCCAAGACGCCATTTGTCAAACTGGGCGAAATGACAGCACCTCTCTTGCAAGCGATTTGGTAAACAGAGTGAAAAAAAAACACTTCCCTCAACGATCTACGAAGGCAAGTAATGTCGGAAAAAGGTCTCTCGGTTTGCAGCACTACATAACAAAAACAACCCTTACAGAATCGGCCAACAGTCTGCCAAGATAACGGGCGTGATAATCAATCGAAACAAGGATTTTTGTGCGAGTGGAAACGCTGCCGTATGTGTGTGTGTGTATGTGTGAGAACGGTTTCCGTGAAAAGGTCGAACTTTGCAGGTTTCCTGTTGATTCACCGCAACTTCGTGGGACTCGCTGCTGATAAGAGTTGTGCTTGTGTATAGTCCAGTACCTTTATCACCTGTGTCCCGATGGTTTCGTTTCTGTGAAAAATTTCACGCAATATTTTCCCATTTAATCGTTGCGATTAGCTGTCCACTAGCGGTGGTGGTGGTCATTGGCATGCTGATGCGCTTTGCGTGTATGTTTATTTGTAATCGCAGCAGGCCTGTGTGCGATAGACCGCAGCAATCGCTCATGCCCAGAGCACCGAAATAGCATCTTCGTAACACCGCCGTGAGGAGTGTGTTTGTGTGGGTCGGTTTGGCGTTATCAGTTCTTCGTTCAGCCGTGCCAATCGCAGGTTGTTGCAGTGGTTTGATTGAGGATTGAATTATCGTTGCCATTAAACGAACGATCCGGTGAACCCGGTGGCTCAATGGGGGGAAAGTACTCTATTGATACCCTCAAGGAACACAAGAAAGCAGTAGCGTTTGCGTTACAAACACAGAAACAAGAAACAAAAAACAAACAATCACCAACACCGGTTACGAAAAAGTGGACCGATTTGTTAACATTCATTAGCAATATTGCACTGTTGTTTTAACATGTTATTGATGGTACTCATCTTGCTTTTTCTTTCTTTCCTTTTCAAACAGAATCTTAACGAAGGGGTAGCTTAACCCAACACAACTGCAGTGCACTACATCATCGGCAACAACTCTAGTTTGTACTACTACCATCGACATCGTCACGGTCAATCTTCATCATCGGCGGACATAATCGTACGTGCATCACGTGTTTACATTAGCACAACCCAGACAAGAGAGAGAGAGCAAAAAACAACCCTTGAAGCAGGATCATATCTCTGATTTGGAATGCAACGAACTCACATACGTTGATGATTGATTATCTGTCGTCGTCGTCTACCTGTCCAAAGCCTTTAGTCTGACAAAGAAACTTGCATCCACGCAGCATTCTGTGGCGGTTTTCCCCGTACGCCGTTGTCGCCATCGGTTGACCCCGTGTACAAATTGTGCACAAGAGTGTAGGAGAGCTTTTTGGTGAGTATTTTTAGTTGCAAGCCAAACCAAAAAAGAAAAAAAAGGAAGAATAATAGCAATCACGCCAATGTTTGGCAACGGTAGCCGGCGACAAATTTCCGATCGAAGCCGATGATGCGTTGCGTATTGCCGCGAACGGTGGGTTGTTTTGGATGCGCTTATAGCAAGAGGGAGAAGTGTGTGTGTGTGTGTTGTTTGCGTGTTACAACATTAACGATGGCTTTAAGCAGGACGTAAAACAGCAGATTGTTTTGTGTTTTGCACAGGCACAGGGGTATGTTTGCATTTGCTGTTGTGCTGTATTATCAACCAAACCGAGCGACATCATTGAGCAGTAATTGCTTGAGCTAATTAAGCTAATAAGACGAGTATGCAAAAACATGCATCAAGACAGTGGAAGAAGTGGCCGCTCATGCGACAAACGATTAGCACGCCTGGCCGTTCGCTTCCTTTATCTCTTAGTCACACGAATAGATTACGTTTATCTGCGTAACGGTGTGCTTATCGATTCATTTACTTCGATCGAACTCTTTGTTTGATTGCAGAAAAAAGTGTCTAAAAGTGGCGCTTTTCGTGCAGCTATTCCTCTGGGAACAGTTCCAATTTATGATTTCACTCCACTTGTCCACAGTTTTCTGCAAAGAAAATAAAATTACAACACTTAACTAACGCAACATTTTGTTTTCCAATGTTTGTTTCAGGCGTTGAAAAGGAATATTTAACTCAAGTTTGACAACCACACAAACATCCCTACAGTACCAACATGGGACAGTCACTGTCGGAGCCGGAAACCTCCAAGCAGTCGGCATTTTGCCAGAACGACTACTACAAGGTCGGCTCGAGCTGCATGCAGGGCTGGCGGATGCACATGGAGGACTCGCACACGCACATACTCTCCCTGCCCGACGATCCCGGGACGTCCTTCTTTGCCGTGTACGACGGGCACGGGGGCGCCAAGGTGGCCGAGTACGCGGGCAAGCATCTGCACAAGTACGTAACCCGCCGGCCAGAGTACGGGAACGACGTGAAGCATGCGCTGCAGCAGGGATTTCTCGACCTGGACGAAGCGATGCTGAACAACGAAGCGCTGCGCGAACAGATGTCCGGCTCGACGGCGGTGGTCGTGCTGATCAAGGACAACCGGCTGTACTGCGCAAATGCGGGCGATTCGCGTGCGATCGCCTGCGTCGACGGGCGGCTGGATGTGCTGTCGTTCGACCACAAACCGACGAACGAAAAGGAGCGGGAGCGGATAAACAGCGCGGGCGGATACGTAGAGTACAACCGGGTCAATGGCTACCTGGCCCTGTCGCGTGCGCTCGGCGACTTTGGGCTGAAGCGCAACAAGCAGATCGAGGCGAAGGAGCAGATGGTGACCGCGTACCCGGACGTGGAGGAGCGGGAGGTGTCGGAGGGCTGGGACTTTCTGGTGATTGCTTGCGACGGCATCTGGGACGTGCTGTCCAGCCAGGCGGTGCTCGAGTTCGTGCAGGAGGAAATTGCTCAAGGCATCTATCCGCAGCAGATCTGCGAGGATCTGATGATGCGCTGCCTGGCGCCCGACTGCCAGATGGGCGGCATCGGGGGCGACAACATGACCGTGATTGTGGTGTGCTTTCTGCACGGCCAGCCGTACGAGGAGCTGGTCAATCGGTGCAAGGAAGCGGTATCTAAGCGACAGGAGCAGCGGAGGAAGCGCCGCAGCCATTCGAACCGATCGCACGAAGGGCCGGTAGGGGAGGAGGATCCAGAGCACCAGCAGGACACGCCCAGAAGCCACAGCTCGGCCACGCTAGCGTCGGAGGAAGGGACGAGCCCCCGGCGGGGAAAGGCAGGCAATGGCCGGCTGGAGGATGATTCGTCCGGCAGCGAAAGTGAACGGTCGGAGGATGTGCACACGCCTTCGCTGGTAGTGGAGCCGCCCGGTGCCAGTGAGAATGGGAGTGATGGGGCGGCGCGGGACGACGCACCCAGCAATGGTGGCGAACAATCGGCGCCGGTGAAGCCGTCGTCGTCATCCTCCGCATCCGAAAAAGCTCGCGACACAAAGAACAAACAGACGGAACAATCGGACAGTAATAACGAAAGTGCAGAAGAAAGCAGCGAAGAGATGGATCTGAAGTAGGCTGCGACAGCTGCGAGGTGAGTGTGTGTGTGTGTGGGAGAGTGAGCTGTATGCAGCGCTAACCGTGAGGCCATGCTGAAGCCGCCGTGAACGGGATGTGAAATTATTTGCGTTGTATTCAGTTTTAACACACAACACGGATTTTTCATAGTGGTTATATTTTCTCTTCGTACATCATGGGTTAATGTGTCATGTAACCAAAACAAAAAAAGACTCGGTGTTGTTGTTTTTGGTTCCGCGTGAAAGGGCGACTCCCGACTGTAGTAATGCGACTATGTTGAGTCTAGTTTTAATGGTGTTAGTTTAAACTATTTTATATCCCACTGAACACTGTTTTAGAGGGACAGAGAGAGATAAAGGAACGAAGACGTTGGAAAACTCTTGTCATAGGGATAAAAATACTAGCAGTCTGTAGGTTTCGGTTTTAATTCTGCTACCTTTACTTCGGTGGACTTTTTACTTTTACAATTTTACCGTTTAGAACAGCGCTTTACTGTTTTGTTTTTAATGTTCTATAATCTGCAAAAGACGATCCTTGTTTTTCGTACTGCATTCTTAGAAAAGGTTCGTTCAGTTCAGTTTTAGGCAAATTTGATCTAGCTTTCGATTTCGTTCGAAACGACTATAGAACAAACGTTGGAGCGATATTAGTGCAAAATGGAGATTATACATTAACTACGCTTACAAAAAATCAAACAATGTAACAAGAAACTAAAACCCAGGATTAAATGATGGACCTGTTGCGAAGGAAAATAGGCACGCACGTGACGACACAGGGACGGGCCCGGGCGGTCCATCCTACAAAACAGGTCCCCCCAGTCCCTCCGTTGCGTTAAACTACCAAAGTGGTGCGTGGTGCGCGCAACAATAGCGTTGATAATATAGCTTACCCGCATAGCCGCCCACCTTCCTCCCCTATTTGTAACTCTGATACGCTTTTTTTAGTCAAGCATACAAAACTATACCGAGCGTAGCACTAAACCATCCTAGCATCATCCTTGCCTTTTTAACCATACTCGAGGGCCGGTAGGCAGACTAACTAAACGACTAATCTAGAGAGAGGGAGAGAGAGAGAGAGGGAGAAACACATGTTATAAGATACTGTGGCTACACAATCGCTCATGGACATTACTATTGCACTGAGTTTGCTGGTACGCGATCATCCGCCAGCCAGTTATAAGCCGGGGCCTGGCTGTTCCTGTACATAGGCTAAACGTGTGTGCGTGTTTTTTTTTGTACAAAACAGAAAACCCTACAAACAAACCAACTTTTCTAAAGCAACTAATGTAGCGTCTAAGCGACAGCAACAACAGCTCTAACTGAAACCACAGCAGTGTACTCTACTGCACCATCCTGCAGGTCCTGCCTTTCCGTGGACCGTCAGTCGGAGATGGGAACTAGGTTAGGAACTTACGTACCAGTGCTTCCACGCGGCTCTGTCTAGCAAAACGTGACCGTATACACACACACACACACACATACATACACACTCCGGGATCAGTAGGTGTGTCCCGAAAGATTTCTCGTTTCGCGACAAACGATACTACATTGACGACAGTGTGCTATTCCGTTGTTCTTCTGGCCTAAAGAGGACGCCGTCGATCTCAAACCAAAGAAGACTCGACAGGGAGCAACAAAACCAAACGAAACTAGTAGAACCATACCCATCGGGGGCCACGGAGAATTGGGAGAGGGGGTAAGATCCTCACTGTACTCCACCCCTCCCGTTTTCTCCAACCTCGATACCGCGTGTAAGTGCTGCCACGGTGCAACGGTCCACTTTGGCAAAGTGGGCGGCAAAAGGGACAGAAAGTATATCACTAATCGATTCGATGGGATGAAGTGCATACGAACTGACGGTAACAGCATCGACACACACACACACACACACACACACACAGTTCTACATTGTACACAACTCTATCCTAAACTCGTCGATGGGATAAATATATATCTATTTATATTTTCTATTGCAAAGTCAAAGCTGGTAGCAAAACAAAAAAGACAATGAGTGCGTGTGTGAGACAGAGGAGGAGAAGGAGAGGAGCGCAGGCAAGAAATTGGTCCGTTGGTCCGAAATGTAAGGGGTTAGTGTAGTCTGACCAGTTTTATTATCCAGTTGATTTGCACTGTGAAACGGAAACGGATCCTAAAATACATTTCATATGCTAAAACAGTGATTGTTGCTACTTTTTTCTTATTAGTTGCGTTATTTCGACATTAAAAAGGTTCGTTAAGTTTATTAAAAAGGCAAGATGTGGCCCCTGCAATACACCTTGGATTTTTCCGCTTTTTTACCACTGTTCTAACCCTCTTTTCGGAAGTGTTCTACCTCTACAATGCTAAACTAATAGGTGCTTCTTAAAAAACACAGAAATGATAATGAGTTTAAATTAATGCTCTGTCGCGCTGTGTGGCGCCGCCCTCAATCAAACCAGTACACGTACACGACAAAATGATGCACAAACTCTAACCGTCGCCACCGGGTCGTTCTGGCCACCAGGTTCAGCTTGTACAGTGTGCCACGCTTTAGCTTCCCGTTCGCGTACAGCCGCACCGCGCCCGTCGTTTTGCGCATCGTTTCCAGCGCGAACACGTGCGCGTACCGGCGGTCGCGCAAAGCGAAGCGTGTCTCGTACCCGTACGCCTGGTGGGCGACCGGTACCGAAACGACGGCCAGCGACTGTCGCGCGCTGTGCCGATCGAGCGTGATGATGAGATGCGAAATCGTCTGCCCAACGGTGGCCCCATCCCGGCAGCCCGTCCGACCGCCCCCGTGGTGCGTACAGTTGAGCAGGCAGCTCTCCTCGCCCCCGCCCAGCTCGTACTCGGGCGGACAGTCGGTGTGCACGCAGATAAACCCACCGCGCGTGTTGATGCAGGAGAAGCTTTCCCCACACTCGTCCGCCTGCAGGGCGCACTCGTCCACGTCCTGGCAGCGGCCGGCGTCTCCGTCCCATCGGTACCCATCCGGGCAGCGGGGCATCACCAACGCACGGGCCGACGGTTCGTTTCGCTTCCGCTTGATGGTGCACGTTTTGCCATCGCTGGCCAGGAGATACCGCTCGGGGCAGTAGCATTCGTAGCTGCCCACCGTGTTGCGACAAAAGTGCGAACATTCGTGCACCGACTCGCGACACTCGTTAATGTCGACGCACTGCACGTCCTGCAGGATGGTACCGTCGTGCTGGTCCGCCATTTCGTACAGCACCGCCCGGTAGCCGGCGTGGCAGTCGCACTCGTAGCTGCCAACCGTGTTCAGGCAGCGCTGGCCACGGCCACCGCACAGCCCTTCGAGACACTCGTCCACATCGGTGCAGCCACCGTGCGTGGCGTTGTACGCGAACCCGTCCGTGCAGTCGATGATGGTGGTGGTGGTGGATGCCGGCTGGCCAAAGTTGAGCTTAAAGTCGGTCGTATCGTTCGACAGCCGTACCGAGTTCACCATCGACACCGTGATGCTGAGCGTGGCGGGCAGCTCCTCCGGCTGGTCCACGTACTCGACCGGGCGCGCCTCGGCGAACTGCAGGCTCGGCACCACCTTAAAGTCCTGCTCCGGCAGCTCTTCGTCCTCGTACTCGTACTCGGGCTCGTAATCGTTCGATTGACCACCGTACGGACCACCGTACGGTTGCGGCGCCCGGTTTGTATCGTACGTCAGCAGGGGCGTCAGTTTTCTCTTCGTATTCCTCGTGCGCAGCAGCGCATCGTTCCGGCACTGCTTGGTGCTGCACTGGGCGATCTCAACGTTCTGGCCGACGCACGGCTTTCCGCCCGCCTTCGGTTCCGGGTTGTTGCAGTACCGCCTGCGCTTCTTGATGCCCTTGCCGCACGTTTTGTTGCACGGCGACCAGCGCTCCCATTCGGACCAGCCACCGTCCACGTGGCATTCCTGCACCTTGCACGCTTTCACCTCACTTTCCGCCCCGTCGCAGGGAAGCCCACCGTGGCGCGGGACCGGATTGGAGCAGCTGCGCATGCGCAAGCTACGCCCGAATCCGCACGGTTCGCTGCAGACGGTCCAGCTGGACCAAGCCGTCCAGCCACCGTCGATCGGGCAGTACTTGACGTGGCACGGTTCCTCTTCGTACGCTTCGCCGACGCACTGCTTGCCGCCGAGCGAGGGTGCGGGTTTGTCGCAGGCACGGCTACGATGGCGTATCGACCGGACACCACTGAACTCGGACACACAGGACAGCGAACAGTTGCTCCAGCCGGTCCACTCGCCCCAGCCACCGTTCACCGGGCAGGGCAGCAGCTCGCACGCCTTCAGCTCCACGTTCTCGCCGACACAGTTGAACCGTTCGCCGTGGGCAGGCGACCCGTTCACCAGCAGGCAGATGCGGGACCGGAACTGGGTGCCGCTGCCACAGGTAGCGCTGCACGCCGACCAGGCACCCCAGGGCGACCAGCTTACGGGAACTGGGGGAATAAAGCCATTACCATTTACCAGTGAAGTAAGGAGGGAAGATTCGAAAAGCTTACCATCGATCGTCACATGGAACTCGCGGCTGATCTGTCCGAGCGCATTGCTCGCCACACACTGATAGGTCCCGGCGTCCGTCAGCTTCGCCGCCAGCAGCCGCAACGTTTGCCCATTAACCCCGAAGAACAAACCCTCGTCATGTTTGCCCAGCTGCTGGCCATCCTTCACCCAAGTGACGGACGCTTCCGGCGAACCGTTCGTTTCACACGTCAAATCCAAGCTGTGGTGAAGCGAGACGCGCTGCTCGTACTCGTATCCAGCCGCCTTCCACGTCGGTGCCGCCTGCACCACCAGATGGAACAGCTTCTGGGCCGAACCGGCCGTATTGTTCACGAAGCACGAGTACGTCACGGTGGCACGCACGTCGTACAGCTCGACGATTGGTTCGCGCGTCGCCAGCATCACGTTGGCCCGCTCGTCCAGATAGTCCACCTGCATCCAGTGCACCGCCGGCACCGGATGGCCGAGGCTCGTGCAGTCCAGCGTTACGTTCTCGCCCGCCAGCAGCGACAGTTCCTCCTGGTCCGGCTGATCCGCGGACAGGTTGCTCTCCCCGTACAGCACACTGTTGATGATCGAGGGCGGCACCAGCACTTCCAGCTCGAACAGCAGTTCCGTCTTGCCGACGGCGTTCTCGCCGTAGCACAGGTACGTACCGGCGTCCCGCAGCTGTACGGCGGGCAGGAACAGGGTGCTGGCCCCATGCTTCAACCGATTACCGTTGCGATACCAGCCGATCGCCGGCTTCGGTGTACCCTCGATCGGACAGAACAGAAACAGTGGCAGCCCTTCCAGCAGGCGAATGGTCGTGTCGAACGATTTCAGCCGCTCGACCTGCACGTACGGTGGGACGGTCACGTCTAGCCGGGCAACGCGCTCGTCGAACCCGATCGCATTCTGCGCCAGGCACAGGTACTTGCCCCGGTCGAGCAGTGTCGCTTTCGGTTGGCGTAGGGAGAACCGAATTTCAAACGGTGCGCTGCGTACCGCGTGGAAGCTGTACAGCTGGAGGCTTTTGTAGAAACTGTTCTTCACGCGATACTGTCGATCGAGCTCCATCGATGGTGCGTCGAGATCGGCGGTCGAGGCGAGCACCTCGCCCCGATGGATGATGCTCAGGACGGGGATGGGATTGCCGATCGCTTCACAGTCCAACTCGATGCTGCTGCCCGCGAGCAGCGATTGATTGGGCGCGAAGAGCGTTATTTGTGCAGGTTCTGTGGAAGAAATGGAGTGAAACGATTGTTCGGGACTGGGCATGAGGGGAGGATACGCACGATAGACAAGCACTTTGAAGGATTTCTTGTTCTGGCCAAAAATGTTTTCCACCTCACAGTGGTACGTTCCCGTGTCCTGGGGTTGGATGTTGACGAACTCCAGCACCGTGTCGAACTCCTCGAGGGCCACACTGTCGGTAAAGAGGATGAAAAAGGTAACTATTATGAGTGATATGTCTTGAATTCGGTCGTCTTCTAGGTCTGGAATTCTTCGGATCCTGTTTCATCTTCTCCAAAATTCTTCTATTTGATTCACTCAGAGCATCGGATGCTGCATTCGTAATGATCCGAGATCCCTGGTGATGTTGCATGATGTCATGGTTGTTCCAGACCTTAGACCTGGATGTCTAAAGGAACCCAAGGTCTTGGTCTGGAACTATTTATATCCGGTTCTATTTTCTCCAAAATTCTTCTATTTAATTCCCTCAGAGCACCGTAATGAGCCGAGATCCTTGGTGGTATTGCCTGATGTCATGGTTGCTCCAGACCTTAGACGTGGATGTCTAAAGGAACCCGAGATCGAAAGACGACTGTAATGTCGTCGGAGGACCTCAAGACAAGGTACGTCCGGCACAGTCCAACGGCTCTAGCAACCAACCCTCTAAACTCAGCTTTTGTGTCAAGTGTTCCTCAACTCTAGTTCTAGTCCCGTGCATAAAACATCGTGCTTTGGAGCTTCCGAGCATACGTACTCCTCTTTCAACCACTGGTAGGAAGCGGATGGATTCGATTGCATCTCACAATCTAGCTGCAGATCCTCGCCGACGTACACCTCGATCGACTGGACTCGTTCGTCGTAGAACAGGGGCGCAGTCATCACGTCCAACCGGTACACCTGCGTCGATTTGCCCAGCTCATTCTCGGCCACGCACGTGTACAGATCGCTATGGTGCAGCGCCACGTTCGGAATGGTCAGGTTGGCCGTCTGCGACACTAGCTGTACCGTATCCGCACTGCCCCGGTTCCAGTGGATGGACGGTTCGGGCGAACCGCTTGCCTGACAGAGCAGCTGTAACGTTTCGCCGGACAGTAGATTCACCTCCACCGCACTGCCAAGCGGAAGTCCGTCCGGATTCCACGATCTGTCCAAATCGTCCACCGCCCCACCATACTCATCGCTCAGCTCGTCCGGATGCGTCCGGTGGATGGTCGGTGGTGTCAGGACGCCCACCACAAACGACTGTCGCTCGGTGCCGGCCCGATTCGCCACCACGCAGGTGTAGGTGCCCTGGTGCCGCGCACGAATACGATCGATGATGAGCAGATTCTCCTTCAGCCTCACGTCTGTTAGATCAAAGTGCTCTTCCAGGGCGCGTTCGTTCAGCTGCCACAAGAGGCTGTTGAAGTTTTCGAACGGACAGACCAGCACCAGTGGCTCGTCGGTGCGTACTTTGAGCGGGGTTAGGCTGTCGGTGTGATTCATCCCGCTGAGTCGTTGCGGTGGACGTAGAACACTGACGAACATGCTGTGTCGATCCGTGCCTTCGGAGCTTTCCAGCTGGCAGGTGTACGTGCCGGTGGAAGCATTGCCGTGCGCAAGGTAAAGCGTTGGTTCGTGCAACACGGCCGTCCCGTTGAACAGCCAAACGGCGGTTGGAGGTGGACTGCCAGTACCGGAACACTCGAACTGGGTCGTTTCATTCGGCAGCAGGGTTACGTGTGACGGTAGCGTAGAAGTTACCTTTGGTGCATCTGTGAAGAGGGAAAGAAAACAATCCAAGTTACCATTGGTCTCGGTGAGAACGGCGCAAGAATTGGTCGCACTCGTAGCAATCCTAGCAATAGTGTTCCAGATCTCTCCACAACACGCAGGTTGTGTTTGTGTGTCGGAAGTTCCATCAGAAACACTCGAAACCATGAAGCTGCCGACGTTCTACCAGCAGGATCTATGGGACCGCGAACGCATCAAAGCGGAGCGTGTATCGCGAGAACGGTTCGAGGAGTCGATGAAGCAGTACAACCAGCAGTGCTGCTGCTGCCGCCAGAAACCGGCCTGGCGTCCGCCGGATGGATGGCCGCAACGTCCGAAACAGTCCAGCGCCGAGATCGGTCGGTTTGTGGGTTCTCCGCTCGAGAAGTTGCTGCTATCAGTGCCCCGCACGCCCTACTTTAGCTCCCTGCCAACGCGATAGGTGCGCGAGCGCGAACTTACCTCGTACGGTTACGTAGTGGATCTTTTGCACCGCTCCATGCTCGTTCTCCAGCACACAGCTGTAGACTCCTGTTTGGGCGTAGGAAATGTTCGCTATTTGAAGTCCCTCCTCGGACACCTTCAAATTGGAAGCTGACACAAGCAGTGTTTCGTTAAATTTCCAGTAAACCGTTGGCTGAAAGCAATAAAATTAGGAGTGTTAACTGCGTTGTTGCGCAGACTTCAAACCAGAGCCTACTGTGGTGCTTACTTCGGGAATGCCCCATCCGTTGCATTCGAGCAGCACGTCCTGGTTGGCACCGAACTGTAGCGATATATCCAGCGGACCCTTCACTTCTGGAGGTCCGTACGTCTCCACCGTGAAGGTTTGCTCCGCCGTACCGTACTCATTCGTTCCAGTGCATCGGTATAAGCCCGCTGTTTCATACGTCACTTGTAGCGTTTGCTGACTTTGGTCCGGATGTTCACTGAAGCTGCCCTCAGGTTCCCACCGTACACTGGGTTGCGGTATGCCACCGATCGTACAATCCAGTGTCACCGTTTCACCCACTTTCGCTACCAGCTTCTGTGCGGATGATGACGCAGCAGGTGCTGCTCCCACCAAAAGCTCCACGGTGGAGGACACACGGCCAAGCGGGTTGCTCGCAATGCATTCGTAGCTACCCTGCACCGTCTCACCGAACGGTTGCTGGAAGAGAATGGTTTTGTTATCGTTTTCAAACTGCATCTGCGCCGTTTCGGTGACCAGTGCCCCATTGCGAAGCCACTGTACGGTAGGCTCCGGCAGTCCCTCCACCTCACAGCTCAGCGAGTGGATGCGACTGCCCGGTTCCCGGTGATGCCGACTGCCAGGCACGATCTTGAGCTCATCGAGCAGCATTGTGTCCACGACCGGTGGTGCCATCATGTGCAGCTGCAGGATCATTGCCTCGGCACCGTGGCGGTTGGAAAAGATGCACGTATAGCTGGCCACGTTGTGCGGCCGGAAGCCGTCGATCGTCAGCCGATAGTGGACGGCGTTTCGTGACTGATCGTTGTCCAGCACGACCCGCACGTTGTCGATCGTCTCCTCCGGGCTGCTCTCGAACGTGCCCTGCTGGCTGGTCCAGATGTAGTCCGTCAGCGGCTGGCACAGCTCGCAGACGCAGTCGAGGGTGATCGTGGCGCCGGGCGCTACGTAGATCGTCGACTCTGTGGGCTTCTTGATGACCGGTGGTGCTAGAGAGAGAGAGAGAGAGAGGTAGTTCAAGGAAAAATATTTAGAACTGAAAATTCTACAAAAAAGATATAAATCCTTCATCTTACCATTCGCTGCACCCTCCAGGACAAACGTTTGCTTAACAAAACCGTAACTATTTCGAGCCTCGCATACATATAATCCCTCCTGCGCGGGAGTCATTAGAAACCGGATCGTCCTGTTTGTGTTGGAGATGGCCGATTCGTACACCTGCGGTTCACCGGTTTGATCGAGCGTCTGATAGTACCACTGGTAGTCCGACAGAGGCATCGAATCGACGGCACATTCCAGCTCAACTTCCGTGCCGTACTCACGCAGCAGTGCCACACTCGGGACGGCCACACGGGGTGCATACTCGACCACCACTGTGCTCGGCTCGCTGGACACTCGCTGCCCGTTAATGTCCGCGTAGCAGGTGTAATTGCCCGTGTGCTGTTTGTCAATATCCGTCAGCTCGAGGTACGATCGTCCACTTGCCATCGGCAGGGGCTTCCAGTTGTGCGTCCAGTGTACTTCTGCCCCGCCTTCCGTGTGGTGGTGCTCGAGGAAGCATCGCAGCGCAATGAAGGGTTCACCTTCGACGGCTAGCGTGTGCTTGGGAAGCAGACGCATGGTGGGCTTTTGCAGTGAAGTCACTGTACATAGGTATTAAGCACGGGATTACTGACTGAGCTGAGTGGCGAACACTTCTACGACAGACCTGTGTGTACTCACCTCGAACCACAACCGTTTTCCGGTCCTCGCCGATGTTGTTTTTGGCGTAGCAGGTATAGTTACCAGCATCCGCGATGGACACGTTCGATAGCAGCAGGGACAGGATATTCGATTGTCTGCAATGGTAAGGGCAATTGGTTGGTTATTCTCCTGGTAACTTAAGGGAAAGAGCTGGGAGATTAAGAGAGGTGAGATTCAGATAAATCCAGAAGGTGGAACCAAAGGGATATTGAAATCAAAGAGATCATATTTACTATAGAAATAAACACACATTCTCAGCGAATCTTTATGGGTAATATCAGAACGGTGGATACGAAAGTCTATAGAGAAGACGACGAACAAGCAGATCCCGTGGGAGGGAATAGGTTCAGAGTAGCCATGGCACAGTCAAGGCATGTAGTCGTCTCCCCTTTCAATCTTTGGTAATGTCTTTAAGTTGCTATGATTTATTAATAGGACCTACTTCTTCTTCTTCTTCTTCTTCTTCTTCTTCTTCTTCTTCTTCTTCTTCTATGACACAACCACCGTTGTCGGTCAAGGTTTGTCTGTACCTACCAGTGGCAGGCGGCTTGTCTTTCAGTGACTTATTGATTATACCCGTGGCAGGATAGTCAGTCCTACGTATGGGGACATGGTCCTTTCGGGACTTGAGCCCATGATGGGCATGTTGTTAAGTCGTACGAGTTGTCGACTGTACCACCAGACCGGGTCTTACTAGCATGCAATAAATCGGAACGAACTCACACGCAGTAGATCATCTGATAAATGATCACGAATATCTGAAGTATCTGATCTTCTCTGAAGCTATGAATCCAATTGGAGAATGCTGCAGTTTGGGAGTGACTGGGAGTTTGAACAGTCACTCTCAATCGACGATCTAACGCAGCAGATACTGGGAGGAATACTTTAATACCATCAGGAAATAAGAGATGATTATACAATGCAAGAAGTGATGTTCATCTTGAGACCGTTGGAATGACAAAGCGAAGTGATTAAAGGCTACTACCCAATTAGGTGATCTTTAATCATTTCCGCTCAAAGGTACACACTTACTCAAATTGCCTTTCCACCAACTGCTTGCTGTCGCCCTGCACCCATGCTGCCATCGCCGGGAACGGCGACTGTATCCGACAGTCGAGCATAATCGTGTCGCCTTCCAGGAGGTCCATCGCCTGCGCAAACCCAACGCTCACTTCTGGCGGTGTCTGATCGATCGCTTGCATCGCCGTCGAAAGCAGCCGCTGAAGCGTTTGCCCGTTCGCATTCTCCCCGTTCAGCGTCAGCTTGAACTGTTGCCGCGGCACATCGAACGCGTCGGTGCGGTAGAGCGCTCCCGTCCCGGGCACCAGCTTCAGCGGAAGCGTAAAGTTAAACTTGGCCCCACCGGGAGCGCCCACGTTGTGGGACGCGATCGTGACGGAGGCAAGGCGCGAGATTAGCTGCGCATCGGTCGGCTCGATCGCGAGATAGTTCGCCCGATTCAGGACGGGCTGGTGCGACAGGCTGACCGTGTCCTGCGGTTCGAGCAGCGCAAAGCCAAACCGAAACTGTACCTCGCTCAGCCCGGACAGTCGCACTGAGTGGGACGAGTCGGAGCCGGCCTTAATGTTCCACCGGCCCGGTGCCGGGTCGGCCACGTTCACAACCCGCACGTTGTCGAGGTTCAGTACGTCCCGCGTGCCACCGTACGGCGCATGCTGCGGGTCGAGGATTTCGATCGTCGGCTTCACGCCCGCCACACTCACACTGAACTCTCGCAGCGTGCTGTCCACGTTCAGGGCGATCGCGTGCTCGCGCGCGTTCGGCGAATCGATCGCCTGCAGCGGCACGTGGTCGACGTCCATCGTGGTGCGTATCGCGAGCAGCACTTCCTCGATCTGGTCCTTGCGCAGATCGAACACCTGCCCGTTGCTGGCGGCCGCAATGCTGTTCATCACCTGGTAGCCGGGCGTCCCCTTCCCGTCGCAAAACCCGGTCAGCAGGAACGTGATCGGCGTTTGCTTCCTCTGCACCAGCTGCAGCACGCGCTGATCGAGCCGGAAGTCTTTCGCCGTCGCGTCGGTAAACACGTACACGAACGAGTCGGGCATCGCGACTTCGATCGCACTGGAAATCGCCTCCAGGGCGGCCTCGGGACAGTCGCCACCGCCAATGATCTGCAGACTGTCCAGCGCGTTCAGCAGCTCGTCCACGTTGCGTGTCACCAGGCGGGGGCCCACGTGCGGATCGCGGAACGGCACGAACACGTAGTTGTAGATCGGGTTGCTGTCGCGCTGCGTAATTTCGGCGATGATGCGCCGGGCCGCATCCCGCAGCTGCTGCAGATCGTCCAGCATGGAGCCGGTCGCGTCGAACACGATCACCAAACTGCGCTGGCCCTCCTTCGGCGGAAGCAGCGACTCGCGCCGCGTGGCCAACGTTCGGTTCAATTCCGGCAGCAGGACGTTCGACAGCATGCGTCCCCCATCCGCCAGCAGGGACGCGGGGGCTGCCACGCGGTTCCGGTTCAGCTCGTCGTCTTCCTCCTCGGCGATGGCCGGAAGCGGTTGATAGTACTTCCTTCGATCCATGGGCTGCGTGAGCATGCTTCTGAGCTGCTCCTTGATCGTGGCCGGATCGTTCGGGTCCGTGTCGTTGGGCGCGTTGGGCGCGAGTCCCAGCCCCAGCAGATCCATCATCTCACGCGACTCGGGCCGCCGGCGCAGAATGCTCACTATCTCCTTATCAAACAGCATTGGGTCGTCAGCCTGCGGGAGCGAATCCCTAGCGTCGCCACTGCCATCGTCGTCACCTACGTCATCGTTGCTGTTGACGAGGTCTGGATCGAGCGGTGCGTGAGACGCTTCGTCATCGGCCGCCTCCTCGGCCCATCCACTATCGGGAACGGTGTCGGGCGGCCGGTACCCATCGACCTTTGGCGGGGCGCTTCCACCGAGCGTGAGCAACTGATCGCGTTCATCCGGCATCAGTATCGCACTATCAATAAGCTGTCCACTGTCATGGTGGTAGCTGATATCGCTGATTAGCCCACCACCGTCAGCCGCTTCGCCGTCGTCCGGAAGCGGCGACTGATCGCCGCGCAGTGCTGCCGGTTCTAGCGCGTACCCGCCCTGGCGCTCCTCCTCCTCCCCATGGACGTTTGTTTTGGTTTCGTGTAGTTTTCGTTTCAGCAAGCGATCCCACAGTTCATCGTTATCAAGCTCGTGCTGTGTTTTGCCAGCGGCAATTGCACAGCCGCCCAGCAGGATCGCAAGAATAAAGGTCCCGTTTTGCATGGTAAGTTTCATTACATCGAACAATTACGACACTGTTTGGCGCTGGCGGAGAAATAAAAAAAAAGACACACGGCCTAGAAGTTGCACTTTCCACTGCACATTTCTGTACTGAGCGATCGTGAACGGGAACGCCGATTGATGGAGCTGGAGTTCGCGCGAGGTCTTTCCAATGACCGGATACCGCCCGCCGGATGCGCTGTAAAGACACCGCGCGGATCACTTTGGGGCGCGCCTTTGTTAGAATAGCTTCCCGTTCTAGAATGCACCACTGTAATCACTGTTCAACAGACACACTCCGGGCGGAAGGAACACACAGCTCTGTCCGTTCAGCCTGTCCGATCAGCCGAGCAATCAGTACGTGCGTACTGGCTCGCCGCAACCGAAGAAGTGATTCGAATTACACCGATCGCGCACCGATCGCGCTGGCGGCTAATCTACAATCTATTGTACAACCGAAGGGATGGATGGAGTTACAGTGTGTGTGTGAGAGTGTCGGGGAGGTGGGCAAGTTTGTGTACACTTTTACGAAGATTGTTTACTGTTATTTGTTGTAGAATTTTATAAATTGGAAATGATTTTTTCATGCTTTTTAATTTTTTTTAGCAGATTTTTTTTGTGAGGGTGGCTATTCAATGGTTGTTACACTTTTTAAAAATATTTTTTATTTATATGGATACATTCCTCGCTGATGCATGCACACATTTTTATTGAGTAGAAAATAAGCATGAAAAATGCATTTTTTCAATTATTCAAGAAAACCGTTAGCACGATGTTCCCCTTAGTACGAGCAGCGCCATCTAGCGATGGGTAATGCAACTATTTCAAACGAAGTCTTTTCTCGTCACATTGACAAATCGAATGCATTGTCTCGATATTTTCTTGTTTTCGCGTTTTCACTCACTATTTCTGTTACTTTTCTCATTTCACTGATGAAGAAAACATAAATTTGAACTAGAAATAAAAAAACCACGTGTTGTTTATGCATTCCTGCAAGCGTAACAAAAAATGTTACATGGGTACATCTAGCACCCATTGCACGCACACATGCGCACGCTCAGGTGGCGACTGTCACAGCGTATCAAAATCAAAACAAATGCAAGTAGTAGGGCAGCGCTGCAATCCCACAAAACAGTGCGCTCAAAACGTTCGTAAATAATACCCGAAATCCAAGCTATGTTT
Source organism: Anopheles arabiensis (assembly GCF_016920715.1). NCBI lineage: Eukaryota > Metazoa > Arthropoda > Insecta > Diptera > Culicidae > Anopheles > Anopheles arabiensis. Next base: position 18,089,636 of record NC_053517.1, read on the forward strand.
GCGGACGTTGACGTGGACGTGTTCATTAGCAACTATACAATCATCGATCCGGAAATCTATCAACTATGGGTGGAAGGCTACACATGTAAGCAGTGCTGCGACAATGCACGCCGGAACACCTGGAAATCGAATGCTGCTGATACCAAATGTTTCTTCTTTCCAGTCGTGGAAGCGGTCACGTTACTTAAGCAAAAGGGTGGCCTATTTGCGGACGTGCCGCCGGAGCTGATCGCGTCGGACGTGCAGGACCACTACCGCACGTACGCAATGTTGGAAAAGTTTCTTCACGCACCGCCGAAGCTGTCCGAGCAGCCGACGTTCCAGATCTGCCCGCAGGACCGTTCGCTGCTGATCGAGCACTACTACTCGCTGGACGATGCGGTGGCGCGCGAGCTGTTCGGCAAGAAGCTGAACGCGCGCAACCGCAAGGACCTGGACGAGGTGGCGGACAAGACGGGCGTGCGGTTGAAATCGTGCCGCCGGCAGTTTGACAACGTGAAGCGAATCTACAAAGCGGTCGAAGAGACGCAGGGCAACCTGGCGTGCAACATCCGGCAGCAGTTCATACTGCCGGAGGAGCTGGCCCAGAAGTACGCGGCGGTAGTGTTTATCGCGTGCCTGCGCTTCGAAACGACCAAGCGGAAGCTGCAATATCTTAACTTTAAGGATTTCTACGAGTGTGGACAGGTGGGGTTGGTTGCTAAGTGCCTTCAACCGATTGCAATTGACACATTACATGTACGGTGGCTCTTTTGCAGGCTTTGATGACCTTCTGGACGTACACGTACCAGCACTCTGGTGCCGATTATCTGGACACCGAGATGGATAAGGAGTTTCTGCTCGACTTGCGCGAGATCCGGTACCTGCTGGACAAGGAGAAAGAAATCAAGCAGTAAGTTGATCGAAGGATGTCCGATTGCGAGCTGCTAGATTAAAATCCGTCCGTTGAATTTGCAGCTTGGTGTCGCTACGGTTGAAACCGACGCTGCTGGAGCGCGCCTACCAGGAGGTGGAGAGCAACTTCCGCTCGTACTACCGGGCGATCATTATGATCGCATGCAATTTGCATCGTACGCGCGAGCTGCGCATGCTGTTCGTTGAGCTGACGGAACGGTTGATCGAACCGTGGAAACAGAACGGCTGGACGCGGGAGCAGGTGCAGATGTTTATGCAGTGCATGACGCAGTGCGTGCTCGATTTGGAGGTGCCGCGCGACAACCAGGACATACGGTGTCTGTGGGACCGGTACATGCAGGTGATCAACGTGTGCCTGTTTCGGATGTATCACCCGTAAAAGGGCAGCCCACTTGCAAGGCGCCGATCTCTAAGGCACTTGTTTGAAGGGGGGCAAAAAATAACGCAATAGGGATAGGGAAAGCATTAGTTTGTGTGTACCGCTTCCATAGTCATACAAGGCAGAGTTTTAATATATAAATAAATTCTTCATAATGCGGATTAATTCCAGTTACTATTAAAAAAAACAAATTATTATAATCTTGCAGGTTGAAATTGATTATTTCCTGCATAGCAAAACGTTAAAGACTACATGCATTTCACAATTAATAACGGCTTATATTTAAAGCTCGAGTAAAAGGGTTTGTTAGGCTTTTCATTGCGCTTTTGATTTGTTCAGTTTTAGCAAGTCCTTCTTCCAATTGGAGCAACTTCGTGCTGTACGGATAGACGAGTCAGCTCGTACAAGTGTTTGGACCGTAGCGTCTCCCTTTATTAGGACTGTTCAAAATACTGGTTTATTTTGTTCGCTCTCTTCTTCTTCTTCTTCTTTTTCGTTGTATGGGTATTTCATACTACGCGATCACAACCGCCTTTTAAACGCTTACGAGGCATGTTTGAGCAACCGTTACCGGTCAGTTCCGTTCCTGCTACAGGGAGAGGGGTTCTGAGAGGAATATGAAAGAACGTCTGACCTTTACATGGAGCCAGATAATAAATTCTTCGAATCAAGACACCAGCTTGGATGTAATATACGCCAAATGTAGAGCTGCATTTGAGTGATGATAATCCATTTGTTCGATGCCGAATCACCAAAAGGTAATTAAAATAACATCATAAGCATTATCTGTAGCACAGTCTATAAGAATGCTGTTGGAACTTCCTACCTAATTCAAATATGTTCTACGGCAGATTCGTTCACTGTAAGAAAACAAAACGTTCCACTGTATGCTGTTGATATCATCAGAATGGAGTCGGGCAGCAAACAAAGAACGATTGCGATTGCATGGAAAGGAAGGAAGGAACTTAATTTTCATTTCTTCTAATCTTGCATCTTTCAATCAGAGTGAATCGTTCTGTTTGTGATAGAAGTAGTTAGTGAGAGGTGAGGTAGAAGATAGAACGAAATGAATATGCTCAAAAGCCTAACGCTTTTCCTGGTGTTGTATGTTACGTGGAAATGATGGCGTTGTCTAATAGATGGGGAGAATAGAAGAAAAAGTTGTATCAATTTATTAAAGTGAACTGCAATGGTATTTGTTTTGCAAAACTTTTATTCAATTGATACGTATATTAACTCACCTTTTTCCCACTTTCCACTTCCTGTAATTGGTTACAACAAAGGAATGGTATTACTGCTTGCTTCTCGGTACCATTTAGCTCTCAATTCACCCATCCAGTGGTTGCGCTTTTTATGCGCATCGCGTTGCGTTAAACGCGGGCGAGCTTTTGTGCACACGTTTATTTTTCCTTGCGCTGAAATCCGGTTTCGCAACGATGGGGGAGTAGGAAAAATCACCGCCCGCCGGCATAGCTCACCGTAGCTAAACGGTGAGGATGAACTGAGCAGCGAAGCTGTGATTCAGAAGAATACAAAAAAAACAAGGGCGTGTTTGTGTAAATTGCACAAACAACGGGATAAGACACGACACAGAGCCACCGCCACAACGACGGAGCTTGGGGCGTAAATGAATGAGAAGTGGAAGAAAAATAGACAAAAAAAGTCCACCGTACCAGGGCAGTGCATTTTCTGGGCAGAACAACAGACGCTTCATTTGGACATGGCTCGCTTTTCTTCTCGGCACAGCTTTTCAAGCAGTAATGGATGGCTTTGAATGCTAATAGATGGAAAGCGGTGAAATGGCACCGACACCATATGCACAGCGCAATTGTTACAGCCACCCGGCTGTGGCGTGCCTTTTGGTGATGGTTGGTGTAGAAAAGTTTACAGGAAGGTGATTTTGTTAATTTTTGTGTGTTTATGGTAAGAAAATTACTCTCAATTTTTTATACCAAAAGGAAGATGATGAAGTTTAAATATTTTAATTTTTGTTGATGTTGTGATTATTAATTTGAGCTCAATTATGATACCAAAGGTGTATAAGCAACATAATTGTTTTTACGAAATCTCCAAATTGGTTACACTATTCCTTAAAAGCTGATTGTAGGGAAAAGGATTGAACATAACGAACGATTTAAAAAATATTCAAAATAAGTTTATTTAAAATTGTAAAATAAAAAAATAGAAACAGAGCAAGCACAGAAAACGAGTTATTTTGACTTTCGCATATGAAATCGATCTAGTACACATCGTTGGAGAGTGTTCGAGACAACGATTTCGATGAAGGTCGGGTGGCCAGTCTGGTGCTTGATGTGCGAATAGAAGGTCTTCTCTTGAAGCTGTTTACACATTTGATCTTGAAAAACTTTGAACAGAAAATCTGCAGAAATATGAAAGATCACGTGTCGCAAATCAACTGAGTCTACCAAATCGTGCGATAATGCCAGTTGGACGTAGCATAATAGTGTAAAACAAGATGGCTCCCGCATTGACGATGGTTATATGTAATCTCCGCCCTCAAACAAATCATAATCAACAATTAGCAAATACTACCGTTAAATGAAAATCATCACCAGCGTCTGTTTGTGTACCTCCCTTTTCTCATTTAAATAACTCTCCTACCCCAAAACGCCTATCCCCCGATCGAAGCGATGCCATTGAAATGACCCAGTTTGTTCGCCGTTCTGCCTGCCAACCGTTACGGCTAATTATTTTCCCATATTTCCGTACTGGCCCAACTGGTGCCGGTGGTGGTGCCACATTGAACCGTTTATGCAAAACAATCAAAGTTTCATAAAAAAACACACAAACACACACAGAACCACACATACAATTACACAAATTCACCCGCCGGCGTACATTTGAAAAAATCTCCACCACTCCGAGTTGATCCAGTCCAGAGCCTACTGAGTTGGATCACTTTTTGCCGTTGTGCCAGAAAGCGCCCTTGAGAAAAGGAAGGCACAGCACAAGCACACCGACTAGAGGGCCAAAGAGTGTATGCAAATTTATTGAAACGATTCGCATAAACACCACCATCACCACCACCGGCTAGGCCTTCTAATGGATGGGGCTACCCCGGGAGAGGATGAAGATGTGTGGCAAAAAAGGGGAACGAGCTGCTCTTAACTTGGAAGATGCTGGCTAACCGAGCCAACCAAACCGTCCGACGTGATGGAAATAGGTTGGGCAGGCCATGATGCTAGTGATTGGTAACGCCAGAAAAGGCCAGAAAAACTGCCAAGGGCAAAAAGAAGTGGCGATGCTTATCTTAAACAGCTTGTTTGTGTACGCTGGCTGGTTAATTTTCACCGAAACACTGTTCGGCGAATGGTTTGTTGATGGTGGTACAGTTGCTTCTAGTAGCAGAGCAAATTGGGCGTAAATTGAAGAGTAGAGTAAAACATGTATAAAAACATTGTTTTACTAGATAATAATATAATTTAGCTGGAAGCTTCTTACAGAATAGTAGGCTTCAAGTACTTGGTACAAATACTTTTTTTCCCTCTTTGGTGCTGAAAAAATCCGGGGAAAAGCGTACGATAACGTTGCGTAACCTTCAAACGTCCTTCACCGTTTACCGCACACTCCTCCCGGGGATGTTCGCGCGACACAAGCACCGTCTTCCAAACATTCCGTTTTGCGGCAACCATCCAGTTTGATAAGCGATTGTTGTTCGTCTAATTTTGAATATTAGTTTCTAACTCGCAGTTGAGTCCCTGGAAACAGGCCTTGGTATTAAAACGGTCACGTGACAGAGTGTGGACACGTTCAGCCGAACACGCCAACGCTCTTCCGCAGGCGGGGGAAAACAACCAAAAGGGAAGAATACAAAATTGGTCAGCTGTTACAATGCACACACGCCGATGGAGTGCCGAGTCGTCAGAAGAGTCGTTGTCCTTCGGTTGCAACTGATGCGCTTTGTGCCAAGTGTGTGTTTGTGTGTGTGTGTGTGTGCGAAGTATATGGGGCGCTGTAAGAAGAAGCTACAAAAACAAAGCTAATAAATGGGCAACCGGGCAACCAAAGCCCCGAGCACCCGGATGCTTGCTGGAGCGTCGGCCAACGTTTGGCCCAGCAGAGACACCGAATGCAGCGAAGGACGATGTCGCCGCGTGGTCGGCATCGTCGTTCGCAGCGTTCGGGTCTTTTGGGCTGCTGGTTCGGGTGTGTTTCGATACACACAAAAAGAGCCGAAGCTATACACGGAGCGCGATGCGTTTTGTTGCGCGACCTGTAACGGTTGGGGTGGATTGACTATGCGACAAGCTTCCTTTGGTTTACGGGATGGAAAGGGCAGGGAGGAAGGAGGTTGTGGAAAGGGTAAACTAAATGTGGAAAGTTTCATAAGAAAAGCTTCACATTGATGTAAAACAAACATAAATTGTAAGAGATTTGTTGTCTCAAACTTATTTAACATTGTAAGAATATCCATTTCCTGATACTGTTGAGGTGAAGTTTTATATTTTAACGCAATATTTGATTTGGAATAGTTGGGCTTTTAGAAAAAAAAAACTCAACTAACATTATACGCTTGAAATGTCATATAATCCTACTTTTCGGCTGAATATACTTTCCATTGCCTTATAGTAAAACAGTCTCTCACTAATCGTGAAATACCAGGCGTCTCCATGCTTTTCGAGCAATGGGACACGTGGGCGAAACACATTTCCAAAAAAACCCAATTTACGTAAGTTGCAGGGTGTAAGTAGTCACGTGCTACCAGAAAATAAATGTCACAAATGATAACAACCCAGCTGCGTTTAGCTGCTGCTGCTGCCGGCAAACTTTGTTCGCCCGCAAAGCATCGAGTTCAAAACGTTTAGTGCTTTCAATTTGAAATGAAAATGCATCTCGACAGCACCATACCATGCCCGTAGCAAACAAAGCCGACCAATATTAACAAACGGGCACAGAGAGCACAAAGAGTGTAAACAATAGCTTAATCCGGGAAAAACTCTTTTCCCAAACCCCCATCCCGGTACCCGCTTCGTGGTTGTTTGTCTGAGAGGAAAAGAAGAGAGAGAGAGTACAAGCGGAGTGACCGAACGACACAACCGTTTGTGTTGCATCACACACCAGGACGGGCAGTGGATGTGGTGGGCAACGCGCCACGCAAAACCCACCCACATTCTCACATGCAATGCAATTGTTTAGGGACAAACACAGTACGCTTTTGTGTGTTGTGTGTGCGCGGGGTAAACGCTGGAAGACGCCTGTCGCGTCAATCGAACTTTGAAGGCGCCTTCGAGACGTTCGTTTCCGTCTGCTGTGTAGGGGACCGCATACACCCAAAAAAAAACGGCTGCTCTTTTACCGTTCACCCCGTGTTTTGTGGCCGTTCGTATCGTGCTGCAACGTCACAGTAGCCGAGCGGCCGGGGTCAGGCATCCTAGGCAACGCGTCTCCACGGAGATTGGATCTTCGCTCCGGTTCGGCACCAAGCGATGGGACGAGAACGTTGGCGCGTGGGTGCGACCAGGATGACTTTCCCACACACTCTCTCTCTCCTTCGTTCTCGCTCTAAATCTCTCTCTCTCTCCTTTCCTTTCTCCTCTCCCTAAGGGCTATCGGTGCTGCACACAGACCTAAAGACGGTGGTCGGTGGTTGGCTGGCCCGACACTAGACCGAACCAGCTCAGAGTTCAGTCGTCGTCATTTCGTCTTCAAACTCGGACCGTGTGAGTGATTGCCGTAAGGTGTAGTCGCGCGCGTGTTAGAGTTTCCCTTGTGTGTACAACCTTTTGCACGTTGTCGTGCGTCGTGCGTGAATGTGAAACCACAGACACACACTCACGCGCAGCGAAATAAAAAAAAGAAGTAGGTAAACGAGAAGGTTGTGTTGGCTGGTTAAAGGGGCGCTTTAAGGTATTGTGTATTGTGGTACGGTATAAACCAGTGCAGCACTAAAGATAAGCTTGCCCCTGTGTGGATTGATAGTGTGAACGAGCTTCGGGGCGTTTGGTGACGTGATCACGTTGTTCACACTTCACGCGCCATCGGTGGGAGGTGATAAATGGTTTCTGTAATCCTTGCTAAAGCTAAAGCAGTGGAGCGTAGGTTTTCAGCTTTGTTGTTTTCTTCCTTTTAGCACTAACGACTAGCGACTCCCCGACCGAGGTTAGACTGGCTAGACTGGAAGCTAAGTGGAAGTGGAAGGAAAAAATCTCCCTTTTTTCTAACCACAACAGACACACGGCGTGTAAGGCGCTCGTGGAAAATGGATGGTTGTTTTGCCATCATTAAGAGTTTCTCATCGTAGGGCCGAGCTACCTGTCGCCAGAAAGTTTGCAGTAAACCTTTAAAAACATTCACAACTTTTTTGAGGCTTGCTGACAGTTTTGCATCTGTCCTAGGGGCAATGTCAGATTCCTCTGCAATATTGTTTGGCAGTTTGGGTTTGTTTGTTTTTGCTATTTAAGGGCACGATCAAGACACAAAACCCCAAAATTTTAGAAGCTTTAGGTAATATAATAAGGGGGAAAATGCTACCCGTAAAATGTTACCTCCAAGCGCCCTGCTAAAGGACATGGTGAGGTCGTAAAAAGGTTGCATTTTAAAATTTTCGTTAAAAAAAAGAAATCCGCGACTCCAACGGCTTTGTAACGCCTGTTACAAAAAAGTGTTTAAAAACCCAAATTTCTAACCGACCGAACGAGCGCTTAAAAACTCCTCAAGAACAACCAACGGTATCGGTTTACTTCTAGACACGGCGTCCCTTCTGCTTTGCCGTACCCCAAAACGAAGACATTTTCCGAGTATTTTTCTTTACACGCCCAGCAGCAGCAGCGAGTTGTGCGGGGAACGTTTCAACGTTTGGTTTCGTTTTGAGGCAATCTTTTCCACAAACTTCGTTGTGGTGAGATGATGGTGATGCTAAGTCGATGAGGCGTTAGGGGGGGTTGTTTCTTTTTTGGGGGTAAAAGTATTTGGTTTCATATTTGTGCCCTTCACTTTACGCGCGCATCTTTCAACATCCATTTTCGCCCCCAAGCTGTGACCTGGTGGAGCTGGTTCAGCGTGTTGGAAAAGAAGTTGGTATGTTCTACTGTGTTTCTTTTTCTTTCGTGTGTTTCGTCTGTGCCCGCTATAAACTGCGAACGGGTGTGTAAAGGTGTGAGGAAGGTTTTGGTTTTTGGTGTAGAGTTGCTAGAGAGTGGATTTTTATTGCTGGTTTCCAAATCCAAACTTGCGCTGTTTGCGTGAGAAGAATTTTAATTAAACGATATGGTTAGTTCAAAAAGGTCCCGGCTCTGGCCTGTCGTAACAAAACCAAACACCAAATAAGCCCCTCAACATTAATATCCGCTAAAGTTCGTTCCAAAAGTGACAACCGAAAACTGTTCTGAGTGTGAGAGTGTGGCAGTGTTTGGATCGCAAATTCTATAAAACACTCCCGGGCCCACCGGCTAGCACACGTGTACGGTCGGGATTGGTGTTTGTACGTTCACCGCGCCGCAGAGGAAAAAATAGCTGCATCTTCTTCGCACGAAAGTGCCCGTGAGCTCTGGAAATAGCGAAGCGCTGGGATGAAAATTAATGTAAAGTGATTGAGACTTTACAATAACAAACCACGCGCGTAAGTGGGGGCAGCACGGTGTGTGCAAATTAAAAAAAAATAGAGAAAACGGCGAATCAAAATTGGCATGTTTACGATCACGCGGGAGCGCGATTCCGTGCACACTATAAACAAGGGGCCCTCCCTCCCGTCATCATCATCTTTTATGGCGCGTGTATGCAATCGGTAAAACATCTTCAAATTAATCTTTGGCCAGATAAATTGCTCGCGCGCGCAGTGATGGTGCAGGTGTAGCTGTAGCTTCTGCAGTGTACTAAAGGTCTGTGGCACCGCCACAAGGTACAAGGTACTGTCGTAAAATGTGCTGGCACTTTTGTTTGCCCCAACCTGCGATGATAACTCACTGCGGAGCTGGTGAAAGTACACCAACAATAATTTGGGTGTTGCTTTCTTTGAGGAGAAAGAAAGCACAAGAAAGGCAGGAAGAAAGTGCGGGCCAGTACTTCCAGTGGCTTTAGCCACCGTAGCTAATGCAGCGGAAGTCGTCCGATAACGCTGGTAGCGATGTCAATAAAGTGAAGCAGCATGGAATGCGTGTGTGTTTGACGATTTGTTAGACAGCGACCGAGCGCTAGCTTAACGAGTCTGGCATTTGACGATACATTAAATGGTCGTAAAATGGTGGTTGGCTTTTAAAGTCGGCCTTGCTTAGGTGAGGTGCGTTGATAAGGAGAAAGAGAGAGAGAGAGAGCCCTGTGAATGTGATATAAACGAGGATGAATAAAAGTCTTCATGCAGCGTTGTGTTGGTTCCCTTTCTATACATGTTTGTGTATAAAGCGTTCAGGTGATTTACTGGTACGTTGGCATGCCAGCCTTTTGCCAGCCTACGGTTCCAGATTCTCAACGATCCAGTCGGTAAAGGTGGCCACATTAGTATAGACTGCCGGTTCGCCGACGATGGCACACTGCTTGCGGAAGCTGCCGACACCCATCAGGTACCAGGCGCCATCTGTGCCAGACTGGTACATCAGTGGCCCCCCGGTATCCCCTCGGCACGTGTTCTGCTCACTCCAAGGCATCGCACAAATCTGCTCCCCATCAATGCTGGCGTGTGGGTACCGATCGCGGCAAAGCTCCCGTGCGACACCAACCGATACATAATTCCATTTGTTATCACCACCACCACCAGCTGGAATAGAAACGAGAAGAGAGAGAAACTGGGTTTTAATGATCGACGCAAAGCTTGATTTACTGCACACAGTGCATAATGTACGTACCGTCGGGCGTTTTACCCCAGCCACTCTCGTAAAAGCTTCCGTCCTGCTCTGTGCTATAGCCCACCCAGTTGGACGTATTCAGGGGCAAACAGATCGGTGCAACCGACTCACTAAACTCGACCCTGCGGGCTAACCGCAGCAGGGCGATGTCTTGCTTGACGGCCGGCGACCCGGTACCGGTGTAGTTGGAGGGTACGGTAATCTTTTCGATGGGAATGTCCTCCACCGGGCTGGCACATTCGGTAACGCCGGCAGTGGAGTCGTCACAGTCTGGATCGGTTTGCAGATTCAATTCGCCTACCCTTACGGACACGCTGTAAAGAGAGCGAACTGGTGTTTCTTTTGCTAGCTGTGAGAGTCGTTGATGGTGCCATGCTTCTTACATTGTCCATGTTTTCTTGATGCCCATAATGCAGCGGGCGGCCGTCAGTACGTATCGATCACTGATCAGTGATCCGCCGCAGTGGAAACGATGCTCACCATCTGTTAGGAGCGGTGGAAAATAGAAGCGCAAATTATTCATTGGCAATGGAATCAAATTGTTTTTAAATACTTAAGAAGCTTTATAATCAATTCTTGATATTCTTTGGTGGTTTCTTCTATGAACCACGATTCTTTCTGCTTCTTAATATTTGGCAAAACAACCGTTGTCGGTCAAGGAATGTCTGTACCGCCACTAGTGAGCTTGGGTTTCAGTGACTTATTTATTACCCGTAGCAGGATAGTCAGTCCATGTTACAGGGGTACGTTCCATTTTGGGCTTGAACTCATGACGAACAGGTTGTTAAGTGGTACGAGTTGACTCTTGACGGTCTCTTTCATTTGTCGGAAGGATTCATGATTCTTTAGAGCTGTTTTAAACTTTCAATCAATTGATCAAAATAATTCATTAATTAGACGAGCTACGTCAATCGTGACACATTTATAAATCTTAATCAATAAAACAGTGCGTCTTGGTTATTGATATGATAGATGCGTGGGCTGCTACAAGGCCGGACAGTATCGATTGGACAGATTTTTCGGCTACGTGTGGTACTAAAAAGTCTTGAAGGTCTGTGTATAGTTCGGCGTGACCGCGTAGGTAATTACGCCGTAAGGAAGACGAAGGAGAGGAAGTAGAAGCTACCCAACTAAGAAGCCGTCGACTGGTCATAGACCTTTGTCGTGAACGATCTAGTGGAATTAAATTAAAAGCTTCAAACTATGTTACTGGTGCTGGGAATGATTTGATTGTTTTTGTGATAATTTTGATATAATGATTCTCATGAATCACGTTCATTAATTGGATCACGATTCTAATAATCCACTAATGGCTGCAAATTTTTAAGAAACATTAAGCCAGCTATGTTCTAGGCATTGCATACAATAGGTAGTGAATTCGCATCGGATTTGTATTGACGGTTCAAAGAATATCTGTGAAACGCAGTGATATCTCTCTAAGGTCCGTATCTTCCGAAATCTTCAAGGGACCGTAAGCTTAGAGAGGTATTGAAGGAGATATGTATAGATATTGAGATATGTTAGAGAAAACCAGAGAAAGTTTGGATTTGGAGCATCCAAGAAGCCACGGGAAAAACCAGGCTTCCTTTGACCAATATTTTTGTGAGCTGTCATTGAATAATTAAACTTATAGAATTTAGGGTCCAAATCGCATCGGTACAATCGTCAACTCGAACGACTCAACAACATGCCCGTCATGGGTTCAAGCCCATAATGAACCGTCCCCCCGTAACAAGAACCGGCTATCCGGCTGCGTGGTAATGATTTAAGTCTCCCTTAAGGAGACGTTCATCTTGAAGAGACATACAGTGTATGGAATATGACGGGTCGTCTAAATGTTCATCTTAAAGAAACAATTTATCTTGAAGAGACTACATGTTACAGAGATTTCACTGTATCATCATTCTTACTGTTATTTTAGCTAATATGATTATAATTATTAACATTCAGGCGTGTTTTATTCTACCAATCTAATCATCTCTACGTTGTGGCATTTGTTGGGTTAAGATCACTTTGGAGCCCAACATTCAAAACAAGCGAAGTTATGATTATTGTTATGCGAAATAAGAAAGGGGGACGACTTATTGAACAAGATAGGTCGTCATAATTAATTCAATGACGCCTAAAGAAATCTTTACACTGTTTATAGCAATAACAATAGAATATAGGTAATTTTCAACTCACCTTTCGTCCGATGCTGTATCAGCACATTCCAGGGGAAATGAAACAGCTGAGCCAGCTCGCCACGGATCGGTCCGCGATACGTATCCACACCACACACCTCTGGCAGCAGGCCACGTTTTTCCTCCGGCGTGCTGAACCGATTCTCTACCAACCCATCAATCGTTTCCCCGTCTACCAGCAGCCCATCGATGCTGCCGCTGCTGCTGCTGCTGTCCGCGGTAATGTTCGGTGCATTGCAACAGACCAGCGCCTTGGTTTCCAGCATACCGCACCGTATCGCTTCCAGATAGCGAATATCGTTGTTCGAGTGCTTCTGCTTCATCAGCAGAGCGCGAGCGAACGGACATTCGCGCACCAGCACACAGGTTCCCGGCTCTCCATCACCGCCCGGTGTCTTGCAGCTGGAAAGATCTGAACAGGCTTTGTTTGAACCACACACTACACTGTTTTAGCCGCTCCAGTTGTGTACCTACATTGTGCCACCGTGACAGGAAGCTGTGAGCAGGAAGCGATGAAACACAGCACGAGTATTCGCCAAATCAGTGCGCCCATTGTGCACGATGTGAGGGACGCTTCGGTCAACAGTTGCAAAAAGAAAGAAAGAAGAATCACACTCTCGAAAACGTTCTGGCCGGTTTCTGCGCTCGGAGCACCAAACCTGTTAAGCGGTTGGATGCGTTCCAACGACTGACCGGTGGCGCCGGTCGACTCAAAGCACCCGGTTCTAGAACCGATTTAATGCCCGCACGAAACCTGTTTTCTTGCCCTGTCATTCTTGCCCGGGCTGTACGTGTGACGGAGATACCGATGCTTTTGCATAGAGCCCGCGCCCGGGCAGTTTCGCGGTCGTGCAGGTTAGTTGATAACGTCTGGGCATTCTGCGCTGGGAATGGGAAGGTAGACAGAAGCTTTGGCTATCGCGAGCCGGTGATGATGAGATGATAATCAAACCATCTACACGTAGGAAATACCGATGGGTTTTTTTTATTGTGTTTTGTTTGTTGTTTTATGTTCTCCGTTTTTTGCTACAGTCGTCGTTTTGGTTTCGGTGCTACTGGAAAGTGGACCGGCCTCAAACAGGTTCTACTGGCGGGAGGGCAGTTCTCCGTCTTTATGCTGTTTGTCGTTGCTTTCAATCAACCCGGTCGCGGGGTGGGAAGACCCCACAGATGAACTCCTAATTTGTTGTGTTTCGCTGTTTCGCGCTTGACCCGCGATGATAATGGGGTCGACGTCGGAACGGTGTTCTACGCGTTTGCTAATAAGTTATGCAAAGCAAACAATCTCTGTAGTATGGGATGTTAATAGATTACGGCGGGAGGGAATTAATAAGGTGCATTGGGGAAGATCTGGTTTTGAAGTGGTGAGTAGCGCCTAGCTATTCGATGAGTAAGCCGTTTGGAACGTTTATGTTTACAATTTCACTCGAAATGTAAACGAAATTTAATAGCACAGCATAAAGTCGAACCTGAAAACATTTAAAAGCATTTTGTAGATGTGATCGTTGCGGAACTAACATTTTTTGTAGTCCCTAAACAAGAAATAAGGATTAAAAACGACCGCTGTTTAATCTTGTCGCAGCTAGTTTATAATAAAACTCAAATCGAATACAGGATTAAAGGATAAAAAATAGAGAAAAACAAGCAATATTTAGAACAAAAACAGGGAACAGAAAAGAGATGGAAAAAAACATTTGAAAACAATTTTTTACATCTACTGCATATTCCAAGGCAAAAGCACACTTTAGTAAAAATTAATATAATCATAGTTTCATACTGTAGTACAACAGTTTTTTTTTTATAACGCTACAACTATTTTATAAGTGCTATTCATTTAGACTGTAATAACGTCAAATTGTTCTAAATGTACCAAATCCAACTCAGTGTTTTAATTAATTTTGTAGCTACAGCAACCGATTTGAATCACAACTTCAAAATCAATCGCATTTAATATTCGAGTTTTCCATTCTATTTATTAATACGATATAAATGATTTTCCCAAATAAAACAACAATATGTCACCCACGTATCGACCACCAACACAAATGTGAGGAGGGACCTCCAACAACATATTGCCGGAAAAAAAACGTAGTGAAACGTTGTCCAGGACCGGCTGAAAATTAATTTCCTTCACTCGACCATTTAATCGCTCCGACCGTTGCGAACACAATCAAGGACCAACGCGCCATAGTGCGAGCAACAACAACAACAACAACAACAGGGAAAAAGGATCCCATGTCTGGTTAGTGTTTCATGTGCTTGCTCAGCGCTTTAATTAAAGCGACCATAAACGTTATCGGCATGGATGGAAAGCTGGTTTTATATTTAGATCATCACATCTCAACTTATCTCATCGGAACGAAACTCGCTGTGGGTAGCAGTGTGGGGCATTTTGTTCATCCATTTTTTCTTCTTCCTCTTCTTCGTCCCGTGCTTTGCTGCCTATCCTGGGTGGCATGTATCTAATGGGAGACACACCAACCCCTTCTTCCGAGCCCTTTCTAGCTCCGATGGTTTATGTTGAATTCATTGAAATTCGATCAATTCGCCAGATTGTCGCCTCTGGTAGGTCTGGGGTTTGGGTTTTTGCACCGCTTTTGCTGGTAGTAGCTGTGCCGGCTGTCGCCGGAAGCTGCGCAGCGTTGGGCACGTGGCGATGGGCTGCAGTGAATAATGGAGGAAGTGGGTTCAATTTGCCCACTGCCGGATGTGTCCCGGCATCGACAGCAGGCTGTACGTAATTTTGTACTCACATCCTTTATTGCTCTAGTGGCCAGGGAAGCCCAGGGAAAGCTTTCGCAGCGCGTGGGTGGTGTACGAAGGGGGACAGCTACAGTATGGCAACGAAAGGTTTGAATTTTGTATTTTGCCCCAATACGCCCGCCATTCGTGCTTTCTCTGCCTTGCACGGTTCATTAAAAGTTCATTTGACTAAGCACTTTAAATGCGGCTTAACATCGCCCGACGGATCCACGTACGGGTGAGCATCGGGGGAATTGGTTTCGCGTTTCGTATTGGAATACGGTTTATATGATACGCATCAAATAACAACGCCAAATGGTGAAATTTCAGTATCAAAGCCTAAGCACGCGTAGTTTGTGAAGTTTTGGTAGCTTGACGAACGCAGCGAACAGAACGGATCGGGCTAATCGTCCTGAGGACAGTGCAATTTGATCTAGCCACCACAATAGATCAATGTGATTAGCGATGTGAGGAAATGTATAAGCAGATTGTTCATTGAATCGTTATTGAATCAATCCTAAATTTAAAACTTATTTGTAGTGCATTATGACAGTGAGACATCTTCATATATACTTGACCTTCATACATATTCATAGTAATGAATTTGAATGTTTTATATTTCCTTTGAAGAGATTATACATTGTTTTATTAGCTTTTTATGTATTTTGTATAATCGTTATTTTTGTTTTTACTAACCATAAATGTATTAATTTTATATTTATATTATTAGTGAGTTTCACATTCGTCAACAATATTCTGTATCATATTTAAGCCACGCACAACGTTTACCCGGAAGGTTAATAACGTAAAAGCTTCGTATGAAAGCTTGTCACTTCGGTCGCCAGGCTCGTGCTGGAAGGCTATAGAATGCAGACCGTTTCCTTCGCAACAAAGTTAATGTAATAAGCCACTTTTATCAAGCCACAATGCCTTACAGTAGTAGTGGAAGGCAACCGTTAACGCGCAGCAAACTTGGCAAGAAAACAGGGTCAAACGGTACCCGTTCCGTTTCGTGTCCAGTCGTTCGTTGTTTGCTGCCTGCTTCTCTCTCCCTCAGGCCATCCCTCAAACCACTCTAATACAACTGCCTACAGCAACCTGGAGGCTCTAGCAATGGTAAAGAGGGGGAATTTTTCGCAAACGATCCTTCATCACGCATGCTAACCGGAAATACGACGGTACCTTACCGATATGATGGTGGCTTTGGTAAAGCCGCTCCATCCGCCCCAATTACACTACTCAACAACTCCACTGGCGGGCGCGTGAACCACGTGAAGGCAAAGCGTCAGACACGTGGAAGCGAAGCGCAGGACGCAGGACTCTCGCTGATTATGAGTCAAATTAAGTTTTATTATTATCCGGGTCAGGGGAGAGAGCGGATGAAGCGTAGCGCCAGCCCACCGTCTGGCGACCCGGCACAACACAGCACGCACCACCGAGCAGCAGTAGTAGTGTCCCGGCACCGTCACGTGACCAAGGCTGCAGCCAAGCGACGGTGGAAGCTTTTCCGACGCGAGTTTTCCCCCATTGCGTCCGGGTGTTCGCAGCGTCTGGAAGCTACACGCGCTACACACTACGCATCCTTTCCGTAACGAAAGGTCTTCCTGAACGGTTTCACAGCACCACAGGATTGGAGACGGGGCGGGTAGTGGGCGATAAAATTGCAGGAACGATCTGTGCCTGCCAGCGGCGAGGAAGAGAACGGAAGGAAGGATGATGAGATGGCGCGACAGAAAAGTAACAGCACCGCCTCACACGACGGTTTGCTGCGTAGAGGTCATGTAGAGGAGAAAAATGGGTGGCGCTGTGGAGTAGAGTGATTCGTTCGGCGCAGGATCCGGCCCTTCCGGGACGTGGGGCTCGTATCGGGACGGGACGGGGTAGCGGAGTCTTGGTGTACGGTGGTGCATGCATTTTTGAGGCCAGCAACCGTTTGGCGCCAGTTGGCTCTGGTTCGCGCTGCCACGGTGTTTGATCAGATTGTTTGCTCCTCTCGCTTGCGGTGGAGTTGTTGCCGACGGGTGATGCGCGCAGCCCAACAATGTAGTGTTTGGTCTGTGGTCGTTCTAGTGGTAAGATAAAAGAAAATGGATCGGTTTTGTTTAGCTGGCCGTTTTTGCTGTAACTTAAAGGAGCAGTTTTGAGCAAAATGGAATGCAATTCAAGCACAATTCAAATTATTTCAACAATAACGGTTTTATTATTTATTTAAATTTTGCTCGCACTAATTTCTGCCCTTTGGTTCAATCTTTTCTACTTTCAGATTAAACAACAACAAGTAATACAAAATAACTAGTGAATTTTTGTGTGTAAAAGTGGTGCAATACTTAAGGCTTTCTAATATAAAGGCAGTCGCAGTTCATTCGTTAATCTCTTTAGTGGTTGTGTGAGTGTGTGTGTGTTACTTATATTGTGCAAAAGATAAAAAAGGTGTATAATATATAGCTGTTATTTAAAAATTGTGCCACAGCAGCGTCATTGTGCCGCATTGTTATACTAATCTTGCCAGTGTATCGTGCTTCTACTTGGAAGAAAAGCAAGCTCCCCGTTCTCTACACTCTACACTCGTTAAAACGTTGCAGTTACGCATAGGCGGCTAGTGAGCAAAGTTACAATTCCGATTTTACCCTTAACACACCCCCCTTCCCACCCTATACATTCCTTCCCAGGCGGTGTGATACAGTGGGCCGAAGAAGATGGCCCAATTTGTGACACACATCCAGCCGACGCTGATCGAAGCGTCCCAGGGGCATGTGCCGCACCATCACGGGCACCAGGTAGGGGTGCCGCACACGTCCCATCTGCCGCACAGTGGGCACAACATGCCGTCGCCCCCGACCCACCACGGCCACAGCCACGGGCATGTGCACGGCCATCACCATCATGGGCAGGGCGGGTCGCTCGTCCACAGCGCCAGCCGGGACATGTCGAATGCGAAGGGTTCGGGCGGCCACAAGGCACCGACGCATCTGCCCCTGTCGCCCAAAGCGGACGACCAGCACCATCATCAGCCGCACTATCAGCACGTGGAGGGATACTATCAGCACGCACCGATGCATTACTACCAGCAGCAGCAGCACCATCACGGGCATAGTCATGGACATCATCATTCCGGCGTAAGTACAGCACAGTACAGTTACATTGGATAGCCTGGCGTATGCAATTGTTGGTGTTCGAGGAGGGGGGATTTATTTAATGAACCTGGAACCGGTTGGTGGTAAGCCTAACTATACCTTGCGAGTACTTTCGTTTTGGGGGGGTGAAAAAATGAAAGGAAAACGCGCTATTTATGAACTAAGCGATGGGATGCTTGGCGAAAGAATTGTTTATCGTACAACCTTTCCGCTTTATTCTGTTTATTCAAGCTGCATAAACAATGAAACTCAAAGGGGTGCCGTTTATAGGTTTTTTTTTTTTTAATTTTAATAAACGCTAAAACTCAATGCCCTACACTGCATTAGTTTGAAAGCTTTGTTTACACGGTTCAGTAAATGTTCCCAGATTGCTTCCCAAAAGCGAGTCATGCTTGTGTAAATGAAAGATGAAAGGACATGAAATAAAATAGAGCAATGGTCCAATTTGGCATGACTGGTCGCATAAACCCTCGTCTCGTCTAATGGTATAGCGTGTTACCGCTCGTTTAATTCGTTTACAAGTTTTAAACAGGCAAACATATATTTGGTAAGCGGCTTTTGCTCTTCAAAACGCAAAGGATTCCTTGCGCCATTTCCACGATCCTGGCACGCCATCACTCGTGCTCTTCTCGTGTCTCGTTTTCCGCCTCGATAATGTTCTCTTTTTATGCTCTTTCTATATCTTTATTTTTCATTTTCATTTGCACGATGATAACTAGATTATTCGGTAGTTTCTGCCAGCTTACGATTGATGCGTGGCCGTTGAATATTGTTTATCAACAAGGCGCTTTACCGAATCGCTACAATAGCAGCACGCGATTCATACAAAAATACAACAAAAGCACCATCGCACGAGTTTGATGCTAAAGTGCTCCAGCATGCCATCATGTGCCGGTGTGTGCATTTCCCCACAGAGCATGAAATCTTTCGTGCCGAATTTAGTTCATTCGCTCGATTGTTGTACAGTTGTACACAACGTTATGCATGATTCAGTTCCATCCCCAACAGTGTAACACCGCTGCAAGTGTGCAAATTCGATTAAAAAGTTGAAAATTTATGGCCCACCATCGGTTTATCCTGCCAACTACCGCAAATGTTCCCCGCAGCAAAGGTAAGCCGGTTTCGTTACAGTTTTACGCTCGTGAAGGGGTTAGGTAGGTTAGTTTGCGCGTGCAGCACACAGTCACCATTTAGCGGGAGAGGAAAGAACTCATGGAAGTTTGGTGGTCGGTTGGTTGGCGTTAAATTATGGCACCAGTTCGGGAAATGCCCGAATGCCGAAAGGAGGAGGATGGCGTGGCGGAATACAACACGAATGAGGATTCTGGCTTCTGCTTTTGGTCATGTAACTAAAGTTTTCTCTTTAAGCAGACGCTTTCGACCCACTTTTGGGAAGCGTTTTGGGCGAACTTTATACCACGCGTTAGTGAAGCGCCAATTGAGAAGTTGCGTGTGTGTTGGCCAATTGCTGACCAACCGACGGTCAAAAAAAGGATTAACAAAGCATCGTACCGAAACATTCCATCTAAAAAGAAATGTAAAAAGAGAACATAGTTGTTGTGTCAAGCTAAACTAGTTAACGTGTTACTTGGAGTACATATTTCTTGAGCAAAGTGCCACCGGTCACGATCACTGGACGTGCTTTTGGTAATCCTTTGTCTGCACCATAAGCTAACAAGTTAAATAATCGTTTTTTTTGGTAGTTTTGACTCCTTCTGGGTGAAAAAAATGTTTCAGTCTACGTTGTACTCACTCCTCACAAGCGTGTCAGAATCGAATCTGTAACCCCCCGGAGCGAACACTATCGTTTCGAATAGTCACAACCCAAATGAATAGTTTGAGAGCATACAAAATACAAGGGCACTAAATCGTAAATCATATTGGACGGATAAGCAATGAACTAACAATCGCAAAACCAAGGAAACAAAAAAAAAAAAAAATGTTACACCACCACATGCGCCTGGCAGGCGTAAATCAACGCCGGTAAGCCAACACGCTCAATCACGTGCCGATGCGAATGCTGTCGGAATTCATAACAAGATTATAAACGAACAAAATTGGCCGAACGGAAGCATCAACCCACTACCCAGCCGTACGGCAAATCAGGGCAAAGTAGCATCTGAAAATGTACGGTAGGAAAAAAAATTATCCCGATAGAACAGAGACCCATAGAAGAAAGCTTTGGGTATTTTTTTAAAAAATATTTTCCTTTTTTTTCGACAAACGGCTTTGATACAAAGCTTGTTCTTTCGTATGGGTTGGCACTGGGTAAAGTTGGCCACCGTAGTGCTGTAATTATGCTCAAATGTTACGTATTATTGTTATTAGTTTGCTCAACATATTTTGTTGACACGCTGCCAAACCGAATTATGTGCGAAAACTTTTCTGCAAACACAGGAAGCCAAGTTGTGCCAACTGTCGGGCTTGTGGCCCAATAGTGCGCCTACACCAAATCTTCGTCTTTTATCCGATTGAAGGTACCAGACCTCCCGCTGCACAAAGCATCTCTCTTTTTGTTATTGCTCTTGCTGGCGTTAGAAAATGCTGGCGAAAAGTGAAATGGTACAATCAAGACACAAGTGTGTTGCAGGAAGTTTCTTTGTAGAAACGAAGATGAGACCTACCCGAAGCGTAGAGTGTCACGGTTGGAAGGAGCGGATTTTTTCCTATCCATTTCAGAACGACGGCTGGCGCCACACAACATCTCGATCGCTGGAAACTGGCCCAAATCGCGTCATGGGTGATCGAGCCATCCGACCGGCGATATTCCGCTTGATGGACGAGTATCAGGTTTCAGTCCGCATTCAAGTGTGTGCATTCGGGTGCTACCGTAAGGAGTAGCTTCAACTGCACCATTCGTTACGAGCCCCGTGGCCTCCTTCCTTTAGGGCAATGGGAAGCAAACCTGACCTACCCTAAGCGGGCCTGCTTCCGCATTCCGCAGAACGGAAGTGCACTCCCACGGCGTGTGTGTAACGTGTGTGTGGGTGTGTGACACAATTTATATGCTTGGCCAGTGGAATACGGTTGTTCGTGGTAGAGAGGTTCGCCGGTGCACTGCAGTGGTCGTTTATCGTTTCCGGCCCCGTTTTTGATGTACCGGCGGAAGTAGATAAGTGAAGAAACGACCTCGCCCACCGTAAAGGTGCTGTGTCTGTTTTCCCAGGGAGACGGGACGGGGGGCTACGTGATGGATCCCGATAGATTGGGTTGGCCCAGCACTCTAAATGGCAAATGTTATGTAACGATTGATGCAAACCACAGCTGGATGAGGATTTGTTCGTTGCACCGGCCTTGGCCTGGTGCTTGTAACCACGTAGGCAGGTGCGTCACCCGTAGGCACTGCACCGGTACTAAATATGCTTTGATAGGTCATTGGATCACACGGCCCATGGTAAACAGTGACAATGTGAGTGTGGGTGTGGTTTTAATGCAGTGGCTTTTAATTTAACCCCTGCAGAAAATGTGATGAGGGGGTGATTATAATAACTATGATGAGTACTGTACCGGCATCGTTTAGATCAGGCGACGGTAAAGTTCGCCACACGGGTCAAACAAGACCCGCAAGTGGAGCTCAAACGGCCGCCCGAAACTATTTGAACAACATTTTGTTTGATATTTTCACAATGTAATATTTACCATTTTACTGATTTCGTTCATATTGATGAATTTTTGGGATTACTTTAAAAAAAAAAACGAATGACTGACTTAATAAGAGTGTTTATAATCTAACAGCTGATTGTACTAATATCAAAGATTGGACAATTTTACAGCTTTTTTTTAAGGAATATAAAAACATTGATTAGGATAATGGCTGCGAGGAAATTAAGAATGGAAACTTTTTGGGCCTTACATAACATTTTGAAGAACAACGCAAGAATGTTTTGTTATATTTTATTTATGGAACAATAATGCATAGGCTTTATTAATTAATCTAAGTCAATGTATGTGTGTGGACAGGATTATGAATTAAAGCAATGATAATTATTCCGTGGTAATAGTATGGCAAGACTTTGTTATTGAACAATTTGTAATAGAAAACGATTTTTTATGTTCTTTTTGAATTCAATGAAAATTATATTTACATCTGAATCTTTAATTTATTTAAAATATGCGCCTAAAAATTATGAAATAAAATATACCTATTGATTAGACTGAACTTATTTAAGTGTTATGGGCAGTGTAAATAGAATGATATAAAATATTTTTGAATTCCTTAGCATCCTTTTTCTTCATGATTTTTTTTACCTTATGCCGTTGTTGGTGTTATCCCCTGGTTTACATGAAAACAGTCAATTATGAGGTTTCCCCCAATGATAATATTGATTATAGCGTAGAGCAATATGGCCTTTTTAGATAGTTTCTGAATACAAAAATTGATTACCCGTCAATCCATAGTTGTGTTTTCGTGTGCTCCAACTAGATGAAAGGATTTGTCGTGTGTAAATGAACATAATCAACCCAGGAGGCATAATTGTAAATCGATCCGCTGTTTGCTTAAGTGTGAACCATAGATGGGCAAACATTGTGCGAAGGTTTGCACACTAATGCTAATGAGTATGTTTAGTTGACATGCTGGTGAAAGACTGAACGCCTCCACAACGTGTTGAACAATTCGTCCCACCGTAGTGGTAGCAGTGCCGCTACCTACCAATAGATGGCGCCCGAACGTTAGTCGGTTATTTCGTTCGCCTCAAATTCAAAACTCACGCTGCCGAACAAGAAAATTGGTTTTAACTGCAAAGCAAATACATTAGTTTTAGCTCCACATCAAAACCAACCCAGTTACATCATTCTAGCGCTGTAGAAATAATATTTTTTCACTCAGCAAACAACTCAAGACGGCTGCACAAGTTAGAGCTCTAGCTGCCTTCGACGAGCTAGTTCCGCTTGCCGTGTTGCCGCCTGTACTCGGAGCGTACTTTTGATTGCACATGCCACCCATTCATGCACGTCACTCAGCGGCCCGTAAAGTTTGCACATCGTAATGAAGCTGCTATCCATTGTTTATGTACATTTATTTGTGGGTGTGTATGTTTATGTAGTGAGGAAAACTGAGGCCAAAGGAAAAGGATTGTTTTCTTGCCATACTGCCAGCCCGCCGCGCGCCCAAGTACAACTATGTAACCGATCATGGATCGATAGCACTGTTTCGCACGGTACAGGCTGACGGTACAGATTGTTCCGGCCTGTCCGTACACTGCCAAGCAAAGCGTTATCGAGAAGGATACGGTTTCTTTCTTGATTGATACTCTGATGCCCTACAAACTGATGATTGAATCAGGGGATTGAGTTACCGCGTTGGAGGAGTTTGTTTTCATTTCTCGCAAGCAAACAACCGCGCACCGAGTCAGTGATGATGATCTGTGTTTAGTGGAGTTCCCGCACTCCGAGGGACAACCTCACGCGGGTCTGGTTGATGACGCGGTGACGGCCGATTTTTATCGTGCAATTTTTAGAGATGCACGAAAACGTCACACCCCTTCCCGGTCCTGCTGCTCATTCAGTCGATTGTGAGCGGGTTTCTTTTTCTCCTTTGCTCGGTGCCAAAAATAGCGCAAAATTTAATTCGTGAATCGGACGGTAGCACGATTGTGTGTGTGTGTATGTTCACGGGTAGAGAGGCGCACATCGCCCGGGTCAGTATGACGACCGTGTGACAGTGAGTAGTTTTCCCTCGTTTCGTCATCACGTTCTGTGTGTTCCGTTCGGGGCAATACTCGGTTTGTGCGCTGGGAAAAGGGAACGGAGTGTGAAAGATTATTATGAAAAGCCGTTGCTAAATCAACAATCCCTACGGGCTGCTTGTTGCAGCAAGCGAGCGAGTGTATCTGGTGGCAAAAGAATGTCTATTTGCGACGAGTGCTACGGCTAACATTGTTAGCGAAATATGCTGGAGGGCAAAAGCAAACAAAAGTGAATTTGATTGGATCGATGATCGGCTTTTATTGGATTGTGTTCCGTTGACAGTTCTGGCGACAGTGTGTTGCGATGGACTGAAGTCTGTTCCGGAGGCTGATGGCCGGGTTGAACATAAATCTAGCCAAACTGTTAATGCAACAGGCAATCTGATGTTACCAGAACGAAACACGTTGAGCCAGGTGGACAGTGTGTATGTAAAAATGTAGCATCAAACAAACCCGTGTTCTGAATATAGCTCTGTGACGTTCGAGCTAGACACAGGCTCTTTAAATATTAATGTTGAAGCGGAGATGGTGGGATATTAATATTCTCAGCTTCTAAAAGCAGCACAAAACCCTACGGACGAAACGTTTTAGTAAGAGCATAAAACAGCACAAGCTCTGGGCCCCGGTTCCGGTTGGGACGGTTAAACAGAGCCACCTTTCGGACAGAAGGTACGATCACCTCACTCGACCCATAGTGCCACGCACAGGACTCCCCCAAAACACTTACCCTTTTATGGTTTTGTGCCAGCGGATGGGTTTTCTCCCTTCGGTTCTTATCGGCGTCATCATCTTGCGAGTGTTGTGAGTGTGCAAAATATTTCTTCCCATCGTTCACGGGTCGAATCGGCTCACACCAAAGAGAAAGATCATCGCACGGCCAACGCACAGAGCGAAGGTGCAGGCGAGTGTGCAGACAAACACAACATGATGGGCTTTTACATAAATGGTTCCATCCCGTCGTGGGTTAAACTGTTTATTGGTCTTTGACCTCGACATTGGCTTAGAGCGAAGGCGCATCATCTGCCTGCTTACTACGTTGCTTTCGCCAGGACGGAAAAAACTCGTTCTTTTCTTTTTTGTTCTTTTTTTTGTGTACACATCATGCTGTCGTCTAGCCTTGCTGCCCGATTATTCTTCGGAACTAATTTGTAAGAAGCGTAGTAAAGTTCGCTTCCTTTTTTCCAACGAGCTGTGTCTGCGGGACGCGTTAGAAAGCGAAGTAAAAGTGATAAAAAAGGCTAAACGAAAGGAAGAAAACAAAGCTACACTATCCACAACTGGGCCTCCGAATCCTTTCGGGCCGGTTGCTAAGTGCATTTACGCGGTGCTGTGTAGGTGCGATCGCGTTTAGTGGCCTGGCGTACGGTGGGATTGATATTTATGCGCGTTTGGGATGTGCTGTTGGGACAGTTGCAAAACGTAATTACAGCGAGTGTAGAGGAGTCACCGTAGGTGCTAGGGTGGTGGTTTTGTGTCCATCGTACCCAAACCTTCGCATCCTTGCCGTGGGTGATCATGGTGCCCAGAGTGAGAACGATGCTGTGAAGGTGT
Organism: Anopheles arabiensis; assembly: GCF_016920715.1. Lineage (NCBI taxonomy): Eukaryota > Metazoa > Arthropoda > Insecta > Diptera > Culicidae > Anopheles > Anopheles arabiensis. The sequence goes on from NC_053517.1 coordinate 18,115,025, forward strand.
CTGGCGTGTGTATGGTGGGGTGCTGTTTTTATGAGCCCGCTTTTCACCAGTGTGTTTGATGATGATGGACATTTTGACCTGTTTTAAGTGAGAATAATTGCTCGGTGAGAGAGAAGACAGGGATGGTGAAATGAAGAGAGGGAAGGCCGTTTAGTTTGCAGCACCTTGTTTATGTATTTCTTAATTTGCCTAATGATTTAAGGCTTCAGTTTCCCGATTTTCGTTTAGTATCACTTAAACCGATTTAAGTTACACTTACGCTGAAACTCTAGGGGATATTTATACATCTTACGATAGGGAAATTAAATTCTTCCAACGTTGCCACAGTAAATAGATCTTTTATGGTATTTTCCAATATTTTGCTCAAATTATTGTGTCCAACTATTGAGGAATGATAATAACAATGACTAAGAGAGTTTAATTTGATAGAAAGTAATATAAATCCGTTGCGAAATTGTTGAAATACTCTTTCGCTTAATCAGTATATGTGTATTTTTGTTTATTTTGAATTATAAATTTTAATAAAAATGTATTAACCTTTAAGATAAAAATATACATCAAATGTTTAGTTTACCATCCTAAATACAAAATAACACTAGACGTGCACGCTATTTCCTAACAGCTAGAAAACGTGATCTTTCCGTAAACGATATTTGGCCGAGGATCACGCATTCGCAGACACAACAAGCCAGCAGCGTTTACAAAACACAGTCAGCCATGTTTCAAACGTCCTCATGACGTCGATATTCGTGGTAGTCTGCCTAGGCCAGCGATCGCCAAACTATAGCTCGCGAGCCGCATGCGACTCTTTGCTTGGTTTATCTATTTGGCATTTATGCTCTTGATGTATCTGGCTCTTCACGTGAAACTTTACAAACTCTTTTGTAGAATTTAGCTCTTTCGCTCGCAAAGATTGCCGACCGCTGGTCTAGGCATTAGGGTAAAAAAGTAATAATAAATAGAGCAACGGATCGGTATCTACCGTAAAGCAATTACGAGCACCATCTTAACTTGAGGCGCGCACAGTTATTTATGGTTTTCCATCAGCCTTACCAATACGTTGGACCAATTTTCAATATTTCATTAGCTTCAAAGACCTGTTGCTCATCATTTTGAGAATATGGTCTCCCTCTCCGTCGCGCGCTCTCTTCTATTTTCCTTCGACTTGTACCGTTTTCACTGCAGTCCTAGCTATTTTTAGCTGTCTCTTACCGCCCCAGACCACTCTGGTCATCTGCTCAGGCCTATTGCACGTTGATGGTCTAGGGTTCATTTCCGTACGGCGTTCCGAGGAAAAAGTGTTGTATATTTGTGTACGCAAAGCAAGTTGGCAAAATGTACATCAACGGCACGCCGCGGTATGATGAAAATCTTCGTCGCTTTACCGTCTACCTATCCCACCGATGAGAGAGAAAAATAGAGGGAGAGAGAGATAGATAAAGAGAACGAGAGAGAGAGAGAAAATGAAAGAACGTAATCTTCGTCCGGTGATTTGGTTTTATTAGACTCGTGTAGCCATACACATACATCCACGTACACACACATGGTTTTCATGAACTACTCTTTACGTTGGCGTTTCTGCACAACAAACACACGCATCATAGAACCGTGACACGGTCACGTCTTGGCATGCTGACGTTTTCCAACGATCGCGTATGGGAGGGCCGCACGATCGCACGTTCATCCGCCAGAGTAACACGCGGCCGAGACGTTTCATTCGCGTGTGGACAGCTGTAAGCAGTAGTGATTATTCGCGCCGTAAATGATTGAATGTGAGCCCTTTTGTCTGTAGTGTGTGCATTAAACTGTACGTTACGTATCTTGGCTGGAACAGAAGGGAAAAGCATGTGTCCTTGGGAGTGAAATTTGCCCTTTAATCTTTAACCGTGTGATTGTTACACCAAAGTGCTTTAAGTCCCTCTTTAAGTGAGCTGTGTTTGAAGTGTGCGTCCTTTTCTTGAAAGTGTTCTCAAACGGTGCCAGTGAAAGCTGTTGTTGTTAAAACTAAGTGGCCTACGAAGGATCAACCATCATGCTGACACTCAAGAAGCGCTTTCCATCACTACAAAGCCTTGGCGTAAGTTTCAGCGTTATTTTTATGAGTTATATCTGCTTTATAATGTACCCGCTACCACATCGAACCGATTTTGAACTCGGCCTAACATTTCAGCCAAGCACACATTTATTTGGGGGTTATTTATATGGGGTTGTACGCGAGCGGCATAGCCTTGAGACAGGGAAGCAGGATACGAGATACGAGGTCGCGACGGGACGGGATTGGGATCATGTTTGGGGCCAGTTTTGCGTTTGTATTCACCCTGAAGTGCTATTTATGTTGCGCTTGACTTGGGTAGGAGTTCCTGCTGGGTGGCAAGCGTACAGCTCGAGTGTGCTTGCGCTCGAAAGCGTTGAAGGGTAGGCCCTTCAACTACGAACTAGATTGAACGGAGGAAAGCAGGAACGGAAGGATGGACCGAGAGGAATGTTTAGAGAGTGTGTGTGTATGTGTGTCAAAAAGGTCAGCAGGGGGATTTTTGTTATTGCTATATCCAACCCATGCCCAACAGGAATGCTTATCAGTGCAAGATGGAAACAGAAATGCCGAATTTAGTGTGATTGTTTCTTACAAGTGGCAAAATGCTAATAAATACTGTGTTGTTTATTGAGTGAATGTTGACCAGCGCTTAGAAAAGGTAATTCAACGATTACGAGGTAGTTTTGTCTGATACTGAAAAGTCATGTAATCGAAGACGTTTTGTCAAGATGATGTAGAAACCATTTATAAATGTAGAATAAGGATAGCACGCTGCAACCTTACTAATAACCTATTTCGAACTCGAATATTTGATATCTTCAACATTGCTTCAGTACATGCTTAAAGAAGAAACCCAAACACAAAATAATATAAAACACTAAATTCATCTTGTCACCTCATCGTAAGATTTTGGGGCTAAATGAAATGGCTGTCGTCCGTACGATGCCTTCAGTTCGCAAAATTATTTGGCACTCCATTATCGCTAACCTTACGCACACACTGCTGCTGCTGGTGCTACTAGGATCTGGGCTGGGCGTAAATAATGATGCCAAACGCCGCTGGCCAATGTGTCTCCAGGGACCGTTCCTGACGAATATGCCTTGCGGGAGCGAAGGCCGCTTTCTCAGCTATTTTATGCGGCGATGCTGATGATGTTTTGTGGCGCAAGGATACAGGATAGAGCCTTGTGGCAGTCGTATTTCATTGTATAAGAAGACGGGCTAGAGGTCAAGGTTTTCCTACTCATTTTAGCAGATCTGTTTGTATGTGTTTGTTTGGGACTTTTGTGTGTGATATTTAACGGTGGGTGGAACAAAACGCTACTCTAAAATGAAGACAGTTTTGGCAAACGTTTTGGCATTGTTATGTTTTCTATTGCGAAAGGATAGGAATCTGTTTCGATCGATAACTGTTTCTTCAGAATAGAGTATTAAAAAGTAGGACATTTCGTATCATATGAAGTGATTATGATTAGCCCTTCTTAGCTCATCTAAGCGAACCGGACGAGCTAGAGTAGTCGGGGTCGCGCAAACTAGCGGAAACTGTAGTTTTGAATATTTTTTTTTTTTTAAATACAAAGTTGCTTCAACAAATCAACTTCAAAACTGATAGTTACAGTGGCGAGTTTCTCTAATACTTCCTCTATCCTAAAGAAAATATGCATGAAGTTTCACAATTTAAAGGCATCAGTAATCAATGCACGATGTGAACAACAAGACGGATGACAAATCGATTACCGAGTCTCGGCACACAAAACACAAAATTTAAACCAATATCTCGGTCATTTTGATATGTGAGAACGATGATAGCATTGTTTAAGTACGAGCTTGGCAAACCAACTTCTTAGATTCAGCTAAAAGGTAAAGATAACTGTATTTTCGGTTATTTGTAAAGATGCCATTGTCGGCAATTGTACAATTTTAACTGAGATATCAGTAAAGCGGGCTATAGCAAAGTAATTTTGAGAATAGTTTTAACCTAGCTTGGGAAATAGTGTTTAGTCTGTACATACTAAATTCCTTTATGGCGTAACAACCAGCCGATCGGTGAGGGTTTCCAGAACTTCATTACTAGCGGATAAGTCGAAAAGTTGTTCTGGACTGGCGCCCTAGTGTTTATTATGCGTCATATAAAAAAAAAACAACATACCCTTGATTTGCGATCAAATGATATTTGCTGTAAAGTGTTCACATTAAAAATGTAAGCCGTATTTTCGAACTAAACTTGTAATGAACGTTATTGCTCTTGGAATTAGCCTGTATTTTTGTAACGCTTGATCACACACTGATTTTACCATTCCACCGATACTAAATTAAAATCAATAGAACCAACACAAACAGCACCTCAATTAGCGTGTGCATCGAGTTAAGTACCTTCGTTAGTCGAAGTCGCTGCAGTGTGCAGAGCAGAGAATGGTGCAAAACAAATGAAGCACAGCACACACGCTGCACACGCGGATCCGAGTCCTGCGTTTTATTGTTCCGATTCGAATGACGGACGAATGACGAATCAGACCATCCACCAAGTCCTTGCCTTAGCAGAAACCATGGCTCCGGCAGTGTCGATGATGATGATGATGATGTCACCTCGGCATCGGCACTGCAGCACCACCACCCTTCTTGCAGTATGAATCGCACATTTTTGGTCATTACTTGCGCAGCACACACACCCTCCCACTCCCCTCCTGTCTCGCCCATTTTATTGCCGCTGCGGTACGTTTCGCTTGTGGCTGCGTTTTTCGGATTTGCTGCGTGTGTGTGTGTTGCAAGAAAGGAACCGAGGGGGAGAAATAAAACAAAACAAAACAAAACACGAACCCCTAAATCACCGGCCCCGTGTTGACGACGGCCGATTAAGATGGGGTGCAAAAACAAAAACCAAACACGCTCACCCGTGACCGACCGGGATGGGGATGTGAACACGCGCGTGAATGTCTGTGTGTGTGTGCGCGTGTGAAATGCATAGAAAAAGTGCACCCCTACACTGTGCACGGTTCGTCCCGCACCGTGAGCACGTGCGTCGGCCAGGATGCGCACTTGTGTCCGATTGCGAGAAGTCACTAGTGCGCGTGTAGTTGTGGGTTCGACAGTCCCGGGGGCGCAAAGTGTGTGTGTGTGCCTGTGTTTGTGATGCGTGTCAGCAATCTGTTTACGTTCTGTCAGGTGCAGAAAACGCCGGCCGCACAACAGCAGCTCGTGGGCGCGGGAACGGTGTCCTTCAAACTGCGGGTGAAAAGGGGTGTGTGTGTGTGTGCAAGTGTCATTTTCGAAGTTCGAACGCTCCTCGAAAATAGGGGTGTGTGTGATGGTCTCCAGCGTCGCGTTCGAACATGTAGCCACCGGTCGGGCGCGCAGGCGCCTGGCCCCGGTGCCTGTTCGTGTCCTTCGGGGTGGAGAAATGCTCGCTATATCCTGTGCTGCTCGGAAGGATTTTCATTCAGTCGAACAGTAACCGTCGGATAAGCGTGACCAAATTGTGTGAACTTAAGAAAACCCCTTTTTCTGAAACAGGAGATTCTTCTCCCCCTGCTCCTCAGTGTGTGTAGGCACTATAGGAAGTGTAGAGCGAAGAAGAGAGAGAGAGCGCAATAGAATAATAGATAGAGCGTGATAGCTAGCGATAGTTCTGTTGCGCTCGCCCTTACTGCCGCAGCAGCACAACACTGCAAAGTAGCCAGCAGAAAGAGAAGGAAGAAGCATTAAAGGATAAGGATTTGTTCTGACACTAAAACGGAAAGGTTTCTCTGCACATCCGGTGCAAAGAAAAGGAATTTGTTTCCGTTTTCTCTTCCTCCGAAAACCCGTGCGGAATTTCTTTTCTGCGGAACATTTTTCCTTTTTTTTTGCCAAGGCAAGTCCTTTTTTTCCCAGTGCAGATATCCTTCCTTGTCCTTTCTCCTTCCGCTTTACCAGTTTGGGCCGAGCAAGCAAGAGGGGTGGTCCCGGGTGGTAGAGAGGGAAGAGTAGAGTGAAAATTTGCGGCCATTTTGATGGTGGCTGCTTCGGCAGACTGGCAGGAATTTAGTCTCTCGTCTCCGTGGTTGGGATTTTCATAGAATTTGCTTGATATTCTAACAAAATTCTGTACTTTTTCTCCCATCCCGGGTGTTCGGTGCGGCTACAGTAGCTGTAGTTTAAGATAGCCATAGTGAAAAAAGAGAGAAAAAAATCAGTTGAAAAATCAAAGCTAGCGAAGCAGCGCTCGCGTTTCTAGTGCAAGTCGTTTATTACCCAATTACACACAGCAACCACAGCTTGCTCCACATTCCGGGCGTGCTGGACAGATTATGCAATCGGTCGAACCGCTGGTTTGCTTAGTGGTAGCAAGTTCAACAGTGGCACCCAGTACGGACTTACCGTAAGGGCCCGTTTGCGTACCTAGCAAGGGTATTCGCGTGACTGTGTGTGTGTGTGTGTGCGTGTACGTGATTGTGTGCTCAAGCAGTGGCCAGTCCCGTACCCAACTGCCCCAGTGTCCCCAATCGGCACAGTAGGATTAATTTAAAGGAAACGGCCACCTTCGACCCGGGTGGACTCACTGGTTCGTGTACAGCGGGGAGGGTGTGTATGCGGGAAAGGACACTGCACAGAGCACCGTGCAGCGACAAAGGTTTGCAAACCGCGGCTCTAGTTTAATTGCACGAACCGAGGGACCTGTTTTGCAATGGTCACCGAAAATGGGACACAGGTAAGTGGTCGCTTTCGGGCGAGGGAAGTTATTTTCCTCAATTCTAGTATTTTTAGTCATTCCGTCCAGCAGCACAAAATATCCGTTTGATCGAATGTATGGGGAGGAAAAAATTGCAAGCAAAATAAGAAAACAGCAAACAGAAGAAAGCGAAAATTTTCTCCCAGGAATTAAGCCATCGATGCCGCAGAGCGATCGATATTCTGTCATGGTCGTCGTTGTCGGCACGCGTTTCTGTGGTGGTAGTAGTGATGTATGTTTGTGTGTATGTTTATACGTACTGCTAGCGGGATGGTGAGCGTACACACCTGCTAGAACGAGAAAGAGCGAAAGCTAAAGGGAGTAAAGCAACGGAGAGATAGAGATGAGAGAGTCGAAGAAAAGCGAAAGAGACGACGAACCTGGGCAAGACAAAGATGCAGCATGCTCCTCCTGTGCAGAGCAGAAAGGATATCGGGGGAAAACCACATCTCGCACGGTGAAACAAGGAACGCACGAGTCAGGGGTGGGCTGATGGTAGATTGCCCTTAGGGTGCCACCCTTTGGTAAATGTATGCGCGACGGCGGCATGACATGTTGTCCGGCACAACACCGTACACGGCTCTCTCCGTTCCGCCGTGCTGGACTTGCACAAACGTGGAACCACAGCCGCAGCGCATACCGGAAATAAATGGAGCAGCAGCAGCAGCAGCATTGCAAAAGCCAGCCAACAGTGCTCTGCTGGGCGGTGGAGTTTTGCTGTGTGCACAACTACCACCCTAGCAGGTTTGTGCCGTACACACAAAACAGTCTGACCAGGACGACCGGAACTGGCACGCACACAGTGTCACACGTGACGGGGCTCAGGATACACACACCCATACATGCTTTCGTGGGTCGGTTGGGAGGAGAGGAGGGAGGAGGGGGGGGGGGCGAAGTTCCGTTTTGTGCCATTTAGAGCCAAACTCCAAAATGGCAGACTCTCGCGCGCATTGCACACGGAATGTCAAAACTTCAAGGACTTTTTCTTTGCTCCACAGTTCGTTCGGTCGAGCAGAAGCCTTCGTTTGGGTATTTTGAGTAATTTAGTCAAAACCCTCTTTCGAAGCGCTACGTTTATTTGTAGGCCTGTGTTTGCCACACTCGCAAGCTACCGTACTATCGATTATACGAATTCAAAGTGAGAGCAAAAAACCATACAGCCTTTGCACGATGACCCTAACCGTCTCAAATCTGTGAGATTTTTTGCTCCCCCAACGAATGAAAATGCGGCCAAAAATGGACTCCATGGACTCCAAAACTCGAAGCCTTTGCTACTGCAACCTTTCGGCAGGACATGTCGCTACAGCCCATCCATCACATGGGTCCGTATGTGGGCGTGTGAGCGGGTGTTGAAATTGCCCTCTAACGATATGGTAATTTGACATTCGCGCAATCGTTCGTCGTCGTCTAACCTTTGGTAACCGAGACACCACCGAACCCCGCTGGCAAGGCTTTTTTGATTGAAGGCTTTGCGTATTGTTTGGGTTGCGAGCCCTCGCACTGTTTGGGTGCGGTCGCTTTCATGGCCGGGCCGGGTTGACGGTGTTGCTACACCCCCCGGTGTAAAGATGGGTGCCGAGCATGTATTACCTAATGGACCGTAATTCCTCGGCTTTGTTGCAATCAATAACCCTGTAATTGATGGCAGTTATAGTTGGTGTGACATTTGCAGGATACAAGTTTTGGGCACGAGTGGCTTTAGTTTTGCTGTTGCCGAGGTTTATCGAGATAAAACAAAATGATGAAAATCGATATTTGTCCTTTCCTTAAACTGCTTCAAGAACATTTGGAGCTCGCGGGTATGGTTAATGATTTCAGGATTGTTCGGGAACTGTCATAATGCTCATACCGTTTCTATCAAGAGACAATTTGTACCTTATTTCAAAGTTTACATAAACTATAATAGTTTAGAATAATATAACAACTGTATAACACATCTCAATTGTCCAGGCTTAATTGAGGCATAGTAGTTCAGCAAATGAATCTACGAGATTTCAATACAACGTTCCTCACGATAATAATTTCAACTACAATAAAACATCAGAAGAATCCGCTTCAAGCATCCGTGTCGCACTGAAGGCACCATTTCTGGTACTGCTACTTTTTGTCCCGAGGCGAATTGTTGTGCAAACTTTTCCAAAAGAGATACTTTTTTTGTGCAGAAACTTTGTTCAGAGATTGCCCAAAGCAGATCAATCTAACAAACGCATTCTTCCGTTGGAGTTTGTCCAGAAAATGCATTTGTATTTATTAATCAGCAGATACTGTCGTTTCAAACAAACGGCACCAAAGGACGGAAAAAAACGCCAGATGAATCTGAATGCTCAATAAAAACACACACACAAAAACATTGTCAAACAACTGCCATTCCATTTGTTCATTAGCCTTTTGGAGAATATTTTTGGCCAAGTGCCAAACGACTATAGCTTCGACTAACTTCAATTCGAAAGCCCTGTTTGCCTAATAAAAAAGTGCACACGTAATTTGGCTCATTTGTCAGTGTGCTGCGTTTTTGCTGCTGGCCACACCAACAACTTGCTCGCCAATGAATAATGTTTCAAAAGCTGCAAGAGATGCGAGAAAAAGACTAGGTGAAAAACGTGAGCCGTGGATAGCAAATGTCCTCCAAATCCTTGCCAAGTAGTGTTGCCGTACAGTCATGCTTCATTTATTTTTTTTTCTCGGGAGGATCAATAGTGTGTGCCCCTTAGCTACTTTGCCACTTTTATGTGTCGCAATAAAGATTTGATCCTGCTGACACAGCTGCTGGGCTGTGCGGGGTGCCATACAGTATGATTCCATTTTCCGTGTACGAATGACCTTTGGCAGCTTGGTTGGTTGGTCGGTGTTAGTTATCATACGAAATGGAGTTGCGTGGTGGTGCTGGTTGGCTCATAGTTGGATCTCGGTCGGAAATCCGGCCCACTTGGGTCGAGTCTGTCACGTCAGACACGTTAGCCTTAAGGTGAGCTGCAGGTTTTCCTGCCCGAGACAGCCTGGCGGCGGGCTAGCACGGTCGATGATAGCGACTTCCGTGCAAACGTAACATGTGTGCTGGCATGATGTAATGGTAATGTGTGGACCCTCGTCCCGCCAATCCTGCCATTGCACCAGGGAGTTTCTCTCCGAACGACCACCTTACTGGATGACGCGAGTCCTTCCATGGCGTCCGATTGAAGGAAGCGCAATCTTAGGACGCGTTAGAGCGCATTATAGCAATGTTTGCTCCGGGGCAGATTTAGTTATGGTTTCTCTCTTTTTATCGTATTTTTTCTGAGCCAGCCGAAATCTTCGAGCGAATAGAGCGAAGGCAATTTGGTAGGCTCGCTGTTCCGGTGGTACGTAGATCCACACGAAGCAGCAAGAAAAAAAGGTTAAGGTATATACTGCATTATGACATCGGGGCAACGGATCGATTCCGTGTGCCTTTTTGGTAGCGAGAAAAGGCCCAGCTCCGCCAGTGTGCGGGCACGAGAGTGTGTGCGGGCACCAGTAAGCCACCAGCCACCGCAGTCGACGGCACATCTCGGACGTGCCACGGTTCCATTCGCTGGCTGGAAGCCGTTGGAGATTGATGAATACGTCGAGCATCTTAAGCAAGTTTGTGTTCGTGTGTGAGTTAGTGTGTGTGTGTGGGTACTAGAGGACATTTGCAGGGCCTGGCTGGTTGCAGGTTCCATCAGTTCGCTGAAAGCGTTGCGTGAAGCAAGGTGAAATGATTGCGAATCCAGCGCATTGAGTGTGTGGAGCCGTTCGCAAATAATTCTTCAAGGAGTTGAAAGTGTTTTACAGTAATTTCATCTTATTTCGTAATCATGACGGTAAATGTTTTAGCTCAAACAAGTTTCTAAGCACGGTATGGTGCAAAGGGATAAAGGACGAACATGTTCACTGCAGTTGTAGCTGGTGGGATTTCACAACTGCGATTAACATCAAGTTAATGCTAGTGAACATGGAGCAAATATTGAGTTTTCAGATGCACTAAGCAGTACTGTACTGTGATTTTAACTGTGTGTTTTTTTTTTACATTTTTATTCATTGCAGTCTGATGGAAACACATCGTTCTTGCGCGCTGCAAGAGCAGGCAACCTGGAGAAAGTGTTGGAACACTTAAAAAATAATATTGACATTAATACTTGCAATGCGGTAAGTACAACCTCATATGTACAGGGCTACAATTTCTTCAACTGTTGTGAAATAGGACCGCAGTGCTTCGGTTCTGTCCGCTCCCTGCATCACCCTTCAACTATCTCGTACGTGCTTTAAGAAACTAGTATCCTCAAAGCGCAAAGTAGCTGCAGTGAATAACAAAAAGAAAGAAGGCAAGGACTTGAGTTGTATTTATTGTGCAAAAATGGTGTAAAACGATGGGCCGCCTTTTCCCGCAAGATGTCGCCACCGAGTTTAGTTTTTCGGCAATGAATTTCGACACCCGTCAGCTGGCGCTTGGTGCGCATGTCCCTGGCCGGGGAACGCCGTTCGCTCGTGCTTCAAGGGGAAAGTGACAGTTGAGATTCGCGTTTTTTCGAACATCGTAGTGCGCAAGGGCAGCGTTTTGCCGTTTCGGGTTGGTCCTGCGTATGGTTGCTGCGGACCGTTTGCCAAATCGCCGGGCGGACGGACGGTGGCCGATAAATGCTAGACGCGCGAAGCCGACTAGCAGCGTCGTCGTGGTGTACGGAAGGTGTGGTAGTAGTGTGCGCGTGTGTTAGGTTATGGTTCAATGTTGAGTTCTCGTTGTGAAAGTGAAAGTCATCGGGCAACAAGGCGGGCGCTGTGTGTAGTGAGCGGACTGTGATTGCGGTGGAAGGTGCCGGCGACGGGTTTCGTTTTATTTAGAATCAACAACTTGCCTACTTATGCGCAGGGATTGTTTTAGAGATTTTTTTTGTCGTCGTCTACTACACGCCAACAGTGTGAACAATTGTGAGTGTGTTCGTGTGCGGGTGCTTCTATAAGCGATTTGTTCGAGGGGTGTTTGGAAATAGAAAGTGATTTGATTTGAAAGTTGCTTTGACGTGCTGTGTTCAACTTCATTTCATCATGTGGTGTTTTTCTTATTTTGTTTTGTCTTTTCATACATTTAATGCACACACACACACGTACAATAGAATGGCTTGAACGCGCTGCATCTTGCGTCGAAGGATGGGCACGTTGCCGTGGTGACGGAACTGTTGGCCCGCGGGGCCACGGTCGATGCCGCCACGAAGAAGGGCAATACCGCGCTGCACATCGCTTCGCTCGCCGGCCAGGAGGACGTGGTGAAGCTGCTGATCAAGCACAACGCTTCGGTGAACGTGCAGTCGCAGAATGGCTTCACGCCGCTGTACATGGCAGCGCAGGAAAACCACGACTCGGTCGTCCGGCTGCTCCTGTCGAACGGTGCCAACCAGAGCCTGGCAACCGAGGACGGCTTCACGCCGCTGGCCGTCGCCATGCAGCAGGGGCACGATAAGGTGGTGGCCGTGCTGCTGGAAAGCGACACCAGGGGCAAGGTGCGCCTGCCCGCGCTGCACATTGCCGCGAAGAAGGACGACGTGAAGGCGGCAACATTGCTACTAGAGGTATGTGGCGCCCTTCCTTTAATTTGCTGGTTTGTGTAGAGGGGTTTTTATGGCATGAAACTCATAACAAACCTTTCCTTATTTCTCTCTCTCTCTCTCTTTCACTCTCTCCAGAATGATCATAACCCTGACGTAACGTCCAAGTCAGGCTTTACGCCACTGCACATCGCGTCGCACTACGGCAACGAGGCGATGGCCAATCTGCTCATCCAGAAGGGGGCGGATGTGAACTACGCCGCCAAGCATAACATTAGCCCGCTGCACGTCGCCGCCAAGTGGGGCAAAACTAACATGGTCGCGCTGCTGCTCGAGAAGGGCGCCAGCATCGAGAGCAAGACGCGCGACGGCCTGACGCCGCTGCACTGTGCCGCCCGGTCCGGGCACGAGCAGGTGGTCGACATGCTGCTCGAGCGGGGCGCCCCGATCAGCTCGAAGACGAAGAACGGCCTGGCGCCGCTGCACATGGCCGCCCAGGGGGAGCACGTGGACGCGGCCCGCATCCTGCTGTACCACCGGGCGCCCGTCGACGAGGTGACGGTCGACTATCTGACCGCCCTGCACGTCGCCGCCCACTGCGGGCACGTGCGCGTGGCCAAGCTGCTGCTCGACCGGAACGCGGACGCGAACGCGCGCGCCCTGAACGGGTTCACGCCGCTCCACATTGCCTGCAAGAAGAACCGCATCAAGGTGGTGGAGCTGCTGCTGAAGCACGGCGCCAGCATTAGCGCCACGACCGAGAGCGGGCTGACGCCGCTGCACGTCGCCTCGTTCATGGGCTGCATGAACATCGTCATCTATCTGCTGCAGCACGACGCCAGCCCGGACGTGCCGACAGTGCGCGGCGAAACGCCGTTGCATCTTGCGGCCAGAGCCAATCAGGTGGGTTTGCGGCGTCCTTACCGTTGCGCTGGCGATGCGATTACTAACCGGCGGCAAATGTTCTTTTCTTCCTCTTCGTTCCGTGCATTTTTTTTTACAGACCGACATTATTCGCATTTTGCTGCGCAACGGTGCGCAGGTGGATGCGCGCGCCCGCGAACAGCAAACGCCGCTGCACATTGCGTCGCGCCTCGGCAACGTCGACATCGTGATGCTGCTGCTCCAGCACGGTGCCCAGGTCGATGCGGTCACCAAGGACATGTATACGGCACTGCACATCGCGGCAAAGGAGGGCCAGGATGAGGTAAAGAATCTCGTTGCTAAAAAGCTTATGGATCACATTGACACGGTGTATCTGATGCAGCTGTTCTGGATACGGCATCAGGAGTATTTCATTTAGGAAGGGGGGTTTCTGCAGGAAGAAAATGGGGCTGAACTAATCGACAGAGACAGCAAGGCGAGGGACAGAGGGTGAGGCAGAGCCATGCCATGAAGATGGTGCTAGGGGGAATGTCATACAGGGAAGTTCTGTGGGTTCGTGTATTACAGAACTTGAAGCTAGAAGCTTTAAACGACATATCACATTAAGGTGCCAGCAATGGTGTGTACAGGTAGTAGAGCAATAGTGTTGGTGAGTCTTGCAACGGTGCTTGACCACTTTACATATCGACCGAACCGAATCGCACAACGACCGCGCTAAGCGAGGTACTAAACGACGAACGGCGCACAGCCGCAGTAGTGTCTTCATTGTTTGTTTTATGTTTAAGATTATTATTATTATTATTATTATTTTATTATCATTATTTTAACAGTTTTGGAATAAAGCTAAGATGGTAGGGTTGATTTTTTTCCACCGACGGGGCGCTAGTAGCCTCCCCGTACGTGGAAACAGCCGACCCATCAAGCACCATCGTACTTCCATTATTATTTCTTTATTTCCTTTATGTCGAGAGTATTGATGCTTTAGGCGACCGTAAAGAAAGAGCTTTCGTTTGATGCCAAAGATGAAATGATAGTCAGTGCAGACGCAGGTTTGTTGTTTGTGTGCAGGCAGGTATAGCGAGTGTAGTGTTATGTTTAAAGTTTGGTTTTATTTCTTCATTTCCTGTTATTTGTTTTCCGTTTGAGTTACTGAGTTACGGTATGAGTTTGTTGGTTAACTGTTTGCGTAACAACGTTTTGTTTGTTTTCAAAATAACCGCTTGACTTTCGAATGCTGTGCCGATGTGTTTTGCCATTGTTTTTTAAAACGATTTTTACATCGGTTCCACTACTACTACTGGCTACTTCCGTACCAACCGTGCCCACGGTTCAATGCTGAACGCGAATCAGTTCGGTGGGCGATGGTGTATTTTTTTGTTCAGTTAGTTAGTGTTAGCTTACTAACCCTTAATCACTCAAAATGTTCTCTCCCCCTCCCCCTCCCATCCCACCCTGAAAACAGGTTGCCGCCGTTTTGCTGAACAACGGGGCCCAGATCGATGCGACCACCAAGAAGGGCTTCACGCCGCTGCACCTGACCGCCAAGTACGGCCACATGAAGGTGGCCGAGCTGCTGCTAGAGAAGAGCGCACCGGTGGATGCGCAGGGCAAGAACGGCGTCACGCCGCTGCACGTCGCCAGCCACTACGACCACCAGAACGTGGCCATGCTGCTGCTGGAGAAGGGGGCGAGCCCGCACGCCACCGCCAAGAACGGGCACACGCCGCTGCACATTGCGGCGCGCAAGAACCAGATCGACATCGCCAACACGCTGCTGAAGTACGAGGCGCAGGCGAATGCGGAGAGCAAGGCCGGCTTCACGCCGCTGCACCTGAGCGCCCAGGAGGGCCACACCGAGATGTCCGGGCTGCTGCTGGAGAGCAAGGCCAACCCGGACCACCAGGCGCGCAACGGGCTGACGCCGATGCATCTGTGCGCGCAGGAGGACCGGGTCAGCGTGGCCCAGGTGCTGGTCAAGCACGGGGCGAACCTGCAGGCCGCCACCAAGGCGGGCTACACGCCGCTGCACGTCGCGTCCCACTTCGGGCAGGCGAACATGGTGCGCTACCTGATCGAGCAGCAGGTCGATGTCAACGCTTCCACCGGCATCGGCTACACGCCACTGCATCAAGCTTCGCAGCAAGGACACTGCCACATTGTTAACATTTTGCTGGAGAGCAACGCTGACCCTAACGCTATTACAAATGTAAGTCGGGGCACGGGGGAGACCCAGGGCTGCTTGAGTAATGCGGGTAATGGTGTTTTTGTTTTGTTTCTTCTCCTGCCCCAACTACCGTCACAGAATGGACAAACATCGCTGAAGATTGCACAAAAGCTGGGCTACATTAGTGTGCTCGATTCGCTGAAATCGGTGACGGACGCGAAGGCCACGCCCGATCAGCCGCCATCGGAGGAGAAGTATCGCGTCGTCGCGCCGGAAGCGATGCACGAAACATTTATGTCCGATTCCGAAGAGGAAGGAGGTTCGTCGCTTGACCGCTGAGCTAGCATAAAGTCTCATCAGCGTGCAACAAACCCTCACCATTCGCTTCTGTTCGCCCCGATCTTTTTTGCAGGTGAAGATACAGTGCTGTCTGATCAACCGTACCGCTACCTGACGGTCGATGAGATGAAGTCCCTCGGGGACGACTCGCTGCCGATCGATGTGACGCGCGACGAGCGAATGGACTCTAACAAGATGGTTCAGAGTACCGATTCGCACCAGTTCCCGCCCACGGCGCTGGAGGATTCGATCAGCCCGCAGCACGCGTCGATGGTACAGTCCGGCATCTCGGCGACCGATTTCACCGACAACATCAACATTGAGCGCCATTCGCACGTAGGGTAAGCGCGAGGGGAGGGACTAGTCCGTTGCACACTACTAACAGCTACTAACCTCTAACCCGTGTTGCATCTACTTTCCTGCTTGCTTTAATCTAACACTCGCACGACGGGGTGGTTGAATGGACGCAATCAATGGGGCATTACAGCAAGCTTCACTGGAAGAAGTAAGTTTCGTTGCAGCTCGAATGTCTTTCGACTGTTCGTCGAATATTTTGTTCATCGTTCAATTTTCGGTTCCGTTCCGTACTCACCAATGTGTGTTCGATTGGCTAATAATGAGCTCGGTTTGCTTTCTGTTTCGCTAGCTTCCTGGTTTCCTTCCTGGTCGATGCGCGCGGCGGTGCCATGCGGGGCTGCCGCCACAGTGGCGTGCGCATCATCGTACCGGCCCGGTCGGCCGCACAGCCCACGCGCATCACGTGCCGCTACGTGAAGCCACAGCGCACCATGCATCCGCCGCCGCTGATGGAGGGCGAGGCGCTGGCGAGCCGCGTGCTCGAGCTCGGCCCGGTCGGGGCGAAGTTCTTGGGCCCGGTCATCATGGAGGTGCCCCACTTCGCCTCGCTGCGCGGCAAGGAGCGCGAAATCGTTATCCTGCGCTCCGACAATGGGGAGACTTGGCGCGAGCACAACATCGACATGTCGGACGAGATCATCCACGACGTGCTGAACGAATGCTTCGAACCCGAAGGTAAGAGACGGTGATAGAGGGAAGGTGGAGAGGGGTGGGAAGGGGCGAGTATCAATGCTAGGGCTAGGGTAGGGCAGGCAGCTGTACATTACACCCTCGACAAGCGCTCTAATGTACGTGTGCGGTGTGGTTTTGCCCTTGTGCTTACAGAGCTGGCCCAGCTGGACGAGCTCGGCGGTGGACGCATCTGTCGCTTCGTGACGTACGACTTCCCGCAGTACTTCGCGGTGATTTCGCGCATCCGCCAGGAGGTGCACGCGATCGGACCGGAGGGCGGCATGGTGTCGAGCACGGTGGTGCCGCAGGTGCAGGCCGTTTTCCCGCAGGGCGCGCTGACGAAGAAGATCAAAGTTGGGCTACAGGTAAATCTGTTCAAACCCCGCAAAGGGGTGGCGCCGGAAAAGTTGCGAAAGATAAGCGTCAACCACGTGCCGAAGAAGAAACGTTTCTCATTGATCTGGTAAGGTGCCGTCGGTTGCACCCGGCCACGCACGATCCGCGAGCTCGCTTGCTGCTCCGTGCTTACATGTGACGAAAATGGCGACAAATGTTTTACAACATATGATACATGATACTCTAAGCGCCCAGGTGCGAAACGTGGTAGCCCAGGGGAATGCTCACGGTTGCTTCCATTCCTTTTTCTTTCTTTCTTTTTTGTCTACGCTGTTTTTTCACCTCACTTCGAAACAGTTTGCTCAAACGCGACTTTCTCTTCTGTTCACCAATGCTAGTCAACGCGCGTCACCTGTTTATGAAATCAAACATTAATTGCATGTAACCTTTGTTTATATGTTGAAAACTCGGACTCTTTATTGTGTAGTAGTTGCTTCTTATCGACATTATCGTTTGGTGTAGTTTTTAATGATTAATTAAGCCTTGCAAAACACATCCATTGGCGAAACCAAATGTCGGACCGGAACATTATGTTATGGTGCTACCGCCATTGGGGTTCTGGGCTGAGGGCTCAGTTTGCCATTAGGTATTGAATAATTTACAATCCGTATTCGCTGTTACGTGGCGCTGAACATTAACTATGAACATTGCTGTGCACCAACTACTCTGATAGTGACCGGACGGTCATTCCTAACAAGATTCACTGGTGCTGGAAGCGATCAAAAAGCAACACAGTATGAAAACCAAAGTATTTCTCTCACTATTTCAAATAACGTTACAACTAACGAATCAATCGAAAAACTAGCTCAGTTTCTCTACATAAATGTATCACAAACGACTTAACTTGCTTCATAACTTGCAGCATTTGACAACACTGGTTCTCATTTAGTCGCGCAATTACAGGGTTTCCCACGATTTATTGGTTGGTTCCCATGAATTTTTGGTGGGTTCCCATTTTTTTTTTGTGCGTTCCCACGATTTTTTGGTCGTTTCCCAGAATTTGTTGGTCCAATAGTATTGATATCCAATTGGAAAATACCAATAAAATATGGGAACGAACCAAAAATCTATAGGATACGACCAAAAAATCGTGGGAACGCACCAATAAATCATGGGAACTGACCAATAAATCGTGGGAAACCCTGTAATGAAAGTTAGTGCTAAAACATATTCACATGTTCGAATTGTAATGCAACGAAAAACAAAAAAAAAAAAGCTCTGCAAAAAGCAAAATGGTACAATTAGATTCGATGCACAGATACTTGCAACACACTATTTGTTATCCCGACAATATATAAGCAAACAATGCAGACTTACCATGCCTATCGATAAAAAAACTTATTTCCATTGAAGTAATCAAAGAAATGCATTCTAAAAGTGTCGTGCACACATAGCGCAACTACGGTTAGATTTGTATGAATCACGCCTTCTACCATAAAAAAGAAAAGTTTTGCTTAAATTTGTTGCCAAATTTAAATTAAAACTTTTGCTCGATCTACCTAATTATACACGAAAGTGAACAATCAGCCGAGGAGATAGCATCCAAAGGAAACATTAACCATGTTTATTCTGTTCCATTTACAGAACGAAGGCATAAGAATTTATCGAAAACGAGAAGAATGTTTCATTTTAATATTAGAAGATAACCATTTTACCTGGTCTAACATTAATTCACTACGGTGGGTAAGCAAGCTACTGTACACACATTGAAGTATTCGAAGTGCTGCCAAAGGTGACTGTTGAATTGAGATTCGTGCGCCGTGCATCTCACGCTGGACACAAACGAAACGAAAGATCTCTCAAGTGAACGCTTCTAATGAAGATGGCCGTAAAAGGTAGTACAGTTTGATTATTATTTTTTACAATTTATTACTTAACTTATGACTAAATGATGCAAACACTAAAAGGGAGAGCGAGAGAGTGAAAGAGAAATGGAAGAGTTGCTTCGGACGAATGGCAAAAGATTAGTAAGCATGGGAGGTAAACGAAACATAATTCGTGTGAAAATGAAACGTAACGCTAACGCATTTAAACTTTTATGATAACTCTTGCAATACGATCCAATACAATGTACTGTCGAACTGTTTGTTGAAAACACTAAACAACAAGGAAAACTTTAAACTGCAGATTAGCGATGTCTGGCAATGAAAGGTACTGCGACTACGATGTAGCGCCCCATACATAACCCATAACCGAAAACAGTAGTATTTGACACAACACACACACACACGATTTGAGTGCCCAATAAATTTAGTTCATGTGATGAAAACGAAATACCAAACGGCCCGTTTGGTGCATTGCAAATTAAATTGTTTCATTTCTTGCTTGTGTTATGTGTTTTATCGGTGTCACCAAACGATCGGAAAAGCTCGCGAACGATGATGGTACACGCGGCTAGAGGTGTAATGTAAAGCATAAATATCTAACACAAACCTTAGAGGCAGGGTGGCAAACGCAACATCGACCAATTATTGAAGTTTTGAAGGACCATCTTTTGTTGTTGTTCGTTTGGATTTCCTGTTTATTTTTGTTACTTTGTGTTATTGGTTTCGTTGTTTTTTTTTATCACTCATAACTGTGCGAATAATATGACTTTGGCTCAGTACAGAGAGGCAGACAAAAAAGGAGAAGAAAAGAAAGCTAAACAAAGTTATAATGCTCAAGTTGGCACAAACCACATCACGCAAGAAGTAAGAGTGAAATGAAAGAAATTTTCCAAATTTAATGTCCGTGGATTCGTGTAAATTCGAATCATCACTTTTTGTAGTAGTAGTAAGGCAAACAGATTAGCAAACTCTGTCACAAGCAATGTACTAAATTTATTGGGCATCCTCGACATGCTCATCAGTCGCTCGTGCGCAAACAACACCGTACACACTTTCGTCCGTATTGCGATGGCAAAGCAGCAAACCTGGAAAAGGGAGTTGACGAGATTGGAAACAAACAAACAAACCAACAGCTCTGAGACTGATTCAATATTGATCGATGTGTCGTACCCCCGGTACACAATGTAAATCACTGGCAGGAATGTTGCTGTGATGCGACGATGGTTATTGTTATGCTACCGCTTTACTTAGGCTTATAAAGAGGGCCGATGTTTTGGCAAGATGTGAAACGAATGCAACGCATCGGCAGTTTAGGAAGAGGAAGGATAGAACGAGCAGCGAATGCTGTGTAGATTTATGCGCTGTGCTGTTTTGTTAAAAGCGTAAAAAAGATGTTTTATATTAAGCAGATTTTGTTGTGCCATGTGGTATCACGCTGTATGTGCGATGTACGACCGATATTTACCAAGGGTTTTTGTTTATCATTTGCTTGTTTGTATGTATGATTTTGTACAGCTTTTGTCGCAAGATTGTCTGAGCTACAGCCATTTGCTAACGCACGTGTCTCTACGAAACGGACTCGAATTTAGACCAAAAACAACAACAACAACAGAAAACAAACGACCAAAAACAAAACACAGCATTTGCGCCTTGCTTCTATTGTTTGTATGTGCTTCAAGACGGGTTTTTGCTTTATTTTCAACGTATCGAGGTTTTGTGCTGTGCGCCCGTTACCTATGCACAGCATCACAGAGAACGTTTCCGTCGGATTTGGTGGCTTCCGGATGGTTTTTTATACTTTTTGGTTAACATTGTTATGTGAAGTGGACCCTGGACTGAGAAGTAGAGGTAAGATACATGAGAATGCGTTTGATCGCTGCGCGCGGCTGCTGCTGCCCACCCCTCAGGTTAGTTACGGCGTGACTAGTGTGATAAAGCATGTTCGGATGAAAATTATTTTCAGATTGTTAGAGAGCGAGAGAGAGACAGACGATGCAAGAGCCCCATACACTGCGCTCGGTTTGCTTGTGTAGTAGTACACACTAGTATAATCCTATCTTAATTCTATCAAAATTTCTATCTTTCTTTGGTAACGATGAGATACAACTAGCCCTAACCAGCCAGTAGGTAGTAGGTCGTTTAATGCTATCTGATCCTCCTACTTAATCACTTCCAGCGTCCACTTCACGTCCACGGTTGCACAAGTAAATGGCATTGGTTCTAATTCCATAACCTTCTGTTCTATGCTCCCGACACCATCGGCAGGCTCAACCGATCGATCCGGACCTGACGGCGAAGCTGCTGGGCCGCGGGGTGGCCGTCTCGCCGGTCGTAACGGTGGAACCGAGGCGCCGTAAATTCCACAAGGCAATCACGCTGAGTATGCCGGCACCGAGGGCCCACAGCCAGGGGATGATCAATCAATACTCTGGCAGCGCGCCCACCCTACGACTGTTGTGCTCCATCACCGGTATGTACGCCTGTTGCTTGCTCTATGCGACAGATTTTGCTACCGTATCTCACTCTCTCTATTATTAGCAAACAATTTACTCTAACGACTGGTTGATACCTTGATTAACGAATTTGTCATATATATAGATAGATATATAGAGGTATCTGTAGTTTTCATTCGTTTTCCATGTTTTGACTGTATCAGCAGCGCGCATCATTCTTTCCGTTGTTGATATATTTCTATCAAAATCGATAACACGCCACCAATACCAAGCTCGCCATAATGCCGATGCTGTCATGTGCTAGCTGACAATTATGGGCGGCAAGCTCTGCTCAATCAAAGCCATGCTGTCATGTCCTCATGCTCCTCGATAACTGCCACACTAAAGCCATCTCCAAGAGTCAAGCATGATACGGTACTGGTAGCACAGCAAAAGGGGGAGGGAGTCCTTGTCTGATGTATCGTTTTCCGTTATTGATCCGTTGCGTGATGGTCCGAACGGAAGAAATAGTAGTTTCATTTTGTTTCCTATAACTTTTCTTTTCATTTTACCATCGTTTAGTCCTGTGGACATTGTTCTGCATTTTTTTTCAAATTTAAAAAGCATGAAATACAACAGATTACACGCTAGTTGTTTGTTCGTTGAAATTCGGTCAGTCCTATGGCTGGAGCTGGGTGTTTTTTTGTTTTATTGGATGAAAACACGTAACTGAAGAACAGCTCAACTGAAGAACTGGCTTACTCAATGCTTATTCTCTATTTGCGTCAAAGATAGACACTTCAAATCATACAATTTAAGCATTTTTCATTAGTTGTGTTGTGTTGCGAGTGGTACTGCCAATTATGATGTCCGTTATGAATTATCATCCGTTCGTCTCGCTAGATCACTGTACGTGTATTTATACTATGTGTGTGTGTGTGTGTGTGTGTGTGTGTGTGTTTGCGTGTTGTATTGACTGCTGATTGATTTATTGGGAACGTGAGGTTGATTTATTTTTTTTAACTTTACGTTTATTAAAGCTTTAATGTTGTTAGTTTTTTTTTATAACAAAATTCATATTCCGTTTAGGGAGAAGAGAGTGTGTGTGTGTAACTCATAGTTTGAGTTTTAAAAATTGGCTTTTTATCAAAATTACTAGAGCGTTATTTTGTTTTGTTTCGTTTTTTTTTCAATTTTGTTACTGAAGTTTTGAGTTTTGTACCAATGTTTTACTGTGTTCCTTTAATTTCTACCGTTTTTGTTTATACGTTTTGTCTTTGTTTACTGTCTCCTTGAACTGTGTATAGTGATAGGGTTTGATTCATTCAGATGCAATCTGCTGAGTGTCAGTGTGCAAATGCACCGCCCTTTCATTGGATAGGCTGTGCTGGTTTTGGTTTGCAAAATTTACACAGGAAACACATCCAACACTGTTGTCTCGGCTCACTTCCTTAACCGTTAAGCAGCAACACCAACCCCATTCCATGCAGAAACAGAATCATCCATTCGAAAGCATCTGTTTTGTTTGTTATACCTTTTTTTTGAAAATTATAGTTTTAGTTGGATTGAAAAGAACAGACACACAAAACACCAGAACCAGTAACCAACCCCAAGCCTTACAAACTATACATACCCCATTACCATAAACTATTGTTCCGATTTCGTACTAATACCTCGACAATATATGCCTGTTACTGCACGCATTCCCATGTTGCGCCCTACCATGAAGGTGTGTTTCGGAAAAGATCTCTGAAAGGTAACTAACAAAAAAAAGAATTAAAAAAAAAAACAAAACAAAAAATACAAGCAAACAGACAAAAAGAAAACAGCATTATTAAAAAAAAGCGAAAACAAAAATCCTGCTCCATGTGGGAATAATAGCAACAGTTTATTTTTATTCATTTGCTGTCTTAAGCATAAAAACGAAAAGAA
Source organism: Anopheles arabiensis (assembly GCF_016920715.1). NCBI lineage: Eukaryota > Metazoa > Arthropoda > Insecta > Diptera > Culicidae > Anopheles > Anopheles arabiensis. The sequence continues at coordinate 18,138,310 of NC_053517.1, forward strand.
ATGCCAAACAGATGAAAGCTACTAGAACAAGCAAAACAAACACAATTAAAACAGCGTTTAGATTCGTTTTCGTTTTTGAGCCGATAACCGATTTTAGCTCACCTTTGGTCTTCTCCATCTTTCTCTACTATTCACACCTTTCACTATGCTATTATCTTCTCCCGTTTTGTTTGTGTTGTTTTCTCAATTTATATGAATGATTCTTTCTAAAGGGTTCGATTGCGCTTCTCGTGCCCCTTTACTTACTCGTTTTAGTTACGTATGTTGTCTTCGATTGCTGCAATCTTGCTCTAGCAATGCGTTTTCGGTTCGAATCCGTTTGGTGTCACTTTTCGTTGGTCTCAAGTTTGTTCAGTTGTTTCGTCAGTTGTCTTGCCTGTTTTGCCGCTACGCCTAATATACGCTCCCTCCCGGGAGGGTGCAAATGTATAGTTTGCAAACTACGTTTGAACATTTGTACGTTGAAGGTTTACTTTTCCGAATTTGCGTTGTGGCATTGGGATCGGTGCGAACTGTTCGCCCGAAAGCTATATTCGATCGATACTTGCGCTGATGCAAAGTTCGTACTTTTGTTTTAGTGTTTTGTTTCTGTTTTTAGGTTTTGTTCATTGATTTCACGAGCTAATGTCTGCTAGTTGCTCTACGTATGTTGTTTTTTTTAGTCGTTTTTCTCGGTCTGTTTTTCTTTTCTTCGAGAACATTCATCCTCTACGTCTTTGTTTATTCCGCTCTGTGTTGCTAACACGATGCACCGTGTACACATGGGTTTACTTCTTTTATTTTTTCGATATTTGAAAGATATTTTTTCAAATCTTACTTAGTTTTCCCTCGTCCCCATGCTTATTTGCCTTAGACTCGCGCGTTTTCGTTTGCAATATTTGCACTCAGAGTGTACTGAATTGTGGATAAGTTTTCCGATCTCCGATCAGAATATCGCATTTGAAATGAACACGGTGCTTTTGGTAGGAGAGAACTAATGCAAGCGGGATATCACTATTTTTATGTGCAACATTCTATAACAATAACTCGTATGACCCACCTACCCAGAGCACACAAAGTTTAAACGTGTAGATTTTTCTCACTAATTATTTATTCTTGCACCTAACGATTCTTACGACATGTTGTTACCAATTTTTGTAACTGTTTACGATTTGTTGCTTTAAATAATAAGATTATAATAAAATAATAACAACAGGCACACCCACATGCAAGGCGATGTGTGAGTATGTTGTTTCTTACAAGGAGTACAACCCGTGCAAACAGCGAAATCTGGGAAAGTCTTTGCTGCTTTAAACTCTCTCAAAACGAAACCTATCCACTTTTCTGCTCTGCTTCTATTGTTTATCTGTGTATTATGGTTGGAACATCTTGTCCAAGACAAGTGAGACGAATTATTTGTGTATTTGTAGTAAAAAAAACTTTTTTCAGTTTGGACACAATTACAGAGAAACACTTTTTCTTTGTCTTAGTTGGGAGTTTTTGACAATTGCCGAACTTCTGTTCCCACCAAAGTGATCGCGTTTTTGACAAAACCCCTTGTTTTCTTCCAATGCATCACACCGCCATCAACAGGGAGAAAGTTTCATTTGGATAATGCACATCCCTTTGTTTGTCACTTGACTGTATTGGATTAATTTGCAATTTCGATCGCATCCCAGACCCAAACGCTTCCCCCAACCCCCCCACGGCCCTTGCATAAATCCCAGATTATCACGATCAATCCACCAAACTGGTTTCCAAGCTGGTGTTTCGGTTGGTTTTTATGTTGTTGGTTTAGTCGCGTAATAATTTCAAAGTAAAACTATCCTGATCTTTCTATCTCTCTCTCTCTTTATCTATAAACATCTAGGTCTCTGTTTGTTTCTCTTTACGTATCTTGTAATTTAGTTTTAAAAAGCTTTCCGAGTTGTGTCCGCCAGTACACCTCACTGATATTTGAAGGCGCGCTACCATCGTTAAACTTTGTGTACTTTCTCTTTTTTTCAATTAACATTGAACCACTCCAGTTTTGTATGTGTTCACATGATGTTTTGAGTTGTCTTTGCGTTTCTTATTATTGGTTGTTTTGTTATTTTGTGGTTGAGAATCTCCCGTTTTGCCTATAGCAATATGAAAAAGCGTAAAGATAATAATGAGAGCTGAGTCATCCTGCTTGCTCAGAATTACAGAGAGTAAACATGTAAACAAAATGTACACACCAAAAACTAGAAGCAAAAAAGCAAACAAGTGTTAGTTGCCCACCGGAGAACTTTTCTGAAACCGTTGCTAAAAGCCCAGTGGCGAAGTCGTGTGTCGTTGTTCGGCATCTTTGCGTCCTGCCGAAACCGTTTCCGACCAGTAGTTACTCAGTTACTTTTTGCAACAAATAAACAAACGTTTAGTAGGGACGACTGTTGATCACCATTGCCATTTATGATCTCGCATCACCACGTCCCATCGCCCTCACCCCAAGTACACTAAGCACCTACACCTGAACAATGTGTTGCAAAGTGGCCACTGCGCCGTTAGTTCCACATTCCTTCTCATCAGTTTTGTGGTAGACTCGGTACGATCGTTGCAGTTTCGGTTAGTTTTCCATCCATTTTTCACAAACCATGTATGTGGGTCATTAAAATCCCATGTACTTCTTGCTTTCCCATCCATTGTAACCTATCCATTGCGCGTACACAGTTTCGTCGTGTCTGTAGCCCTTGCTCCATCTTCAGCCCATTTCCATCTGAGGCCTTTCCTTCCGTGTAATGTTACTGACATCAAGGGCATCATCACACACAAACAGATCGGAAAGAGGCTTAACGTGCATATCGTGCCGTATCTATCGTTTACCTCATCGCCTATCCATTTGTTGGTACTGTTAGCGTATTATTGCGTAGTGTTGTTGCACAGTTTGGCGAGTGTTGATTGCTATATTTTGTTGTTGTTGATAAATCTCATATGCTTTTGAGTGCATAAAAACACTAAAAGTCGCAAAGGAGAGATAGATAGACAGAGAAAGAGAGTGAACAGAAAAAAAAAACACATAAAAAGCAGCCGGTGGATAGTAATGGTTTCGAACAGTTATCTGCTCTCGTATGTATCACATAGAAAGAGCGGCTAGATAAACGAACATAAAGGAACGAGGGAAAAGGCAAACCATTTTATTTTAGTACTTGGTTCATAATTTAGTTCACGTACCATGTGCCCTCCAGGCTTGTTTTTCGAGCTGCTTCATTTCCTTGCCTTCAGTCTACTCTCATCTTTTGCACACGCGCTTCAACACGTTCTTTCATCAACCAGATCCTTCCTTCTGTCATATTCAGCAAAAAAAAATTACCATCATCATCATTATCATCATCATGCACATCATCATCAATTCCTACGCCAGGAGGGGTTTTGAATTATCAGTTTTCGGTTTTGGGTTCGCTTCACGCCTGTAATTGATGTCTGTTTCTCATGATGAGCTATTTTTTTTGTGTTCATTTGTTATTGGTTTTTGATTTTGACAAGCTGTGTGATATTTCCGTTTTATTCAATTATAGTTTCAATAACAAATTAATTTTTATTCCCGATCGGTTCCAATCGAGATCGAGTGGTTGTCCTAATAATTTTGCGAATTTTTTGTTTTTAATTATATTCCATACGTTTCAATGGTCCCATGTTAGTGTTTTCTCGACGTACAGCAGATAGTGGCTCGAGTAGATTTCGGGCAGCTGCTCACCTTTGATTCTTTTCTTTTTTTTTACATTGTGCAATCAGTGGTGTCTCTAAATTTGCTAGAGTTAACGTAGCTTAGAACCACAACTACAAACTACATGGGGTTTGCTGACGCCCATTTTTGTTAGCATAGATCTTCATCACACAATATAGTACACCTTTTGAGTGCGATCAAACCGATTCGGTGGGAAAGTAAAGCTTGCAATACTACTCATGTTTGCATACTGAATGTTTTATAGTTTCATTTTTTTCTGTTTCTTACTACTACAAATGCTTGCAATGTGTGTTTATTAGTGGCTACCGGTTTGTGAGCAGAAGTGTTTTGCTAATCGTTCGATACCATTGTCTTGCTTCTCTTTCCATTCTTCTTATCATGTACACTTGCATCCTTACACTCTCTCACTTATAAATATCACTCACACACACACAATCACACAAACATTTCGAACACATTGAAACATAACCTTGCACACACTCCCTCACAACACGTACACTTATTGCTATGCACCTAAATTTACTGCACACATTCTGGCCCATTCCTTTCTGCCCATTCAATTGCATTTCGACCGGTTCAATTTTGCTGAAACATACAAAATACTACACCTCCCCCTCCCCCCCTTCAACCGAAACGAAACAAAACCTTTGCTGATCTCAAACCCCAAACAAACATACACATATTCATCAAACAAACTAGGTGGTACGACCCGGGCCCAATGGGAGGATGTAACTGGATCGACGCCGCTCACGTTCGTGAACGATTGCGTATCGTTCACGACCACCGTATCGGCACGGTTCTGGCTGATGGACTGTCGCAACATAGCCGATGCAACCAAGATGGCAACCGAGCTGTACAAGTAAGCAAATCGAACATTCACACACCAATATGCGTATCATATGCTGACCGGGCACGTGCCTCTACACCTTTCCGTTCCACTCGTCCGTACAGAGAAGCCATACACGTACCGTTTATGGCCAAGTTTGTCGTGTTCGCGAAGCGTACCGATCCGCTAGAGGCGCGTCTCCGCGTCTTCTGCATGACAGACGATCGTGAGGACAAGACGCTCGAGCACCAGGAACATTTTACCGAGGTGGCCAAGAGCCGCGACGTGGAGGTGCTGGAGGACAAGCCGCAGTACATCGAGCTGGCCGGCAACCTCGTGCCGGTGACCAAGTCGGGCGAGCAGCTCGCCCTCCCGTTCAAGGCGTTCCGCGAGAACCGGCTGCCGTTCGCCGTGCGCGTCAAGGACCAGCACGCGGACATCGTCGGCCGGACGCTGTTTATGCGCGAGCCCAAGATTGCCAAGGGTGAGCCGCCGCAGCAGCCGATCTGCATACTGAACATCGTGCTGCCGGAAACGATCATACCGGAGCAGACGACCACGATAACGGACTCGCACGAAATTATGCTACGCGTCGGGCGGGTGCGTGCTGTCGTACCACCGCGCCAGCTCGTCGACGACCAGAACTATCTGGGCGAGTTGCGCATCGTCGACATTTCCAACCTGCTCGGCGAGGACTGGATCCGGCTCGCGCCAGAAATCGGCGTGAGCGAGACGGACGTGGAGAATATTGTCGCGCAGATACCGGCCAGCACGGCCCAGCAGGCGCAGGCCATGCTGAAGCAGTTCCAGTCGAAACCGAACAATGACTTTAACATACTCGAGAACGGGCTGCGCACCATCCACCGGGACGATATCGTGGAGCGGTGCATACGCAGTGCGACCACCACCGGCACCACCACCACCGTTACGATGCGCAACAAGACCTCCTTCTCGATCGGCAAGCGCAGTGTCGAGGCGGTGGAGCTGCTCTCCGAAACGGATTCCATTGCAAAGATGGCACAAAAAGAAGGTAAGGCAGTGGTGGGTACGGAATTTCAAGATGAGCATATTCTTTATTTTTAGTAAAATTTATCAGAGTAGAAGAATAGTTAAAGGGATTCAATTGTTTTTGAACTCTTTTGGGATTCATAAATAATGTACAACGTCAATCTTGAAGACGTTGGATCTTACCGTACTTGGCTACTAGCTCTAATTGTGTGGAAATAAGTCAAACAAACTGTTGCAATTCAATTGAATTAATTGCAAATATTTAAATCAATCGATTTTTTATGCTCAGAGTGTACATTAGAGGATATTCACTATTCTCAATGCAGTTAAAATTCGATTATTCGAAATATTTTTTGAGATTCATGAAAAATTGTTATTGCTAGAGTTGAAAATAGTGGTGAAGCTCGGAATCATAACTGCCCAATTCTGATTCCGTGTTTGGAATTGATTCCTGAACCGATCCCGATTCTATTCCGAAATCAGAATCGACCTGGAAATCGCAATAATCTTCGGATTCAGAATCAGAATTGGGTCTGGAATCAGAGTCAGTTATGAAATTGATATCAGAAGCAAAACTTGTCCCGGAATTTCTATAAGGATGGATCGTTTACAAATAAATTTGGAATCTTTGCGGCTATCAATACAATCGCAGCTTCATAGGACCCAAGCGTCTATTCTCATGAAGATGTAAAAACCGACTCTGTTTCCGGAGCTGATTCGGATTTCTGGGCTAGTTGCGATATCCGAGCCGATTTCGGAGCCAATTCTGGAACCGATTTCGATTCTGGAATCAATTCCAGAAACAGATTCCATAGTTTACCTCCAGAATCGATTCCAGAAAACATCCAAGCTAACCGAAATTGATTCCGACGAAAATATCATTTTTCTTATCACTATTTCAAGGGCATCTTGGCGACTCACTAAATTGCGATTCACCTCAATAACTCTCCATGTCCCATAAAAACTATTTTTTTAAATATTATCGCTCATTACAATTAATTAACTTTGACCGAGTCGCTAACTAACACGGAGAGATAGCAAGTTGAATCACAAAAGAGTCAAAACTCCAGTACATTCTTTTCTATTTCAAAAGGAATGCCTTTGATGAACCGTTCCCTTGTGTTCGCCTTACAGATCGCCTCTCGAAACAGGAATCTACGAAGTATTCGGCAGAGGAGAAAACCGTCGAAGAGTCGGAAGAATCGGAGGAGGAGATGGTGAAGAAAACGGTGGCGGAGCGGCGGAAGCAGATCGAGAAGCGCCTGTCAGCGGACCGTTCCATACCGGCCTCGACGCAGAAGCGCGAGATCGTGGAGGAGATCATCACCATCAAGCGGCAGAGCGTTATCGACGATACGCGCGCCAAGCACGAGGAAGAGATACTGCTCCAGAAACCAATCGACAACACGTACAAGTCGTCCACCATGCCCGAGCCGGTGGTGAAGCTAAAAACGACCGTCGTCAAGGATGGACCGGGCGTGCGGAAGGACGAGTTCGAACAGGAGCTGCAGGACAAGTTTAAGGTGACGCTGAAGAACGTGGAAGAGTTCGAGCACCGGTCGGAGGTGCTGGAGCAGCTGGCCACGGAAGCAACCTCGGTCTCCGCATCGTCGCCGCGCGTCGTCGAGGAGATCAAGAAGAAGGTGGAGGAGCGTGTCCCAGCCGCGCTGGACGAGCCGACGGAGCCAGCGGAGCAGCAGCCGGTTGAGAGTGCCGTGCCGCCGGTGCCGAAAGAGCGTGCCCCGGTGCCGGCAAAGCGCACCAGTCTCACCAAGGAACCGGAAGAGTTCCAGGGCGTCGTGGAGGAATCGATCAAGGACGTGAAGCAACGCATCAGCTCGTTCGAGACGAAGTCCAAGACGGAATCGCTCGTGGACAGCAAGCAGTCGTCGGTGGACACGACCAGCGGGCGTGACTCGTGGAGCGACGATCATCGGCAGGCGAGCAAGCGCACCGACTCGGAGCAAATCTCGGAGGACTCCGAGCAGGAACCGTTGCTCCGCAGGGACGAGCATTTCAGCGTCCAGCGCACGGTTGGCGAATCGTCCGTGGTAACGACAACGCAACAGGCGTTCACCACCGTCGAACAGCTGGAACGACACGATGTGTCGCATGCCGTCGAGGAGAAGAGGGAAAGTTTGCTGGAAGCTTTCGGCGCTACCGACGCCGGTCCGGCACAGTGGAAGGAGCCGGACTCAGAACCGTCATCGCTTTCGGAGGCCACCGGCAGTAGCACCTCCAGGCGGGAGGAAAGCATCTCCCAGCACTTCAAGTCGGAAACGGTCAGCAAGGTGGAGGAAACGGTCACCAAGATGTCCACCACGGTGGAAACGAAAACGGTGGCCGGCCTGCCGGAAGGCCTTGACGCGTTCACCCTCGGCAAGGGCGATGAGACGATCGTGCGCGAAGAGTTTGTGGCGCGCAGTGCCGAGAGCAGCAGCATCGTCGACCGCACGGTGGAGTCGGTGGTGCGCGAGGTGCGCGACCAGGAGCCAGCCGTCGAGAAGCGGGACATGCACCGCGAGGTGAAGGAAACGGCCGACAAGATGGCCGCCCTGAGCAGCGTAGAAACGGTACAGATCGGCGAGGGGACCGCCCCGCAAGTGTCCACCGCCGCGGCGTACACCGTCGAGCGGTTCGAGGGGCTGCAGTCGGAGGTGGTCAGCCAGGATGCGGCCGGTATGGTGGCGGAGCGAACTGGTACGGCCGTGAGCAGCGTCGAAACCGGCGTTAGCCAGGGCGAGGACACGGTCAGCGAGAAGATTGTCGAGCGGGAGGAAGAGGTGCGCCGCCGGGTCGAGGAGAACGTGTCGATCGACAAGCCGGTGGTGCAGGAGACGGTGGCGCGCACGGTTACGCAGGAAGTTACCTCCAAAATTCCGGTGCCGTCGAAGAAAAGCTCACCGGAAGCAAAGGACCAACCGCCCATGCCGGCCGCCCAGCCAACGGACGGTGAACCGTCGGCGGTCGATCGGATGGAAGCCGCAGACCAACCGAAACAGACAATCGAGCAGCAACAGGCAGAGCTGTCGTCCCGGGCGGAGGAGATGATCGAGACAGTGGTGGAGCATGCCGAGTCGGTCGCTTCCAGGATTCCACGCTTCGGCACGACCAAGCCGGCCGCCCCGCAGCCGGAAGCAGTGGTGGCGGCAAAGTCGCCCGGACCGGACACCTCCAGCCTGTCGAAGATTCCGGTCCTGAAGGATCGCAAGGTGTCGGAGCAGTTTTCGAGCGATTCGTGCGAAACCGTCATCGTGCAGCGGTCGGTCGAGGAGCTGCAGCCGCACGCGGAACAGGTGACGGCCAGCGAGACGGTGCCGGACCGGGAGTACGATGAGGAGATCATGTCTGCCACCGCGTACGGCAGCGAGCGCACCGTGACGGAAATCATTACCGAGGACCATCGCGCTGTCACGCCGGACGATTTCATCGACGAGATCATCGACGAGGCGCAGGACAAGGTGCAGCGGCAGCTGCAGTCGGCCGAGGTTACCGTCGGCACGCTCGACCTAAGCCACTCGGAAGAAGGTTAGTGTGTGTGTGTGTGTGTGTGTGTGTGGGTTTGTGCATCGATCAGCACTGACTAATTGCAACCGCGCGTGCTTCCAATTTTCCCTCTAGAATCGTTCGACAAATCCGCCTACCCGATGCAGGAGTACATCTCGAGGCCGGGAGGCGGCAGCGGTTTCGATGCTAATGCTACCATCGAAGACGACGACGAAGACGAGGAGGCGGAGCGGGAGCGGGAGAAATGGAAAGGTAGGTGCGATACATCCATGATCCCTGTATCCTTCCATCAACCACCGAGTGGATCACTCACCCACTCTGTCCGCACTGTTCGGTCCGCATTCGCGTAACACGCACACCTACTACACACACGCATTCTCCACACTCTTGCTTGTGGGCGTGTGTAAGCGGAAAATTCACAACATCACACTCAAAAGAAAAATGTAACTCCCACCCGCCCCACGTGTTTGACATTGTTGGTTTCATATGTTTTTTTCCAAGACAAAAGAATGCACCACTCTAATGACGGAGCCGCCCGCATTGCTTCCACGGAAGCGATGCGCCAATAAGTGCAGCAATACAAACCCCCCCCCCCTCACACGACCATGCGATAAAATGTATGGATCTCTTCCCTTCTTGCATCCCTTCTAGTTTTGGTTTTGTTTGGTTTTTGCTATGGGTAACACAAAATCAATTCTCTTTCGATGATGCAACAATTAATTTCCATTTTCTTTTGGTTTTTTTTTTTTGGTTTGCCCCAATCCCATCTTCCCCCTTCTTTCTGCGTCCCATTGCGAACACTGCTTTTGTGTCTTTCTTGGTTTCCAGTTTTCTTAACCTTTCTCGCTGAGTGAGTCGTTATGTTTGGTTTGTTTTACGACACAGCATATGTTTCTTTTTTGTTGTCTGTTCTTCGGACGTACCTTTCGTTTTCGCCCCGTTGCTTACCTTCACTTACCTTGCGAAGGGTGTAGGTTTATGCTTAAAATGGATTGGCTACCCTGACTACTGATATCGATTACGAAACGGTTACTAACTACAGAACAGATCAATGTCAAAACAGAACACCTCCATCATGTCACGATTGAACGTTTCGGTTGCTCACACGATTTCTTTATTTCCCCCTTTTCCCTCTGTTTATTGTACAATTTTCTCGCTTGTTTTCCTTTTAATTTCGATCTCGCTCTCTCACTCTCTCTCTATCTGTCCCTTTCTCTTTATCGCTCTTGTAAGTGAAAAAAGTTTATCCCGGTGTTTATCTCACTGTGTTTGTGATAGTTGGTTAAATTCGGCACTGTTACGTTTTGGTTTTACTATTTTGTTGAACTGCAGTAAAATTGTTAGCGTAACTTAAGTAGGATTTAAGTTTGACGTTGATTCTATTAGAAACTATTTTTAGAGCTCACTTAGACTGGTTTCGAGTTTAGTTCGTTTTTGTTAGTGGATTTAGTGTAATATCAAAACACCCACACGTACACTCGTCCACATAGATTTACCTGATACAAGCAAGGAATCGATGTGTTTTTTTTTTCAATTTATTTTGCTCTTTCTTCATTACTAATAACTAATAACAAGTTATGAGAGAGACAAAACAATTATTACCTACAAACTGGACAGCAAAATTTCCCTGCCATCATTTCCGTTATGTTCCCGGCGCCCTTGTGCTGTGTTCGCCATTTGTTTTGAAAATATTATAATCACCTACCTACGTCATAGCTGCCAACCACACCCCCCACCTCTTTTTCATGCATTGTGTGCTCACGAATGTTAGTGCACATGTTAGAAACGTATACCATCATTCCTACTACTACTACTACTCCTTTGCGTTTGTTTTACACGGCTTAGATTTATACAGCATAACCTCATCTTCATATCGAAGTTGTTTCTCTCGGCGGCTCTTTCTCTCTCTCTCTACCATCTTCATCTTGTTACTAATCATCATCCTTCATTCACTCATGCACCACCAAAAGTTACATGATCGAGTGTCGGGCGCTGCTGTGAGATTTAACCGTTTGGCTGACACTTGGCGAAGTTCCAGTCGCTCCCGCATTGCTTCCTAGATTATGCGCATTCCGCAAAAACGGAGAAAAAACGATTCAACTATCATACAAATTAGCATTTCATTCCTCGGAACCTGCGCTCTGCCTTCCAACCACTCCGTCTCTATCGATACCGCACACATTTGCTACTTTGAGGTCGGTCTGGATATTTTCCTTTCAAATCATATTTCGTTGTCCGCCGTGTTTATGGCAGCTTGTGGTTAAGCTTTCCATTCTTTTTTCTTTGATTTGTGTGTGTGTGTGAGTGTGTGCGCGCGTTTGGAAGCATTCCTCCGCATCATATGGCTTCTTCGGTTCAGCTACTCGAGCCCAAACGGTACCACACCACAGTGCCGCGAGCTCTCCATTTCAAATCGAGCCAAAGTGTCCTTCTGCGGCTCCTCATCACGCGCGTTGATCATGCAACAACAACACCAAATGGCATCATCCGAATTCTGTTGCTTCCTGCTAGGGCATACGCATTCGCGTGGGCAATTTCTTTCCTTTGCCAATGTGGCGCGTACCGCCATCCTGGTGGGTGCGCATAATTCCAATAACGGTCAGTAAGGAGGGCGTTAGTCCACCATCACCACCACCACCACCAGCCCTAGTCAACTTGCATCGATCGTGCACTTCATGGAAATTTGTAGCAAACAATCATACAACATGCTGTTCCACCACCTTAGCATACATATTTAAGCACACACAACCACACACACACACACATACTCACATACAAACATACGCAAACACATTACACTGACCATATATAGTACTGCGACTTTAGCCTTTTTTTGTTTTAGATGTGTGCAGCTTGTTTGATGCAGGCCATCATAATTCAATGTACGAGTGTGTGTGTTTGTATTTTTTCTTTCGCTCTGTTCCCGAAGTTGCAAATAGCAACAGGCTGTGCACAAGCATCTTTGGGAGACAGTTTCATCAACCGATTGGCATACTGAACGTGCAGAAGTAAAACAAGGGCTTCACCAAGAAACCCGCAGCTGCTGCTAGGTGTTATCGCTCAGCGTAGTTTTTTTATCATTAGAATCCATGTATCCGAGTGGCCCAAAGTGGCTCATCATCATTCATTTCATCCACACAGTTCTGGAATGCTTAAGGGTTTCTTCGTGCAGCGGGATCATGCACACACCCCGTTTTCATTACGCATAGAGGCGCCAGCACATTTAAGCCAGCCGCAAGGATAGTGAGCTTTTATTTTCGCTCCATAGTTCAATCTTCCTCCGAAACCCGCCCCCACCCACCGCCCTCTGCTCTAATTTTGCTGTTCCTGCAGAATCGATTTTTTGGACGCGTCCAACGTGTGTCCTTCGGTCGGTGATTGCACAACCGCCTACGCGAGGTGTGTAGGGCTTCCCGCGGACACTCAGTGGTGATGGGAGACAAAGGGGGGGGGGGGAGGGGGAGAATGAACAAAGCCACCTTTTCTCAGCGGACTGTCGCACGAAACGGCCAGCCGCCCTTAGAACAGCCGTGGCTGTGGCCAACGTCGAACGGTCTAATCCTCTTACGAAAGCTAGCATGCGGAAGTGTTGCCAGCGTGCTGGGCACGGACATGTCACGGCAGGCAGGACGGCAGGGAACTTAGGGGGAGGGGTAACCATAGGCAGCACGGAAACGAGACATCGCGTAAAATAGATTCCCCATGCGCTGGGCGCGGAGCCCGTAGCAAACGTAGCCGTTAGTTGCGTTGGTAGCTTCGATCGAGTAGGAGCTCTTGTGTGGCGTAGGTTCGGTTAGGTGTTAATGCAATAAGAGCTCTAAATTCACTGTACGTGCAACAGTGTAGTGATCGCCGTCTCGCGGGATAGATCCAATACAGCATAAGTTTTGTGAAAATTACAGCTCCACAAGGTTGATAGCAGAATATTGTGCCAGCTCAAGTGTGTTGCGCATTTTATCGTCCCGTAATTGTTATCCATCGATTCATCAGTGCCGACGGTGCAGTACGGTGTAGATCTTGTAGAAAAGACAGTCAGCTTAACGGTAAGCAACTATTGATACCAACCTCAAATCGTTCCAAAATGGCACCTGCAAGGCAAACAGTACGATCGATAGAGTAGAATGGCAGATCTTGCATAGTTCAACGAGTGATATTGGCAATTGGTTTGTTTTTCGTACGGAATGGGAAACAGCTTAAATAGAGTTTTACAAAGTTTTAGAACTACTAACTTTAGTGCTAAAATCGTTAAGCATGCTGAACCAATAGTTAGCAAGACGATGTGCATATCCGTTGAGCAGTTATGAGCGTAATAGTCCAACAGTCGTGCATCTATTGTAGTTATCGTTCGACGTACTGTAATCTTAATCTGTACTGTAATTTTAATCGTTACAAAGCAACAATCATGTGTTTAGAGTTCCTTATTTCGCTTATGATTTAGAAGCCAATATTTTTTCGTCCTAAATGGCAATGATGGGCCTGTCTCTTGGTGCAGTCGTCAACTCGTAACAATATGCCAGTGAAGGGCTCAAACCCCAAATTGACCGTACCCCCATACGTAGGACTGACTATCATGCTATGGGTAAATCAAGAAGTCACTGAAAGCCAAGCCCACTATCGGTATAGACAGACCTTGACCGACAGCGGTAGTTGTGCCATAGAAGAAGAAGAAGAAGAAGAAGAAATGGGAATGATAATTTCCTAACGATAGGGATCTACCCTCGAATACGTAGGGTGCAATTTTATCATGTCAAAATTGTATCATGTTGCCACCATCCATTTAATGTGTTTTACGTTCCCTTATTGCGCCGTTTCCCCTTTCTGTGGAAGTTCCGTTTGGAAGATTCCTATAGTGTTTTAGCTAACCTGCTACTGACTGGAACTAGAATCCGATTTGTGTGCGAGTAAAGGTCAACATTGAACGGTGGCCGACATTGAGATGTTGAAGTCTTTTGTTTCAAACTCTCTTTTTTTCTCCCTCTCTCTCTCTCTCTCTCGCTCTTTGTGGTGTTTCACTCACTCGTTTTTTTACTTGGCTACTTTCTTTTTGGCTCCTGGTTTGCTTTTCGTTTCCCAATTGGATGTACCGTTTATTGTTTCCATACTTAATTTTGCAATGCTTCAATTCCCCTTGTCACTTTTCAAAAGTAATCCTACGGCAAAAAGCAATTACAGCGGGCTTGAAACTGTGAGGAACACGAAGAGGTGCTGCACAAAATTAGTGCTTCACCCATACAAACACACACACACACATACACCCACGCAGGCACTGCATAATTTTGTCGGGGCAACTTTTGGCAAGCCCAAACATAAGGATAATACTCACAATTTCAAAACCATGTTATTGTGCATTCTATCTCTGCTTTTGGTGTTTTAGTAAATTGATTTGATTTAATCTAATGATTTCGAAAGCAAATTCTAAAGTCACTCCCTCCCAACAAAGCTCAATATTGTTTCTGCGGAGAACTGCTCATAAGTGTTTCGTATTCGTTTCGTGCAACTCATCCAAACCTGTACATACATAACGTCACATAACGACAACCGTAACACGTACACAGAACATGAACATGAAATTTACATCCTTACTCTTTTACTCACCACTCAACACGAATGGGGGCAAGCATATTAAAAACGAAAAAAACACACACACTTATTCACGCAACCAGAGCGTGAAAACATACATCCATCTATGCTGGTCTCTGCTTGTAATAATGTGACCGGTCCTAATGGTTTCACTAATACAGAAGGAGGTGCTTTACCTTATCGCCGGTTTCTCTACCAATCACCATACCCTTACCACACCACGTGCTCAGCTCATCCATTGCGTCGTTATAATCCATTTTGTCGAACATATCTGTACTTCACCTTTCTTTTCCTCTGATCCTTATTAAATTGTTATGATTAATTACACGCTGCATACCAATGCTCTTACCTGTGGTGGATTTTTCGATACTCAAACATACCTTATACGGTCACGTATCTGCTGGTGTTTCACAATTCGAAATCCAACCCAACGTCAACTATTACACACTAATTGGTCAAATTTGTCTGTGATGTGAAACCGTGTGCGCACAAAACCCCGGTGGCTACTTCTCTTCTCGTAACACAAAACACACACACGGTCGCACCACCCCAGAGGATGCAAACTCTTCCGTGCCCGATGACATGTCGACGACCGATTTCGAAGCATTCCGCGAGTACCACTGGTTGGATACGCCGGATGCGGCCGGTCCGGCCGGGCAGCGGTACGGGTTGGCCAGAACGTCCACACCGATCCGTGACGCAACGGTGGCCGCCGGCGTGACGCTCGCGTCACTGGAGGATTTGGATACGCTCAGTCCACTGTCGGCGGGTGAGGCGAGTGATGGGCGAAAGTTGGCGCTTCCGGAGGAGGCAGGAAGTGGCACAGGCGATGAGGGTGGTACCATCGACGCATCGGCGAGCGCTGTCAGATCGTCGCGCAAGCACTTTAACCTTGACCTGGACATGGACGTAACCTCGACCAAGACGACGACGACCGCGACTTCGACGACTACGGCGACCAAGGCACGCAAGACGACGACGTTCGAGAAGAGCTTCAAGCCGGAAAGCCACTCGAACCGCGGCACTTCACCCATGGACGAGGTGGTGGAGTCGCCCGACAGCGTGCACAGTACGCGGTTCGGGCGCGGCGAGTCGCCCGCGATCAGGCTCGTGATAGGCCGGAAGGAGATCAAAACGTCCGACACGTCGGCGATAACCGAAAGCCGCCTGACGGTGTACGGCCACAAGGATGTGGAGATATCGATCAGTTCCCAATCGACGATCAGTCTGACGACGACGCACACTTCCAAAGATGGTCGCGACAAGACGACGGAAGTAAGTTCAAGCGGCGGCGAGGTAAAGGAGGTAAGCAGCGGCAAGCGGTACAAACAGTTCAAGCTGGTGGACGATCCCGACTCGGAGCAAACCGAGCGTAAGCGGGACGAGGCAGTATCGTTTTCGAAGAAGAAGAGCGTGTACCTGTTCGGAAGCTTCGATTCCAGCAGTGGATCGCCCATCACCGAGACGAGCGTCTCGCAGCATGTGACGGATACGGGCATATCGCTGACGAGAGGTTTCACCGAAACCATGACCTCGCCCGGTGTCATATCGTCCTCCGTCGAGGAGAAGAACAAAAAGGTAAGCATCATTACCGATACGGCTGTTGATGTGGAAATTGAGGAACTGGAACTTACCGATGCTGGCCTGAGCCCTATTCTTCCGGATGAGGCGGACGTAACTGCGGATTTCCAGTTGGCCGAGGAAGATGTGCACTTTGCGCACACGGGCACGAGTCCGATGGACTTCGAAGAGCATTCGGTATCGGCAGCGCTGGACACTTCCGAAGCGGCCACGCTGACCGATCGCGTAGAGACAAAGGATGCGTCGAACAGCCCGCTGGATGTGCATATCACTTCCATCCTCAAGCGCGACGTCAGCAAGCTGACCGACGAAGAGTTGCTGACGGGTCGCCGAGGATCGGGCGACGTGAAGGCAAAAATAAAAATGCTGGAGCAAAGCTCCAAAGCACATAGTGCACAAAGCTCACCCAAGAAGAAGGTTGAGTTTGAAGAACATCAACTGAAGCACGACAGACAGGACTCGCCGAAACGGCAGAAGGCATCGGGTAAAATAACGGAGCTGCGCAAGATATTTGGCGAAGAGGAAGAACCGGTCGAGTCGAATGTTATGTCGGAGTCAATTCCGCCTATTCAGGAGGTAATCAAGCAACTGGAAAAGAGAATAGCAGTTAAACAGGTAGAGAGTTCTGCTCGCGCTGAAGTGTTTACCAAACGTGCTGAAGTGGACGTTGAAGATTTAACGTCCCAGATAATACCCGTAAAGGTTTCAGAACCCCAGGAGCCAATAGTAGAAAAAGACCAACAAATATCAAAGCTAGTACGCGGTGTTCAAAGCCTCGGCATGCGAGAGCAAAGTACTAAGCAACTCGAGCAAGAGCGACGTAATGTAGAGCTAAGAGCAGCCATCAATGAACCGGTTTGCGAGAAGCTTGCTGAGCGCAAGATCGTTACCGATCTAGTGAAGGACGAGCTGGATAGTGAAGATAATGAACTAAGAAAAACAAATGATCTTATAAAAATGTTTGAGATGAAACGAACTACTTCTGAGGAGGCTATTAAAGCAAGCCCAAAACGAAAGCAATTAAGCGCTGTTAGTCAGAAAATGTCTACCACTTATCTGGCGCCAATGGTTTGTGATACAGATAAACCTACTGAGAAAATTGATGAGGTAGATTTTGTTAAAATAGAGACAAATGGGCAAGTTAACACGTTCAATGATGATCAGCCTCCTGTAACGAATCTTTCAGCTGCCGCTGAATGTGTGATAGATGAAGAATATAGAATGAAAAATATTCAAGAGCTCAAGGCCAGATTTGAAACCATGCAAGAAGCCAATCAAACCTATATTAAAACACAATCTCAAGAAAAGCCATCAAGCACAAAACATACTGCTACAGCAATTTCGTTCGAAACCATCACGCATCAAAAACCACAATTAGGGGAAGCTACCAAAAAACGCACGAAACGTGAAATCTGTAAACTTGATAACAACATAATTAAACAATTTGAAACAACTGAATGGTCCGCTACTGAACAACACCAAGAACGGACAGAAAAACAAGAAAAATATAATGAAATTGATAACGCTCAAGAAAACACGAAACAAGCACAAGACGTGCAACGTGAAACCACATTCAACAAAGCACATATTCTCAAAACACAGACAACAGCAGCTCTAACACAGAGTTCAGATATGACCAAGCAGAAGCTGATAAAAACTGAGATATTAAAAGAACTGGAACAAAGCAAAATGGGACACGAAAAACAGCCAGAGCCATCGGAGTCTGTGTCTGAGGTTGTTGAAAAGGAACTGACCGAAGATACCGAGCTGGTCGAGGCAAAGGTTATCGAGACCGTAGTCGAGAAGGTTGAGGCCAAGGTTATCGAGACCGTAGTCGAGAAGGTTGAGGCCAAGCCAGATGACAAGCCAGAACAAGACGAACAGCCAGAGCCATCGGAGCCTGTATCTGAGGTTGTTGAAAAGGAACTGACCGAAGATACCGAGCTGGTCGAGGCAAAGGTTATCGAGACCGTAGTCGAGAAGGTTGAGGCCAAGCCAGATGACAAGCCAGAACAAGACGAACAGCCAGAGCCATCGGAGCCTGTGTCTGAGGTTGTTGAGAAGGAACTGACCGAAGATACCGAGCTGGTCGAGGCAAAGGTTATCGAGACCGTAGTCGAGAAGGTTGAGGCCAAGGTTATCGAGACCGTAGTCGAGAAGGTTGAGGCCAAGCCAGATGACAAGCCAGAACAAGACGAACAGCCAGAGCCATCGGAGCCTGTGTCTGAGGTTGTTGAAAAGAAACTGACCGAAGATACCGAGCTGGTCGAGGCAAAGGTTATCGAGACCGTAGTCGAGAAGGTTGAGGCCAAGGTTATCGAGACCATAGTCGAGAAGGTTGAGGCCAAGCCAAATGACAAGCCAGAACAAGACGAACAGCCAGAGCCATCGGAGCCTGTGTCTGAGGTTGTTGAAAAGGAACTGACCGAAGATACCGAGCTGGTCGAGGCAAAGGTTATCGAGACCGTAGTCGAGAAGGTTGAGGCCAAGCCAGATGACAAGCCAGAACAAGACGAACAGCCAGAGCCATCGGAGCCTGTGTCTGAGGTTGTTGAAAAGGAACTGACCGAAGATACCGAGCTGGTCGAGGCAAAGGTTATCGAGACCGTAGTCGAGAAGGTTGAGGCCAAGCCAGATGACAAGCCAGAACAAGACGAACAGCCAGAGCCATCGGAGCCTGTGTCTGAGGTTGTTGAAAAGAAACTGACCGAAGATACCGAGCTGGTCGAGGCAAAGGTTATCGAGACCGTAGTCGAGAAGGTTGAGGCCAAGCCAGATGACAAGCCAGAACAAGACGAACAGCCAGAGCCATCGGAGCCTGTGTCTGAGGTTGTTGAAAAGGAACTGACCGAAGATACCGAGCTGATCGAGGCAAAGGTTATCGAGACCGTAGTCGAGAAGGTTGAGGCCAAGGTTATCGAGACCGTAGTCGAGAAGGTTGAGGCCAAGCCAGATGACAAGCCAGAACAAGACGAACAGCCAGAGCCATCGGAGCCTGTGTCTGAGGTTGTTGAAAAGGAACTGACCGAAGATACCGAGCTGGTCGAGGCAAAGGTTATCGAGACCGTAGTCGAGAAGGTTGAGGCAAAGGTTATCGAGACCGTAGTCGAGAAGGTTGAGGCCAAGCCAGATGACAAGCCAGAACAAGACGAACAGCCAGAGCCATCGGAGCCTGTGTCTGAGGTTGTTGAAAAGGAACTGACCGAAGATACCGAGCTGGTCGAGGCAAAGGTTATCGAGACCGTAATCGAGAAGGTAGAGGCAAAGGTTATCGAGACCGTAGTCGAGAAGGTTGAGGCCAAGGTTATCGAGACCGTAGTCGAGAAGGTTGAGGCCAAGCCAGATGACAAGCCAGAACAAGACGAACAGCCAGAGCCATCGGAGGCTGTGTCTGAGGTTGTTGAAAAGGAACTAACCGAAGATACCGAGCTGGTCGAGGCAAAGGTTATCGAGACCGTAGTCGAGAAGGTTGAAGCCAAGCCAGATGACAAGCCAGAACAAGACGAACAGCCAGAGCCATCGGAGCCTGTGTCTGAGGTTGTTGAAAAGGAACTGACCGAAGATACCGAGCTGGTCGAGGTAAAGGATATCGAGACCGTAGTCGAGAAGGTTGAGGCCAAGCCAGATGACAAGCCAGAACAAGATGAACAGCCAGAGCCATCGGAGCCTGTGTCTGAGGTTGTTGAAAAGGAACTGACGGAAGATACCGAGCTGATCGAGGCCAAGGTTATCGAGACCGTAGTGGAGAAGGTTGAGGCCAAGCCAGATGACAAGCCAGAACAAGACGAACAGCCAGAGCCATCGGAGCCTGTGTCTGAGGTTGTTGAAAAGGAACTGACCAAAGATACCGAGCTGGTCGAGGCAAAGGTTATCGAGACCGTAGTCGAGAAGGTTGAGGCAAAGGTTATCGAGACCGTAGTCGAGAAGGTTGAGGCCAAGCCAGATGACAAGCCAGAACAAGACGAACAGCCAGAGCCATCGGAGCCTGTATCTGAGGTTGTTGAAAAGGAACTGACCGAAGATACCGAGCTGATCGAGTTCAAGGTTATCGAGACCGTAGTCGAGAAGGTTGAGGCCAAGCCAGATGACAAGCCAGAACAAGACGAACAGCCAGAGCCATCGGAGCCTGTATCTGAGGTTGTTGAAACGAAACTGACCGAAGATACCGAGCTGGTCGAGGCAAAGGTTATCGAGACCGTAGTCGAGAAGGTTGAGGCAAAGGTTATCGAGACCGTAGTCGAGAAGGTTGAGGCCAAGCCAGATGACAAGCCAGAACAAGACGAACAGCCAGAGCCATTGGAGCCTGTGTCTGAGGTTGTTGAAAAGGAACTGACCGAAGATACCGAGCTGGTCGAGGCAAAGGTTATCGAGACCGTAGTCGAGAAGGTTGAGGCAAAGGTTATCGAGACCGTAGTCGAGAAGGTTGAGGCCAAGCCAGATGACAAGCCAGAACAAGACGAACAGCCAGAGCCATCGGAGCCTGTGTCTGAGGTTGTTGAAAAGGAACTGACCGAAGATACCGAGCTGATCGAGGCCAAGGTTATCGAGACCGTAGTCGAGAAGGTTGAGGCCAAGCCAGATGACAAGCCAGAACAAGACGAACAGCCAGAGCCATCGGAGCCTGTGTCTGAGGTTGTTGAAAAGGAACTGACGGAAGATACCGAGCTGGTCGAGGCAAAGGTTATCGAGACCGTAGTCGAGAAGGTTGAGGCAAAGGTTATCGAGACCGTAGTCGAGAAGGTTGAGGCCAAGCCAGATGACAAGCCAGAACAAGACGAACAGCCAGAGCCATCGGAGCCTGTGTCTGAGGTTGTTGAAAAGGAACTGACCGAAGATACCGAGCTGGTCGAGGCAAAGGTTATCGAGACCGTAGTCGAGAAGGTTGAGGCAAAGGTTATCGAGACCGTAGTCGAGAAAGTTGAGGCCAAGTCAGATGACAAGCCAGAACAAGACGAACAGCCAGAGCCATCGGAGCCTGTGTCTGAGGTTGTTGAAAAGGAACTGACCGAAGATACCGAGCTGGTCGAGGCAAAGGTTATCGAGACCGTAATCGAGAAGGTTGAGGCAAAGGTTATCGAGACCGTAGTCGAGAAGGTTGAGGCAAAGGTTATCGAGACCGTAGTCGAGAAGGTTGAGGCCAAGTCAGATGACAAGCCAGAACAAGACGAACAGCCAGAGCCATCGGAGCCTGTGTCTGAGGTTGTTGAAAAGGAACTGACCGAAGATACCGAGCTGGTCGAGGCAAAGGTTATCGAGACCGTAGTCGAGAAGGTTGAGGCAAGGGTTATCGAGACCGTAGTCGAGAAGGTTGAGGCCAAGCCAGATGACAAGCTAGAACAAGACGAACAGCCAGAGCCATCGGAGCCAGTGTCTGAGGTTGTTGAAAAGGAACTGACCGAAGATACCGAGCTGGTCGAGGCAAAGGTTATCGAGACCGTAGTCGAGAAGGTTGAGGCCAAGCCAGATGACAAGCCAGAACAAGACGAACAGCCAGAGCCATCGGAGCCAGTGTCTGAGGTTGTTGAAAAGGAACTGACCGAAGATACCGAGCTGGTCGAGGCAAAGGTTATCGAGACCGTAGTCGAGAAGGTTGAGGCCAAGCCAGATGACAAGCCAGAACAAGACGAACAGCCAGAGCCATCGGAGCCTGTGTCTGAGGTTGTTGAAAAGAAACTGACCGAAGATACCGAGCTGGTCGAGGTAAAGGATATCGAGACCGTAGTCGAGAAGGTTGAGGCCAAGGTTATCGAGACCGTAGTCGAGAAGGTTGAGGCCAAGCCAGATGACAAGCCAGAACAAGACGAACAGCCAGAGCCATCGGAGCCTGTGTCTGAGGTTGTTGAAAAGGAACTGACCGAAGATACCGAGCTGGTCGAGGCAAAGGTTATCGAGACCGTAGTCGAGAAGGTTGAGGCAAGGGTTATCGAGACCGTAGTCGAGAAGGTTGAGGACAAGCCAGATGACAAGCTAGAACAAGACGAACAGCCAGAGCCATCGGAGCCAGTGTCTGAGGTTGTTGAAAAGGAACTGACCGAAGATACCGAGCTGGTCGAGGCAAAGGTTATCGAGACCGTAGTCGAGAAGGTTGAGGCCAAGCCAGATGACAAGCCAGAACAAGACGAACAGCCAGAGCCATCGGAGCCTGTGTCTGAGGTTGTTGAAAAGGAACTGACCGAAGATACCGAGCTGGTCGAGGCAAAGGTTATCGAGACCGTAGTCGAGAAGGTTGAGGCCAAGCCAGATGACAAGCCAGAACAAGACGAACAGCCAGAGCCATCGGAGCCTGTGTCTGAGGTTGTTGAAAAGAAACTGACCGAAGATACCGAGCTGGTCGAGGTAAAGGATATCGAGACCGTAGTCGAGAAGGTTGAGGCCAAGGTTATCGAGACCGTAGTCGAGAAGGTTGAGGCCAAGCCAGATGACAAGCCAGAACAAGACGAACAGCCAGAGCCATCGGAGCCTGTGTCTGAGGTTGTTGAAAAGGAACTGACCGAAGATACCGAGCTGGTCGAGGCAAAGGTTATGGAGACCGTAGTCGAGAAGGTTGAGGCCAAGCCAGATGACAAGCCAGAACAAGACGAACAGCCAGAGCCATCGGAGCCTGTGTCTGAGGTTGTTGAAAAGGAACTGACCGAAGATACCGAGCTGGTCGAGGTAAAGGATATCGAGACCGTAGTCGAGAAGGTTGAGGCCAAGGTTATCGAGACCGTAGTCGAGAAGGTTGAGGCCAAGCCAGATGACAAGCCAGAACAAGACGAACAGCCAGAGCCATCGGAGGCTGTGTCTGAGGTTGTTGAAAAGGAACTGACGGAAGATACCGAGCTGGTCGAGGCAAAGGTTATCGAGCCCGTAGTCGAGAAGGTTGAGGCCAAGCCAGATGACAAGCCAGAACAAGACGAACAGCCAGAACCATCGGAGCCTGTGTCTGAGGTTGTTGAAAAGGAACTGACCGAAGATACCGAGCTGGTCGAGGCAAAGGTTATCGAGACCGTAGTCGAGAAGGTTGAGGCCAAGGTTATCGAGACCGTAGTCGAGAAGGTTGAGGCCAAGCCAGATGACAAGCCAGAACAAGACGAACAGCCAGAGCCATCGGAGCCTGTGTCTGAGGTTGTTGAAAAGGAACTGACCGAAGATACCGAGCTGGTCGAGGCAAAGGTTATGGAGACCGTAGTCGAGAAGGTTGAGGCAAGGGTTATCGAAACCGTAGTCGAGAAGGTTGAGGCCAAGCCAGATGACAAGCCAGAACAAGACGAACAGCCAGAACCATCGGAGCCTGTGTCTGAGGTTGTTGAAAAGGAACTGACCGAAGATACCGAGCTGGTCGAGGCAAAGGTTATCGAGACCGTAGTCGAGAAGGTTGAGGCCAAGGTTATCGAGACCGTAGTCGAGAAGGTTGAGGCCAAGCCAGATGACAAGCCAGAACAAGACGAACAGCCAGAGCCATCGGAGCCAGTGTCTGAGGTTGTTGAAAAGGAACTGACCGAAGATACCGAGCTGGTCGAGGCAAAGGTTATCGAGACCGTAGTCGAGAAGGTTGAGGCCAAGCCAGATGACAAGCCAGAACAAGACGAACAGCCAGAGCCATCGGAGCCTGTGTCTGAGGTTGTTGAAAAGGAACTGACCGAAGATACCGAGCTGGTCGAGGCAAAGGTCATCGAGACCGTAGTCGAGAAGATTAAAGAAAAGGTTAGCGAGACCGTAGTCAAGAAGGTTGAGGCCAAGTCAGATGACAAGCCAGAACAAGACGAACAGCCAGAGCCATCGGAGGCTGTGTCTGAGGTTGTTGAAAAGGAACTGACCGAAGATACCGAGCTGGTCGAGGCAAAGGTTATCGAGACCGTAGTCGAGAAGGTTGAGGCAAAGGTTATCGAGACCGTAGTCGAGAAGGTTGAGGCCAAGCCAGATGACAAGCCAGAACAAGACGAACAGCCAGAGCCATCGGAGCCTGTGTCTGAGGTTGTTGAAAAGGAACTGACCGAAGATACCGAGCTGGTCGAGGCAAAGGTTATCGAGACCGTAATCGAGAAGGTAGAGGCAAAGGTTATCGAGACCGTAGTCGAGAAGGTTGAGGCCAAGGACATCGAGACCGTAGTCGAGAAGGTTGAGGCCAAGCCAGATGACAAGCCAGAACAAGACGAACAGCCAGAGCCATCGGAGCCTGTGTCTGAGGTTGTTGAAAAGGAACTGACGGAAGATACCGAGCTGGTCGAGGCAAAGGTTATCGAGACCGTAGTCGATAAGGTTGAGGCCAAGGTTATCGAGACCGTAGTCGAGAAGGTTGAGGCCAAGCCAGATGACAAGCCAGAACAAGACGAACAGCCAGAGCCATCGGAGCCTGTGTCTGAGGTTGTTGAAAAGGAACTGACCGAAGATACCGAGCTGGTCGAGGCAAAGGTCATCGAGACCGTAGTCGAGAAGATTAAAGAAAAGGTTAGCGAGACCGTAGTCGAGAAGGTTGAGGCCAAGCCAGATGACAAGCCAGAACAAGACGAACAGCCAGAGCCATCGGAGCCAGTGTCTGAGGTTGTTGAAAAGGAACTGACCGAAGATACCGAGC
Source organism: Anopheles arabiensis (assembly GCF_016920715.1). NCBI lineage: Eukaryota > Metazoa > Arthropoda > Insecta > Diptera > Culicidae > Anopheles > Anopheles arabiensis. The sequence continues at coordinate 18,163,054 of NC_053517.1, forward strand.
TGGTCGAGGCAAAGGTTATCGAGACCGTAGTCGAGAAGGTTGAGGCCAAGCCAGATGACAAGCCAGAACAAGACGAACAGCCAGAGCCATCGGAGCCTGTGTCTGAGGTTGTTGAAAAGAAACTGACCGAAGATACCGAGCTGGTCGAGGTAAAGGATATCGAGACCGTAGTCGAGAAGGTTGAGGCCAAGGTTATCGAGACCGTAGTCGAGAAGGTTGAGGCCAAGCCAGATGACAAGCCAGAACAAGACGAACAGCCAGAGCCATCGGAGCCTGTGTCTGAGGTTGTTGAAAAGGAACTGACCGAAGATACCGAGCTGGTCGAGGCAAAGGTTATTGAGACCGTAGTCGAGAAGGTTGAGGCCAAGCCAGATGACAAGCCAGAACAAGACGAACAGCCAGAGCCATCGGAGCCTGTGTCTGAGGTTGTTGAAAAGGAACTGACCGAAGATACCGAGCTGGTCGAGGTAAAGGATATCGAGACCGTAGTCGAGAAGGTTGAGGCCAAGGTTATCGAGACCGTAGTCGAGAAGGTTGAGGCCAAGCCAGATGACAAGCCAGAACAAGACGAACAGCCAGAGCCATCGGAGGCTGTGTCTGAGGTTGTTGAAAAGGAACTGACGGAAGATACCGAGCTGGTCGAGGCAAAGGTTATCGAGCCCGTAGTCGAGAAGGTTGAGGCCAAGCCAGATGACAAGCCAGAACAAGACGAACAGCCAGAACCATCAGAGCCTGTGTCTGAGGTTGTTGAAAAGGAACTGACCGAAGATACCGAGCTGGTCGAGGCAAAGGTTATCGAGACCGTAGTCGAGAAGGTTGAGGCCAAGGTTATCGAGACCGTAGTCGAGAAGGTTGAGGCCAAGCCAGATGACAAGCCAGAACAAGACGAACAGCCAGAGCCATCGGAGCCTGTGTCTGAGGTTGTTGAAAAGGAACTGACCGAAGATACCGAGCTGGTCGAGGCAAAGGTTATGGAGACCGTAGTCGAGAAGGTTGAGGCAAGGGTTATCGAAACCGTAGTCGAGAAGGTTGAGGCCAAGCCAGATGACAAGCCAGAACAAGACGAACAGCCAGAACCATCGGAGCCTGTGTCTGAGGTTGTTGAAAAGGAACTGACCGAAGATACCGAGCTGGTCGAGGCAAAGGTTATCGAGACCGTAGTCGAGAAGGTTGAGGCCAAGGTTATCGAGACCGTAGTCGAGAAGGTTGAGGCCAAGCCAGATGACAAGCCAGAACAAGACGAACAGCCAGAGCCATCGGAGCCAGTGTCTGAGGTTGTTGAAAAGGAACTGACCGAAGATACCGAGCTGGTCGAGGCAAAGGTTATCGAGACCGTAGTCGAGAAGGTTGAGGCCAAGCCAGATGACAAGCCAGAACAAGACGAACAGCCAGAGCCATCGGAGCCTGTGTCTGAGGTTGTTGAAAAGGAACTGACCGAAGATACCGAGCTGGTCGAGGCAAAGGTCATCGAGACCGTAGTCGAGAAGATTAAAGAAAAGGTTAGCGAGACCGTAGTCAAGAAGGTTGAGGCCAAGTCAGATGACAAGCCAGAACAAGACGAACAGCCAGAGCCATCGGAGGCTGTGTCTGAGGTTGTTGAAAAGGAACTGACCGAAGATACCGAGCTGGTCGAGGCAAAGGTTATCGAGACCGTAGTCGAGAAGGTTGAGGCAAAGGTTATCGAGACCGTAGTCGAGAAGGTTGAGGCCAAGCCAGATGACAAGCCAGAACAAGACGAACAGCCAGAGCCATCGGAGCCTGTGTCTGAGGTTGTTGAAAAGGAACTGACCGAAGATACCGAGCTGGTCGAGGCAAAGGTTATCGAGACCGTAATCGAGAAGGTAGAGGCAAAGGTTATCGAGACCGTAGTCGAGAAGGTTGAGGCCAAGGACATCGAGACCGTAGTCGAGAAGGTTGAGGCCAAGCCAGATGACAAGCCAGAACAAGACGAACAGCCAGAGCCATCGGAGGCTGTGTCTGAGGTTGTTGAAAAGGAACTGACGGAAGATACCGAGCTGGTCGAGGCAAAGGTTATCGAGACCGTAGTCGATAAGGTTGAGGCCAAGGTTATCGAGACCGTAGTCGAGAAGGTTGAGGCCAAGCCAGATGACAAGCCAGAACAAGACGAACAGCCAGAGCCATCGGAGCCTGTGTCTGAGGTTGTTGAAAAGGAACTGACCGAAGATACCGAGCTGGTCGAGGCAAAGGTCATCGAGACCGTAGTCGAGAAGATTAAAGAAAAGGTTAGCGAGACCGTAGTCGAGAAGGTTGAGGCCAAGCCAGATGACAAGCCAGAACAAGACGAACAGCCAGAGCCATCGGAGGCTGTGTCTGAGGTTGTTGAAAAGGAACTGACCGAAGATACCGAGCTGGTCGAGGCAAAGGTTATCGAGACCGTAGTCGAGAAGGTTGAGGCAAAGGTTATCGAGACCGTAGTCGAGAAGGTTGAGGCCAAGCCAGATGACAAGCCAGAACAAGACGAACAGCCAGAGCCATCGGAGCCTGTGTCTGAGGTTGTTGAAAAGGAACTGACCGAAGATACCGAGCTGGTCGAGGCAAAGGTTATCGAGACCGTAGTCCAGAAGGTTGAAGCCAAGCCAGATGACAAGCCAGAACAAGACGAACAGCCAGAGCCATCGGAGCCTGTGTCTGAGGTTGTTGAAAAGGAACTGACCGAAGATACCGAGCTGGTCGAGGCAAAGGTTATCGAGGCCGTAGTCGAGAAGGTTGAGGCAAAGGTTATCGAGACCGTAGTCGAGAAGGTTGAGGCCAAGCCAGATGACAAGCCAGAACAAGACGAACAGCCAGAGCCATCGGAGCCTGTGTCTGAGGTTGTTGAAAAGGAACTGACCGAAGATACCGAGCTGGTCGAGGCAAAGGTTATCGAGACCGTAATCGAGAAGGTAGAGGCCAAGGTTATCGAGACCGTAGTCGAGAAGGTTGAGGCCAAGGTTATCGAGACCGTAGTCGAGAAGGTTGAGGCCAAGCCAGATGACAAGCCAGAACAAGACGAACAGCCAGAGCCATCGGAGGCTGTGTCTGAGGTTGTTGAAAAGGAACTGACGGAAGATACCGAGCTGGTCGAGGCAAAGGTTATCGAGACCGTAGTCGAGAAGGTTGTGGCCAAGCCAGATGACAAGCCAGAACAAAACGAACAGCCAGAGCCATCGGAGCCTGTGTCTGAGGTTGTTGAAAAGGAACTGACCGAAGATACCGAGCTGATCGATGCCAAGGTTATCGAGACCGTAGTCGAGAAGGTTGAGGCCAAGCCAGATGACAAGCCAGAACAAGACGAACAGCCAGAGCCATCGGAGCCTGTGTCTGAGGTTGTTGAAAAGGAACTGACCGAAGATACCGAGCTGGTCGAGGCAAAGGTTATCGAGACCGTAGTCGAGAAGGTTGAGGCCAAGGTTATCGAGACCGTAGTCGAGAAGGTTGAGGCCAAGCCAGATGACAAGCCAGAACAAGACGAACAGCCAGAGCCATCGGAGCCTGTGTCTGAGGTTGTTGAAAAGGAACTGACCGAAGATACCGAGCTGGTCGAGGCAAAGGTTATCGAGACCGTAGTCAAGAAGGTTGAAGCCAAGCCAGATGACAAGCCAGAACAAGACGAACAGCCAGAGCCATCGGAGCCTGTGTCTGAGGTTGTTGAAAAGGAACTGACCGAAGATACCGAGCTGGTCGAGGCAAAGGTTATCGAGACCGTAGTCAAGAAGGTTGAAGCCAAGCCAGATGACAAGCCAGAACAAGACGAACAGCCAGAGCCATCGGAGCCTGTGTCTGAGGTTGTTGAAAAGGAACTGACCGAAGATACCGAGCTGGTCGAGGCAAAGGTTATCGAGACCGTAGTCGAGAAGGTTGAGGCCAAGCCAGATGACAAGCCAGAACAAGACGAACAGCCAGAGCCATCGCAGCCTGTGTCTGAGGTTGTTGAAAAGGAACTGACCGAAGATACCGAGCTGGTCGAGGCAAAGGTTATCGAGACCGTAGTCAAGAAGGTTGAAGCCAAGCCAGATGACAAGCCAGAACAAGACGAACAGCCAGAGCCATCGGAGCCTGTGTCTGAGGTTGTTGAAAAGGAACTGACCGAAGATACCGAGCTGGTCGAGGCAAAGGTTATCGAGACCGTAATCGAGAAGGTAGAGGCAAAGGTTATCGAGACCGTAGTCGAGAAGGTTGAGGCCAAGGTTATCGAGACCGTAGTCGAGAAGGTTGAGGCCAAGCCAGATGACAAGCCAGAACAAGACGAACAGCCAGAGCCATCGCAGCCTGTGTCTGAGGTTGTTGAAAAGGAACTAACCGAAGATACCGAGCTGGTCGAGGCAAAGGTTATCGAGACCGTAGTCGAGAAGGTTGAGGCCAAGCCAGATGACAAGCCAGAACAAGACGAACAGCCAGAGCCATCGCAGCCTGTGTCTGAGGTTGTTGAAAAGGAACTGACCGAAGATACCGAGCTGGTCGAGGCAAAGGTTATCGAGACCGTAGTCAAGAAGGTTGAAGCCAAGCCAGATGACAAGCCAGAACAAGACGAACAGCCAGAGCCATCGGAGCCTGTGTCTGAGGTTGTTGAAAAGGAACTGACCGAAGATACCGAGCTGGTCGAGGCAAAGGTTATCGAGACCGTAATCGAGAAGGTAGAGGCCAAGGTTATCGAGACCGTAGTCGAGAAGGTTGAGGCCAAGGTTATCGAGACCGTAGTCGAGAAGGTTGAGGCCAAGCCAGATGACAAGCCAGAACAAGACGAACAGCCAGAGCCATCGGAGCCTGTGTCTGAGGTTGTTGAAAAGGAACTGACCGAAGATACCGAGCTGGTCGAGGCAAAGGTTATCGAGACCGTAATCGAGAAGGTAGAGGCCAAGGTTATCGAGACCGTAGTCGAGAAGGTTGAGGCCAAGGTTATCGAGACCGTAGTCGAGAAGGTTGAGGCCAAGCCAGATGACAAGCCAGAACAAGACGAACAGCCAGAGCCATCGGAGGCTGTGTCTGAGGTTGTTGAAAAGGAACTGACCGAAGATACCGAGCTGGTCGAGGCAAAGGTTATCGAGACCGTAGTCGAGAAGGTTGAGGCCAAGCCAGATGACAAGCCAGAACAAGACGAACAGCCAGAGCCATCGGAGCCTGTGTCTGAGGTTGTTGAAAAGGAACTGACCGAAGATACCGAGCTGGTCGAGGCAAAGGATATCGAGACCGTAGTCGAGAAGGTTGAGGCCAAGGTTATCGAGACCGTAGTCGAGAAGGTTGAGGCCAAGCCAGATGACAAGCCAGAACAAGACGAACAGCCAGAGCCATCGGAGCCTGTGTCTGAGGTTGTTGAAAAGGAACTGACCGAAGATACCGAGCTGGTCGAGGCAAAGGTTATCGAGACCGTAGTCGAGAAGGTTGAGGCAAAGGTTATCGAGACCGTAGTCGAGAAGGTTGAGGCCAAGTCAGATGACAAGCCAGAACAAGACGAACAGCCAGAGCCATCGATAAGGAACTGACCGAAGATACCGAGCTGGTCGAGGCAAAGGTTATCGAGACCGTAATCGAGAAGGTAGAGGCAAAGGTTATCGAGACCGTAGTCGAGAAGGTTGAGGCCAAGGTTATCGAGACCGTAGTCGAGAAGGTTGAGGCCAAGCCAGATGACAAGCCAGAACAAGACGAACAGCCAGAGCCATCGGAGCCTGTGTCTGAGGTTGTTGAAAAGGAACTGACCGAAGATACCGAGCTGGTCGAGGCAAAGGTTATCGAGACCGTAGTCGAGAAGGTTGAGGCCAAGGTTATCGAGACCGTAGTCGAGAAGGTTGTGGCCAAGCCAGATGACAAGCCAGAACAAAACGAACAGCCAGAGCCATCGGAGCCTGTGTCTGAGGTTGTTGAAAAGGAACTGACCGAAGATACCGAGCTGGTCGAGGCAAAGGTTATCGAGACCGTAGTCAAGAAGGTTGAAGCCAAGCCAGATGACAAGCCAGAACAAGACGAACAGCCAGAGCCATCGGAGCCTGTGTCTGAGGTTGTTGAAAAGGAACTGACCGAAGATACCGAGCTGGTCGAGGCAAAGGTTATCGAGACCGTAGTCAAGAAGGTTGAAGCCAAGCCAGATGACAAGCCAGAACAAGACGAACAGCCAGAGCCATCGGAGCCTGTGTCTGAGGTTGTTGAAAAGGAACTGACCGAAGATACCGAGCTGGTCGAGGCAAAGGTTATCGAGACCGTAGTCGAGAAGGTTGAGGCCAAGCCAGATGACAAGCCAGAACAAGACGAACAGCCAGAGCCATCGGAGCCTGTGTCTGAGGTTGTTGAAAAGGAACTGACGGAAGATACCGAGCTGGTCGAGGCAAAGGTTATCGAGACCGTAATCGAGAAGGTAGAGGCAAAGGTTATCGAGACCGTAGTCGAGAAGGTTGAGGCCAAGGTTATCGAGACCGTAGTCGAGAAGGTTGAGGCCAAGCCAGATGACAAGCCAGAACAAGACGAACAGCCAGAGCCATCGGAGGCTGTGTCTGAGGTTGTTGAAAAGGAACTGACCGAAGATACCGAGCTGGTCGAGGCAAAGGTTATCGAGACCGTAGTCGAGAAGGTTGAGGCCAAGGTTATCGAAACCGTAGTCGAGAAGGTTGTGGCCAAGCCAGATGACAAGCCAGAACAAGACGAACAGCCAGAGCCATCGGAGCCTGTGTCTGAGGTTGTTGAAAAGGAACTGACCGAAGATACCGAGCTGGTCGAGGCAAAGGTTATCGAGACCGTAGTCGAGAAGGTTGAGGCCAAGGTTATCGAAACCGTAGTCGAGAAGGTTGTGGCCAAGCCAGATGACAAGCCAGAACAAAACGAACAGCCAGAGCCATCGGAGCCTGTGTCTGAGGTTGTTGAAAAGGAACTGACCGAAGATACCGAGCTGATCGAGGCCAAGGTTATCGAGACCGTAGTCGAGAAGGTTGAGGCCAAGCCAGATGACAAGCCAGAACAAGACGAACAGCCAGAGCCATCGGAGCCTGTGTCTGAGGTTGTTGAAAAGGAACTGACCGAAGATACCGAGCTGGTCGAGGCAAAGGTTATCGAGACCGTAGTCGAGAAGGTTGAGGCCAAGGTTATCGAGACCGTAGTCGAGAAGGTTGAGGCCAAGCCAGATGACAAGCCAGAACAAGACGAACAGCCAGAGCCATCGGAGCCTGTGTCTGAGGTTGTTGAAAAGGAACTGACCGAAGATACCGAGCTGGTCGAGGCAAAGGTTATCGAGACCGTAGTCAAGAAGGTTGAAGCCAAGCCAGATGACAAGCCAGAACAAGACGAACAGCCAGAGCCATCGGAGCCTGTGTCTGAGGTTGTTGAAAAGGAACTGACCGAAGATACCGAGCTGGTCGAGGCAAAGGTTATCGAGACCGTAGTCGAGAAGGTTGAGGCCAAGCCAGATGACAAGCCAGAACAAGACGAACAGCCAGAGCCATCGCAGCCTGTGTCTGAGGTTGTTGAAAAGGAACTGACCGAAGATACCGAGCTGGTCGAGGCAAAGGTTATCGAGACCGTAGTCAAGAAGGTTGAAGCCAAGCCAGATGACAAGCCAGAACAAGACGAACAGCCAGAGCCATCGGAGCCTGTGTCTGAGGTTGTTGAAAAGGAACTGACCGAAGATACCGAGCTGGTCGAGGCAAAGGTTATCGAGACCGTAATCGAGAAGGTAGAGGCCAAGGTTATCGAGACCGTAGTCGAGAAGGTTGAGGCCAAGGTTATCGAGACCGTAGTCGAGAAGGTTGAGGCCAAGCCAGATGACAAGCCAGAACAAGACGAACAGCCAGAGCCATCGGAGCCTGTGTCTGAGGTTGTTGAAAAGGAACTGACCGAAGATACCGAGCTGGTCGAGGCAAAGGTTATCGAGACCGTAATCGAGAAGGTAGAGGCCAAGGTTATCGAGACCGTAGTCGAGAAGGTTGAGGCCAAGGTTATCGAGACCGTAGTCGAGAAGGTTGAGGCCAAGCCAGATGACAAGCCAGAACAAGACGAACAGCCAGAGCCATCGGAGCCTGTGTCTGAGGTTGTTGAAAAGGAACTGACCGAAGATACCGAGCTGGTCGAGGCAAAGGTTATCGAGACCGTAGTCGAGAAGGTTGAGGCCAAGCCAGATGACAAGCCAGAACAAGACGAACAGCCAGAGCCATCGGAGCCTGTGTCTGAGGTTGTTGAAAAGGAACTGACCGAAGATACCGAGCTGGTCGAGGCAAAGGATATCGAGACCGTAGTCGAGAAGGTTGAGGCCAAGGTTATCGAGACCGTAGTCGAGAAGGTTGAGGCCAAGCCAGATGACAAGCCAGAACAAGACGAACAGCCAGAGCCATCGGAGCCTGTGTCTGAGGTTGTTGAAAAGGAACTGACCGAAGATACCGAGCTGGTCGAGGCAAAGGTTATCGAGACCGTAGTCGAGAAGGTTGAGGCCAAGCCAGATGACAAGCCAGAACAAGACGAACAGCCAGAGCCATCGGAGCCTGTGTCTGAGGTTGTTGAAAAGGAACTGACCGAAGATACCGAGCTGGTCGAGGCAAAGGTTATCGAGACCGTAGTCGAGAAGGTTGAGGCCAAGGTTATCGAGACCGTAGTCGAGAAGGTTGAGGCCAAGCCAGATGACAAGCCAGAACAAGACGAACAGCCAGAGCCATCGGAGCCTGTGTCTGAGGTTGTTGAAAAGGAACTGACCGAAGATACCGAGCTGGTCGAGGCAAAGGTTATCGAGACCGTAGTCGAGAAGGTTGAGGCAAAGGTTATCGAGACCGTAGTCGAGAAGGTTGAGGCCAAGTCAGATGACAAGCCAGAACAAGACGAACAGCCAGAGCCATCGGAGTCTGTGTCTGAGGTTGTTGAAAAGGAACTGACCGAAGATACCGAGCTGGTCGAGGCAAAGGTTGTCGAGACCGTAGTCGAGAAGGTTGAGGCCAAGCCAGATGACAAGCCAGAACAAGACGAACAGCCAGAGCCATCGGTGCCTGTGTCTGAGGTTGTTGAAAAGGAACTGACCGAAGATACCGAGCTGGTCGAGGCAAAGGTTATCGAGACCGTAGTCGAGAAGGTTGAGGCCAAGCCAGATGACAAGCCAGAACAAGACGAACAGCCAGAGCCATCGGAGCCTGTGTCTGAGGTTGTTGAAAAGGAACTGACCGAAGATACCGAGCTGGTCGAGGCAAAGGTTATCGAGACCGTAGTCGAGAAGGTTGAGGCCAAGGTTATCGAGACCGTAGTCGAGAAGGTTGAGGCCAAGCCAGATGACAAGCCAGAACAAGACGAACAGCCAGAGCCATCGGAGCCTGTGTCTGAGGTTGTTGAAAAGGAACTGACCGAAGATACCGAGCTGGTCGAGGCAAAGGTTATCGAGACCGTAGTCGAGAAGGTTGAGGCCAAGGTTATCGAGACCGTAGTCGAGAAGGTTGAGGCCAAGCCAGATGACAAGCCAGAACAAGACGAACAGCCTGAGCCATCGGAGCCTGTGTCTGAGGTTGTTGAAAAGGAACTGACCGAAGATACCGAGCTGGTCGAGGCAAAGGTTATCGAGACCGTAGTCGAGAAGGTTGAGGCCAAGCCAGATGACAAGCCAGAACAAGACGAACAGCCAGAGCCATCGGAGCCTGTGTCTGAGGTTGTTGAAAAGGAACTGACCGAAGATACCGAGCTGGTCGAGGCAAAGGTTATCGAGACCGTAGTCGAGAAGGATGAGGCAAAGGTTATCGAGACCGTAGTCGAGAAGGTTGAGGCCAAGCCAGATGACAAGCCAGAACAAGACGAACAGCCAGAGCCATCGGAGCCTGTGTCTGAGGTTGTTGAAAAGGAACTGACCGAAGATACCGAGCTGGTCGAGGCAAAGGTTATCGAGACCGTAATCGAGAAGGTAGAGGCAAAGGTTATCGAGACCGTAGTCGAGAAGGTTGAGGCCAAGGTTATCGAGACCGTAGTCGAGAAGGTTGAGGCCAAGCCAGATGACAAGCCAGAACAAGACGAACAGCCAGAGCCATCGGAGCCTGTGTCTGAGGTTGTTGAAAAGGAACTGACCGAAGATACCGAGCTGGTCGAGGCAAAGGTTATCGAGACCGTAGTCGAGAAGGTTGAGGCCAAGCCAGATGACAAGGCAGAACAAGACGAACAGCCAGAGCCATCGGAGCCTGTGTCTGAGGTTGTTGAAAAGGAACTGACCGAAGATACCGAGCTGGTCGAGGCAAAGGTCATCGAGGCCGTAGTCGAGAAGATTAAAGAAAAGGTTAGCGAAACCGTAGTCAAGAAGGTTGAGGCCAAGTCAGATGACAAGCCAGAACAAGACGAACAGCCAGAGCCATCGGAGCCTGTGTCTGAGGTTGTTGAAAAGGAACTGACCGAAGATACCGAGCTGGTCGAGGCAAAGGTTATCGAGACCGTAGTCGAGAAGGTTGAGGCCAAGCCAGATGACAAGCCAGAACAAGACGAACAGCCAGAGCCATCGGAGCCTGTGTCTGAGGTTGTTGAAAAGGAACTGACCGAAGATACCGAGCTGGTCGAGGCAAAGGTTATCGAGACCGTAGTCGAGAAGGTTGAGGCCAAGGTTATCGAGACCGTAGTCGAGAAGGTTGAGGCCAAGCCAGATGACAAGCCAGAACAAGACGAACAGCCAGAGCCATCGGAGCCTGTGTCTGAGGTTGTTGAAAAGGAACTGATCGAAGATACCGAGCTGGTCGAGGCAAAGGTTATCGAGACCGTAATCGAGAAGGTAGAGGCAAAGGTTATCGAGACCGTAGTCGATAAGGTTGAGGCCAAGGTCATCGAGACCGTAGTCGAGAAGGTTGAGGCCAAGCCAGATGACAAGCCAGAACAAGACGAACAGCCAGAGCCATCGGAGGCTGTGTCTGAGGTTGTTGAAAAGGAACTGACGGAAGATACCGAGCTGGTCGAGGCAAAGGTTATCGAGACCGTAATCGAGAAGGCTGAGGCCAAGCCAGATGACAAGCCAGAACAAGACGAACATCCAGAGCCATCGGAGCCTGTGTCTGAGGTTGTTGAAAAGGAACTGACCGAAGATACCGAGCTGGTCGAGGCAAAGGTTATCGAGACCGTAATCGAGAAGGTAGAGGCAAAGGTTATCGAGACCGTAGTCGAGAAGGTTGAGGCCAAGGTTATCGAGACCGTAGTCGAGAAGGTTGAGGCCAAGCCAGATGACAAGCCAGAACAAGACGAACAGCCAGAGCCATCGGAGCCTGTGTCTGAGGTTGTTGAAAAGGAACTGATCGAAGATACCGAGCTGGTCGAGGCAAAGGTTATCGAGACCGTAATCGAGAAGGTAGAGGCAAAGGTTATCGAGACCGTAGTCGATAAGGTTGAGGCCAAGGTCATCGAGACCGTAGTCGAGAAGGTTGAGGCCAAGCCAGATGACAAGCCAGAACAAGACGAACAGCCAGAGCCATCGGAGCCTGTGTCTGAGGTTGTTGAAAAGGAACTGACCGAAGATACCGAGCTGGTCGAGGCAAAGGTTATCGAGACCGTAGTCGAGAAGGTTGAGGCCAAGGTTATCGAGACCGTAGTCGAGAAGGTTGAGGCCAAGCCAGATGACAAGCCAGAACAAGACGAACAGCCAGAGCCATCGGAGCCTGTGTCTGAGGTTGTTGAAAAGGAACTGATCGAAGATACCGAGCTGGTCGAGGCAAAGGTTATCGAGACCGTAATCGAGAAGGTAGAGGCAAAGGTTATCGAGACCGTAGTCGATAAGGTTGAGGCCAAGGTCATCGAGACCGTAGTCGAGAAGGTTGAGGCCAAGCCAGATGACAAGCCAGAACAAGACGAACAGCCAGAGCCATCGGAGCCTGTGTCTGAGGTTGTTGAAAAGGAACTGACCGAAGATACCGAGCTGGTCGAGGCAAAGGTTATCGAGACCGTAGTCGAGAAGGCTGAGGCCAAGCCAGATGACAAGCCAGAACAAGACGAACATCCAGAGCCATCGGAGCCTGTGTCTGAGGTTGTTGAAAAGGAACTGACCGAAGATACCGAGCTGGTCGAGGCAAAGGTTATCGAGACCGTAGTCGAGAAGGTTGAGGCCAAGCCAGATGACAAGCCAGAACAAGACGAACAGCCAGAGCCATCGGAGCCTGTGTCTGAGGTTGTTGAAAAGGAACTGACCGAAGATACCGAGCTGATCGAGGCCAAGGTTATCGAGCCCGTAGTCGAGAAGGTTGAGGCCAAGCCAGATGACAAGCCAGAACAAGACGAACAGCCAGAGCCATCGGAGCCTGTGTCTGAGGTTGTTGAAAAGGAACTGACCGAAGATACCGAGCTGGTCGAGGCAAAGGTTATCGAGACCGTAGTCGAGAAGGTTGAGGCCAAGGTTATCGAGACCGTAGTCGAGAAGGTTGAGGCCAAGCCAGATGACAAGCCAGAACAAGACGAACAGCCAGAGCCATCGGAGCCTGTGTCTGAGGTTGTTGAAAAGGAACTGACCGAAGATACCGAGCTGGTCGAGGCAAAGGTTATCGAGACCGTAGTCGAGAAGGTTGAGGCCAAGGTTATCGAGACCGTAGTCGAGAAGGTTGAGGCCAAGCCAGATGACAAGCCAGAACAAGACGAACAGCCAGAGCCATCGGAGCCTGTGTCTGAGGTTGTTGAAAAGGAACTGACCGAAGATACCGAGCTGGTCGAGGCAAAGGTTATCGAGACCGTAGTCGAGAAGGTTGAGGCCAAGCCAGATGACAAGCCAGAACAAGACGAACAGCCAGAGCCATCGGAGCCTGTGTCTGAGGTTGTTGAAAAGGAACTGACCGAAGATACCGAGCTGGTCGAGGTAAAGGATATCGAGACCGTAGTCGAGAAGGTTGAGGCCAAGCCAGATGACAAGCCAGAACAAGACGAACAGCCAGAGCCATCGGAGCCTGTGTCTGAGGTTGTTGAAAAGGAACTGACCGAAGATACCGAGCTGGTCGAGGCAAAGGTTATCGAGACCGTAGTCGAGAAGGTTGAGGCCAAGCCAGATGACAAGCCAGAACAAGACGAACAGCCAGAGCCATCGGAGCCTGTGTCTGAGGTTGTTGAAAAGGAACTGACCGAATATACCGAGCTGGTCGAGGCAAAGGTTATCGAGACCGTAGTCGAGAAGGTTGAGGCCAAGGTTATCGAGACCGTAGTCGAGAAGGTTGAGGCCAAGCCAGATGACAAGCCAGAACAAGACGAACAGCCAGAGCCATCGGAGCCTGTGTCTGAGGTTGTTGAAAAGGAACTGACCGAAGATACCGAGCTGGTCGAGGCAAAGGTTATCGAGACCGTAGTCGAGAAGGTTGAGGCCAAGCCAGATGACAAGCCAGAACAAGACGAACAGCCAGAGCCATCGGAGGCTGTGTCTGAGGTTGTTGAAAAGGAACTGACCAAAGATACCGAGCTGGTCGAGGCAAAGGTTATCGAGACCGTAGTCGAGAAGGTTGAGGCCAAGCCAGATGACAAGCCAGAACAAGACGAACAGCCAGAGCCATCGGAGCCTGTGTCTGAGGTTGTTGAAAAGGAACTGACCGAAGATACCGAGCTGGTCGAGGCAAAGGTTATCGAGACCGTAGTCGAGAAGGTTGAGGCCAAGCCAGATGACAAGCCAGAACAAGACGAACAGCCAGAGCCATTGGAGCCTGTGTCTGAGGTTGTTGAAAAGGAACTGACCGAAGATACCGAGCTGGTCGAGGCAAAGGTTATCGAGACCGTAGTCGAGAAGGTTGAGGCCAAGGTTATCGAGACCGTAGTCGAGAAGGTTGAGGCCAAGCCAGATGACAAGCCAGAACAAGACGAACAGCCAGAGCCATCGGAGCCTGTGTCTGAGGTTGTTGAAAAGGAACTGACCGAAGATACCGAGCTGGTCGAGGCAAAGGTTATCGAGACCGTAGTCGAGAAGGTTGAGGCCAAGCCAGATGACAAGCCAGAACAAGACGAACAGCCAGAGCCATCGGAGCCTGTATCTGAGGTCGTTGAAAAGGAACTGACCGAAGATACCGAGCTGGTCGAGGCAAAGGTTATCGAGACCGTAGTCGAGAAGGTTGAGGCCAAGCCAGATGACAAGCCAGAACAAGACGAACAGCCAGAGCCATCGGAGCCTGTGTCTGAGGTTGTTGAAAAGGAACTGACCGAAGATACCGAGCTGGTCGAGGCAAAGGTTATCGAGACCGTAGTCGAGAAGGTTGAGGCCAAGGTTATCGAGACCGTAGTCGAGAAGGTTGAGGCCAAGCCAGATGACAAGCCAGAACAAAACGAACAGCCAGAGCCATCGGAGCCTATGTCTGAGGTTGTTGAAAAGGAACTGACCGAAGATACCGAGCTGGTCGAGGCAAAGGTTATCGAGACCGTAATCGAGAAGGTAGAGGCAAAGGTTATCGAGACCGTAGTCGAGAAGGTTGAGGCCAAGGTTATCGAGACCGTAGTCGAGAAGGTTGAGGCCAAGCCAGATGACAAGCCAGAACAAGACGAACAGCCAGAGCCATCGGAGCCTGTGTCTGAGGTTGTTGAAAAGGAACTGACCGAAGATACCGAGCTGGTCGAGGCAAAGGTTATCGAGACCGTAGTCGAGAAGGTTGAGGCCAAGGTTATCGAGACCGTAGTCGAGAAGGTTGAGGCCAAGCCAGATGACAAGCCAGAACAAGACGAACAGCCAGAGCCATCGGAGCCTGTGTCTGAGGTTGTTGAAAAGGAACTGACCGAAGATACCGAGCTGGTCGAGGCAAAGGTTATCGAGACCGTAGTCGAGAAGGTTGAGGCCAAGGTTATCGAGACCGTAGTCGAGAAGGTTGAGGCCAAGCCAGATGACAAGCCAGAACAAGACGAACAGCCAGAGCCATCGGAGCCTGTGTCTGAGGTTGTTGAAAAGGAACTGACCGAAGATACCGAGCTGGTCGAGGCCAAGGTTATCGAGACCGTAGTCGAGAAGGTTGAGGCCAAGCCAGATGACAAGCCAGAACAAGACGAACAGCCAGAGCCATCGGAGCCTGTGTCTGAGGTTGTTGAAAAGGAACTGACCGAAGATACCGAGCTGGTCGAGGCAAAGGTTATCGAGACCGTAGTCGAGAAGGTTGAGGCCAAGCCAGATGACAAGCCAGAACAAGACGAACAGCCAGAGCCATCGGAGGCTGTGTCTGAGGTTGTTGAAAAGGAACTGACCAAAGATACCGAGCTGGTCGAGGCAAAGGTTATCGAGACCGTAGTCGAGAAGGTTGAGGCCAAGCCAGATGACAAGCCAGAACAAGACGAACAGCCAGAGCCATCGGAGCCTGTGTCTGAGGTTGTTGAAAAGGAACTGACCGAAGATACCGAGCTGGTCGAGGCAAAGGTTATCGAGACCGTAGTCGAGAAGGTTGAGGCCAAGCCAGATGACAAGCCAGAACAAGACGAACAGCCAGAGCCATTGGAGCCTGTGTCTGAGGTTGTTGAAAAGGAACTGACCGAAGATACCGAGCTGGTCGAGGCAAAGGTTATCGAGACCGTAGTCGAGAAGGTTGAGGCCAAGGTTATCGAGACCGTAGCCGAGAAGGTTGAGGCCAAGCCAGATGACAAGCCAGAACAAGACGAACAGCCAGAGCCATCGGAGCCTGTGTCTGAGGTTGTTGAAAAGGAACTGACCGAAGATACCGAGCTGGTCGAGGCAAAGGTTATCGAGACCGTAGTCGAGAAGGTTGAGGCCAAGCCAGATGACAAGCCAGAACAAGACGAACAGCCAGAGCCATCGGAGCCTGTATCTGAGGTCGTTGAAAAGGAACTGACCGAAGATACCGAGCTGGTCGAGGCAAAGGTTATCGAGACCGTAGTCGAGAAGGTTGAGGCCAAGCCAGATGACAAGCCAGAACAAGACGAACAGCCAGAGCCATCGGAGCCTGTGTCTGAGGTTGTTGAAAAGGAACTGACCGAAGATACCGAGCTGGTCGAGGCAAAGGTTATCGAGACCGTAGTCGAGAAGGTTGAGGCCAAGGTTATCGAGACCGTAGTCGAGAAGGTTGAGGCCAAGCCAGATGACAAGCCAGAACAAAACGAACAGCCAGAGCCATCGGAGCCTATGTCTGAGGTTGTTGAAAAGGAACTGACCGAAGATACCGAGCTGGTCGAGGCAAAGGTTATCGAGACCGTAATCGAGAAGGTAGAGGCAAAGGTTATCGAGACCGTAGTCGAGAAGGTTGAGGCCAAGGTTATCGAGACCGTAGTCGAGAAGGTTGAGGCCAAGCCAGATGACAAGCCAGAACAAGACGAACAGCCAGAGCCATCGGAGCCTGTGTCTGAGGTTGTTGAAAAGGAACTGACCGAAGATACCGAGCTGGTCGAGGCAAAGGTTATCGAGACCGTAGTCGAGAAGGTTGAGGCCAAGGTTATCGAGACCGTAGTCGAGAAGGTTGAGGCCAAGCCAGATGACAAGCCAGAACAAGACGAACAGCCAGAGCCATCGGAGCCTGTGTCTGAGGTTGTTGAAAAGGAACTGACCGAAGATACCGAGCTGGTCGAGGCAAAGGTTATCGAGACCGTAGTCGAGAAGGTTGAGGCCAAGGTTATCGAGACCGTAGTCGAGAAGGTTGAGGCCAAGCCAGATGACAAGCCAGAACAAGACGAACAGCCAGAGCCATCGGAGCCTGTGTCTGAGGTTGTTGAAAAGGAACTGACCGAAGATACCGAGCTGGTCGAGGCAAAGGTTATCGAGACCGTAGTCGAGAAGGTTGAGGCCAAGCCAGATGACAAGCCAGAACAAGACGAACAGCCAGAGCCATCGGAGCCTGTGTCTGAGGTTGTTGAAAAGGAACTGACGGAATATACCGAGCTGGTCGAGGCAAAGGTTATCGAGACCGTAGTCGAGAAGGTTGAGGCCAAGCCAGATGACAAGCCAGAACAAGACGAACAGCCAGAGCCATCGGAGCCTGTGTCTGAGGTTGTTGAAAAGGAACTGACCGAAGATACCGAGCTGGTCGAGGCAAAGGTTA
The DNA here is from genome assembly GCF_016920715.1 of Anopheles arabiensis. NCBI lineage: Eukaryota > Metazoa > Arthropoda > Insecta > Diptera > Culicidae > Anopheles > Anopheles arabiensis. The sequence continues at coordinate 18,179,952 of NC_053517.1, forward strand.
TCGAGACCGTAGTCGAGAAGGTTGAGGCCAAGCCAGATGACAAGCCAGAACAAGACGAACAGCCAGAGCCATCGGAGCCTGTGTCTGAGGTTGTTGAAAAGGAACTGACCGAAGATACCGAGCTGGTCGAGGCAAAGGTTATCGAGACCGTAGTCGAGAAGGTTGAGGCCAAGCCAGATGACAAGCCAGAACAAGACGAACAGCCAGAGCCATCGGAGCCTGTGTCTGAGGTTGTTGAAAAGGAACTGACCGAAGATACCGAGCTGGTGGAGGCAAAGGTTATCGAGACCGTAGTCGAGAAGGTTGAGGCCAAGCCAGATGACAAGCCAGAACAAGACGAACAGCCAGAGCCATCGGAGCCTGTGTCTGAGGTTGTTGAAAAGGAACTGACCGAAGATACCGAGCTGGTCGAGGCAAAGGTTATCGAGACCGTAGTCGAGAAGGTTGAGGCCAAGCCAGATGACAAGCCAGAACAAGACGAACAGCCAGAGCCATCGGAGCCTGTGTCTGAGGTTGTTGAAAAGGAACTGACCGAAGATACCGAGCTGGTCGAGGCAAAGGTTATCGAGACCGTAGTCGAGAAGATTGAGGCCAAGCCAGATGACAAGCCAGAACAAGACGAACAGCCAGAGCCATCGGAGCCTGTGTCTGAGGTCGTTGAAAAGGAACTGACCGAAGATACCGAGCTGGTCGAGGCAAAGGTTATCGAGACCGTAGTCGAGAAGGTTGAGGCCAAGCCAGATGACAAGCCAGAACAAGACGAACAGCCAGAGCCATCGGAGCCTGTGTCTGAGGTTGTTGAGAAGGAACTGACCGAAGATACCGAGCTGGTCGAGGCAAAGGTTATCGAGACCGTAGTCGAGAAGGTTGAGGCCAAGGTTATCGAGACCGTAGTCGAGAAGGTTGAGGCCAAGCCAGATGACAAGCCAGAACAAGACGAACAGCCAGAGCCATCGGAGCCTGTGTCTGAGGTTGTTGAAAAGGAACTGACCGAAGATACCGAGCTGGTTGAGGCAAAGGTTATCGAGACCGTAGTCGAGAAGGTTGAGGCCAAGCCAGATGACAAGCCAGAACAAGACGAACAGCCAGAGCCATCGGAGCCTGTGTCTGAGGTCGTTGAAAAGGAACTGACCGAAGATACCGAGCTGGTCGAGGCAAAGGTTATCGAGACCGTAGTCGAGAAGGTTGAGGCCAAGCCAGATGACAAGCCAGAACAAGACGAACAGCCAGAGCCATCGGAGCCTGTGTCTGAGGTTGTTGAAAAGGAACTGACCGAAGATACCGAGCTGGTCGAGGCAAAGGTTATCGAGACCGTAGTCGAGAAGGTTGAGGCCAAGGTTATCGAGACCGTAGTCGAGAAGGTTGAGGCCAAGCCAGATGACAAGCCAGAACAAGACGAACAGCCAGAGCCATCGGAGCCTGTGTCTGAGGTTGTTGAAAAGGAACTGACCGAAGATACCGAGCTGGTCGAGGCAAAGGTTATCGAGACCGTAGTCGAGAAGGTTGAGGCCAAGCCAGATGACAAGCCAGAACAAGACGAACAGCCAGAGCCATCGGAGCCTGTGTCTGAGGTTGTTGAAAAGGAACTGACCGAAGATACCGAGCTGGTCGAGGCAAAGGTTATCGAGACCGTAGTCGAGAAGGTTGAGGCCAAGGTTATCGAGACCGTAGTCGAGAAGGTTGAGGCCAAGCCAGATGACAAGCCAGAACAAGACGAACAGCCAGAGCCATCGGAGCCTGTGTCTGAGGTTGTTGAAAAGGAACTGACCGAAGATACCGAGCTGGTTGAGGCCAAGGTTATCGAGACCGTAGTCGAGAAGGTTGAGGCCAAGCCAGATGACAAGCCAGAACAAGACGAACAGCCAGAGCCATCGGAGCCTGTGTCTGAGGTTGTTGAAAAGGAACTGACCGAAGATACCGAGCTGGTCGAGGCAAAGGTTATCGAGACCGTAGTCGAGAAGGTTGAGGCCAAGCCAGATGACAAGCCAGAACAAGACGAACAGCCAGAGCCATCGGAGCCTGTATCTGAGGTTGTTGAAAAGGAACTGACCGAAGATACCGAGCTGGTCGAGGCAAAGGTTATCGAGACCGTAGTCGAGAAGGTTGAGGCCAAGCCAGATGACAAGCCAGAACAAGACGAACAGCCAGAGCCATCGGAGCCTGTGTCTGAGGTTGTTGAAAAGGAACTGACCGAAGATACCGAGCTGGTCGAGGCAAAGGTTATCGAGACCGTAGTCGAGAAGGTTGAGGCCAAGCCAGATGACAAGCCAGAACAAGACGAACAGCCAGAGCCATCGGAGCCTGTGTCTGAGGTTGTTGAAAAGGAACTGACCGAAGATACCGAGCTGGTCGAGGCCAAGGTTATCGAGACCGTAGTCGAGAAGGTTGAGGCCAAGGTTATCGAGACCGTAGTCGAGAAGGTTGAGGCCAAGCCAGATGACAAGCCAGAACAAGACGAACAGCCAGAGCCATCGGAGCCTGTGTCTGAGGTTGTTGAAAAGGAACTGACCGAAGATACCGAGCTGGTCGAGGCAAAGGTTATCGAGACCGTAGTCGAGAAGGTTGAGGCCAAGCCAGATGACAAGCCAGAACAAGACGAACAGCCAGAGCCATCGGAGCCTGTGTCTGAGGTTGTTGAAAAGGAACTGACCGAAGATACCGAGCTGGTCGAGGCAAAGGTTATCGAGACCGTAGTCGAGAAGGTTGAGGCAAAGCCAGATGACAAGCCAGAACAAGACGAACAGCCAGAGCCATCGGAGCCTGTGTCTGAGGTTGTTGAAAAGGAACTGACCGAAGATACCGAGCTGGTGGAGGCAAAGGTTATCGAGACCGTAGTCGAGAAGGTTGAGGCCAAGCCAGATGACAAGCCAGAACAAGACGAACAGCCAGAGCCATCGGAGCCTGTGTCTGAGGTTGTTGAAAAGGAACTGACCGAAGATACCGAGCTGGTCGAGGCAAAGGTTATCGAGACCGTAGTCGAGAAGGTTGAGGCCAAGGTTATCGAGACCGTAGTCGAGAAGGTTGAGGCCAAGCCAGATGACAAGCCAGAACAAGACGAACAGCCAGAGCCATCGGAGCCTGTGTCTGAGGTTGTTGAAAAGGAACTGACCGAAGATACCGAGCTGGTCGAGGCAAAGGTTATCGAGACCGTAGTCGAGAAGGTTGAGGCCAAGCCAGATGACAAGCCAGAACAAGACGAACAGCCAGAGCCATCGGAGCCTGTGTCTGAGGTAGATGAAAAGGAACTGACCGAAGATACCGAGCTGGTCGAGGCAAAGGTTATCGAGACCGTAGTCGAGAAGGTTGAGGCCAAGCCAGATGACAAGCCAGAACAAGACGAACAGCCAGAGCCATCGGAGCCTGTATCTGAGGTTGTTGAAAAGGAACTGACCGAAGATACCGAGCTGGTCGAGGCAAAGGTTATCGAGACCGTAGTCGAGAAGGTTGAGGCCAAGCCAGATGACAAGCCAGAACAAGACGAACAGCCAGAGCCATCGGAGCCTGTGTCTGAGGTTGTTGAAAAGGAACTGACCGAAGATACCGAGCTGGTCGAGGCAAAGGTTATCGAGACCGTAGTCGAGAAGGTTGAGGCCAAGCCAGATGACAAGCCAGAACAAGACGAACAGCCAGAGCCATCGGAGCCTGTGTCTGAGGTTGTTGAAAAGGAACTGACCGAAGATACCGAGCTGGTCGAGGCCAAGGTTATCGAGACCGTAGTCGAGAAGGTTGAGGCCAAGGTTATCGAGACCGTAGTCGAGAAGGTTGAGGCCAAGCCAGATGACAAGCCAGAACAAGACGAACAGCCAGAGCCATCGGAGCCTGTGTCTGAGGTTGTTGAAAAGGAACTGACCGAAGATACCGAGCTGGTCGAGGCAAAGGTTATCGAGACCGTAGTCGAGAAGGTTGAGGCCAAGGTTATCGAGACCGTAGTCGAGAAGGTTGAGGCCAAGCCAGATGACAAGCCAGAACAAGACGAACAGCCAGAGCCATCGGAGCCTGTGTCTGAGGTTGTTGAAAAGGAACTGACCGAAGATACCGAGCTGGTGGAGGCAAAGGTTATCGAGACCGTAGTCGAGAAGGTTGAGGCCAAGCCAGATGACAAGCCAGAACAAGACGAACAGCCAGAGCCATCGGAGCCTGTGTCTGAGGTTGTTGAAAAGGAACTGACCGAAGATACCGAGCTGGTCGAGGCAAAGGTTATCGAGACCGTAGTCGAGAAGGTTGAGGCCAAGCCAGATGACAAGCCAGAACAAGACGAACAGCCAGAGCCATCGGAGCCAGTGTCTGAGGTAGATGAAAAGGAACTGACCGAAGATACCGAGCTGGTCGAGGCAAAGGTTATCGAGACCGTAGTCGAGAAGGTTGAGGCCAAGCCAGATGACAAGCCAGAACAAGACGAACAGCCAGAGCCATCGGAGCCTGTGTCTGAGGTTGTTGAAAAGGAACTGACCGAAGATACCGAGCTGGTCGAGGCCAAGGTTATCGAGACCGTAGTCGAGAAGGTTGAGGCCAAGCCAGATGACAAGCCAGAACAAGACGAACAGCCAGAGCCATCGGAGCCTGTATCTGAGGTTGTTGAAAAGGAACTGACCGAAGATACCGAGCTGGTCGAGGCCAAGGTTATCGAGACCGTAGTCGAGAAGGTTGAGGCCAAGCCAGATGACAAGCCAGAACAAGACGAACAGCCAGAGCCATCGGAGCCTGTGTCTGAGGTTGTTGAAAAGGAACTGACCGAAGATACCGAGCTGGTCGAGGCAAAGGTTATCGAACCCGTAGTCGAGAAGGTTGAGGCCAAGCCAGATGACAAGCCAGAACAAGACGAACAGCCAGAGCCATCGGAGCCTGTATCTGAGGTTGTTGAAAAGGAACTGACCGAAGATACCGAGCTGGTCGAGGCAAAGGTTATCGAGACCGTAGTCGAGAAGGTTGAGGCCAAGGTTATCGAGACCGTAGTCGAGAAGATTGAGGCCAAGCCAGATGACAAGCCAGAACACGACGAACAGCCAGAGCCATCGGAGCCTGTGTCTGAGGTTGTTGAAAAGGAACTGACCGAAGATACCGAGCTGGTCGAGGCCAAGGTTATCGAGACCGTAGTCGAGAAGGTTGAGGCCAAGCCAGATGACAAGCCAGAACAAGACGAACAGCCAGAGCCATCGGAGCCTGTGTCTGAGGTTGTTGAAAAGGAACTGACCGAAGATACCGAGCTGGTCGAGGCCAAGGTTATCGAGACCGTAGTCGAGAAGGTTGAGGCCAAGCCAGATGACAAGCCAGAACAAGACGAACAGCCAGAGCCATCGGAGCCTGTATCTGAGGTTGTTGAAAAGGAACTGACCGAAGATACCGAGCTGGTCGAGGCCAAGGTTATCGAGACCGTAGTCGAGAAGGTTGAGGCCAAGCCAGATGACAAGCCAGAACAAGACGAACAGCCAGAGCCATCGGAGCCTGTGTCTGAGGTTGTTGAAAAGGAACTGACCGAAGATACCGAGCTGGTCGAGGCCAAGGTTATCGAGACCGTAGTCGAGAAGGTTGAGGCCAAGCCAGATGACAAGCCAGAACAAGACGAACAGCCAGAGCCATCGGAGCCTGTGTCTGAGGTTGTTGAAAAGGAACTGACCGAAGATACCGAGCTGGTCGAGGCAAAGGTTATCGAGACCGTAGTCGAGAAGGTTGAGGCCAAGGTTATCGAGACCGTAGTCGAGAAGATTGAGGCCAAGCCAGATGACAAGCCAGAACACGACGAACAGCCAGAGCCATCGGAGCCTGTGTCTGAGGTTGTTGAAAAGGAACTGACCGAAGATACCGAGCTGGTCGAGGCAAAGGTTATCGAACCCGTAGTCGAGAAGGTTGAGGCCAAGCCAGATGACAAGCCAGAACAAGACGAACAGCCAGAGCCATCGGAGCCTGTATCTGAGGTTGTTGAAAAGGAACTGACCGAAGATACCGAGCTGGTCGAGGCAAAGGTTATCGAGACCGTAGTCGAGAAGGTTGAGGCCAAGCCAGATGACAAGCCAGAACAAGACGAACAGCCAGAGCCATCGGAGCCTGTGTCTGAGGTTGTTGAAAAGGAACTGACCGAAGATACCGAGCTGGTCGAGGCAAAGGTTATCGAGACCGTAGTCGAGAAGGTTGAGGCCAAGCCAGATGACAAGCCAGAACAAGACGAACAGCCAGAGCCATCGGAGCCTGTGTCTGAGGTTGTTGAAAAGGAACTGACCGAAGATACCGAGCTGGTCGAGGCCAAGGTTATCGAGACCGTAGTCGAGAAGGTTGAGGCCAAGGTTATCGAGACCGTAGTCGAGAAGGTTGAGGCCAAGCCAGATGACAAGCCAGAACAAGACGAACAGCCAGAGCCATCGGAGCCTGTGTCTGAGGTTGTTGAAAAGGAACTGACCGAAGATACCGAGCTGGTCGAGGCAAAGGTTATCGAGACCGTAGTCGAGAAGGTTGAGGCCAAGGTTATTGAGACCGTAGTCGAGAAGATTGAGGCCAAGCCAGATGACAAGCCAGAACAAGACGAACAGCCAGAGCCATCGGAGGCTGTGTCTGAGGTTGTTGAAAAGGAACGGACCGAAGATACCGAGCTGGTCGATGCAAAGGTTATCGAGACCGTAGTCGAGAAGGTTGAGGCCAAGCCAGATGACAAGCCAGAACAAGACGAACAGCCAGAGCCATCGGAGCCTGTGTCTGAGGTTGTTGAAAAGGAACTGACCGAAGATACCGAGCTGGTCGAGGCAAAGGTTATCGAGACCGTAGTCGAGAAGGTTGAGGCCAAGCCAGATGACAAGCCAGAACAAGACGAACAGCCAGAGCCATCGGAGCCTGTGTCTGAGGTTGTTGAAAAGGAACTGACCGAAGATACCGAGCTGGTCGAGGCAAAGGTTATCGAGACCGTAGTCGAGAAGGTTGAGGCCAAGGTTATCGAGACCGTAGTCGAGAAGGTTGAGGCCAAGCCAGATGACAAGCCAGAACAAGACGAACAGCCAGAGCCATCGGAGCCTGTGTCTGAGGTTGTTGAAAAGGAACTGACCGAAGATACCGAGCTGGTCGAGGCAAAGGTTATCGAGACCGTAGTCGAGAAGGTTGAGGCCAAGGTTATCGAGACCGTAGTCGAGAAGGTTGAGGCCAAGCCAGATGACAAGCCAGAACAAGACGAACAGCCAGAGCCATCGGAGCCTGTGTCTGAGGTTGTTGAAAAGGAACTGACCGAAGATACCGAGCTGGTGGAGGCAAAGGTTATCGAGACCGTAGTCGAGAAGGTTGAGGCCAAGCCAGATGACAAGCCAGAACAAGACGAACAGCCAGAGCCATCGGAGGCTGTGTCTGAGGTTGTTGAAAAGGAACTGACCGAAGATACCGAGCTGGTCGAGGCAAAGGTTATCGAGACCGTAGTCGAGAAGGTTGAGGCCAAGCCAGATGACAAGCCAGAACAAGACGAACAGCCAGAGCCATCGGAGCCAGTGTCTGAGGTTGTTGAAAAGGAACTGACCGAAGATACCGAGCTGGTCGAGGCAAAGGTTATCGAGACCGTAGTCGAGAAGATTGAGGCCAAGCCAGATGACAAGCCAGAACAAGACGAACAGCCAGAGCCATCGGAGCCTGTGTCTGAGGTTGTTGAAAAGGAACTGACCGAAGATACCGAGCTGGTCGAGGCCAAGGTTATCGAGACCGTAGTCGAGAAGGTTGAGGCCAAGGTTATCGAGACCGTAGTCGAGAAGGTTGAGGCCAAGCCAGATGACAAGCCAGAACAAGACGAACAGCCAGAGCCATTGGAGCCTGTGTCTGAGGTTGTTGAAAAGGAACTGACCGAAGATACCGAGCTGGTCGAGGCAAAGGTTATCGAGACCGTAGTCGAGAAGGTTGAGGCCAAGGTTATCGAGACCGTAGTCGAGAAGGTTGAGGCCAAGCCAGATGACAAGCCAGAACAAGACGAACAGCCAGAGCCATCGGAGCCTGTGTCTGAGGTTGTTGAAAAGGAACTGACCGAAGATACCGAGCTGGTCGAGGCAAAGGTTATCGAGACCGTAGTCGAGAAGGTTGAGGCCAAGGTTATCGAGACCGTAGTCGAGAAGGTTGAGGCCAAGCCAGATGACAAGCCAGAACAAGACGAACAGCCAGAGCCATCGGAGCCTGTGTCTGAGGTTGTTGAAAAGGAACTGACCGAAGATACCGAGCTGGTGGAGGCAAAGGTTATCGAGACCGTAGTCGAGAAGGTTGAGGCCAAGCCAGATGACAAGCCAGAACAAGACGAACAGCCAGAGCCATCGGAGGCTGTGTCTGAGGTTGTTGAAAAGGAACTGACCGAAGATACCGAGCTGGTCGAGGCAAAGGTTATCGAGACCGTAGTCGAGAAGGTTGAGGCCAAGCCAGATGACAAGCCAGAACAAGACGAACAGCCAGAGCCATCGGAGCCAGTGTCTGAGGTTGTTGAAAAGGAACTGACCGAAGATACCGAGCTGGTCGAGGCAAAGGTTATCGAGACCGTAGTCGAGAAGGTTGAGGCCAAGCCAGATGACAAGCCAGAACAAGACGAACAGCCAGAGCCATCGGAGCCTGTGTCTGAGGTTGTTGAAAAGGAACTGACCGAAGATACCGAGCTGGTCGAGGCAAAGGTTATCGAGACCGTAGTCGAGAAGGTTGAGGCCAAGCCAGATGACAAGCCAGAACAAGACGAACAGCCAGAGCCATCGGAGCCTGTGTCTGAGGTTGTTGAAAAGGAACTGACCGAAGATACCGAGCTGGTCGAGGCAAAGGTTATCGAGACCGTAGTCGAGAAGGTTGAGGCGAAGCCAGATGACAAGCCAGAACAAGACGAACAGCCAGAGCCATCGGAGCCTGTGTCTGAGGTTGTTGAAAAGGAACTGACCGAAGATACCGAGCTGGTCGAGGCAAAGGTTATCGAGACCGTAGTCGAGAAGGTTGAGGCCAAGCCAGATGACAAGCCAGAACAAGACGAACAGCCAGAGCCATCGGAGCCTGTGTCTGAGGTTGTTGAAAAGGAACTGACCGAAGATACCGAGCTGGTCGAGGCAAAGGTTATCGAGACCGTAGTCGAGAAGGTTGAGGCCAAGCCAGATGACAAGCCAGAACAAGACGAACAGCCAGAGCCATCGGAGCCTGTGTCTGAGGTTGTTGAAAAGGAACTGACCGAAGATACCGAGCTGGTCGAGGCAAAGGTTATCGACACCGTAGTCGAGAAGGTTGAGGCCAAGGTTATCGAGACCGTAGTCGAGAAGGTTGAGGCCAAGCCAGATGACAAGCCAGAACAAGACGAACAGCCAGAGCCATCGGAGCCTGTGTCTGAGGTTGTTGAAAAGGAACTGACCGAAGATACCGAGCTGGTCGAGGCAAAGGTTATCGAGACCGTAGTCGAGAAGGTTGAGGCCAAGCCAGATGACAAGCCAGAACAAGACGAACAGCCAGAGCCATCGGAGCCTGTGTCTGAGGTTGTTGAAAACGAACTGACCGTAGATACCGAGCTGGTCGAGGCAAAGGTTATCGAGACCGTAGTCGAGAAGGTTGAGGCCAAGGTTATCGAGACCGTAGTCGAGAAGGTTGAGGCCAAGCCAGATGACAAGCCAGAACAAGACGAACAGCCAGAGCCATCGGAGCCTGTGTCTGAGGTTGTTGAAAAGGAACTGACCGAAGATACCGAGCTGGTCGAGGCCAAGGTTATCGAGACCGTAGTCGAGAAGGTTGAGGCCAAGGTTATCGAGACCGTAGTCGAGAAGGTTGAGGCCAAGCCAGATGACAAGCCAGAACAAGACGAACAGCCAGAGCCATTGGAGCCTGTGTCTGAGGTTGTTGAAAAGGAACTGACCGAAGATACCGAGCTGGTCGAGGCAAAGGTTATCGAGACCGTAGTCGAGAAGGTTGAGGCCAAGGTTATCGAGACCGTAGTCGAGAAGGTTGAGGCCAAGCCAGATGACAAGCCAGAACAAGACGAACAGCCAGAGCCATCGGAGCCTGTGTCTGAGGTTGTTGAAAAGGAACTGACCGAAGATACCGAGCTGGTCGAGGCAAAGGTTATCGAGACCGTAGTCGAGAAGGTTGAGGCCAAGGTTATCGAGACCGTAGTCGAGAAGGTTGAGGCCAAGCCAGATGACAAGCCAGAACAAGACGAACAGCCAGAGCCATCGGAGCCTGTGTCTGAGGTTGTTGAAAAGGAACTGACCGAAGATACCGAGCTGGTCGAGGCAAAGGTTATCGAGACCGTAGTCGAGAAGGTTGAGGCCAAGCCAGATGACAAGCCAGAACAAGACGAACAGCCAGAGCCATCGGAGCCTGTGTCTGAGGTTGTTGAAAAGGAACTGACCGAAGATACCGAGCTGGTCGAGGCAAAGGTTATCGAGACCGTAGTCGAGAAGGTTGAGGCCAAGGTTATCGAGACCGTAGTCGAGAAGGTTGAGGCCAAGCCAGATGACAAGCCAGAACAAGACGAACAGCCAGAGCCATCGGAGCCTGTGTCTGAGGTTGTTGAAAAGGAACTGACCGAAGATACCGAGCTGGTCGAGGCAAAGGTTATCGAGACCGTAGTCGAGAAGGTTGAGGCCAAGGTTATCGAGACCGTAGTCGAGAAGGTTGAGGCCAAGCCAGATGACAAGCCAGAACAAGACGAACAGCCAGAGCCATCGGAGCCTGTGTCTGAGGTTGTTGAAAAGGAACTGACCGAAGATACCGAGCTGGTCGAGGCAAAGGTTATCGAGACCGTAGTCGAGAAGGTTGAGGCCAAGCCAGATGACAAGCCAGAACAAGACGAACAGCCAGAGCCATCGGAGCCTGTGTCTGAGGTTGTTGAAAAGGAACTGACCGAAGATACCGAGCTGGTCGAGGCAAAGGTTATCGAGACCGTAGTCGAGAAGGTTGAGGCCAAGCCAGATGACAAGCCAGAACAAGACGAACAGCCAGAGCCATCGCAGCCTGTGTCTGAGGTTGTTGAAAAGGAACTGACCGAAGATACCGAGCTGGTCGAGGCAAAGGTTATCGAGACCGTAGTCAAGAAGGTTGAAGCCAAGCCAGATGACAAGCCAGAACAAGACGAACAGCCAGAGCCATCGGAGCCTGTGTCTGAGGTTGTTGAAAAGGAACTGACCGAAGATACCGAGCTGGTCGAGGCAAAGGTTATCGAGACCGTAGTCGAGAAGGTTGAGGCCAAGGTTATCGAGACCGTAGTCGAGAAGGTTGAGGCCAAGCCAGATGACAAGCCAGAACAAGACGAACAGCCTGAGCCATCGGAGCCTATGTCTGAGGTTGTTGAAAAGGAACTGACCGAAGATACCGAGCTGGTCGAGGCAAAGGTTATCGAGACCGTAGTCGAGAAGGTTGAGGCCAAGGTTATCGAGACCGTAGTCGAGAAGGTTGAGGCCAAGCCAGATGACAAGCCAGAACAAGACGAACAGCCAGAGCCATCGGAGCCTGTGTCTGAGGTTGTTGAAAAGGAACTGACCGAAGATACCGAGCTGGTCGAGGCAAAGGTTATCGAGACCGTAGTCGAGAAGGTTGAGGCCAAGCCAGATGACAAGCCAGAACAAGACGAACAGCCAGAGCCATCGGAGCCTGTGTCTGAGGTTGTTGAAAAGGAACTGACCGAAGATACCGAGCTGGTCGAGGCAAAGGTTATCGAGACCGTAGTCAAGAAGGTTGAAGCCAAGCCAGATGACAAGCCAGAACAAGACGAACAGCCAGAGCCATCGGAGCCTGTGTCTGAGGTTGTTGAAAAGGAACTGACCGAAGATACCGAGCTGGTCGAGGCAAAGGTTATCGAGACCGTAGTCGAGAAGGTTGAGGCCAAGCCAGATGACAAGCCAGAACAAGACGAACAGCCAGAGCCATCGGAGCCTGTGTCTGAGGTTGTTGAAAAGGAACTGACCGAAGATACCGAGCTGGTCGAGGCAAAGGTTATCGAGACCGTAGTCGAGAAGGTTGAGGCCAAGGTTATCGAGACCGTAGTCGAGAAGGTTGAGGCCAAGCCAGATGACAAGCCAGAACAAAACGAACAGCCAGAGCCATCGGAGGCTGTGTCTGAGGTTGTTGAAAAGGAACTGACCGAAGATACCGAGCTGGTCGAGGCAAAGGTTATCGAGACCGTAGTCGAGAAGGTTGAGGCCAAGGTTATCGAGACCGTAGTCGAGAAGATTGAGGCCAAGCCAGATGACAAGCCAGAACAAGACGAACAGCCAGAGCCATCGGAGCCTGTGTCTGAAGTTGTTGAAAAGGAACTGACCGAAGATACCGAGCTGGTCGAGGCAAAGGTTATCGAGACCGTAGTCGAGAAGGTTGAGGCCAAGGTTATCGAGACCGTAGTCGAGAAGGTTGAGGCCAAGCCAGATGACAAGCCAGAACAAGACGAACAGCCAGAGCCATCGGAGCCTGTGTCTGAGGTTGTTGAAAAGGAACTGACCGAAGATACCGAGCTGGTCGAGGCAAAGGTTATCGAGACCGTAGTCGAGAAGGTTGAGGCCAAGCCAGATGACAAGCCAGAACAAGACGAACAGCCAGAGCCATCGGAGCCTGTGTCTGAGGTTGTTGAAAAGGAACTGACCGAAGATACCGAGCTGGTCGAGGCAAAGGTTATCGAGACCGTAGTCGAGAAGGTTGAGGCCAAGGTTATCGAGACCGTAGTCGAGAAGGTTGAGGCCAAGCCAGATGACAAGCCAGAACAAGACGAACTGCCAGAGCCATCGGAGCCTGTGTCTGAGGTTGTTGAAAAGGAACTGACCGAAGATACCGAGCTGGTCGAGGCAAAGGTTATCGAGACCGTAGTCGAGAAGGTTGAGGCCAAGGTTATCGAGACCGTAGTCGAGAAGATTGAGGCCAAGCCAGATGACAAGCCAGAACAAGACGAACAGCCAGAGCCATCGGAGCCTGTGTCTGAGGTTGTTGAAAAGGAACTGACCGAAGATACCGAGCTGGTCGAGGCAAAGGTTATCGAGACCGTAGTCGAGAAGGTTGAGGCCAAGGTTATTGAGACCGTAGTCGAGAAGATTGAGGCCAAGCCAGATGACAAGCCAGAACAAGACGAACAGCCAGAGCCATCGGAGCCTGTGTCTGAGGTTGTTGAAAAGGAACGGACCGAAGATACCGAGCTGGTCGAGGCAAAGGTTATCGAGACCGTAGTCGAGAAGGTTGAGGCCAAGCCAGATGACAAGCCAGAACAAGACGAACAGCCAGAGCCATCGGAGCCTGTGTCTGAGGTAGATGAAAAGGAACTGACCGAAGATACCGAGCTGGTCGAGGCAAAGGTTATCGAGACCGTAGTCGAGAAGGTTGATGCCAAGCCAGATGACAAGCCAGAACAAGACGAACAGCCAGAGCCATCGGAGCCTGTGTCTGAGGTTGTTGAAAAGGAACTGACCGAAGATACCGAGCTGGTCGAGGCAAAGGTTATCGAGACCGTAGTCGTGAAGGTTGAGGCCAAGCCAGATGACAAGCCAGAACAAGACGAACAGCCAGAGCCATCGGAGCCTGTGTCTGAGGTTGTTGAAAAGGAACTGACCGAAGATACCGAGCTGGTCGAGGCAAAGGTTATCGAGACCGTAGTCGAGAAGGTTGAGGCCAAGGTTATCGAGACCGTAGTCGAGAAGGTTGAGGCCAAGCCAGATGACAAGCCAGAACAAGACGAACAGCCAGAGCCATTGGAGCCTGTGTCTGAGGTTGTTGAAAAGGAACTGACCGAAGATACCGAGCTGGTCGAGGCAAAGGTTATCGAGACCGTAGTCGAGAAGGTTGAGGCCAAGGTTATCGAGACCGTAGTCGAGAAGGTTGAGGCCAAGCCAGATGACAAGCCAGAACAAGACGAACAGCCAGAGCCATCGGAGCCTGTGTCTGAGGTTGTTGAAAAGGAACTGACCGAAGATACCGAGCTGGTCGAGGCAAAGGTTATCGAGACCGTAGTCGAGAAGGTTGAGGCCAAGCCAGATGACAAGCCAGAACAAGACGAACAGCCAGAGCCATCGGAGCCTGTGTCTGAGGTTGTTGAAAAGGAACTGACCGAAGATACCGAGCTGGTCGAGGCAAAGGTTATCGAGACCGTAGTCGAGAAGGTTGAGGCCAAGGTTATCGAGACCGTAGTCGAGAAGGTTGAGGCCAAGCCAGATGACAAGCCAGAACAAGACGAACAGCCAGAGCCATCGGAGCCTGTGTCTGAGGTTGTTGAAAAGGAACTGACCGAAGATACCGAGCTGGTCGAGGCAAAGGTTATCGAGACCGTAGTCGAGAAGGTTGAGGCCAAGGTTATCGAGACCGTAGTCGAGAAGGTTGAGGCCAAGCCAGATGACAAGCCAGAACAAGACAAACAGCCAGAGCCATCGGAGCCAGTGTCTGAGGTTGTTGAAAAGGAACTGACCGAAGATACCGAGCTGGTCGAGGCAAAGGTTATCGAGACCGTAGTCGAGAAGGTTGAGGCCAAGCCAGATGACAAGCCAGAACAAGACGAACAGCCAGAGCCATCGGAGCCAGTGTCTGAGGTTGTTGAAAAGGAACTGACCGAAGATACCGAGCTGGTCGAGGCAAAGGTTATCGAGACCGTAGTCGAGAAGGTTGAGGCCAAGCCAGATGACAAGCCAGAACAAGACGAACAGCCAGAGCCATCGGAGCCTGTGTCTGAGGTTGTTGAAAAGGAACTGACCGAAGATACCGAGCTGGTCGAGGCAAAGGTTATTGAGACCGTAGTCGAGAAGGTTGAGGCCAAGGTTATCGAGACCGTAGTCGAGAAGGTTGAGGCCAAGCCAGATGACAAGCCAGAACAAGACGAACAGCCAGAGCCATCGGAGCCTGTGTCTGAGGTTGTTGAAAAGGAACTGACCGAAGATACCGAGCTGGTCGAGGCAAAGGTTATCGAGACCGTAGTCGAGAAGGTTGAGGCCAAGCCAGATGACAAGCCAGAACAAGACGAACAGCCAGAGCCATCGGAGCCTGTGTCTGAGGTTGTTGAAAAGGAACTGACCGAAGATACCGAGCTGGTCGAGGCAAAGGTTATCGAGACCGTAGTCGAGAAGGTTGAGGCCAAGCCAGATGACAAGCCAGAACAAGACGAACAGCCAGAGCCATCGGAGCCTGTGTCTGAGGTTGTTGAAAAGGAACTGACCGAAGATACCGAGCTGGTCGAGGCAAAGGTTATCGAGACCGTAGTCGAGAAGGTTGAGGCCAAGCCAGATGACAAGCCAGAACAAGACGAACAGCCAGAGCCATCGGAGCCTGTGTCTGAGGTTGTTGAAAAGGAACTGACCGAAGATACCGAGCTGGTCGAGGCAAAGGTTATCGAGACCGTAGTCGAGAAGGTTGAGGCCAAGGTTATCGAGACCGTAGTCGAGAAGGTTGAGGCCAAGCCAGATGACAAGCCAGAACAAGACGAACAGCCAAAGCCATCGGAGCCTGTGTCTGAGGTTGTTGAAAAGGAACTGACCGAAGATACCGAGCTGGTCGAGGCAAAGGTTATCGAGACCGTAGTCGAGATGGTTGAGGCCAATATTATTGAGACCGTAGTCGAGAAGGTTGAGGCCAAGCCAGATGACAAGCCAGAACAAGACGAACAGCCAGAGCCATCGGAGCCTGTGTCTGAGGTTGTTGAAAAGGAACTGACCGAAGATACCGAGCTGGTCGAGGCAAAGGTTATCGAGACCGTAGTCGAGAAGGTTGAGGCCAAGGTTATTGAGACCGTAGTCGAGAAGATTGAGGCCAAGCCAGATGACAAGCCAGAACAAGACGAACAGCCAGAGCCATCGGAGCCTGTGTCTGAGGTTGTTGAAAAGGAACGGACCGAAGATACCGAGCTGGTCGAGGCAAAGGTTATCGAGACCGTAGTCGAGAAGGTTGAGGCCAAGCCAGATGACAAGCCAGAACAAGACGAACAGCCAGAGCCATCGGAGCCTGTGTCTGAGGTAGATGAAAAGGAACTGACCGAAGATACCGAGCTGGTCGAGGCAAAGGTTATCGAGACCGTAGTCGAGAAGGTTGATGCCAAGCCAGATGACAAGCCAGAACAAGACGAACAGCCAGAGCCATCGGAGCCTGTGTCTGAGGTTGTTGAAAAGGAACTGACCGAAGATACCGAGCTGGTCGAGGCAAAGGTTATCGAGACCGTAGTCGTGAAGGTTGAGGCCAAGCCAGATGACAAGCCAGAACAAGACGAACAGCCAGAGCCATCGGAGCCTGTGTCTGAGGTTGTTGAAAAGGAACTGACCGAAGATACCGAGCTGGTCGAGGCAAAGGTTATCGAGACCGTAGTCGAGAAGGTTGAGGCCAAGGTTATCGAGACCGTAGTCGAGAAGGTTGAGGCCAAGCCAGATGACAAGCCAGAACAAGACGAACAGCCAGAGCCATTGGAGCCTGTGTCTGAGGTTGTTGAAAAGGAACTGACCGAAGATACCGAGCTGGTCGAGGCAAAGGTTATCGAGACCGTAGTCGAGAAGGTTGAGGCCAAGGTTATCGAGACCGTAGTCGAGAAGGTTGAGGCCAAGCCAGATGACAAGCCAGAACAAGACGAACAGCCAGAGCCATCGGAGCCTGTGTCTGAGGTTGTTGAAAAGGAACTGACCGAAGATACCGAGCTGGTCGAGGCAAAGGTTATCGAGACCGTAGTCGAGAAGGTTGAGGCCAAGCCAGATGACAAGCCAGAACAAGACGAACAGCCAGAGCCATCGGAGCCTGTGTCTGAGGTTGTTGAAAAGGAACTGACCGAAGATACCGAGCTGGTCGAGGCAAAGGTTATCGAGACCGTAGTCGAGAAGGTTGAGGCCAAGGTTATCGAGACCGTAGTCGAGAAGGTTGAGGCCAAGCCAGATGACAAGCCAGAACAAGACGAACAGCCAGAGCCATCGGAGCCTGTGTCTGAGGTTGTTGAAAAGGAACTGACCGAAGATACCGAGCTGGTCGAGGCAAAGGTTATCGAGACCGTAGTCGAGAAGGTTGAGGCCAAGGTTATCGAGACCGTAGTCGAGAAGGTTGAGGCCAAGCCAGATGACAAGCCAGAACAAGACAAACAGCCAGAGCCATCGGAGCCAGTGTCTGAGGTTGTTGAAAAGGAACTGACCGAAGATACCGAGCTGGTCGAGGCAAAGGTTATCGAGACCGTAGTCGAGAAGGTTGAGGCCAAGCCAGATGACAAGCCAGAACAAGACGAACAGCCAGAGCCATCGGAGCCAGTGTCTGAGGTTGTTGAAAAGGAACTGACCGAAGATACCGAGCTGGTCGAGGCAAAGGTTATCGAGACCGTAGTCGAGAAGGTTGAGGCCAAGCCAGATGACAAGCCAGAACAAGACGAACAGCCAGAGCCATCGGAGCCTGTGTCTGAGGTTGTTGAAAAGGAACTGACCGAAGATACCGAGCTGGTCGAGGCAAAGGTTATTGAGACCGTAGTCGAGAAGGTTGAGGCCAAGGTTATCGAGACCGTAGTCGAGAAGGTTGAGGCCAAGCCAGATGACAAGCCAGAACAAGACGAACAGCCAGAGCCATCGGAGCCTGTGTCTGAGGTTGTTGAAAAGGAACTGACCGAAGATACCGAGCTGGTCGAGGCAAAGGTTATCGAGACCGTAGTCGAGAAGGTTGAGGCCAAGCCAGATGACAAGCCAGAACAAGACGAACAGCCAGAGCCATCGGAGCCTGTGTCTGAGGTTGTTGAAAAGGAACTGACCGAAGATACCGAGCTGGTCGAGGCAAAGGTTATCGAGACCGTAGTCGAGAAGGTTGAGGCCAAGCCAGATGACAAGCCAGAACAAGACGAACAGCCAGAGCCATCGGAGCCTGTGTCTGAGGTTGTTGAAAAGGAACTGACCGAAGATACCGAGCTGGTCGAGGCAAAGGTTATCGAGACCGTAGTCGAGAAGGTTGAGGCCAAGCCAGATGACAAGCCAGAACAAGACGAACAGCCAGAGCCATCGGAGCCTGTGTCTGAGGTTGTTGAAAAGGAACTGACCGAAGATACCGAGCTGGTCGAGGCAAAGGTTATCGAGACCGTAGTCGAGAAGGTTGAGGCCAAGGTTATCGAGACCGTAGTCGAGAAGGTTGAGGCCAAGCCAGATGACAAGCCAGAACAAGACGAACAGCCAAAGCCATCGGAGCCTGTGTCTGAGGTTGTTGAAAAGGAACTGACCGAAGATACCGAGCTGGTCGAGGCAAAGGTTATCGAGACCGTAGTCGAGATGGTTGAGGCCAATATTATTGAGACCGTAGTCGAGAAGGTTGAGGCCAAGGTTATTGAGACCGTAGTCGAGAAGATTGAGGCCAAGCCAGATGACAAGCCAGAACAAGACGAACAGCCAGAGCCATCGGAGCCTGTGTCTGAGGTTGTTGAAAAGGAACTGACCGAAGATACCGAGCTGGTCGATGCAAAGGTTATCGAGACCGTAGTCGAGAAGGTTGAGGCCAAGGTTATCGAGACCGTAGTCGAGAAGGTTGAGACCAAGCCAGATGACAAGCCAGAACAAGACGAACAGCCAGAGCCATCGGAGCCTGTGTCTGAGGTTGATGAAAAGGAACTGACCGAAGATACCGAGCTGGTCGAGGCAAAGGTTATCGAGACCGTAGTCGAGAAGGTTGAGGCCAAGCCAGATGACAAGCCAGAACAAGACGAACAGCCAGAGCCATCGGAGCCTGTGTCTGAGGTAGATGAAAAGGAACTGACCGAAGATACCGAGCTGGTCGAGGCAAAGGTTATCGAGACCGTAGTCGAGAAGGTTGAGGCGAAGCCAGATGACAAGCCAGAACAAGACGAACAGCCAGAGCCATCGGAGCCTGTGTCTGAGGTTGTTGAAAAGGAACTGACCGAAGATACCGAGCTGGTCGAGGCAAAGGTTATCGAGACCGTAGTCGAGAAGGTTGAGGCCAAGCCAGATGACAAGCCAGAACAAGACGAACAGCCAGAGCCATTGGAGCCTGTGTCTGAGGTTGTTGAAAAGGAACTGACCGAAGATACCGAGCTGGTCGAGGCAAAGGTTATCGAGACCGTAGTCGAGAAGGTTGAGGCCAAGGTTATCGAGACCGTAGTCGAGAAGGTTGAGGCCAAGCCAGATGACAAGCCAGAACAAGACGAACAGCCAGAGCCATCGGAGCCTGTGTCTGAGGTTGTTGAAAAGGAACTGACCGAAGATACCGAGCTGGTCGAGGCAAAGGTTATCGAGACCGTAGTCGAGAAGGTTGAGGCCAAGGTTATCGAGACCGTAGTCGAGAAGGTTGAGGCCAAGCCAGATGACAAGCCAGAACAAGACGAACAGCCAGAGCCATCGGAGCCTGTGTCTGAGGTAGATGAAAAGGAACTGACCGAAGATACCGAGCTGGTCGAGGCAAAGGTTATCGAGACCGTAGTCGAGAAGGTTGAGGCGAAGCCAGATGACAAGCCAGAACAAGACGAACAGCCAGAGCCATCGGAGCCTGTGTCTGAGGTTGTTGAAAAGGAACTGACCGAAGATACCGAGCTGGTCGAGGCAAAGGTTATCGAGACCGTAGTCGAGAAGGTTGAGGCCAAGCCAGATGACAAGCCAGAACAAGACGAACAGCCAGAGCCATCGGAGCCAGTGTCTGAGGTTGTTGAAAAGGAACTGACCGAAGATACCGAGCTGGTCGAGGCAAAGGTTATCGAGACCGTAGTCGAGAAGGTTGAGGCCAAGCCAGATGACAAGCCAGAACAAGACGAACAGCCAGAGCCATCGGAGCCTGTGTCTGAGGTTGTTGAAAAGGAACTGACCGAAGATACCGAGCTGGTCGAGGCAAAGGTTATCGAGACCGTAGTCGAGAAGGTTGAGGCCAAGCCAGATGACAAGCCAGAACAAGACGAACAGCCAGAGCCATCAGAGCCTGTGTCTGAGGTTGATGAAAAGGAACTGACCGAAGATACCGAGCTGGTCGAGGCAAAGGTTATCGAGACCGTAGTCGAGAAGGTTGAGGCAAAGGTTATCGAGACCGTAGTCGAGAAGGTTGAGGCCAAGCCAGATGACAAGCCAGAACAAGACGAACAGCCAGAGCCATCGGAGCCTGTGTCTGAAGTTGTTGAAAAGGAACTGACCGAAGATACCGAGCTGGTCGAGGCAAAGGTTATCGAGACCGTAGTCGAGAAGGTTGAGGCCAAGCCAGATGACAAGCCAGAACAAGACGAACAGCCAGAGCCATCGGAGCCTGTGTCTGAGGTTGTTGAAAAGGAACTGACCGAAGATACCGAGCTGGTCGAGGCAAAGGTTATCGAGACCGTAGTCGAGAAGGTTGAGGCCAAGGTTATCGAGACCGTAGTCGAGAAGGTTGAGGCCAAGCCAGATGACAAGCCAGAACAAGACGAACAGCCAGAGCCATCGGAGCCTGTGTCTGAGGTTGTTGAAAAGGAACTGACCGAAGATACCGAGCTGGTCGAGGCAAAGGTTATCGAGACCGTAGTCGAGAAGGTTGAGGCCAAGCCAGATGACAAGCCAGAACAAGACGAACAGCCAGAGCCATCGGAGCCTGTGTCTGATGTTGTTGAAAAGGAAGGAAAGACAGATGACAAGCGAAAACAAGACCTGCAGCCGAAGTTTCTACCTGAAGTTGTTGAAGGTATTACATGTGACAAGGATTCTTTGATCGTTGGTGATAGAGGCATATTTGGATATTTACTAAGTCCCGATAGGCATGAAATTTCCGATGGTTCTGGATCGTCCGAAAAGGGCGAAGATAAGTTTTTACTTCGTCGGGATGAATTAAGCGTGTTTGATACCAGAAAAAGTTCCCTCTCTGCAGTCGAAGTTTCCACTTTAGACGATGACTCACCTTTACTGACAGATTTTACAACTTCCTCTATTACGTACGTAAGCGATAGGATTGATTCTTCTTCGTTAGATTTGATGGTTGGTGAACAATCAATGAACTTTTTGAAAATTGGTAGTAGCATGGCACCACCTGACGAAAAACGGCATGATATTCAATCTCCTGGATCGTGCATGTCCTTTACGACCACTACCAGTGAAAACATCGAGTCAATTTCTCATGATGTCGAAAGCCGTAGCAACTTCGGTGGTACTCTGCAACCTGACATACCCACGGAGTATGAGCGATCCGTTTCGCTGAGTGATAATGCGGCATCTGATTACTCGAACGAGTCGGCTACCAAATACAACTTGCCTTACGATACCGAATCCGACGGCCATGATGCTGGCGCACACAAGGCCAGACTACGGGGAATCAAATCTCAGGAAGGCGTCGCCGAGCCGAAACAAGTTAAATCAGCAAAGCTCATTGCCGTTGACCAGCGTCACGGTTCAGCCTCACCACAAAGTGATATTACTGAATATACCGAAAGTGTATCGTATGTCGATTCAATTATAGACAGTACAAACTACGAAAGCGCCTTAAAGCAGAAAGAAACAAAGCAAGAATTGCGAAGCAAGGAGACATCGAAAGACAGCTGCGAGGCGGACGTGAAACCCAGTACGGTGGCAGCTGATCGCGAGACAAAAGCATCAAAACTTGACACGACAGCAAAACCTTCCAGTGAATCGGTAGAATCTGCTCATCCAAAAAGGCGATCCAAATCGAAGACTACTGTTACGAAAGTAAATTTACATAAGCAAGCGCCGATCGACATTTCGAAGCGTTCCACTAAAACCGTTGACATTCGTATGGGTGCAGCAGAGTCTACCGTAACAGTGAGCAAATCGGCGACCACATCCAGTCGCATCTCGACGACAGCGACGCGAACGCACGGTTACATGCAGTCGACACTGTCTCGTGATCAGAAGGTCCTACGACCATTGACTTTAACCGATTCGCCCCATTCTTCGCCCTCGAAAACTTCGCACCGCGCTGGCACTGCTTCGATCACTTCGACACACACGACTTATTCTCCGGCACATTCTGCAGAACGGAAGGCCACTAAACCTTCTAAGCCAGGTAGTGCCGCTACACCCGGTGTGCCCGAAGGTGCGACTGGCAGCACCAAGCACGGTGTTTCGAGTACAGGTGCGCGCAAAATCGAGGTTAAAGAAAGCAAATTCACGATGAAATCGGCCACTGGTCGATCGTCGTCAACTGTCGTCACGACATCCAGCACTGTATCCACCTCTAGCACGTCCAGCCAGAGCAGATTGTCGCGTTCGTCAGTCACTAGCTCAGCCAGAAAAGCTTCCACTAAATCGGACTTCAAAGAGCAGCCCGTGGTGAAGAAGGCGGACAAAGAGCAGGCAAATCTGGTCACGAAATCCACCCTGCCGGCTGCCGTTAAGACAAGCAAGGATCGGGTTAACAAAAGCCTGATACCCGTAAAGGTGCAGTCGAGCAAGCGGGATGCAACTCCTTCGCCGACCAAAACCGCCAGCAAGTCCAAACCGAAGTCGGCCCCGGGCCCAAAGCCCAAAGGCGAGCCGCGAATGTCCAAACCGATAGCCGGCTCCGAAAGGACGGCTACAAAAAAGGAACACTCTGTCCAGCTGATCACGAAATCCATCCCGAAGGTGACCAGCACGGGGCACCGTAAGGAAAGCGCGAAACAAATCATCGACGACGTGTATCGGTGCAAGTCCGCGATGCACTACTCGTACAAAGATGCCGTCACGTTCGATCATGCCGAGGTACCGTCGTCGCTTCCCTCCAGCCCGAGCCGCTTGAACAAAAGTTCCTCGAACAGTACAAACGTCCTCACTAGTGAAGTGTTTACCCGCACGATCGATTCGTCCAAATCGATCGAGGTGATCTACAAGCAACCGTCCACATCGCACGAGCTGTACCGTCGGGTGCAAGGCGAGTACAACCGGTACAACGACGCCGACCTGAACTTTATCGAGACGACCGACTCGAGCCTGTCCGATTCGATCGCACTGCCCTCCTCCTCCTCGGAGCAGGAGAGCGATACGACCGGCAAGCAGAGGCGCTCCGGCAGTCCGGAAGGTTCGCCGAAGCAGACCAGCTCCTCGTCCGCGGTGACGACGACCATGACGACGCTCGCCGGGCGCAAGAACCTGCCCCAGCACTACCCGCACCATCCGGTGCACCAGCACGTAGCCACCAAGCACGGCAGCTCCGGCTCCTCCGCCTCCGGCAAGCGCGCCCGAACCCATTCGCCCGCCGAGCCCCGGTACCGCAAGTCGGACATCTGGAGTCGTACCGACCCGCCAGCCTCCAGCCAAGAGCTACCGGATACGTCGGAGGACAGCGACTCGTACTACTACCACCACCAGCAGCATTGTCTGTTCCAGCAGCAGTCGCAGCACCAGCAGCACCAGCAGCTGCCGCCGGTGGCTGGAATCGCTGACCGGCGTTTAACTGTGTCGCTCGATGGGATCGTGCTCGAGAGTAGCATCTCGCCGATACTAGACTTCCGGGCATCGACGCCGCCGCGCATGAAGTATAAGTTTGATTACGATAGTTCTGTGTTTCCAGGTAAATCTGCTTTATGAACCAAACCAACCCCCCAAAAAAAAAGCTCAACATTCCAACCGCATACTCTATAATATCGTCCATCCATATATACATATTATCTCTATCTCTCTTTATATTTCGTACAAAATACTTATGCAAATCGTAATGTTTACCAGCTATCGTTTAATCAAACACAAACCCTCCCCCCAGGCGCGAGTATGCGGCATGATGGTCACCCTTCCATGTGGCCACTCATGTACCGAATGTGCTTTCCCCCTCATTTTGCTCCTCCCGCTCCTACGAACATGTGACATAATACTATTATAGGGTCAGTTTCGGTCGGTTTGCCGCTGTCGTTTCTGGTTTCTGGTTCGCCGGGCATAGTTGCCCGCCCTCGTACTGCGCCTGGCACACCCGTTCGTGTGCCACCTTTCGCGGCTTTCGGCTTTCGCGGGTTATGTTTCTGTCGCACTCGCTCGTTCGCATTTGTTCGCACAAAATTGATCTGCCATTTGAAAATGTTTCGGTTTATCGGGTTTTCGCTCCGCTACGTGTCAAAATTCTAAGCTGTTTCGATGGTTTTGCACGCGTTTTGCATCTGGAAGGAAACTATAGCAGTATTATGTCCCAAACGCGTTTTATCTTTAAAAACATGCATTTATACTATAAGTATGGCACGGCGTAAACGGGGAATGAAGATGGAGAAGGATGTGTCACCCGCTTCCAAAACGCCTAGCTACAGTGTGCCACTGTATCTGACTACTAGAAAGCGATCGTTTCGGTGTTTCGAAATCGGTACGACAAGCATTACGCTTACGCCCCGCGCGCACTATGCCTCAGCCGATGCAACTGTTATACAAAAGAGAGACAGCGACAAGCAACTGTCCTACCAGCTGCTGGTAGTCAGATAGCACGTGGCGGTGCCGCTTAATGCGCCTTGATGTGTTTTTTTCGTTTCGTTTTGTGGTGATAGCTTTTGCCAATCATTTTACTTCTCTCCTCTCGATCACTTTGCGTATGATTTGCCTTGCAGTGGTGCCTTTTGCGATCGATGTGTTAGCGGTTGTGTTACGGTACAGTTTTGTGTTGCATTTGCCCGATGTGCTTGGCCTGTGCAGTGCTTTATAATTTTACTTACGTTTCGCTTTGTACCATGTTTTCCTTTTGTCTTTTTTTTTGTTGGCCTGTTCTATCGAAAAAAAAAATATAATAACAAATACAGGATAGCGAACGTCTTCAATCGTTGATGCGCCTCAGCTGATCTGCAGCGAGCAACTGTACACAAAGTCGACAAACCACACGGCACCGGGGAACGCGCAGACGATGGCAGACATTCCGCTAATATCCATCACGCAGGAATGCTCGGACGACGAGGAGCTGAGCACGTCCAGTGCGACGAACAAACTGAACATCGAGGATGCGCTGACCGACACCGAGGATCTGATGATGGACGGGGCGGGCCAGCGGGAGCGAAAAAGTGCCTCCTCCAGCCCGATCCCGCCCGAGCCCAACAGTCTGTCGCTGCTGGAAGCGTTGCAAAGTCCGCTGGCCGGCGCAGTAACGGACGTGGAAGACTGTAGCGATACGTCCGACGAGGAGGAGCGCGACAAGAAGCCTACCCGCGAGGTGGACATATCGCTGGACGACTTTCTCGACCAGGGGTACGTGGACGAGATGACCAAGTCGGACCAGCGCGGCGCAAAGCCGAAGATACTGACCCGCTCCTGCTCGAAGGCGGCCGAGGGCCCGAGCAGCAAGAGCCTGAGGGTGTGCGCGGACGTGGCCGCTGCCCTGACCGACTGTGAGGACTGTGCGATGTCCGGCGAGGACGGCGACACGAGCGTGGTGCCCGACTGTCCGGACGATATACTGATGCGCCAGGACGCGGACAACGGCATGGTGGACATACACAATGCGGTCCGGCGGCGCCAGGACAAACATCTGCCCCGGGCGGAGCAACAGGCGGCACAGTCGAGCAGCTCCGACTCGGACGAGCCGGAGTGTAAGGTGGTCCGGCATCGGAAGCCCCACCGGAAGGGAGTGGTCGAGCAGCGGTCCAACATCTCCGACTGCGAGAACATACTCGTGTCGGAGGAGGAATCGTCCTCGCTGGCGAAGCCGGGCCCGGCCTCCGCATTCGAGGCGGACGAGGTAACGATGGAGGCGAGCGACCACGAGACGGAACAGTCCGTAACGTTTCCCGAGATTAACATTTGCTTCGTGACGGACGGCGACGCAGGCGACGAACCTGCCAAGCAGTGCTCGTCCCGCCCGTCCACCCTGACGGTAGGGCAGGCGAACGCGGACGAGGCGGTGACGGACGTGGAGAACTTGGACTCGTCCGACAGTGAGACCAGTGCGCCGCAGCGCAGCAAACGGCTCATGCCGCGGGCAGTGGCCCGCGGTGGCAAGGGTGGCGGTCTGACCGACGTGGAAGACTTCAATGCCAGCGACGAGGAGCAGGACGGCCAGTCGCCGCAGGACGTGGGCGGCGAGGATCATTCGTTTTTGCCGTCACCGACGCGTGAAATTGCCATCATGCGGGGGAATGGATCGGGCGAGCAGACGGCGAACGTGATGCCGCTGAACCACACCTATCTGCTGGCGCGAACGCCCGACATCGAGCAGGCGCTGACCGACTTCGAGGACCTGGCGGTGAACGACGACGAGAAGCTGTACGACGACGCGAAGTACACGATCGAGGCGCTGCCCGAGATGGACAACGATACGGTGTACGCGAGCGAAAACACGCCCGCCCCGCCGAAACCGAACTGGCTCGACCAGGCGCACGAGCCGCTCACCGACACGGAGGACATCTTTTTCGACCGAGCGGCCGGGCCCGGGCCGGGTGCAGCCGTCTCGTTCGGCAGCAACGAGCTGCGGCGCCGCCGCAAGCCCAAGGGCACCGCGGCCACCCAATCGTACAAGGGCAAAACGTTTCTGGACACGAGCGCCACCGGGCAGGAGAACGGATCGGCCACTGCCACCACCGACGTGGAGGATCTGTATCTGAGCGATGACGATGCTGCCGCCGTTTCGAGCTTCCCGCCGACGGACCGGTCGAAGCAGCGCCGGGCGACGATACAGGTGCCGCCCCAGCACCACACCGGGGACAGTGCGAAAACCGACATCGAGTACCTGTCCGGCGACGAGTACGTGTCAGACCGGACCGTCCCATCGCCGACCGTCTGCCCGGACGGGTTCCACAGCACGATCAAATCGCGCGACCGGCTCGGCGGTGGCCGCTCGGGGCAGCAGGCGCTCGGCGTCCCCGGTTGCCCTGCGCCGACCATCAGCCGAACGTCGCCCACGCCGGACGGGGCCAACTGTCACACGGACTGCGAAGAGATACAGGGCGCCTCGGACGAGGAGGAGGAGACGATGGATGGTGCGTCAAAGCGCGACCCCGAACAGGAAAGTATGGCACGAACCGCGACCCCGTTCGAGCTGCGGCGCGCACTGGACGAGAGCGGCAGTTGCGAAATACACGACGCGCTCGTTGGCTCCACGCGGCGCCACCGCGAGGACCGGAAGCGTCCCCAGCCGAACGATGGCCAGGAGATGCCGACGGACGTGGAGTTTCTGGACGAGGACGGCGCGGTGGACGCGATGCTACAAGACGATTAATGTTCGAACCGTTGCTTTTCGTCCCATTACAGCTGCTGCAGTTCGATGCATAGAGAAGCGCATGAGGGAACGGTAGGGCAACGGTGATTGTTTTTAGTTGCTGTGTATAGTTTCTTGGTTTTGTTGTTTTCTGTTGCTTTTTATTTGCTACCAATGAAGTGTGCCGTAAGCAAGAAAGTGTGCTTTCGGACACTCCGCTCTAAAAAGAAGCCGATGATACTGAAAGAAAGCCTCTAGTTGCTTTGTAGTTGCCTGCTTCCGGGCATGCCACGTGTTGCCAATCGTTGTCGTTTTTGTTTAGTTCTTTAGTTGATCGTGTGTAGTGGCTATCGTTCTGTGCTGATTGGCTTTCTGTTCTTTACCTCCTCTCATTACAAAGCAGTGCCTTGAAGCGGTCGTTATTGTTGGTATGCAATGAGATGCTTTCGATATGAGTTGAAGCTAGTTCGCACCCTTTAATGCACTTTTGTCCGCTTTGCACCCCAAGTATGTCTAGTATACTGTTGCCACATATCTATACCTAGAGAGAACGTATCGAATTTACCTTTCCCCGAAATCCCACCCCTTTTTCATCCTCCCTCTAGCCTCTCCCTGTGTATCGTTCACTTTCCCCAACCAACCTCTGATCCCGTACCCAACAGACACACACTCACACACAGAAAAAACACACTAGTACACCTTAGTACATGTAATGTGATCGCCATTGCGATTGAGTGTCCCCCTTACTGTCCCGAGTGTACTCACCATCCGCCAAATCCTCATCCTCCAAAGTCCTGCCATCCATCGCGTGAATCACATGAGTCGCGCCGTGAAGAGCGTCCGGTGTCAGAAGTGCGGTGTGTCTGATCATTGTGCCTTTCTGTTGCTCTCTTCACTCTGTGCATTCCAGATACGTACACCGAACACGACGATGCATTACCGACGTCGACCAGAAGCGAAGGTTAGTATGGTTGCGGTCTGGTTGCGGCCAGATCAGGGCCTCGCAACGACTCTCCGATCGATCCGGTGGTAGCTCTCTTGAGCTCCGTGTCCTCGGTTGCACTTGCTTGGGGCCGTGTCTTCCGGGGACGGGTCGTTGCAGCCGTTGCAGTTGCGCATACGCTCCGCTGCCTCCGCTACTGCACATCACACACACACACATATACACACACGGGAAGAACAATGCATACATTCGCATCCACAATTTTGCAACCTACATCACCCAAAAAAATAAAATAACACACAAACACACATATACACACACACACGCAAACAAAAACAAAAAACCTCCGACAAAGTTGTGTTTTGTTTGTACCCAAAATTCGATACAAAACTATTTCCCCTCAAAGGTTTGAACTTCTGATTCTGGTGACGGTGTGTAATCGGCGTTGTGGTTTTTTTTTTCTGCTGGCATTGTGTTGCGTGGTTGCGTTGCATTTATCATATTGCGCTTGTTCCGCCTCAACCAACCACCCAAAACCCAAACTGTTCACTCCCCGCCCTGTGTAGTGTACGATTTTACAACTGATTGCAAGAAGAAACAGGCGGACCAGGTTCCCTTCGAAATGCTAATTTGAAAATGCGCGATCCATTGGAAGTCGATTGTTTTGCGGTTGAAAATCCTACCTTACCTTATTGTGAAGCCCAACTGCAAATCAAAAACTGAACGGCGAAAACGAAACACAAACGAAAAATGAAAATGCGAAATCAGGTCCTAATTGGATTGTTGGTCCTCACAGTTGCGTACGGCAAGCTTCTATCGATCGAATCATCCCATCATTCGGAACGCACTTCCTGTTCATCAAACCCATCACTCACTCACCCACTCACTGGCTCCCTCATGCTCATCTCGGTACAGTGCATATAACATTCCATTGCGGCACCCTTTTTGAGAGGGCCAGGCGGCCGCTCCATCGTTTGTCGTGGAGCAGGCTTACAAACAGCTGCCGCCGCCTCTGCCGCCGCTGCTGCTGCTGCTGCCGCTGTCGCCGCTGCTGCTGCCGCTTCCCTTTCAATACCGATCTCTTTCTCTCGTTGCAGGCGAGGATGATGGGTATCTAGTGCTGGTACGGTCGGAGGCAGGCCGGCTGGTCGACGACGTGCTGGAGCAGAGCGTATCGATCGTCAGCAGCTCGCAGGGCCCGGGCCCGATGACGATCGATCGAGATCTGCAGCAACCGTCCGAAAGCGAACAGTACGCGATCCGTAGCGACATCCTGTCGTCTACCGATGGCGATCTGGTCGTCAAGTCGCCCACCATCGAGTCCATGTCCGGCAAATCGTTCGATGACAATATGAGCAATCCCGAGTACGATGCGCTGTTGCTCGGTACCGCCGGCGGGCAGCCGATGAGCCGGGCACTCGGTGCGGACGATAACGCCGCCGAGGATGAGGGCAGCGATGCAAAGCTGACTGCCGATGGCACTGGTGCGCTCGCCACTGCCACGAAAGACCAGGCGGCCGAGTCCGCCCGGCGGGCGAAGAAAATCGACCGCAAGTATGCCCGCCTGTCGGCCGATCTCGGACCGGAGGCGCTGCTCGATAAGAACCAAGAGTACGACGAGGCGATCTCGCAGATCAAAGACGAAGTGTCGATGCTGCAGAGCGAATACTCCAAAATGAGCTGGGACGAGAGCGTATCCATGACCACGGGCGATTTCGGGTCCAGCACGCCCGACAACGATCTGCAAGGTAGATAGGGCAGCTGTGCATGAAGCTGTGCATTCCCGCTTGCTGGGTTGCGAGTACGCGCAGCATATCTATACTCCACTCGCGAGCAGGGTGGCGGAACCGTGCGAATAGACTACCCTACGGTTACTATTGACCAAAATTTAAAGCACATTGAGTGATGCACATGATGCACTCCTCGGATTGGACTGTAGTCTTTTCGCTCCCACCTTTCTGGCTCGACGCTGCTCGCCAATGTTTCATGTCGAATTTGGTTTTTTGGTTTGTTTGTTTCAAAATTTCATAAATGTGTTTAAGTGTTTGTTTCGTCTTTTTGTTCCACTAAGTTCGCAAACCTAAGCGCGAAGGTTCGATTGAGTTTTCTATTCCACATCATACCATCAACCAACACGAACCATCTCAACTTGCGTTTAACATGCTCATTCTGCTTCAGCTTACAATCGTCTCTGTTTGGAAAGCGTGACCAACAAACAAATGCAACTGGAGCTCCGTTTTTTTTCAGCACACACATTCCATACTATTATTAACCTTCATTGAGCACATCTTACTACCGTTCCACAGCACTTACACTCATCCCCTGCAGACGAATGACGATGAGTGTTTGATACTATATATTTTTCACTGCACAAAATGCCTTCTCAAAACAGTTGCGCTCCAAACGTACTGCACCAGACTGAACCGTTTCTTTCTCTTGCCCTAATTCCGCAATTCGCAGGACCGTGATTTCGCATTTTGATTTTTGGGTTGTTTTTCTTTACTTTTCAAACGTTACGACAAATACACACCATGTATTTGTGCGCGTTTTTTTTGCATCACTTGCTGCTTCCAATGCCTATCAATTACTAACCTGAATAGCGCTCATTTAAGAAGCCAATTAACATGCCGTCTCAATGGGGCGGTCTGGTGGTCTAGTGGTGAGCGCGCCGGTTTCCTACCTTAGCCGGAGGAGGACCGTTTCCCAACTGGACTCCGCTCCCCTACGTTGAGAACAACGGATCTATTCAAAAGCTATGCCCAATTTGCTTCTCAATACACGCAAATAAGTCTATTTGGGATCTTGTATTGATGACCACTTCTAATAGTGGTAACCGCAAACAAACGCCAAAAAAACGAAAGAAGAAGCAGTCGTATCAGAATCAGAAACCCCACATTTCTCAGACCTTTGACATTATTCATTTACCTAAACAAGAATAATAATGAGAGTCCAACCATAACTCTAAAATATGTGTTACTTTTTCTCCCCATCTCTATCCCCTCTCACACATACACATTTACACAAACACAAAAATACAGCCCCAGAAAAATGGAGAAGTGTGTGCATGAGGCGAGAATGCCGCTGAAAAACAATTCCCCCAACGCAGTTTGGCCTGCTGTTGTTATTACCACTGTGTTGCTGTTGCCTATACTGCTGGGGAAGGGTTTTCCGGTCATTTTCCATGCTTTGATGCCGCCAATGCCCCTTCCTTGGCGCTGCCACCGATCGTGTGAACCTACAACACACACACACTCCTATCTAACTACTAAACCGTTCTGAGAGCAAAACCTTAACACGCTTTTTTTCTCACCTCGCTTTTATTTCCTCTTCTATTAACAGAAACAGATTTGCAACTACAAACAGAAAATAACATACCCCAGACAACAACACCCCGCCTTGTGTCCCAAACATTAGAGGCTGCTGCCCCGCCCGCTAGCGCTGTCTCTGACGCTTTTGTTAGCGGGCAGTGTGTTGCGATTGCTGCAACAAGTGCTAGCATCGTCACCACCACTGCTGCTAATCTGCTAACCGACGCTAACGATGTTGCCACCGCTGACCAATGCTTCGCTGCTTCCGCTACCAGTGTCGAAAGGACGGAGCAAAGCGTCCTCTCCACCACGACTAGCACGATCGGTTCCATCAGCAACGCGGAACAGTCCTTCTCGATCGCGTCCACCGAGCCGGACAGGCCGAGCGAATCTTCCAGCAGCGGCGGCGGCGGCGGCTTCGACGGCCAGCCCGTACCGAAGCCCCGCACCAGCATATCCTCCCGCACGGATACGGCCACCCGGTCCAGCCTGCTGGAGTCGTTCGAGCATCAGGATTCGATCGAGCAGTATCCCGAACCGGCCCCGGTCCAGTCGGCCGAGCAAGACCTCCGTCTCCGGCAAGGATCGATCACGTCCGACGAGCTGTCGAACGTGGCCCAGAAGGACTCGAGCGAGCTGGTCACCAGCGAGGAGGACATTTCGAGCGGTGCCAAGTTCTTCATCGGCGAGTGTAGCAGCGATATCATCACCCGGTCCAGCACCGAGAAGCGGTCGGACTTTGCGTTCGACAACGAGGGCTACACGTTCTCGCAGGAGTCGCAGGGTACGGACGATCAGGAGTCGCGGCGCGACGCGATGGAAGCGTACCAGCAGCAGATCAAGCTGGAGGATGGCTTTACACTGGATTCGCTCAAGGAGCTCGATATTGCTGGGTTGCAATCGTCCGGCAAGCCGCCGGTGGTACATTCGCCGGTAACAGCACCGGCAACTGTTCAGCCGTTTGCGGAGACCCAGTCCGTGAAGTCCCAGGTGCATGTGGGCGAAGCGACCATTCTCGAATCGACCACCACCGAACAGCAGGAGCAGCAGCAGCAGCAGTACGCGCACATGACGATCGACGAGCTGACCATTGCTAAAACGCTCGAAGAGGTGAAGGAATCGCTGGACGCCGTGCAGGAAGAGCTAATCGAGGCGGTCACGGACGGGACGCCGATCAAGCAGTCGCCGTCGGAGTTTGAGTTCAAGATTCTGCCCTCCACGCGCTACGTGCAGGATCCGATCTACGAAACCAACCAGGAGGAAGCGGTCGCCGTGTCGACGGCAACGGGCGCCGCCATTACCACCACCACCATCGTGAGCGAGAGCGGACTGTCCGATTCGGAGACGCGTTCGGTGGCTGCTGCTGCTACAGCGCCTCCGATCAAGATCGACGAAGCGCCAACGGCCGCCGGTTCGTCCGACAGCTCGCAGCTGGAAGCGTCGCCCCGTTTGCGGCACGGTCCGGCTGCCGCCAAGGGTAACCGTTGGTCGGCAACGGATGTGGACAGCTCGGGCGAAAGCCACTACCAAAGCTTCGAGCATACGGACAGCAGCAGGCCGCTGTCGTCGGACCTGGAGCAGGTGCTGCCGTACGCTTCGTCCGAGTACGAAACGGCACTGGATCACTCGATGGTGCCGACCTCGCTCGGCACGGAGTATCACAGTGCGGTCAGCACGCTGCACTCCTACGCGGTCAGCTCGCACGACAGCATGAAGAGCTTCGACTCGGAAAGCTCGGGCAATCTGGCCAGCATCGAATCGGAGGCGACGGAAACGCTCGTACCATCCACGATGGACGTCGACTTTGACTCGTCCGATGCGGCCCTCATTCACGACGATTCCGAGGACGATCTGCGCGACAAGCTGCTGCTGCTGGACGACAAGGAGGAGCCGTCGTCCGCCGCGTCCAGCAGCGTGCCGATAGCGATGAAGCGCTCGCACGAGATGGACTTTGCCGAGCTGAAGGGTGAGACCGTGGCCGACGAGAGTCTGCTCCAGTTTGGCGAGCAGCGCAGCCACGGCGTGGAGTCGGTGTCGTCCTCGTTCCAGGAGGAGAAGCTGCTCAGCTCGAGCATCGGCACGGCACGGGATTTGGTGGAGGCGATGCAGGCGACTAGCCTGGAGGACGTGAAGACGGAACCGGCGGACGATGGCAAGCTGGGCACGAGCCTGGAAGACGGTAGCATACTGTCGATCAGCCTGTCCAGTGCGTCCAATCTGGAAACCATCATGGAAAACCTGTCGGACAAGACAACGTCCATCGGGCCGGTTCCGACGCACGTGGAGATTGGGCTGGACGCGGTGACGCCTACGACCGCCGGTACGACTGCCGGCTACATCGGCGACATTACACTCACCTCGACCACGCTCAAGGAGGGAGACGTTAACTTCCTCAACACACAGGCGACCACCGAGATGATTGAGGTTAGCGAGTCGGCCGAGCTGATCGCCGGCCGGGAGGACAGCGAAGAGACGGTGCGCAAGCGGGGCCACAAGCGCACCGAAAGTACCGCCATCATTTCCGGCAAGTTTATGGCGGAAATGGGCGAGAACCGCGACTCGATCGAGTCGCAGGACGAGTCGCTGTCGCAGGACGCCCCCAAACCACCGGCCACCAGCTCGGAGCGGGACGAAACGCGGGACGAATCGTCCGACTCCGACTACGACCGGTACGAGAGCGAGTACGCCCGTTCGTTCCGGGCGCCGGTAGCGCAGCCGAAGAAGAAGGACAAAAAGGCGGGCGACGTGTTCGAGAAGGACTTTGAGCTGGATCGGCGCAACTCGTTCTCGCCGTCCCAGTCGGTGATCGAAACGATCGTCGAGGATGTGCACGCCGAGATCGAGCAGGGTGACGAGGCGCAGCAGATCATGGTGAGCAAGAGCCAGCGGCTGCAGGAGTACCGCGAGTCGTCCACGCACAACATACCGGACATTCACGTGACGGAAGACTTTGCCGAGCAGCAGCAGCAGCAGTCATCGGATGGCGAGGAAGAAGCGAAACGAGAAGCGACAGTCTTCTCCGAGACGGTAAGCGTGGTGGAGACTGTGACCAAGACGCAAGCCGACGCAACGGTGTCGTCCTCAGCGACCACCGTAAGGAAAGTTGCGACCGAGACTGCGTCCACGTCCGCCGGCATGACGATGGCAAAGCAGACGGGCATCCAGTACGCCAAGCAGGAGGAATTTCAGCTCACCGAAGAACAGTACCAGGAGCTGATCGAGCAGAAGTACAAGGCAAAGCTGGCCGACTCGACCACCAAGTACGCGTTCGATGCGGACGATAAGGACGATTCGGCCGGCTCGGACTCGTTCGAGATGCTGGAGCAGCCGGACATTTCGGACGAGTTCGTGATCGTGGAGGAGGTCGCCCGGGAGGCGCACGAGTTCGACGCGGAGGGTAAAAGTGTCGCCATCAAGCCCACCAAGATCGAGAAAAAGCACGACGAAGACGTGGAGAAGATACTGGTCAAGTCGGCACCGGCCCACACGAACGCCGGCTCACTGTACGCGGCGAACATGCGCGACGACATGATGTACGAGTTCGAGGAAAGCCCACCGACCGGTGGTGCCGAGGGCGTCGACGGAGGTGCCGGCGTCACGATGGACCTGCTCAACAACGGGTACCCGCTGGAGGAGAGCAAGCGGTGGGTGGAGATGCAGCTGGCAGAAACGCAAAACTTCCGCTACCCGTACGAGGACCGGCTGGAGGACATCAAGGAGGAGGACACCGACTTCGAGGTGGGCAGCAGCCGCATCGGCTCGATCAAGGACTCGTTCTCCAGCACGCCCGACTACGATCTGCTGGCGAAGCGGATGGCGTCCCGCGAGCACGATGACATTTCCATGAGCAGCCTGCAGGAGTTTGAGAATCTCGAGCACGTGATCTCGCTGGAAAACCGCAAGATGCAGCAGGGCTCGCAGGACTCGCTCAGCAACGGTAGCTTCACGCGCCGGTTCATGCAGCGCGGCATGCACGGGGACGACATCAGTCTGTCCAGTCTGAAGGAGTTCGAGGGGCTGGAGAACGCCTGTCTGGAGGCGCATCTGATCGAGATAAAGGCAAAGGAGGAGGCCGCCCTGCTGCTGTCGCGCTCGGACGAATCGAACAAGTCGAACGGGTCGAACGGTGCCAAACGAAGTCCACCGTCGAACGGGGCCGCTGCGGTCGGTTCGCGCCAGCAGTCTACAGAGGGTGCGGCAGCGACCAAAATCATCAGCAGCAGCACTTCCATCACCACTACGGTAGTTGGTGGAGCCGTCGGGTCGAGTGTACCCAGTGGGGAAATGACGAAGGTGGAAAGGAAGATCACGACGTCAAGCGGCAGTAGTCGCGAAGGGTCTTCAACGACGACTGTCACGACGATTACGCACGTGGAGGGTCAGACGCGGCAGGGCTTGGACGAGGAGGACTCCACCTCGCACCACATTCTGACCGTGTCCAGCGACAGTCTGGACGGTACGCGTGTGAAGCAACCGCTGGCCAGTGGTAGGGATGCACTGCCGTCGGCACACTCGAGCAGCGACAGCCTGGACATGCACAGCAAGAACAATGTGGACCCGATGACGAGCAGCATCGATTCGATCGAGTTCTCCAAGACGGGCATTGCGACGACGCGCTCCTCGCAGTCCGATTCGATCGAGCAGATGGCACAGCAGCAGCAGCAGCCCAACCGCAGCGACAGTACCGACTCGATCGAGGCCCAGCAGCAGCTCCAACAGCAGCAGAAGCTCCAGCACCATCAGACGTACCATCAGACCACCACGCAGCAGACGCTGAGCGACACGAAGCGAGACTCGCTGGAATCACTGGCCGCCAGCAGCAGCGACAATCAGAGCGGATTCAGCAGTCCCACCAAGTCTGCCCACGGCTCTCGACCACTGTCGGACAGTGGAGTTGGAGCAAGCGGTACAACCGCTCATCAGCAGCAGCAGCAGTTCCACCACCAAACAACGACGATGTCCACGCACACGGTCAGCACCGGTGGGCGCACGATGCAGAAGGACATATCGGCCGACTCACTGACCGGACCGGACGCAGCATTCCTCACCAGCACCGAAAGCCTCGAAACGAGCTCAACGGCCACGAACGCCACCTACCAGAACGAGACGGACTCGCAGATGTCGTCCAGCGTGACGAGCTGCGACTCCATCACGATGGTCGACACGGTAGGGCCTTCGCAATCGCTCGAACACTGGGACAGCTCGTTTACGGCCGGCGTTCATGGTGGTGGGTTCGGTGCCAGCTCCCTCATGACCAGCTCCTCGATGAGTGCCTACTCCTCCGGTGTAGTTGGCAGCAGCGGTGGCACCACAATCCAGCAACAGCAGCAGCAGCAGCAACACGCATTCCGTACTTCGCATGCGGAAGCATCATCCTCCATCCGCATGTCGTCGTCGTCGACGTCGTCATCGTCCACGGTGACGATGGTGGCGAGTTCGGCGTCGTCAACCAGTGTTCGCACGGCGCAACAGCAGCTGATGGGGGAAAGTGAACTATTAAGTAGAGAACTGTTTCCAGGTTAGAGCGTGTTTTCTTTACCACCATCAACAACCACCAACAAAGCAAAAGCCCCCCCACAAGAACAAAACCAACCAACCGATCAAATCCAAGCCCCAAACTCTCGGATTCGTTTCTTCGGGCTTGTCTCTCTTTATCTCTCACACTTTAACAGTGAATCTCTTCCAAAATGTTTGCTCTTCGTGTCCTTTTTCGAACATTTGAATTAACTCACCCTGTGCCTGGGATGAGCTAATTTGGAAGCAATTGCTTACGCAAAGCTGATGCTCTCACCTTTTTCTCCTCCAATTTCCGTGTCCGTTTAGGATGTGTTTCTTTCCACGTTTTCATATCCTGCGTGTGTGTTTGTGTGTTTTAACTTTTTTGTTTTATTTTAGATTAGACAGTTAATTGCAGCTAGAGTAAATCGCTTCAACTCTAACACGCACACACCAGATGACTTTTTGTATGATAAATTTTGTTATCTAGTGCAATATTTTGTTATCCACACACATTTCTTTCTCGCCATGTTTCCTCTAAAAGTAAGAAAAAATCACCAAAGGAAATTGGGTCCGGGTACCGGAAGCAAATGCGTTTGTTTGCTGCTTTTAGTTTTAACCATTTTTTGTTTTTGTTCGCTTTCGTTTTTGTCTCTCCGTAGAAGTTCCACTCCACGCGCCAATATTCATCCCATCACGCATAGCAAATGGAGCTCGCGTTTAGAAAACAGTTCACGACAGGCCCGAAACAAATGTACCAGAACAAACCATTGTGCATATACATTGAATCGCATCGCAAAAGCTATTTATTTTCTGTGTACCTATACCAGCATTAGCGTCACACACGTCCATCCACATTAGATTGCGTTTGTTCAGTTGGTTGTGTTTCATTCTTTATGCTCCCTCTTTACCTTTACACCCCATACGATTAATTCGTTTGCTACTGTTCGTTCGTTGCTAAAACGTTTTATATTTCGCGCTACCTTGTTGTTTCGATGCGAAAACACGCTACAGTGGAAACGTGTCACTAACTGATGTTTTTTTCTGCTTTCTTTCTTTCAATTGCCTTTTTTCATGTGCAGGAGAAATAGCTTTCGACGATGTAAAGGAAACCAGCAAGGAACGGATGCAAAGTGTAAGTAGTGTTTTTTTTTTTTTTGAGACTTGTTGTCTGCCTCATCAACCCTTTACAGGGTTTTCCAGGAGTTCTCATAGCTGCGAGACACTTTATTGGCTCTTTCTTTCGTGATATGAACTTAATGTAATGAGAAT
The DNA here is from genome assembly GCF_016920715.1 of Anopheles arabiensis. Classification (NCBI taxonomy): domain Eukaryota; kingdom Metazoa; phylum Arthropoda; class Insecta; order Diptera; family Culicidae; genus Anopheles; species Anopheles arabiensis. The sequence continues at coordinate 18,217,884 of NC_053517.1, forward strand.
TTTACTCTATAGCACACGTTTTGAACAAATCCAATAGGAATTTCCAAGGAGCCTGTTCATACAGGGTTACGCCCACGATTTATTGGTTGGTTTCCATCTATTTTTGGTGGGTTCCCATATTTTTTTGGTGCGTTCCCACGATTTGTTGGCCTTTTCCCAGAATTTGTTGGTCCAATTGTATCGATGTGCAATCGGAAAATACCAATAATTAATGGGAACGAACCAAAAATCTATAGGATACGATAAAAAATCGCGGGAACGCACCAAAAAATCATGGGAACTGACCAATACATCGTGGGCAACCCTGTAAAGTATGCCATAAATTCCAATTTTCGTCTATATCAAGTTCAATTCCGATAAGAAAGAGTCAAGGAAGTGTCCCACAACTATTAGAACCCCTGGAAAATGACTGAATGATGAAGCGTCGATAGAGAGTCTTTTGAATCACGAATCGAACGAATAATGGAATCGAATTGATCTATTTTTTCCCCCAATTTCCAGAAATCAACCGAAAAGGAGGAGTAAATGTTGACGCCAACAAAAAAAAAACATGTGCTGAACATCGTTGGAGCATAAACGGTCGACAAGCGAGTTGATGGTGGCACGCAGCAAGACAGAGCCGCATAGTGGGTTGTGCCGCAAGCAGTGTGGATTTCCCGCCATTTTACCACATTCTTCTCTACTCTACTTCTCTACGTACAGCCAAACCTTTTCAAACCCTTTAAACTTACAAACGCGCGTTAAATCTTAAACACAACCAGGGACACGGGGGAATGGAGAATGGGAAGAAAGTTCCCTTCCAGGTCGATTGCTATAGCTATTGGTAGCCTTTTAACACATGACGATGATCAACACACAGAAAAGGAAGGATCGCAGACGAAACGGAGGTGTTTTTTTTTAAAGGAAGAATTACGTAGCAAAAAGGGGGGGGGGAAACAACCAAAGAAGCGTAGCTCAGTTCGAAACATATTCAGTTCCGCATTCAATGAACTAAACTCTAAGCAAGTAAGTTCTCTCTTTCACGCACTATATTCTAAACAATTGCATTCCAAGAAAATGCTTTACACAAAACGATGATGACCATTGACCGCTAATGAGAATAAACGCGATGTAGGGTAAATATGATGCAAATCTGAGCGATGGCCGAGTGATGGTCACGCGCGGCAATGTGTATAGTGTGTAATGTGAGCTTTATTGTAGCATTGTTAGCTTCCTACTTTTGCGTCGACGCAGGCTCCGCTTATTTATTATCGTGCATTGATATCGCAAATTCCAAAAACAAACCCTAAGTCGCCTAATCCTCGTCGACGGTGTGACTTTAATGCTAAGCTTCAAGCGTCTTTTAAGCCGACTACTTGTGTGAGCAGCTTCTCCTTTGTGTGCAGCTTCTATTTCAAGGCGAATCTGTATGTGTGTGGGAGTTTGTGGAGTGCGAGGTGTGTTCATGCTTACGTTTGCTTTCGTACTACCGCTTAGGACTGACCAGTAAGGAGGATTACACAAGTTGATAAAATGAATAAAAACACACACACACACACAGGAGAACAAGATTCAAAGACCCATTAGAGATGACTCGTGCAGCCGGATAGGTTTTAGTGCTGGGCAATAGTGTAGCAACAGGGGTCCCAGACAGTCAGCGATAGAGGCGTTAGAGACGGTGGAAACGATCGAAAAAAAAAAAACTACGAAAGGAGGAAGTATATTTGAGAATCTTTTTTTAAACAAACAAACCAAACGATATTGCTAAAGAACAGAAGAAAAAAAAACAGAACACTGTTGCAAGTAATAGCATGTTATAGCTAAAATATACATTTACTGATCAAATCAAACGTATAAAAACAAAACAACCTTATATATACACTACAGAGCGGGCTTGCTGCGAAATAAGAGAGAAAATGAAAAAAAGAAAACTCCCTTTCCGAAAGACTAGAAAGAAAAATCACCAAAACCGATGGAAAAAAGCTGCATTGAATCGACGAAAGCACGACGAAGCGAAGTGATTAGTACAGCAGCAGAACAAAAAAAGGATATTTTACCAAACGGGCAAACCCACTTGCATAATAATACAATTTGAAGATAAGAACAGAATAGAGTTAAAAGAAAAATGAGAAAACAAAACAAAAAAACAGCAGCAAAAAAGAGGAGGCACATAAAACGAACAAAATGATAAAATTCGTAGAAAAGGGCGGGAGAAAACGGTAAAGAAGATATCGGAAAGGGGGAGAAAAACTCACATAAATCGCTACCACGTGCTACCAAAACTAATTAAACAAACAAAACATATTATTAATACAAAAACCAAAAACAAAACCCAAACACAGCATACTTACATGGATGTACTATTTGCAAACAACAACCAAAAAAAAAACTATGAAGAATAAAAGTGCTTATGACAAACATATGCGGTGCGACGGCCTCTCGGTACTCGCTCTCTGTCCTGTCCAGCTCCGGACAGTCCGAAAATAGGATAAGCCAGTATGTAGTATAATCGACACTGAGGAGAGCCTGCGCTCGAGGAGGCCTGCTGGCTTCAATTGGAAACGTACGTCGTTAGTGCGGTGGTAACGACGCCCTCCACAACCGCCATGGCGGTGGTGCTGACATTCGAGGCGATCGTTGAATTGCTGTTCGATTTCTGTATCGCTGCGAGATTGAACTGGATCAGTATGATCAGGTAGCTGGTGATTGCGCCGGTTATCTGGAGAAAGTGAACCGAAGTACCATTTAGAAACGTGGCTAGACCTACCCACCAAACGTCTCTCCCCATTGCTGCTTACCGCGTACAGTGTCGTCATGTCCAGGTCGAAAAAGCCACACGCACTAAAGTTAAGCTGATGGTTTAGCAGCTTCAGCGACAGATGGTTAACCACCTCGTAACAGTGGACCTCGTCGACCGCGTTCGCCAGATAGTGCAGCTCGATGCCGGTTCGCTGCGAGTCGGTTTTCGTCCTCCAGCACACAAAGATCGGCACGATACACTTGAGCGCCGTGTAGACGATGTACGCCAGCCCGAGCAGAAACACTTCCGCCGTCCGGAACAGTATCGGCACGTCCTGCTGCGTGAGGCTACAGTAGAGAAAGTAAAACTCGGCCGTAATGGCGACAAACCCGTGCGCCATCGCCACCAGCATCTGCACGCTGTACATCCGGTTGACGACCTTGCCGATCTCGCACAGCTCGTCGTGCGTGCGGCAGAACAGTATCAGCTTGTTGTCCAGCCGTTGCTCGATGTGGGGCCGTAGCCGCCGATCGGTCGGCAGGAACTCCTGAGCCGGACCGTACCCGACGTCTGCTCCGGCGGGCCACGGCTGGATGGCACTGTTGCGGTGTGGTGGTGGTGACGTAACGGATGGTTTCAGTGGGGGACTGGCCGGTTGCTTCGGTTGGTACGGTTTCACGGTGATCACCTTAGTGGTGGCATTGGCGTTTGTCTTCTTGGGAGGAGTCGCCACCGTCAGCTGCTTGCGGCGCTGCGTGTACACGGTGAATATCTCCTTCTCCAGATAGTCGAGCGGTATCTCGGCAATGTCCGCGTCCGGTTCGCCCGCGTACTGGTTCTTGTAGTGCAGTATGCCGTGGGCGATCGCGTTCATGTGCGCGTTCATTGCGTTGAAGCGCTGCCGGATGGCGGACACCAGCATCACGTACCAGATGCGGCACACCGAGTTCAGTGCGGTCGGTATGGTCGTGATGAACCAGATCAGCGACCAGGCGTTAAACTCTTCCTCAAACGCCACAAAGCTGTACACGGTGATGATCGCCTCGAACAGCAGCATCAGCAGCAACAGCACGATGCTGTACCGGCGCATTCGCCCGTTGTTGATCAGCACGCCCTCCCCGGCCAGATGGTTGTCGAGGCGGGCCAGCCGATCGAAGCACTGGGCCAGTCTTTTCTGATTGATCATACCCGCCACCATGTCCACCGCCATCATAAACGGTTCCATGTAGATGATGAAGATACCGATGGCATTCGTGAGCGTCTCTATCGGGAGGGAGATGAAAAGAAAGAATTAATTCCAACGATTCAGGATGGATTAGAGCACGTGGATTGGCACACACTTTGTGATCCCCAATCGTCTTTCGTGTAGTTGATTGTTGCCACATGGTACAGGCCCGTGTAGACGACCAGGCTGCCAACTACCCACACATTGCCGACTAGGGAGAGCTGTATTGCGGTGCGCTTGGCAAACGCCCACAGCGAGTACGGAATGACGCCAAAGATGGAGGAGATGTAAAACAGCACGGACAGCGAATCGAGCAACCCGCGAACCGGATTAACGGACATGATTTTTGCACACTCGCTCCGGGGCACTGAGGGACACAAATTGCTATCGTAGGAGAATGTGTACCCATGTATCTTAACCGTTGGGTTTTCGGTCGGTTGCACTCCAAGACCACACGCATCGACCGGGGGGAGGGGTGTGGATGTTCTTCGAACCCATTAATCAACGGTCCCCGGGGACGACAACTGTATCAATTATTTACGGTACAATCATTAGCAAATTGATTCGGAAAATGAAAGTACCTCGTACACGGTGGCGCTGTTGTGAGGCCGCTTTGTTGGTTTTGTTGTTCCATTGTTAGCAAAGAGGAAACCCAAATTTTTTCTTCCTCGGACTTGTTGTTTTAACTTTGTTGTGTCGTATGAATGGGGAATGGAATTGTAACACGCCGCTATGCACAGGAATTAACTTTTCATCTTTCAGGGTAAAATGGGTCGGACGCTGACGAATATCCTCTATGGTTCGGAGCGAGGTCACAGGTTGGGGAGTGATGTTACTGATCTGAAGGATGGATAGCTGCTCACTTTGAGATGGAGTTCCGGTAAGTCAGAGTAATTCCGGTATTCGTAAGCAAGGGTGGGAGGGAGGTCGAGAGGGAATTTCTTGAACACGTTAATCTGGATGTCGGGCTTCCAATTGAGCGTGGATGAAGCTGGACTACTTTGGCTAGACCCTAGACCGCTCCAAACGAAAACAGCTCAGTCTGGCTAATTCCAGATGAGTTCGGATGAATGCGGACGAATTCCGATAGGAATTGAACCGGTGTTTAGATATCCGTAGTTTAAGTGGATCCACGACTCCACTCCAGGTTACCCATAATTAATGAGAATGAGTCCTTGAATGAAATGGTAGCGTAGAGAGATCGGAAGTTTTTGTTAGGTGACAGAGTATCCCGAGATAATGCTCGATATTGTATGAGGATTAACAGGAAAAAGATAAGATTGGACTTGAACAACGGCTGTAGAACTTTGACGCCCGATAATCTAAGCAGGTCAACCACACTTACAGCAGCTGAGTCTAGCTTATCTAACACCTGGATTGTTCCATCAACTCGCCTACCTACAATGTGATACTCTCACTAGTTAGTTAAATTAGATTTCATTCAGTTATATTAACGTACCCATCTACATCAGGTAATACGATTATGAAAGTTACTATCCCTAGACAGATTTTATTGCACGTTTGTTATGTTAAGTAATGGTAGAAAGGAAAGCTTTTCCCACTGCCGCACCAGAACGGCATCCAGCGTGAGGCCGCGTTTCCTTTCGTCCCATTTCTCTACCCATGCTTGTTGTTATATGGATGATATTACACTCACATTAATTAGGACATGATAGTGATGTTTATAGTAAAGAAGTGGAGAGTATGTGTCTGTGTGTGGTTGTCTTGGCTTGGAATTTAGAATGCGTACGGGGAAAGGGGACGAAGGGATGGAACGAGGAGTATTTGTGTGTTCGCCCGAGCGATACGCTACACGTAATGGCCCGTGGAATGACTAGAATACGTTTATCTTCTTCTTGTGCGTCTGCTTTGCCTTCCGACAGCATGCTTGCCGGAAGTACCACGACGTGGCATCCCTACATTGCCACGAATGTACCGGGCATGCCGGCCGTGTCGCACTCAACAGGGAATGGCACCGTCAACCATCAAGGTGCGGTAGCTTTCGCGCTCCTGCTCCACCACCGACAGCATCTGCTTGACCGTATCGTCACACCCGGCATAGCTCAGCACACCGACGCAGCTGATCGGTGCTTTCTTCAGGAGATGGAATCCAATCTTTCTGCGCTTCAGCGCAAACAGGTACGGTACCTGGCTCTGGCGGCAGAGCATTTTCACGTTGGCCACCATCTGGTCGATCGTTTCGTTTGGTTCGAGATCCGGTGCAATCAGCACCAGGCGCACCTTGCGCAGCTCCAGCAGCTTCAGTACCTCGTTGAAGCCAACCACAAACCGCTTGTTGGCGACCGCTTTGATCGGGTTTTTGGCATACGCTTTCGACTGGAAGCTGAACAGCTTCACCACCACATCCTCCGCCAGTTCGCGCAATTCGTCCGAGATGAAATGGTCACAGTACCTGCGGTCGAGGAGTAAATTGTCACATTACTTGTAAGGAAACAACTCATACGAACTGTAGAATTTGGCGCTACTTACGGTCTGAAGTTGCGCGAATGTCTCAGCGCAGTGGGCCTCGACACGGCGGCCGACACTCTCAGCGATGGGAAGCCGTTCTGGTACTCGCTCGAATCACGGCTCGGTGGTGGCCCATCGTTAATGCAGCAGCGTTCGATCGCTTTCAGGAACGGCGAGTCCACTGCACCGCCGCCCGACGGTGAGGTTGCTTCGCTCGATTGCTTACTAACCATCCCGTTGGCACCTTTGCCACCCTCGGCTGGCACCGGCTGTTGTGCGCCTCCCGCATTTCCAGCGCTTTGCTGCCCGTCGCCCGGTCCGCCTTTCTCGGTGCGGCTCCGGATGATGTCCTTCTTCAGTCGTGTTAGCTTCTTCTCCTTTGGCACTTCGCGCTGCTTGCCTTTGTGCAGCAGCAGCAACGGTTGCTGCGGTACGATCGGTACGATCGGTTTCGGTTCCATCCGCTCGCCCCCGGCCAGCTGCTCCCGGATGCATTCCGACAGGTTGATCTGCACCACATCGGTCGGGGCCTTTTTCGAGCGCTTCTTCGTCTTCAGCGTCGGCCCGGGCGGCAGCGACTGCACGTGCCGATACTTTTCCAGAAAGCTTTCGTCGATAATTTGCAACTTTTGGCTTTTCGGTCCGCGAATCTTCTTCAGCTGCTCCTCGTACTTTTTGGCCTGCTTCTTCTGCCGCTCCGCCTCCTTGCGAGCCTTCCGGGCAGACAGCTTCTCGCCGTCGGACTGGTGGGGGGTGGGTTGATGCTGCTGCGGTTGCTGGTGGTGGGAGGACGGTTGTGCGTTTCCTGCTCCATAGCTGCCCGTGGCGCCCCCGGCACCGCTGGTCTGTGGCCCTGAGTTGTGCACCGAGGCGGCCACTGGCTGGCCGCTCATCATTGCTGTCGAAACTTTGGTTTAACACTTCCTGCAGCACTTTTTCATCCTTCAACAACAGGGATTAGATCCTGGAGCTTTCACCAGGCTATCTCGCACAGTTTATCCTTACCATCGGGCAAGGTAGGTTTACACGACGCACTTTAGCTCCTTGTCAACTACACTAGCTGCAGTCAGTGATAACTTTGTGGTAGAAAGATGCAATAAGAAAACTATAATTATGACTGCGTCAAAATGTATTTTTGACACTAAAAACTATTTCAAACTAATAAAAATATAAAACACGCCTATCGTAAAAATAGAAAAATAATTTACACCCTCATGTGATGACTCGTGTCAACAGTGCTGTAGCACTTTGGCATCTCGCAGTTGACGTTTACAGATGACATTTGTCTGTTGCAATTCGGCCCTTTCAGAACGACGGCGTGCGACTTTGGATTACATTCGACAGTTGGCAGCTGAAGAGTATAGACGGGTTCAAATTAAAGTGACAGTTAAAACAAGTGTGCGAAAGCAAAAAAAAAAAAGTGTTGTTCACCTCAGGTTTGGAGCTGTTTTAAAAAAAAAAATCACATAAGGGAAAAGCGACAAAAACCACAAGAGGTGGTCACAAGGTAGGAGACATGGGGGTCCAGGACCCTGGAGGGGGCATTCCCCTCGGGAATTATTATGAGCTTTTGGAGGGGCAAATTGAGCCCAAAAGAAAAATGGGAAAAAATATTAAAAGACTAGCTATTGGGAACGAGTCTTCGGAAGAAGAGGTCTTTTTAGTAATGGAAGCAATTAATTCAAACAGAGATTTGAACAAAGTGAACCCATTTTTGGTATCAAAGAAAATAGAAAATGCAATTGGCACTAAAGCCCTTAAAGTATCTCGGCTGAGAGAGGGAAAGTTACTAATTAAAGTAGCCAACAAGAAACAGGCAAACAAACTAAAAGATCTAAAAAAACTAACGGACGGTCGAGGCGAGGTAAATGTGCTTACAAAAGAACATCCAACCCTCAATACAAGCAAAGGAGTAATCCGATGCCCAGACATAGAATTCATGACGGAGGCTGAAATCATGGAGGGACTGAGCGAACAACGTGTCGTAGAGGTCAATATCCTCAAAAGGAAAGTTGATAACGAATTGAAAAACACACGTACGGCAATCATCACATTCAACTCAGGCAAAATACCTCGCATGGTCGACTTTGGACTGTACCCAGTAAAGGTTGAACTGTACATCCCTCGGCCAATGAGGTGCATTACTTGCATGAAATTAGGACACACAAAAAAATGGTGCAAGAATGAGAAAACATGCGCTAACTGCAGTTTACCGGTACACGAAACCTCTTGCAAAGAAACAAAATGCGTGTCATGCGGGGAGGCCCACAACACGCTGGACAAAAACTGTCCTGTTTTCTTGGACGAAGTTGAAATAAATAAAATAAAGACAGAGAACAGAATTACGTATGGAGAAGCCAAACGCATACGGAGACGTCAATGCCCTACCATCCCAAAAAATTACACAACCGAACACTCATACGCTCAGAAGACCAAAGCAAAGACAAATGCTCCATCACCAAAACCATCCACTTGCAGAAACAGCGATACCAATACTACAGAAAACAACCAAAACACAAACACAGAAATAAATAACCTACCAACAGAAAAAGTACACATCAATAACACCCTCACCACTCCACAGAACAATATAAATACAAATATCACGAAAGATACAGAAATCATTTACGATCTGGATGCCCTATCCGATACCTCTATCGGGTCAAAGGACTCCATTTACGTTCAAGAGATTAACAATACTCCTACAACCAACAAATGCACAAAAACAACCGACTCCAAAATAACAGACACAGACATGCACGAACCAAATTCAGACAACGAAAAATTCGAAATTTTCAACTAGAAAAGATTCATATACCAAATAAAAATAAAAAATTCAAATCCTCTACATCTACCAATATAATGAAAGGCTTTCAATATATTACAAGCCAATATACAAGGATGGAAGAATAATAAAGACGAGATAAGAGAATTACTCCTCAAAGAAAAAATAGATGTAGCATGCCTACAAGAAACGTGGTTGAACACCAACACATACAACTCAATAAAGATACCTCAATTTCACGCCATTGCTCAAAACAGAGAGGACGGGTATGGTGGAAGCCTAGTGCTTATTCGCAACACACTCAACTACGAACAAATTGACATCATCGCTCCTAACCCATACATACAAGTTGCGGCAATAAAAATCAAACGTTCGGGTTTAGTCATCGCTTCGATATACGTGAAACCGAATACACCTGCTCAGCAGTTCAATTCGCTATGTAATAGAATTTTTTCTAGACTAAAAAAAAGCAACCGAACAATTATAGTAGGCGACTTTAATGCACACAGCACAGAATGGGGAAATCATTACTCAAATGGCAAAGGAAAGTCACTTCTAGACACAATCATAAAATCTAACATGAAAATTATACATAATAAGGAATACACCTTCATTAACCCGGACCCCAATAAACGAAATTCGGCCATTGATCTCACAATAACATCGAGACAGCTTTCAACGGTTACACAGAGAAAGGTTACCGACATGCATGTAGGTAACAGTGGTCATCGGGTAATAATATCCTCGCTAGATGAGACTCCATCTCCCCCAAACCAAAGAGTAATTTATAATAACAAAAAAATAGATAGTCTAGTAAGAGTTTTACCATTTAAACAAAACACCAGCATCGACACTATAACTACTGACATCAACAAAATTATCAAGAACAACATGTCCAAATCCACGTTCATCCCCAAATCATGGTGGACAGACGAGGTTCGGGAGGCATGGAACAATAAAAATGAAGCTAGGAAACTTTACAATAACAATCAAACTATAGATAACCACATAGAATATAAGAGAAAGCTGGCAAAATTCCGGTTCCTAATGAAAAGAGGTAAAGCAAGCAGCATCGAAAAAAAAATAAAAGAGGTGGACTCTCAAACATCATCTGAAAAACTCTGGAGGCTTATGGGGACCATTCAGGGAAAGCCACCAAAATCAAACATAATTGCCAAAGACACCGAAAAAGCCAAAGAATTTTTAAAAATAAACTTCAATAGCAACGATAATAAAATAAGATCCCCTTCTCCAAGATTCATAAGTGATGTAAATATCTTAGACGAGCAGAAATGGGATAGAATCATAAGATCTAAACGAAACTCTTCCCCTGGTGTAGACAAAATAAGTTACAACATACTAAAGCTACTGAACAGAGATAACACACATGCAATTATAAAAGACATTAACACAATGTACAAAACGGGAAAAATAGATAAAAAGCTAAGAAGAATCAAAATTGTTGCTATCAATAAGCCAGGAAAAGATGCTAACAATGTGGCAAATTATAGACCAATTGCCTTGTTGCCAACTATAACAAAGGTCACAAATACAGCTATACTAGAAAATATTCAGCTCATAACGGAAAAATACCAACTTCTACCTTCAACATCATTTGGCTTCCGGAAAAATCGAGCAACAACATCAGCAGTCGATTTTCTGACTAATAATTTAAAAAAAAATGACCGGAATAACAAACACACTGCCGTCATTTTTATTGATGTACAAAATGCGTATAACAGTGTAGATGTAAATATTTTAGCTGAAACTATGACAAGAAATATGATATCTCCCGAAGATATCAGATGGGTAAAAAACTTCTTGACCAACCGATGGGTTGAAATAGATTCAGATGGCCAAACAATTAAAAGAAGGATATCCAACGGTCTCCCACAAGGTGATGTGTTATCTCCGTTATTATTCAACCTATACACCAGCGACTGCCATGCTTTAAATGCAAATAAAATCAAGCTAATACAGTATGCAGACGATTTTGCATTGATAGAGAACGGAATTTCCCTACAACAACTAAAAACCAAACTACAACGGTCCCTGAACCAATTAGCTAACATGCTTGCAACACTAAAACTAAATATCAACATAGAAAAAACCAAAGTAATGACGTTCACGAAAGATAATAATTATATTAAAATGAAAATGAACGGAGTCCCGATCGAGAGGGTCAAATCACACCGCTTTCTGGGAATAGAAATAGATGACAAATTGAAATTCCACTCCCACATAAAAAATCAAATAACGAAAGCGAAGAAGAAAATAAATTTCATTCAAATAGTCTGCAACAATAAAAACAATATAAACCCTGGTAAAACCATACAACTTCACCAATCTCTAGTGAGAGGCACTTTAGAATACGGGATATCTCTCAGCAAAAATGCCAACAAGAACGTGTTAAATTCCCTCAATCCCATACTAAACCAAACCTTACGTAAAGTAACAGGCTGCTGTAAAACCACTCCCATCAACACACTCCTCGCAATTTCAGCAGAAATACCGTTCAATATAAGAAGTTCATTACTAGTAGAAAAACAACTCGCAAAAGCAGTAGCCCATTCACTTTTTAATCCCCAATACCTCAACATCCATAGAAACACACCCCCTCGTAAATTAGCAGCTCAAGAACAAACATATATTGCCAACAAAAGTATATACGATAACATAGCCCGACATGAGTTCAATCACTCCAAAAATAGTCACTTCCTCACCAATATCAACACCTCCATCCCTGATATAGACAAAAGCAAAAATAACTACAACATAACTGTTCTAAGACAAAAAAGCTTAGAAATCATAAACAGTCAACCAGGAGTAAAAATATACACTGATGGAAGCATAATAGATGATAAATGTGGCATCGGAGTTTACATAAAGATGACCAACAAAGAAATCAAATTATCAGAGGGACTCTACCATCCGACTTCCATTTGCACAACTGAACTATATTCCATAGACCTTGCTTTAGAAACCGCCAGCAAAGAAAACATAAAAAATTGTACCTTATATACAGACAGTCTAGCAGCATGCTACATACTGCTGGCAGCGCAGCAAGAATTGCATATTGACGAACTAATCAGCAAAATCTTGCACAATTGTGAAAGAACACAATGCCATATTCAATGGATCCCCAGCCATGTGGGTATCCCGGGGAATGAAATTGCAGATAGGCTAGCAAGAATGGGTACCACAATTCAAACAATACAAAACAAACTAAGATTATCAGATGCCATAACCCTCTTCACTAACAGAGCTAGGACGGAAGCCAACACTTGGTATTCCCAAACATGCCTTACTAAAGGAAAGAAATTCGCAAAATATCAGAAATCGATTCCCAAAAAAATGTGGCACCATAACCTGAAACTCCCCCCAAAAGAAATCAAAATAATCAATAGGCTAATCGCTGGTCATGATTATGGAAATTACTGGCTTCATAAGATGAAATTAGTCGACCATGGAACATGTTCGATTTGCAACAAAGATGATACAGGATCACATAGAGTGTTTGACTGCCAGAAATATGAGATAGAGAGAAACAGACAAGAAAAACTCAATGAAGAAAACTTCATAAAGGCATGGAAAACCAAAAACATAAAAATTTTGAAAATAGTCACAGAATTCATCAAAGACAATAAGATAACGTTCTAAAATTAACGTTTTTTTTTTTAAATTATCAAATATGAACTACCTTAGAATCCTACCCGAACTCATAAACGCAACAACTCATAAACAGAACAACAGTCAGAAAAAACAACACAAGGTTCACAAAAAGGAACACAGAGACAAAAATAACGAATCGATAGAACAAATCAAACAACAGAAAGGAATAAAAGAAAAGAAGGACATATAGCCTCAGTAGCTGGTCCTAAACTAAAGAGGTTCGCAGTAAAACGCAACCACGGACTAGTAGCGGAGGGCCCAGGAAGCTGGACTCCGTATACCGAACCGGGGTATAACCTCAAAAAGAGAAGAAGAAGAAGAAGAAGAGACTTTGGATTACACAACCACAATCTACGAACGCTGTTTCGTACTTATATTTACCAAATTGGGAAGCTCTTCCCAACTGCATTTAGTATTCCTATCTACCACCGAGTCGTGTTCTAGTCCTAAAACCCACCACCCGCATCATGGACGTTTCGCTCGAGAATCTTTCATCCTCCCAGAAGGATGAGCTGATGAGCACAATCAAGCAGAAAATTGCGATAGCCAATGCACAGGAGCTGGTGACCGTAAGTTTCGAGCCGGACCGGCTGCCGTTTTGCTGGACGCTGATAGTAACGATTGTTGTGATTAATAAAAATTTAATTTTACAGAAAATGACCGAAAAGTGCTTCAAAAAGTGTGTCGGCAAACCAGGCCAAGACCTGGACGGTTCGGAGCAGGTACGTGTTGGCGGTGCTTGCCGGCCTGCGTGATGCAATTGCCTGACATGTGTCTTGTCTGTTTTTATTGATATTTATTTGCAGAAATGCATTGCCATGTGTATGGACCGGTTTATGGACTCTTGGAACGTTGTTTCGAGGGCACTGACTCAGCGCCTTCAGCAGGAACAGTACAAAGGATAATGCCAATCTGTGCATCCCCCACCACCAATTGGTTCCATGTGTTATAGCGTAATCTACATATTTTAGCTATCGATACCAGTCGCCGTTTACATCTTTATTTTCTGTTTCTAAGACACACACACACAGCATGGAGGGACTTTGTGTTTGAATTCATCTGTTAGTAAATAAACCATGCCAAGAGACCAACGCATTCGAGCAAATGTTTCACGGTTCAGGATCGTCTGGAATGCTTGCAACATCAGCAGAGTTGCGTTCCCGTTCTTCGCGTACTTTTTCTATCAATGTAACCAGCAAAGGTTGTTCGGAAGGGGCACGCCGAACTTCGTCGGATTTTAGTCCGATGTGTTTCGCTAACTGTTCACGGCTTAACGCCATTCTTCGATGTCTCGACTCGGACTGCAGCGCCTTTTTGGTGTACGGAAACTCCAAGACGTCCATCATTTCTAGCATCAGTTCGAAGGCCAACGTTTGACCATCAGGCGGGTTTTCTGAATCATTTTCAACCGTGCTGGAGCTAGGACCACTTCCCTCTGTTTGATCCGCTGCAACAGAGTTCTCATCACCAAGCATGTCGTCAAGAATGGCTCGCAAATTGGCCTGAAAATGCAATTGCAGAATGCTGGAATAGTACAATTGCTCAGTGCTGTTGTTTTGTTGGCCTTTTCTACCTTAATTTCCAGCAGTGAACCATTTTCTTCCATCTTTTTCCAAACCATATCACGAAACTCTAAATCTTCGTCCATTTTAATAACAAAAGCTTTGCAACAACCGAATCTGGACTAAATTATTGTTTGTGAAAACTGTTTTACATGATTATCCAAACTTTTGTTTACGTTCTAGCGGTGACGCTCTCTTTGACGGGTACTGCGGGTTTTGTTGTGGGTTGGCCAAAAACATCGCCTCTGCTGAACAACCCTGCATTCATCGAACATTCGTTGACTTTCTGAGTTGACCCAATGAGCGTTGTTCTTTCAAACTGGATGTTTAGCCGAGAAATGAATGGAGGTGAATTGAAAAAAGCAGAATGAGTTGTATACTGGAAAATTCTTTAAATTAAGATTGTGTTTTGATTTTCCAAAATCAGTAAAATTAGAAATAAAATTAACGATACAAAGTACATTTGTAAGGCTTTGTACAGGTTCGAAATTCGTTCATTGGGTCATGTGACAATCAGCTGTCGTTAAAAACTAATGGGGAAAAATGTCATGTTTTCCATTTTCCATACTTTTTTTTCTTATCGGTGTTTTCATATCGGAAGAAATAAGCGGCTGGCACACTCGGCACAGTCTGTAGTCCTGCGCGGACCGTCCTTTAACCATGAATACAATAACATAAAATCAGTGCAGAAAGTTAAATTCATCACTATTAAACTGTCCACTAGAGCTGTGTAAAGGGATAGGTATTTGTGTTTGCATTTTAGATAGTTTTTTTTTTTTCTACCGCCGATAGTGTTGATCCAATTCTGTTCCTGAGTTCCGCAGTGTATCTAAAAGTGTGCTGTATTTAGCCAACCCCTTGAGAGGTGTCGGATTACATCCTGTGGTGTAAGTATGCCATACCAAACCGGCGCGTAGTGTTATCCCACCGTCACCGTCCGCCCCGCTTACACGGGGCATGTTCTGGTATCATGCTGTAGCTAATTGAATTCCGACGGAGAAAGCATATGCACCGTCACCGTGATGTAACGAAGAAAAAAAATGTCTCACTCGCTACTGCGTATCCAACAGCCAGCATTGGTCATCGCCAACTATCGCCACAACAAAACAGGCGAACACGCACACATACAGGCGGGAGTTTCTCACGCTTGTTTCCCAGCATTTTGAATTATGGTATTTTTGGTATGGTGATTGCCAGTTAGCAGGTGGATAATTGCAATATTATTGATTATCGATTTTTAAAACAAAATAATGCCGCCATGAAGACATCCGTTTTCGGTTCTATTCGATTGTCAAATACGGGTTTCTTACGCGCGTTTAGTGTTTGCCACCTTCTATCGTGCCTGATAAGCGCGCAGTTAGTCATTTGGATTTATTTTATCGCTTTTTCACCGTGCTGCACTATAGCTCTTGATGAAGTGATGAAACTAGTCTCGCTAATCGCAGTAACGTGTTGACCGATAAGCAAATTCCTGCATTTTGCAACGTGTAATCGTAGTGTAGTGGTACTCATCCTGCATGCAGTCGAATTAATAGAAACCTTTCTATAGCAACATTTTTATTATTAGTATTGTTTGTAACATACATTTCATACGAAAGCGCCCGCGAAAATGTACAGCAAACATCAATGAATGTGTATGCACTAACCTAGCACACGATGCAAGACGAAGCGCTAGTAGAATGTTGTTTATTGCATTTCGGCATCCTGTTTAATTAAGCAAGAGCGTTAGAATTTGAACGCATTGATAATAATATGGCCATAAGTCATGACCCATTACGCAAAACATAAAGACTACTACGGAACATTGCTTGCTTTCCGTTCGTAGCACGGTATTACCTGTTGCAAGTCTTAGCCCAGTACGATAAGCCACCGAGAGATGCCGGCTATTCTCTCCTCCGCGTTATCATACCACTGCGATTGTGCAAGGCTCTCTACACAGCTCAGCTCGTCTCGGCAAGGCCTCTATTCCAATGTGCTTTCTCTTTGCACCGCATGCAGTTAGTAGTAGGCGAACGCGTGGCACGCTTGGTTGTTTGCTGGCTGCCGGTCATTTCTAACCATTATTTTTTCCATCACACACCTCTGCGCAGCTACATCGAGGACGTCGGTTTGACGGTTGCGACCATCACACCACTACAATACCCCCGGCCGTAAGATGATCCGCTACTGTCCAACGAACACGTCCATGGACGTCGTTTGGTTCAACCATGGCGTGTCCCAATGCTTCATGGACACCGTTGCCATGGGGACGATCGGTGGATTTATGCTGATCTTTGGCACGCTGCAGCTCATCATGTATCTGCGCCACGCGACGGAAATCGACACGCAGCGGATACGCAAATCCCGGCTGTACAACTTCCAGCTCTTTCTGCTGGTGCTGATGCCACTGCTCACGACCGCACGGTTTGTGCTCGAGGCGTTCGTCTTCGAAGGGGCACAGGTGTACGGGTTTATGGTGCTCTCGATCGCAGTAGCCCTGTTTGCGTACCCGTACTCGATCGTGCTACTGGTGAAGGAGCGGTACTACCAGCTGCCGTCCGTACCTACGCGCGGCCACGGTTTGGTGCTGCTCATCTTCTGGACGCTGCTCTTCATCGTGCAGAACATAGCGTTCGTCAACCTGAACTACCGCGATGCCTGGTTCCGGCTGGAAACGGTGCGCGACCGGGTGGAGTTCGGTATGTTTGTGGCGCGGTACACCGTCACGATGCTGCTGTTCGTGATCGGGCTGAAGGCGCCCGGCATTACGTCGACCCAGTTTACCGAGGAGTACCAGCATCTTCACCAGGCGCAGGAAAACCGGTCCACCTTTGCGAACGCCTGGACGAAGATGCGCACGCTGCTGCCGTTCCTGTGGCCGAAGAAGGACGCGCTGCTACAGTTTCGGGTGGTGTTTTGCTTTCTGCTGCTGATCGCCGGCCGGCTGATCAACGTGTACGTGCAGATCTACAACAAGAAGATTGTCGACAGCCTGACGGAAAAGCCGACCGTCTTCCGGTGGGACTGGATACTGCTGTACGTTGGGTTTAAGTTCCTGCAGGGCGGTGGCACTGGCTCGATGGGGCTGCTGAACAATCTACGCAGCTTCCTGTGGATCCGCATCCAGCAGTACACGACGCGCGAGATCGAGCTGGAGCTGTTCCGCCACCTGCACAGCCTGTCGCTGCGCTGGCACCTGAACCGGAAGACGGGCGAGGTGCTGCGCGTGATGGACCGCGGTACGGACAGTATCAACAATTTACTGAACTACATCCTGTTCTCGATCACGCCGACGATCGTGGACATTCTGATTGCGGTCGTGTTCTTCATCACGGCGTTCAACTGGTGGTTTGGGTTCATCGTCTTCCTTACGATGACGCTGTATATTGGTAAATAGCGGCACTGGAGGAATTTGGTTTAAAAAGAAGCATTTTTTACAATCAAAATGCTGCTTTCATTCCAGTGGCAACGATCATGGTGACGGAGTGGCGCACTAAATTCCAGCGTCGGATGAACTTGGCCGACAATCAGCAGAAGGCACGCAGCGTCGATTCGCTCCTCAACTTCGAGACGGTGAAGTATTACGGCGCGGAGCAGTACGAGGTTTCCTGTTACCGGGACGCAATTCTCAAGTTCCAGGTAAGTGTTTGTCTTATCAGCAATTGTGGCAAATATGCTATAACGAAAAAAGAAAAGCAGAACTCACCCACCACGTGCGTTCGATTATCAATGCGCTTTTCTGTTTCTCTTCTTAAAGTAACGCTTATATCTTTTTTTTTAATTTCCAGGACGAAGAATGGCGCTCCATTATCACGCTGAACATTCTCAACACGATGCAGAACATTATTGTGTGCGGTGGTTTGCTTGCCGGGTCGCTGCTCTGTGCCTATCTCGTCGTTTACGAGGAGGGATTAACCGTCGGCGACTATGTACTGTTTGCCAGCTACATTATCCAGCTTTACGTACCGCTCAATTGGTTCGGCACATTCTACCGGTAAGGCAGCGGAAGGTGGAAATCCCACAAGCACGCACACGCTAACCGTTTCAACCGATCCACTTTACCCCGCAGTGCAATCCAGAAGAACTTTGTCGACATGGAGAACATGTTCGAGCTGATGCGCGAAGATCAGGAAGTGGTGGATGCACCGTCCGCTCCCGGGCTGGCCGTTGCACGCGGCCGCATCGACTTCAACGACGTCACGTTCGGCTACAACGCGGAACGGTTGGTGCTGCGGAACGTGAGCTTCAGCGTTCCCGGCGGCAAAACGGTCGCCATCGTCGGTCCGTCGGGCGCGGGCAAGAGCACCATTATGCGACTGCTGTTCCGGTTTTACGACGTCAACAACGGCTCGATCCTGGTCGATGGGCAGAACATTAAAACGGTCCGGCAAGCGTCGCTGCGCCAGGCGATCGGTGTAGTGCCGCAGGATACGGTGCTGTTCAACAACACGATCAAGTACAACATCCAGTACGGGCGGGTGGGTGCCCCGGAAGCGGACGTCATAATGGCGGCCCGGAGCGCCGACATACACGAGCGCATTCTCACCTTCCCGGAGCAGTACGAGACGCAGGTCGGCGAGCGGGGCCTGCGCTTGAGCGGTGGCGAGAAGCAGCGCGTCGCGATTGCTCGCACCATCCTGAAATCGCCCGCGATAGTGCTGCTGGACGAGGCGACGAGCGCGCTGGACACGCAGACGGAGCGCAACATACAGTCGGCGCTGGCAAAGGTGTGCGCGAACCGGACGACGATCATCATAGCCCACCGGCTGTCGACGATCATCCACGCGGACGAGATACTGGTGCTGAAGGATGGTTCGATCGTCGAGCGGGGCCGGCACGACAATCTGCTCGAGCAGAGCGGCGTGTATGCGGAGATGTGGAACCAGCAGCTGAAAAATCTGGAACTGGGTGGCAGCGGCGCAGCCGAGGAGGGCGTGGACGCAGCAAACGGACAGGTAGCGAATGGTACGCCGAACAAGGTGGCCGCAATAGCGGCACCGCCAGCGCACCATCATCATCATTAGGGGAGATGGGGTAGCGGGAACAGGAAAGCGGAAGCAGGAAGGTGACAGAGAGGTGTAGGAAAATGTGTTTTCTACCGAGTTCTATTACACAAGCAACGCAACGAGGAAGGAACAAAAAATGTGATAGTTTAGTGCATGGCGTGCAATTAGGAAAGCCCAACCCTCCAGGTGAACCTCCTTTTTAAGAAAAAAAAAATAGCTCTTTCAATTGTGTATGTGCGCAAAGGTAACATCTTCGTTTCACTAAGTAACACACACAAAGTGTTAAAACCTTAAAAATACAAAAATAACACAAGGAAATGGATGGTACAAGTGACTGAAATTAGCATGAAGTTGCTCATAGATTTGTATTGCTCTCATCAATACGGTTAGTGGTATATATCACAATTCTTTACTCCGTACATGATTCACGTCTTAGGAATCAATCGTTTGGTGGGAACAACTAGTACAAAGGTTAGCTTAATAGGTTGTTTAAAAAAAGACAATCAATCATGCACGCTTTACGGTACATCGCAACCGCCAAATTTTGTTCTGCCAGCTACAGCCAGTAGTCGCCAGCCCTTCTTACCATGAGCCAATCGTTTAATGAAAACATGGTGTTACAAAATCAAGTACTTAGCAATAGGGTAGTGTAGCCCGCGGTAGGTCAGGGACAGTCGTCCATTTGCCAATACAGTTTTACGATCACGTATCGCGTTCACTCCATTTCGCTCTGGCGGTCTCTAGCCACACTGTTTTTTTTTTGCCTTCATCCCACCGTGCTCCCTCTGCGTGATCTTCAAAGTCAAGTGCCAAAGTCTCGCGGTGAGACGAAAAAACGGGTCGCGTTTTTGTCGAGCGGCTCGTCGCCACGCTACATCTAACCTCTGTGGTCGCGATAAACTCCATTAAAACAGCAGCCATCGCCACACGGGCAGTCCGGCTTGGCACATGGGAAGGGAAGAAAAGTCTCATTACGCTCTCACGGCTAATTGCGCCCGAGGGGTGATAGAGGGGGCGCACATATGGTGGGCGCTAAGACCTGTGTGTGTGTATGTGTGTGACTAAACCATCGTTTCTGATAGTCTTGTTAGCAGTGAATGAACCTGTTGGTGCCGTATTTCACGTTGTTTTTCTTCCCTTTTTTTCTACCTTTCCAGATCCTGGTTTGCTAAGGCAATAAGATGGCATTTTCGACCTGCGGTGAGTCGTGGAAAGCAAACAAAAAGAAGGATGTATCATCAAATCATCACCCAAACACGGAGGTTTGTCCGAACGTTCGAACTGAAGCGCTGCCAAACCCGAGGACGGTAGTTTCATCGGAAATATCTAACGTCTCGTAAAATACAGATCAATATTGACACACGGAATGCGGCACTGTTTGTTGTCGAGTGAGGTAAAATTTACTATTTTTTACATTTTTGTGTGCATAGTTGTGTGCATAAGAATGTAAAATATGTCCCCTCCACCCGGGGGGACAGTGTTTGCAGTTGCGCAGCAGTCCGACAGGGTGCGGTGGCTTAGATTCTTTGTGAACCTTTTATTCTCTAATTTTCGGGTGCTTTAACAGGGCACTTACCATTCATCCGCGAATAAGAAACGCAAACGCTATTTTCTACACACTTCGCGGTTAGCTTTTGTGTGCAAATCGGCGCCAAACACGCCTTGCCGTCCGTACCGCAGCAATCGCTCAAATCTTGTAACTAATATCGAGAAAACTAACGCCACAAACATGGACAGCATTACATTGGCCGAACGAAGGTTGGCAGTGCTCGCGAGCAATTATGCGCTCGGGCCACCTAATTCCCCTCTTTGCAAGAATTAAAATCACACACCGTGCGAGAAAAGAACTGCGGCCAGACAATCCATCGCGCCCGGACCTTCGATGCCCTTCATGCACCGGCTAAGGAGTTTGCCGCCTAGAATTGCATTGTTTCGTTGCATTCGTTTCGTTTCATTAAAAAAAAAAAAAAAACAAGAAAAGAAACGACAGTAACGAGAGCTTTACCATTTTATTGTCGTCGTTCGTGGTGTGGGGTGGGAGGGAGCCCGCGTATACTAATTGCAGACACGGCATTCTTGCGCCAAAGGTTCTTGCGCATGCACATTATACGCAAACGAACACACACGTGCATTGCCCGCGATAGACTTACCGAAAGCATTGGTGCATTGGTGCATTATGTCGCTCCATCAACACCGTTAGACAACGGTGCGCCAACGCGTGCTTGCTGATTAATGATCTGCAAAGTTAGTGCCAGCGGAGTACTCTCTACCATCTAATGACTTCTCACAAACAAGTGTGTGTGTATGTGTCGTGCGTAACAAATGGGCCACTTTGACACCGGCCCGGACGCCCACGGCGCGGTTTTGTTTGCTATTGGGTGCAGGTTTTTCCTCTGTGAGGGTTGGGTGAGATGCGAGGCACCTTTGGCAACGGCCGAGGCGTCGTGTGTGTGGTAACACACACACACACACCCTAAACTCTGTTGCTAACCGCCGGCCTCTGCTCGATCATGGCACACTCTATTGTACGACCAGAAATGATTTCGTTTGTTTCGTCGCCAGTGCAAACTATTGGTCACGGCAGGCGACGTAAGAATGCACCTGCATTCGGTGAATGATGCAAGACGATGGTATGCAGCAGTGATGGTTTGGGCATTATAAATTATGTTAAATGATAGCGTACATGAGAGCGTACAGAGGAGCGGTCATTTGTGAGGTGTTTTATTTTAAAAAATTTCTTTAAGTAGTGCTAGTAGAATGAAATGCTAGTAGAATGGAATTTAAATGTATGAGAATTGAACTGTAAGTACTCTACCGTCTTTTACCAAGCTGTAGACATGCTTCATCGTTACATAAAATTATTATTTATCAATTCAATTCAATATAGTTTTATTGTCTACCTTAGGTTTAACAATATAAGAACTTATTCTCTAATAAATTAAAAAAAGCTAAGAAAATATTAATGAAAAAGGAAAAAAGTAGGGTAAAGAAAAAAAGGAAAGGTGTGAATGTAGTAGAGTTGTGCCTCAAGAACTAAAACTGAACGATTCATTCAATTCAACCTAAAGAACGTTAACAGATTCTTTAAATCATAATAAATAAATCATAATGTACTGAGTTGATCATGAAAAGAACGTCCTACCCGTCGAAAAAAAGGTCTCTTACTACGCCAGGTCGTTCATCTCATCCAATACAAATATGAAAGTGAACTTTAGGACCAGACTGTTCACAAAAAGAACGTCCTACCCGTCGAAATAAGGATTGTCCTGCTCTGCCTCGTTAAAACGTGATAAAGTAATTCTTCTTGCGAAATGAAACCATTTATCATATTTTCATAAACTGAAATGAACGTATGAATCGCGATTCTCGTTCAGTTCATCTAAATGAAAGAACTAGTACGTTCACGTTCATGAAAATGAGCCGAATTGCCCAAGGCTGGTATGAACAATTGAAATCAAATAAATGAGAACATTTATTGAAGGAGCGAATGCATTGCAAAAGTGGAGCAAAGCTTCCGAGTTGTGTACATCTTCTTTCTACTGTAAGAGGAGGAATGAGTCGAAGAGTGTGTGGAGGAACTTAAAAGTTGATTAGGGAAAGAAGGGCAGGGGAATATGACGGTATGGCGTATAGCGAAGGACAATCGATGCGATAAAAGCAGCTTTTGCGAACACACGTCGCCTGGATTCTAGGGTTTCGGGACCTAATATTGAACAGTGATCTTCGTTGGGGATGGAGAATTCAATTGAATACAAAAGGGAAGAGTATTCAATTACTAACTATTACGAACTAAGATAAATTACGAACTAAGATGCAATAAAGTACCTTTTAGGCAACGAGGATTCGAAAAGCCCGTTGCAATTCGATGCAATATGTTGCAATAAGAGCCCCGAACGCCTACATCAAGATGAGTAGTACACGAAAGCCGTTCATCGAGTATAATGCCAAGATCTTTGATGGAATTAGATCGTGTCAGTTGTACATCATCGATAGCATATGAATAAGCTGTTGGATTAGTCGAGTGGGTAAAGAATATAATGATACAGTTAGACAAACATGGTTTTTTTTGGTTTTTAATTGGTAATTAAATACAATTTCATTAGTTCATGAGAGATTTTCCGTCTACCAAATCATTGCTAAATTGAATCTTTTATAGAGCGATCATTCAACGGACTCGGTGATTGTTAACTGCACCATTTTATACAATCCCCGATCCTCGGCTTGAAAAAGCTTCAACATTAAACAGCAAACAGATTCAATTACAATAGCTCGCTTGATTTAATCGCTCAGATAAGAAAAGAAGGCGACTTTGGCATTTAAAACGACCGCATTCTTATGACGGCTTATGGCACACTGTCCTTTGACCTCCGAATGCTACGAATGGGGCTCCGAAGATCCATCCGATCTTTCCGCTTAAGAGCAGATCGACCCGTCGACCCCTTGTGTGAGTCATCTTCTCGGTGTTTGCACTTCCTTCCTCGGTAATACATAAAACCAATACTTCACATACCAATTGCCCAAATCTCGCGCACCATCTCGCACCATTCTGACGTGCTGCAACAATGGCGGTGCAGTTAATGAGCTGCAATCGGGCACCGTTGCATCAACGCTTGATGCTCTCTCTCTCTCTCCCATCTTAATGAGTTGTGTAGTGTATCAGTATCGGTATCATCGTGACCTTGTCGTGCCGCCAGCTCCGCCAGCAAGTGATTGTAAGTGACCTGCGCAATTTGTTGGATTTTCCCTTCATTTATTTGCTTTCTGATTGATCGGATGGGGTACAGACCAGGTGACGGGAGTGTGTGTGTGTGTATGTGTCACAATAATTGTACTACAACAACGACGACGACGACGACAGCTAAAAATGCATCCCCGATGGTGAGATCATGTGTGACTGAGCATTCATTCCGTGCGCTCCTATCCCTGCACTCTATTATGTGCCAATGCGGTAATGCTATTGTGCAATTGCGCACCAAACACCGTGTGATTGTGTGATGAAGGGCAAAAGGAAAAGGAATTTGTGCTTTTTTCCGACTGCCTTAAATCGAAAAAACACCAATTTCCTCATCACGGTGTTTTTGCGGTGACTGCAGGCGGTCGAAATTCACCAATCGGTTTCGGGTGCAATGCCGGTTGCACGGACTGCAATTGTGGTACGATCGTAAAACGGAAGCTGCACCAGTTCTGCCCTTTCTTTTCTACTGCGATTTCGTGTTTCGTGCTTTTAATTGATAGGTTTCGAATAACGCTGGTGAGTGCCGCCGGGGTGCATCCGATGGCGGCGCTTATCTGATGCATTTCGTCGCGTCATTTGCGAGCGTTACGGTATTGGGGCGGTTCACCACCGTTCAGCATGCCTCGACATGCTCAGATAAGCATCGAAAGTGCAATTGAATTTTACCCACCACCACCGTCCAAGCGGCCGAAGAAGAAGCAGCTGCAAACCCGACCCTAGGCCCCAAGGGCGAGCGAACGATTAGTGAAATGGGCGGTGGAATGGAATGTTGTTTAAATGTAAGTACGGACCACACTTCTTCTCCTGCTGGCTGGCGCAAGATGGGTGTAATCTTCGCTACGATTCGCGCCCACCAAAATGGCACGGAACGCGCCATGGCCCGCCCGAGGGGGAGCGTTACACCAGACCAGGTCAGAAGTAAAACGGAAAGCAAAAAAGAAGCCACAGCCACAGCCAGGATTGGAGCTGGAGTGACCCTCACGAGTGCGGTGTTTTTGCGGTATATTAGTGTGTCTTCTTGAGTAATTGAATAACACACACCCGGCTGGATGTTTTTTTTTTTTGTTCTTTTACTTCTGCTTCTGCTTGAGCAATGGTAATAGTGTGTGAGTAATAAGTTAATGTGTGCTTGTCGAGCCGCTTAAGCAGGTTGGAGGTGTAATAAAACATGAAAACTTACCATCCGCCTCGCTACGGGCCTTACCATTTTACATCGGCCACGGGCCCGGGGTGATCCGTCCAGGTTGTACCCAGCTGGTACCAAAAGGTTAGTAGGACATCCGTCTTACGACTAACGCAGCTTCAGGCGGCAAGCTCCCTCCCACTTTTTATTGTTTTAAACCGGTAAACGGTAAAGTACGGATGATGGATGCTGTACGGCAGGAGATTTCTTATGGGAGGAGGTGTGCGGGTAATTAGATAAAACAAACGCTTTCAAGCAGCATTGCAGCTTGCAGCCGTTGCATAAGGAGTCCCAAAAACGTGATTATTAGCTTAATGTAGGAGAGTTTAGTTTAGCATTTTTATTCAGACCTATCTTCAGACCTAGCTGAAGTCCTACACACACACATACTTCTAAATGGGCACACTTTGGAACGTTTTTCCTTTGCATTCTCAAAAACCAGATTTTTAAGTGAAATTTATACGATTCCAAAACTGCCACGGCACGATCATTTCTCGTTCCCGAACGCTTTAAAAACCAGTGATGTCAAACTCGTTTTGGGTCGCGGGCCGGATTGGAGTTGAAAATGTTCCCGCGGGCCGCAGTTGAGCGGTGTTGGGTGGGTGGGTGAAGGGTTAGGCGGTGAATAAAATTATTCCATTTTATATTAATTGATATCATTTGGAATTTTTAAGTTTTTCAACCATTTTTTGTTTTCTCCATTACACCTACTATACCGCATGATGCTTTCGTCATTAAAGACTTTGATCTAGAATCGTATCTACATTTTTCCTAGCTTTCTATACAACTTTTCATGACAAATACTCCACCATCTTGAATTGAGTATGAATAAGAAGTACGGAAATAGAAATAAAATAAGGACAGCAGTTTTAAAGGAAAAGAGACTACCAACTTCCAATTGGCCTCATACAATTAACGCCTTAGTGCTTAGTGGTCGGTTTTTCATGATTTTTAAAGATATTGGCCTGATTTTTGCAGATTCCTAACTAAAGAGTACCCAAAGAATATCCAATCAATGAAGTGAAGAAAGTGGTATTCCGATGGTATGGTTTCCGAATTCTCCAGAAAGCCTCAACATCAGAAAATGGGTGAAAATATGGGAATATATAATTCCGACTTTTGGGAGCAAACAAGAACTAAAACACATGCTACACATCCAATCTTCGGGGATCACCTTCTCAAAAACAGCGACTGTGAGTAGCTTACTTCACACTTCGTTAATTGAACTATTGAGACTGAAGGTTGCTGAGTCTTCTTCCTCAGTAAATAATAATTAGTACACCCATTATTCCTGTCTCGTGATCAACAATCTACTTCAGTTTCATTCAAACAACTGCTAACGTTCTGCGCGGACCATATGTTTGACATCTCTGCTTTAAACCACGTCAGTCCAAAAGTGCTTGAAGAATTTCTTGAACCTGTTTTGTTCTTCCCCCGTTTGTGTGTGAAACATCTCCAAATCCTGTTTTTGGAAACGCTTGTTTTTTGTATCATGTGATACAGGATGTTTTATTTAGACAATGATAAGCGTATCAGACGCAACACAGAATGTTGGTTCAGAATATGGCTTACAAAGCAACATTGATGTTGAAAACTTTAAATATCACTTCTTCAATGGTGAGACTATTGCCAAAACTGGTTTCTATCAAACTAAATCGGTTTCAATATCATTTAAATGCTGAAAACATGATTGTTCAAGAGTGGAAATAACTTTCTAATAACTTAATTTTGTCTGCATCTGTGCCAACGGACCTTCCCGTAACGATCCGATCCGATCCGAACAGCTCAAACTTTCGTCCTAAATCGTTTCCGGCGCCGGTTAGCTGAAGATCGTGTGATCGTATCTTATCAGACTGGCCACACAACTTTGCCACACGGCGCAGGGAGAGGCGTTTGTTTGCCTTTTAATGAAAAAAGAAATTTCCAAGCCCCAAAAATTTCCCATCCAAACTGCATTGCATAACGGGAGGGGCCCTGCCCTGCATCGGGAAACAAGCTTCCCTCCCCGCCCGAATGAGTCATACGGCGACCGTGCACGTGATCGTGTTCGCGCATTTTTGGAAACTTCATTCTCGCCCGACCTTTTGTGCACGCTTGGCACAGGACAACTGGAAAAACGAGAGCACCGAATTGGGTCACCAGGATGACCCTGAAGCATCGCCGAGGGTCGCCTGATCCGACCCCGTGATAGTGCGGGATGCGCGACACCCCTCTACCCCCGTCGTTTCACGTAATCACGCAGGCTGTTCCTTCCTTCGGGCGCGGGTGCGCAATGTATGCGCAACGTATGCGCGTACCACCGGGCCGCAGACACACACGTGTGTGTGATTTGACCTTTCTTTTTCCCACCCCGGGGTCCGGAAGAATGCAAACTGTGATGTATACGTGTGTGTGTGCGTGTCGCTGTTGGTGGAAAAATAAAACAAAAA
Source organism: Anopheles arabiensis (assembly GCF_016920715.1). NCBI lineage: Eukaryota > Metazoa > Arthropoda > Insecta > Diptera > Culicidae > Anopheles > Anopheles arabiensis. The sequence goes on from NC_053517.1 coordinate 18,245,648, forward strand.
TTGCAAGCAGTGCCCTCGCTGCTCCCTCCACCCTTAGCTGGTGGGATTTTGCACCACCGCTGTGGGACAGGTGGGTCCGAACCTTCTCACCCGAACCCCTCCCCTCCCACCTAACAGTTCCTATAATTTTGTAAATATTTGGTAAAACCGTCCAGCATAAGCAGCAAGCGTGCTGTTCGTACAAAGCGTGTCCGCATTCAGTCCGCGCGTTTGTTGTCGTGATCGCTGGCGGAACTTGACGCTGGCGCGGCCCCTTTGGGAAGTTATATCTGACCCTGCCTTGTGGTATGCGCCGCTCAGTCGCTGACGATCAGTTCGCTCGTTTGGTTGTGCTAAAAACGAGTCACCCGCGTTGTGAGCATTCGACATTAGTCGTCGTCGTCGTCGTCGTCGTCGTTGGCGTGCCTTTGGTCGGTTCGGACAGTATTCAGCGGGCAGTCGAAACTAGCAACAGTGTCTCGGGGCTACCCAGTTAATCAGTGTGAGAAAATTTATACATAGAAGAAAGAATAACCAGTGTGCTTCTCAGTACCATGTGACGGGCGTGTTGCTCACGGGGAAGCTTAGAATCAATCGAATCGACTGAGAACACGGGGCGCAATCGCAGTGTGCCAAGAACGGGTAGCGCCACTACACAGAGTGACAAGGTACAATCTTCATTGCAATCGCTTCCAAGGCATGCTGTGTTTTACTGTGTGTGGTGTGTACGTGTGTGTGTGTGCTGGGTTTGTTTGGAAAGCGGCTGATTATGCATTAAAGTGACATTACTAACTTGCGGCATCTTGAAGTGTGCATTAATGCTATCCGGGGCAGTTAGTGACAAACAACTTGACCACCGGTGACTGTGCGCTTTCGCCAACAGAACGTTTGATGTGTGACAGTGTGTGTGTGTGCTTGTGTGTGCGTTTTTATACCATCCAAAGAATGTGTTCTTATTGCCGATCATCCGCATCGCGGTATCTATTATCACGCTCTTCGATCACTGGACTGGATGTCCTTCGAGCAGGTTTAAGTGTGCAAATTATGCACCAAATTCTTCGCCAACTTTTTATCGGTCAAGCCAGAAGGGATGGGCAAGCTGGAGCATAACAGTGGATCTGTGCATGATTTTTTTGGAACATGGAACAGGAGTGAATGGCAAACCAAGTAGGGAAGCAAGCGATCGGCTTATGTATAATTTATGCTGATTAGTAGCGATCCGCACCAAGCGTATCCGGCAAAGCGCAACCTGCTGATCCGTCCTCCAGCACCTTGGTTGCTCGGTTAAGGCGACAAAATCGGTTGATACGACAGTGCGAAATCATCACAACACTGAAGGATCGCTTCGATCTTGCTTTTTTCTGTTGAAATACGATCGGAGCTGATCTTTGGTTTGGGTTTCGTTAGCAAAGCGGGTCCTGGTCCTTATTTATGGGCACGTAAAACGTTGTTGGATTTGAACTTGGAAGCTGGTTGTAAAATAAAAACAAAAATGAATTAATTGTGTCCTACTTTTCGCAATTTGCTCTATGCAAAAAATGACCCATGATGAGACTTTTATTTTTCGAAGTAGGAAGCATTTTGCACAAAATGTTCAACCTAAATGCAATAGTTAACACCATGCCAAACGGTGTCGGCGAATTGGCATGATGATACCGTTGCGACATAAGGAAAAAAAAGACAGCTTTCAGTGCATTTGCATGCCGCAGGCAAAATAGCCAACTGTCGCTTCTGCTTATTACAACAAACCCCGTCCGTAGCGCCTCGGCCACTGTTTGCCCAAAGGCAGTAAGCAGTACGGACGGATTCACCAGCCGCATGCGACCCCAGCAGGGCGGGGAGTGTTTTATTCGTGCGTAATGACAAAATTTATTACCTGTCCGAACGATTGCAGCAATGCAATCCGCGGCGAACACTCCTTCCCTCTGTGCAAGCACATGCACTAGCGCTGGGACTTTCCTTTCGAAGTGTTGCAATGCTACGTTGCCTTGTCTGCATGGGTTCAATTATTTATTATTTTTAAATATTTTACACTTACCGAAAAACCGCCCCCGAAATCATATGGCTCAACTTGGCCCGCCAATCACACAAACGACAATGGTTTTCGATCGATCGGTTCTGTTCAGTCATTTGTGGCACATTCCTCATTTGCCCGCATGTCCCTCCATGCCTCCACCAGACCGATCACGTAATAAAATTGTCTTCCCGCACGCAGACTACAGAACGCGTCCAGACTGGCAAATGAAGCTTGCCGAGCGGTCTATTCCGTCGATGCGGATATGATATGGAACCCTTTACTATTCATGTCACTCACGGCCGGCACGGTAGCAGGTAGCATACACAGACCGGCAAACGCTGTCCCTGCGGGAGACACTACACTGCAGCCGATCCAGAAGCTTCCCTGTCCAAGCGGCCACCATAATCGCGTCCTTGTTGAGCGCCGTTTGATGTTGCTGTCTTTTCAGTAATCTCTAATAGGACGCCAGTAGGGTTCGTCTCTACAGTGGCAAGCGTTCAAGTCTTCGCGTCTAGCGGTGAGCGAGGTGAACGACCAATAGAGGGCGCGCGCGTTGGACCGTTTGGATCGTAAATGGATTAGCATATGCGAATTCGTCCATCGTCAGGTAGTTTTTGGCACCGCATGTGTGTGTGTGCGCTTGGTATGCTTTTTATGGCACTCCAGCTTTGACCTTTATTAATAATTTCAAGTCCATGATAACAGCACGCGCGGGAACAGCATAAACAAGCGAGGATTCACCGCTAGCGATCGTTCAAAACCGGTATCGATCGATATCGTCACTGTTAAGGACGTCCAAATTGGATCAATGTAAGGCTGAAAGATGCTCAAAATATGACAGGAGCTGGTGCTTATTATGCTTTACATTGATTGGTTCTTGGCGTGAGGACACTTTGGTACAGAATTTCGAACACATTTCGCAGGAGAAGAATACAGTTTTGTCAAATTGCTTATCATACCGGCGGCTGACTCGCGTCGTACTTGACCTGAAGAAAACAGGTTCGCCCGAGCCTTGTACATCAAGATCAGGAGGATTATTATTATGCATTTCTGGGCTGGGCACAGGACCACCGTCTGTCGCAGTGCAACGGGAAGGGATAGCATCTTGAATTACGACTTACGATTTTCACACACACTCTGGGACGTCTCATCGACGAAGGACGACGAGCTGTTCGTACTGTTGGCTCCCGAGAGGGGGGGGGTTGTTTCACCGGATCCGTATCATCCGATTATCACTTTTCTTTCCCGCTCTCCTTGAACTGGCGGGCCGCTGTGTGGTATTTTCTTTTTCTTTCTTTTTTCTGCTTTCTGCTGTATGCTGTATAAATCAACTACAGGAACGTGAATAGTAGTAATATGGGGGAAGGTTGACCGTGCCAACGTTCAGCCAGTGCAAAAGTGCGACGCTGCGAGTGGGCTGGGTGGGTTTTGTTAATTATTTTTATTATTTTTTTCACTCATTGTTTTAACTGGTCGTGCGCACCGGCAACTACTTACTCGTGACATAACCTCCGCCACAGGGCGCAGCTTTCAGGGTGAATCAGAAAATTTATTATGCCCCTATAGCTTGAACGATAATTGTAAGGTCGTGCTAAAGAGTGTATGTCCGCTAGCTATATGACTGTGACGCGTTGTTTCGTTGGTAACGTTTTGTAAAAATATCTTTTTAATTAGGTCCGGAATGAGGCGTTAAAAATTCAATTTTCAATTGCAACTCCAATCTCAGACAAAGAGACACACGAACCTGCCCAAGAGATGCATCCTCCCATGCATGTAGGTGGTGACAAACAGGCGCGGGAGCTGCATGTTGCAACACTGCATTTGCTGAAGCGTTGTGCTGAAGAGAAGAGCGTTTTGCTGAAACTTGTTCCGATGGTTACCACCTGCAAGGCGTATCGATACGCACGTCCACCCGTCCACCCTGGTTGGAGGTAACCCTGGTGGAGGGTAAATTATATTATTGGTAAAATCCTGCGCAGAGCAAACCAGCGCATACAAGGCTGTGCATACAAAGTGTTAATAAAACTGCACCATGAAGTGTGTTGCTGCTGCTCGCCCGGCTGCTGCGTGCGATAGCTCGAAAACGGTTCTGCTTAACCTAAATCGAGATGATATAATACCAGCTTCAGGTTGAAAGAAGCACCCCGTGTCACTGTGGGGACTTAGTATGGGCCGACTCTGGGACATTCGGAATAGGAGATTAATCGCAACGGTTGGCCAATAGTGTGTGGGGGGAGGGAGAGTTTGCTTGAAATGTTTTCTCGATGGAACGATACCATCTAAAGGTGGTACAGAAGACGCCCGGTTTTTAGCATATGTCTCACGCACGATCGAGGACGATCACTTTGGCTGTGAATACTTCTCAAGATACAACACACACACACCCATCGCTGTGGCGATAAGATTGATCTGGTATGCAAACGCAAAACCCGTGCCTGGCATTTAAAGCGGATTGATCGATAGTTGATGGCTCTTCAAATTGTTTAAAAGTATAGCTTAGTTGTAGAATTAATAAGGGAAGATTCATACTGCGATACAGTCGTGATTCACTCGCCAACAGTGCACCCCGCCGCTGGCTTAATTTATAGCATTAAACATTACATCATGTGCGCCCTTTAGCATCGGAGAGTTCCTGTTAATAATTAAACATATTCACCCTCCTCCCCGCAGGACACACGATCACGATCACGCGACCTTCGCACAGAAGCACTTGACGACGGATGGACGACGAGCAGCAGCGCTCGATGGCGACGACGGTGGTGCAACGGGAGATGATGGCGACCACCACCACCACCACCATCGCAGCCGCCGCCGGCATTGCCGAATCGTACGCTGGCCGGTCGATCTTCATCACCGGTGCGACCGGTTTCATGGGCAAAATTATGGTGGAAAAGCTGCTGCGCGACTGTGGCGAGCTGCGGTGCATCTATCTGCTGATACGCGCGAAAAAGGGCGTCGATCCGGCCCAGCGCAAGGAGGAGTACGTGAAGAACATCGTGTTCGATCACGTGCGCGAACGGTACAGCGAGCGGCTCGGCAAGATACGGCTGATACGCGGCGACATACTGAGCCCGGGCCTCGGGCTGAGCGACGACGATCGCCGCGAGCTGACCGAGAACGTCGAGCTGGTGTTTCACTGTGCCGCGAACGTGCGCTTCGACCAGCACATCCGGCAGGCGGTGGACATCAACCTGAACGGCACGATCCGGGTGCTCGGGCTGGCGGAACAGATGCGGCGGCTGGTGTCGTTCGTGCACGTGTCGACCGCCTACTGCCAGTGCAATGAGGCGGTGCTGGAGGAGAAGCACTACCCGGCGCCCCAGAATCCGGAGGGCATTTCGAAGATGGTCGGTCTGCTCGATGACGATCTGCTCGACATCATAACGCCAAGGTAAGTCCTCTCCCAGAGAAAGCTGTCGGCTTAGGTGCGTGCTACAGGCTCACTCATCTCCCCTTCTCCACACAGACTGCTGAACAACCTGCCGAACACGTACGCGTACACGAAAGCGCTCACCGAGGACATGGTGTACCAGTACCGGGGCAAGCTGCCGATCGCCATCGCCCGCCCGTCGATCGTGACGGCCGCGATGAAGGAACCGCTGCCCGGGTGGGGCGAGGGCACCAACGGCCCAACCGGGCTGCTGATCGGGGCCGGCCGCGGCGTCATCCGCAGCATGCACTGTAACGGCGAGTATCTGGCCGACTTTATGCCGGTGGACGTGACGATGAACGCGATCATCGCGATCGGCACGGAGCGGATGGCGAACGCGCGCAAGGAGGACGTGATGTACTACAATCTCACCTCGTCCGCCGACAATCCGATCAGCTGGGGCGAGGTGCTGGAAATGGGGCGCGGCATACTGAACCAGAATCCGTTCTGCTTCGCCCTCTGGTATCCGGACGGGTCGATCAAGTCCAACTATCTGTACCATCTGCTGTGTGTCGTACTGTTCCACTATCTGCCGGCGTACCTGATCGACTTTCTGATGGTGCTGCTCCGTCGCAAACCCTTGTAAGTGGCCCGTTTCGAGGGAATTTCCTCTCTTTCTATCTCTCTCTCTAATAACTCCTCCATTCCATATCCTTTCCACAGCTTGGTGAAGGTACAGAAAAGGATATCGGCCGGACTGACGATACTGCAGTACTACACGACCAAGGAATGGGTCTTCCGGTGTGACAATACGAAATCGCTCTACCAGCGGCTGTCGCCGGACGATCGGAAGCGGTTCTACTTCGACGTGAACGAAATCAACTATAAGACCTACCTGTACGATTTCATTCTCGGCGCCCGGCAGTACATCCTGAAGGAGGCGCCCGAAACGCTACCGAAAGCAAGGAAGCTGCTGCGCAAGTAAGATCCGCTTCCAACTGTCTGCCTACATTCCCGTTCCTGGAGATCACTAACAGACCCACCTTCTTCCCCTACTTTGCAGGCTCTACATCATGGACAAGATTGTGCAGATTGGACTGTACCTGTGTGGACTGTGGTTAGCCTGGACGTATCTGGAGGTTGTGACCGGCTCGATTCAGTTCGTGTTCGACACCGCTATCGAGAGTCTGCGCGGCACGACCGTACGGCAGGGACTTTGATTTCAACGATGTGCTAATTAATTTAACGATTTGAGAGGGATTGACAAAGTGATCGCCTCTGGCTAATGTGTGACACAGTTAGTAGTGTGTAAGTAACGTTTTTGGTTAGATTTTGCCCCCAATTCGGATAGGCGGGGAAGGTAGGGACGCTCCCCCACATTTTAAACCTGCACTGCCTCAACGACAATTCCACCTTTTTTTGGGCCTTTGTGCCTTCTGCACGGAATGCACCGAATTTTCCATCGAACACGAGGGTTGTGTGCACACATGTGTGCTTAAATGTATATTCTTAGCGTACGTAATAAAGCTTTTTATGAAACAAATTCGTTCCCGCGTTTTTTTTCTTCTTTTGATAATGAAGGGAAACACACGAAAGACGATCGTTTGGACGTTATTTAAAGTGTAACTATTACTATTACAATTACTATTCTTTTTATCTACAATTCTAAATGGAACACTTACATTAAAATTCTATCCGGACTTGGACTGCAATTATAACTGCTTCTAGAAAGTCTGCTTCTCATCTCTTTTTCCAGAAATGCAGAGAACAAGGTTCAGGTTTAGAAATTGGAATCAACTGGGATACACGCACGGGACTAGGCCATTTTCATGGCCCGTATTGGTGCTGTGATCCGAAATAGATCCAGAATAAGCTCCAAATTTAAAATGAAACAGTCAAAGATAAGAATATTCGGTTTACTACGTATTCGGATGGTATGAAACACATACTAGTGATGGGAAGAATGAAGTTTTTGTAGAAATCGATTCCAAAATTAGTTTAGAATTAGCTCCGGAATCGGCTCCGGAATCGAAATCGGATCCGGAATCGGAATTGGCTCCGACATCAGAATCGGTTGCGAAACGGAGTCAGTTTCGACATCTCCCTAAGAATAGGCGTTTGGATCCAATGATTCTACGTATCGAAGACAAGAATCAACTTCATTTTTTACGGAATTGATTCCGAACTCGGAATCGGAATCGGGTAGGTCCGATTCCGAGCTCCCACTACTAACACATACAGACGCTTTTTCCTTGTACGCTTTGTGCGCTAAACATGGCAAATATTTATTCAGACAAGTGTACGACATACGTAACAGATCACGCACTGTTTTTTTTTTTTTAAATTGCGAAACCACAATAGTACGATTAAAACATTACTAACACAGCAACGAACCCGGGTTCGCCACCGTTCCACCATTTGTAACTAGAACGAGCGGGTTTTTATTGTACGACACAGCCCAATAACATTGGGCATATTCCTTTGGAAACGGTAGAGGGTCGAGCTTAAAGCAACGTGTTCTATCCGTTTTGTTTACCCCGGCTGTTTTCTAAGCAAATTGCACTACACTACAGCATTAGTTAAACGATTACTTCCGAGGAGTAGGGGGGGGGGCTTCTGGGCCGTGTAGGGCTATGTATTGCCCTACAGTGAACTGTGTGCGGGATGCGGACAAGTATATACATATCGATATATATATTTACAAACGGGCGGGAGCCAACAACACGAGGTGAGATGAATACTTTAAGCACTTAAAGCGATGAAAACAGCAGTTTCATCTGTACACGGAGCATCCAGGATGAGGAGCGCATTAAATGCAAAATGAGGAGAGAAGGTATAGCACACACACACACACAAACGCACACACGATTGATGGGGTATACTTAAATCTCATGCTCGTTTGCCTTGTCTGGCTAATGCCGGCAAAGCTAACCTAAATAAAAGAGATGGCAGGAGAGATGTGGCCACACCGTCCGTTACATCCGCCCTCAGTGACTGGTGCGTGCCAAAGTTGTGCAGACCGCTTGTATAACGCCCTTCCTAAACGATCAAACTATTTACAAACGTACTATAATACCGGCCCTTCTATACTCCCGGGGGCCTTTGACTCATGGGACCACCACCACCACCGACACCTTAATAGAACACCTTTTTCAGCTGCTCGTAGGCCGTGTTCATAATGCCCCAGCTGAAGAACGCACGTGTGCAGTTCATGCTGACGCCTTTGTACACATTTCGCAGCTTTCGATCGCGATCATTGTACACCTGCTGCAGCGCTGTCCACATACTGTCGTACGGTCCGCCGACCCGGCACTGCATCGTCACCTTGACCACGTTCAGCGGGTAGAACAGCGAGCTAATAAATGCACCGATGCAGGCACCCGCTACAAACTCTTGCGTCCGTTGCGACAGTATCGAAACCTGAGGAGGGGAGGGGTTTGGTGATGGAACCGGAATGGTGAATCGTTTCTATCGAAAGTCGCTCGCGCTCATGGCTTACCCGTTTCGGTAGACGGCTGTCGGCTTCCTCTCTTAGCACGAAAAACATAGCGTTCGATGGTCCGTTGCGCCAAAGCACCGGCACTAGCCCCCGGTACAACTCTTTAATACCGTTTTCCAGAATGATTATTCTAAAAGAAAGTGAACGACTCATGATTGTTTCCCGCGGTACCATTTCCTTCCGCCCTCCAATCATACTCACTTGAACGCATGGTGAGTGTTGCGATACCGCTGATGGTACGTTGCATCTGCCAGCAGGGTCTGCACCCGCTCGAATGGCATCAGGGCGGCCTCGAACGTTCCCGCCACCATGCCCGCCACCGTTTTGGCCGTGTACGGGTTGACGTGACAGTACTCGACCAGCGGCCGCCGGGTGCTGTCGTACACGCCGAACATCAGCGACAGGGAGATGGTTTTCTGGGCCAGCGGTGGGAAAATGCCACGGTACAGGTACAGCATGCCTTCGCTGCGCAGCTGGCCGAACGCTTGCGTTAGCTGCACCCCGTGCAGCATCTGCCGGAAGATCATCTTGTAGATCGGGTACGTGACGGTAATGTTGACGAAGGCCGCTCCCCAGCCGCACGCAAACTCCCGCCAGCAGAAGATCGGCACGGTGGTCGGTGGGGGGCTCGCGACGGCCGTCACTGTCGGCGGCACACCGGTCGGTTCGGCCCGAACAATTGCCATTGGTGATTGTCGCGAAACAAACGCAGCGCGCGGGCGTGAACAAAAGCCGTTTGTTGATGTTGCACTACACAACAGGTGTGGGCGAGTGGGTGTTGATGTGGGTGGCAGCAGCAGCAGTTAAATTGTGAAGCGATTGTTCCGCGAGCGCCTAGCAGCATGGCAGCGAATGCACCGAGAACCCGACCGTTGGTTGTGGTGTGATCGGAGCCATACTTGCCACGCTCAGTACCGGGTACACCACCGTCAGAAGTGCCGAAATATGATTCCCTGGCAGTTATATAAGCGATGACCAGCACGGACACAATGCTGCGCCTGTGGCTAGGGACCAAATTTGGACAACAACTACCGCGTTTCCACGTACGAGTCACATGTGCGATACTGTTGCTGCTGCTGCTGCTACTGCTACGATGCGTTTTGGACGAAACCACTTTCACCGGAATCCGCGGACAGTTGCTTCGATGGATTAGCTACACTTCGTGCATTGCAAGCGCTTGTTTGCGGGGTCGCACACACTGATAAAATTGATTAGATCAGCACCCTCCGTGTTTGCGGAGTGTTTTGTATTTTTCTTCGCTGTGTTTTTTATTTGTTCTCGTCGCTAACGTCATTATCAGCTGACAGGTTGAGGTGCACTGTGGCGCGCTGATTGGCAAACAAAGATGACAGTTATGGGCCACTCCAATTGGATTTTCGATTACGCAAATTGGCTGGTTTATTTGTGAAAAAATAGTTGGTTGTGGATGTTGGAGAGGGTTTTATTAATTGTAGACTTTTCTGAAATCGTGTTAAATTATGATCCAATATCAAGACGAAACATATGGCAGCATGTTTTCCCTTTTTGCGAAGTGATTGTGGGGTGTAGGAATGTACACATTGCGAGCAACGAAAACGAATGAACGGGTTGGACATGCTCGGACTTTTCCTTTCATTAAAATTGTTGAACATTTCTCATCAGTTGAAACTGTTTTGTTTTTCTTTATGTGAATTATTCAGCAGTATTTTAAAAATAACGGAATCGAAATATCATGTCTAATCAAAACCAATTTAAAAAAATATTAATTTTGGTTCTGCTACCAACTGTCACCGTTCAGTGACAGTAAGCTGTCTACAAACGCGTCATTGATCCAGCCCGTTCTGGACCTACTTGGCATATATAGTTTTTTTTCATCGCACCTGCTAGTGGAAAATTTCATGTTTTTCGCTAGTCTTTGAAAATAATTTACGATTGGAAGATCGTATTGGCTGGCGATAAACGACCGCAGAAGAAAACATGTGTTACGCCTACGAGAGTGAGAAACCGTAATCAGCCGTTCCACTGCCGATCCGCGACTGAGTTTCACTCTGCTGTCCCCGTGTGTATTGATTTGCTGGCAGTCGACAAGTGAACAAAGTGAACAACACACACAGAACACTTTGGTAAGGTTGTGAAAAGCAAAAGCAAGACAAAAGTATCCCATTCCCACCCATCACAGGCTGTGTGGGGCAGCCCAACGGTGCAAAAAGGTAAGTACGACAAACACTTCGGTCCGTACGATCGGTCTGTGTAATTAGAAAAGAATCGTTTCAAGGTCGTCGCAGCCCCGTCGTTCCCGTGTGTTGTGTGCAGCTATGTCTAGTCAGATTCCGCCACTGGTATGTCATACACCTCCACCGATAGACTTTGACGCGGATGACGATGACGATGATTACGGTTCGGATATACCTGAGGACGACGTAATTGGTATCGATGAGCGCAATCGGCCCGACTGTCTGGACGATGATTTTGGTGATTTCGCAACAGTGCTGCCGCCGCCCGCCGGAACCACGAATCGCCTGGAACCGATCCCTACCGAAGCAGCTGTGATAGATAATGAGACGGAAGCTCTTACCAACATTCCGGTGGCGGCAGCAGCAGAAACCAAAGGTATTTTTCCACCACGCCTAGGGTCGGACAGTCCGCCGTCGTTGATATTGCCACCGAACGATTACACGGAAGCAGGCGACGAGGAAACAGCTGGCAACGGTGGTGTGGTGGTAATCGACGACGACGAGGATATCGATTTTCAACCATTCGGCAGCCCGTCACAGCCACCCGAGCCACCGCCAGAGGACAGCATCAGCTTACCATCGTTGCATTTCGATGCGGACGTGTCTAAGTCGGAGGAGGATGATAATTTGCCACCTGCCCAACAGCAGCAGCAGCACCAGCACCACCACCAGGCACCCAATGCAACAAGCTCAGCGTCGTCCGTTTCCGGCATCGAGACGGAGGTCGATCTACCGCTGGCTGCGGCGGCCGAACGGACGACACCCGTCATCCAGGAGGGTGGCCGGTTCGACGACAACACGGAGAACGATTTTACCGACTTTACCACCGCCTCGAACGAAAGGTCGTCGGTGGTGCTGGAGGTTCCTACCGCAAACGATGTGTCGTTCGAGCTGGACGACTTCGCGCAGCTAGAGTCGACGCCGTCGGCGGATAGTAACTTCGTGTCGCAGCAAAGCCGGGCGGATTTTGCCACGTTCGATGCGGACTTTAGCAAGTTCGATTCGTTCCAGGCCTCGTTCCCGGCGACGATCGATGATCCGGTGCCGGTAAAGACACCGGTCGAAGAAACGAAATCCATGCCGATCATGGAGCAGGCGGGCGTTAGGGCGAGCGAACTGGCCGAGGACGATTTCGATGACTTTCAGGAGTTTGCCACCTTTTCCGACCAGCCGGTGGTAGCGACAGTGTCGGCCCACTCGGGGGAGAAATCTGAGCCTGAGCCTTACAGACCGGAAGCAGCTAGCAGCTTAGCGTCATCTACTTCAACCGTTGAAAACGAAAGGAAAGATGTTGACACACAGTTGGCTGCTGCGATTAATGCGGCTACGGTTGTGTCGGAGCACCAGCACGAGGACGACAATGTTGGAGATGATGATGATGATGATGATGATTTTGGGGAGTTTAGTGATTTTAAGCAACCGGAAGCGACTGTCAGCGCGCCAGCACTGTCGACCGCTACATCCCTGCCCACCTTTTCCATGGAAAGCGTACAGAAGCTGCTGGAAGCAATGTTTCCTAGCGCGGTGCCAGAACCGGTTGGCACAGATACGGGTCAGCAGGCGGTAGCAGCAAACCACATTCCAACCAGCAAGCTGCACACCCAGCTACAGGACTTTGACAACACGAGCGCCCTTGCCTACCAGTACAGCAAGTCATCCAGCAGCAAAACGCTCGTCACTGCGCTTGGCATTGACTCGAGGAATATAGTAAGTAGACCAGCGCATTTGTATGCCGATCGGCGGCTATCTAATAGCAACAACGTCCGCCTTCCCATTTGCAGATGTACGGACCGAAGTGGAACAGTTCGATGCCACGGTTTGCGGCCAATCTAAGCTTCAACCCACTGGAACCGCTGAAACCGGCCACAGCGCCAGGAGCAGCATCAGTATCAGCGAAGGAAGCGGGCTCCTCCGAAAAGAGTGCCAACTGTCCCCCGGCCAGCAAACCGGCCGCTCCCAGCTCGCTGTCGATTGCGCTCGATCCGCTGCAGGTGGCCGCTGTTGGCAGTGCATCGGTTCCGGCCGCACAGTTCGACTGGAATAGCTCGGGCTTGGTGAATCCACTAGAAGGTAAGCTCAGCTTCGGCCAAATCTTTTGTGTTGTCGCCCTCCCCTCGTGTTTCCCCTCGTGGTCGTTTTTTGTTTTAGGGGTTTTTCGTTTACCAGCAAAACAGTTTATTAGTTTGCCGTTTTTCTTTACAACACTGCAATGTTTCATCTCATCCTGTGATGTGTTAATGCGTTCATCGTTTACTTCCATCAGTGCGGTATATTTTTTCCGAACCAAGACGATTCCCTTCTGTGAATGTTCCATTAGCGGCTGCTAGCGTGGCTTAGCAATTGCTAGTATGATTTTGTTTTGTTAAATTTCCTTTATTTTTGTGTAAATACAATCATCATCCAATTTGCACTCTTTTTCACGATGTGTGCAATTTGCCGATATTGCCAATTCGATCCATTTATTAATTATAAGATTATACCAAAAAACATTCATTGTACAAAAATCAACAGCTTTTTGACGATTGTTGAAATAATTAATATTAAAACACATCGCAATAATGTAAATGCTTCATCACATTCTACATTGCCGTCTCTTTGCGCAAGACGATCGCCTAGTCAACTTTATTTCAAGCAGTTTTTGTTTTTTCTTTCTTGTTTGCTCTCTCCTTTTTTGCATTTTGCTGAACAATTTTACTCTCTCCCACACTTTCTCTTTCTTTCTCTCTTTTACTCTCTACTCACGACTACTGTCGATAATTAAATGAATATTTCAAACAAAACATGATCTCATCTAATGAATTCCAACCATACCCTTCCTTACCTATCTCGGCAAAAAAAAAACCAAAAAAAACCCAAAAAAACAATTCCTCCAACGCTCCCTTAGCATCACATGCACACAACACATTATTATTGGACCTAGAACAGCTAGAGGTGATGGCAAGTCTGAACGATAAAATAAATGTTGATTCCTCCTCCTACTTCCCCGCACTCCGGTCCACGCGTAACGTTGCCAATACCGTGCAACACCAACAACATTCGGCTACAACAACGGCCACAACTATAACAACATCAACAACACCTTTACTGTTACCTTCACCAACTGTTGTACCACAACCACAACCACCACCACCACGAACACCACCACCACTACCACCACAACCACCACTATCATCACCTTCACCAACAACAAAACAATTGTCTTCACTGCTTCCGTTACCGCCAACAATGCATACGCAAACTTACCACCAACCGTACAACAATAACCACAAAACCAACAATGATCTGCAACATCAACAAACGACGAAACCCCGCTGCGCCAACTCGCGGGACACTGTTGGACCGGGCGGTGTTGGTAACCAATCGTCGACAACAACCCATTCGGCGGATCGGTCCGCAACTTTGCTTTTCTTCGCCGGCTCGCCTAACGACGACGATGACGGCGATGACGATCGCGATCTGTTGATATCTGCCGTCGCTCCACTGATCCCATCGGCAACAACAACCACAACAACAACCGACACGGATGCGTTCGATGCGATCTGTGCCGCGGGTCTGCCATCGTGCTCGTCGGTCGCGAACGATATGCAACCGCTGATCGGGTTTGATGATGATGTTCGCTCTCGCGATCGTCCCCAAACGTTTGACGATTATTTGGATCTTAGTAAGTTGTCGCTATCCATTCGTTGCCCATCGTTGATGTCGTGGTTTTCTTTTTGGTTTGTTTTGTTTTGGTTTTCCATTACTATTGTGTTTGGCTTTTATTTGAGCCCTCCTCTCCCTGCATGGAAACTAATACAACCCTTCCGTAACAGGAATGTTTTCGTCATAATTCTTGCTTCCGTATATCCGCTCGACAGCGTGTCTGTATTTTATGTTATGCATGCATTTTAAGACAGTTAATTATGATTGGGACAAAATTGTTTTAGACAAATCAGTTTTGCTTCGATTATGGTTACGCCGCAAAGGGAAGTGTGTGAAGAAACTGCCACCGAGCGATATTGTTGCACGTTTGCATGCCGAGTTTTTGAGGTTTATGTTTTGTGGTATTGATTATGTAGGTTTGTGCAAGCATATTGGACGTAGGTCCCAAGAGGGGCGCAGGCAAATCGGCGTGTTACGTGTGCAACCGAACCACTACCCATGCTGGTCACGGAGCGTGTACAGCCATCGCGTTCTGAAGTAGCTTTTAATATTCTTTTTTATTATCACTTTCTGCACACGATTGCCAATACTTTGATGCTTCTATTGTTTTGACGTATGAATTGTGCTCCTTGTAGCAACATATTTACAACATCGTTTTTTCTCTTTTCAATCGATCCAGGTGTCCAGGAAATGCTCCAAAAAGCCTCCACTGGTCAGCCCGAGGATGGGCCAAAGGGCGAAGTTTTGGATCCGCAAGTCGCAGAAAACGCAAGCCCGACTGCTACAAATGACATAGCAGTAAAGGGATCGGCGCTCCCATCCAACGCAGCAGCATCACATCCCGCAGAGTTTGAGGACGTTGGTTCGCTAGATTTTAACCCGACCGGCAGTAGCAGTAGCAGTAGTACTAGCAATGGTAGTAGTAATAACAGTAGCAGCAATGCCCAGTATTCGGTCGCCTCGATGCCTCAAGAGCAGCTTCCAGAGCAGATAGAACCGGTGCAGACACACCCGTACGTCCCAGCCCAGCAGCAGCAGCAACAGCCACCTTTGTCAATTTCATCCTCCCCGAACAGTGTGCCTGTGGTGCGTACGATAAAGCTTCCGGAAACACACATCTTCACTCCCAGCCGGGGCGTGACGCCAATCTCGCGCGACATTACCGATCGCGATATTGTGGTGCGCGAGTATCACGACGTAGAGTACAGCCTGGAAAAGCCAACCGCATCCTCGATGGGAGGCAGCGGTAGTGGTATGCGGAAAGAGTGCGAGTTTGATGAGTTTAACGATTTTCAATCCGTACCGGTGGCGGTGCCATCGGTGTTTCCGGAAACGGTTGCCATAAGTACGATCGGCACCGCCGCCCGGCCCGTGATTGGTCGATCACCGACCGAAGAGCTGGAACGGTACCGGCCCGACCCGATCGGTCAGGCGAACAGTGGCAGCAGGACGACCGCCGACCTAACCATCGACGATGGCGATGAGGATGATGAGTTTTCCGACTTTCAGGCGGCTGTACCACCGATGGTGCCGACGGCGGCCCTGCCACCGGTCAACAAACCCATCTCGAGCGTGCAGAGCAATCGCTCCGTCACCAGCTCGCCGGTGATGTTGCTCAGTCCCGCGATATTGCTGCCCCAGCAGGCCAATACAACGATGGAGAAGGAGTCGGCCAACGCGCGGCAAGCGGCGTCAATCAATTGGCCCGATCCGGGCGTCGATCCCGACGAGCTGGCCCGGTTTGAAGCTGCCTTTGCGAAACCGAACGCTTCGGTGGCCGTTGCCCCGCCTGCACCGACCGTAGCTAGTAGCAACCAAAGCGTGCCGAGCGGCCCGAAACCACCAGCAGCAGTCGAGGAAGACGAATGGACTGACTTTATATCGTCGAAACCAGCAGCGGGCAGCGATATGAAGCAGCAGCAGGCGGCGAGTTTGCCTGCTGGTCCGGGCCCGGCAGTAGTTAGTGATACACAAGCCACAACACAGGAGGAATGGACCGATTTCATGTCCAGCTCTACGACAACGGCCGGTAGCGGCTACCCGCCGCAAAGTCGTCTCTCGTCTAGTCAGAATAATTTCAACTATCCGCGCACTTCGCCCGCCGTCGTCGGTGGAGCTGCGACAAAGGGAGCGGGATCAAACTCGTCCTCCTGGGCAAACCAACCGCAGCTGCCACCGCCGCAGTTCAGCTCATGGAACAGCAACAGCCTGTACTACAACCCGATGGCCTCGCTGCCACTGACCAATCAGCAGCAAACGTCGCAGTATCGCCTGCCGCCACAGCAGTACTACAACCGCACGGACATGCCAGCCATGGTTTACGCTGGTGGCGCTGGCTACAGCGGTTCACCGAAAGTGCCAACCAATCCACAGCAGCAGCATCACCACCACCACCAGCAACACTCCGGAATGCCAACGACGATGATGATGGGACAGCAGCAACAGCCGCCCATGCAGCTGCTGCCCGAGCTATCGTTCATAACGCCAAACGCGACCGGGCACGGCAGCACAGGCACACCCGGCACCAAACCGGCGACACATTCCTTTCTCAGCAACGTGATATCGAGCAACAGTTTTACGAAGAAATGATTGTTACTTAACCACAGTTACGATGGTGAAGGTGGCAGGCACGCACGCCCCGACCACCCTCCGCCGCGTGGTCGCTTCCGGTTGCATCCCGGCAGCAATCGTGCGGTCGCCGATCCGACCGGGGCAACAGTAACTGTGGGCGATATAATTATGTAAGTGTATATATTTAAGACGAGTATAGAGAGAGAGAGAGAGAGAAGGAGAGAGAACCGTATCGATCTCTAGTTTCTGATCCAAGGCAGAATGTGTGTAGCATGCATCCCCAAATGTGGCTCCCCGCTTGATACGTCACGGAACCGAGTTCATTCGTTGGTTGTTTTTTTTAGCTAGGGAGAATATTTATCGCATACCTCTCAATGTGCGTGTGTGTACACTTGATATATAGAGCAAAATTGAAGGGCGTAGCATACATTCGATGTAATGCAGCTGTTGTCATCGTATTAACCAAAAAAAAACAAAAAACAAATCGCAAGAGAAAAGAGCAGAAGAAGTAAGAACATTTAAACGCAAGTTCACTAATTGTAGAGCGCAGTATAGGTAAAATTGGCTTACAATCGAAAGGAATCGATTTCCTGTATCGTAGCAAAAAAAGGAAAGAGAGTGGAAAATGATAAGCATATAGTTTTCCAGTCGACGTAAACGTATCGTATCGACGGCATCGTACTTACACACACCCACACTGGCTGTACTTTAAAGGCAGCAGTACCCGTTTGTTGACTCCTTTTAGGACCCCCTACTACCGTTGTAGGTTGTACGTTTTTTTTAATTATTATTTATATTTTTTATTTCAATCTCTTAACGTTCGTTCATTTCGCTACTAGCAGCAGGCCCTACCTAGAAAAGGTTGACCGTCAAGGCAGATGCAAAACCACCAGTATCCATCCCCTAACCGCCGTATTCAGTTCGATTATCAATCGAACGTAGCGAACGCATCACATGTTTGATAGTTTGTATCGGATCTGATAGTTATTGATTGGTCGACCGGCAAAAATAAATAAGGTTGTTAATGCAGGCCACAGGTGCGCCAAGGATATTATCGAAAGCGCGACAGAGACACAGATGAAGATGAATAAATATCTATATAAAGAAATGGCAAACCTCTAACGGGTGTGGTGTATTGGAACATTCGCTTCATGGTACTTACGTATCTCCATTACCATCTCAAACGAGCAAAAATATATCAAAAGTAGATCCTAATCAGATATGGATTACATCGAGAGCTTCTTCATCCAAACACACACACATACAGACGCATCAGAACTCATTTCTCCTTAAAGCTTGTTCTTTTTATTTACTCCGTCCGGCTTAAATATGACTATCACTAGTTGATTTTTAATCCATTATCTTACGCGTAAAAAAGGATCCTTAGCTCAAATTAATCTACTTGCTCTGTCTACCACTCTTCCCCCTAACGATTGCGCACGCACGCACGCACACGGGGCACACACGTGGTGCCATAATGCTGCGTGGTTGTGTTGTCCCACATGTTAATGCCGACTTTCCCGGTACAAAACGCGTGTCTACTCCGCGTGTTTAGGGCTGCTGGTTTCTCTCCCGGAAGATGGGTTGGGAGGGTTGGGGGAGGTCCATACAACCTGGCAAACACTCTAGAGTCAACTAAGTCTATCACAGCATGTGAAAGTAGTAGTAGTAGTAATAGTAATAGTAGCAGTAGTGGTAGTAGTAGTGTGTGTAGTTAGAGTGAAGCTTTTTCCGGTGTGTGTGTGTATGACACTTGTGGATTCCGAAGGGGACCCTTTTACTCCAAGCTTAAGACTAATGTGTGGGAGTTTTGGGTGTGTGTGTGTGTGCCATCACTGCAATAAAACTCATTTGCACCTTGCGCGTGTGGCCTGCGTGGCTTTGGTGTGGCCCACAGCCCACTGGAACCGTGAAGCTACAACGGTGTGCGCTCCCAAATACCTCAAAAAGGCGGGCGAAGGTGCCTCCAGAAGAAGACGCGCGTTAAATTAGTCTACTCGTAACTCGTAACAGAGCTCAGAAGTCACCCCCTTCCCCCCAGGATCGATTACCACAGTGAGCAGTGGACAATTTCCGTAGGAAATCACCACCGGCCAACACCACCATTAGCGTACTTCCGTCTCGCGGATCACCGCTGTGACCGCTGCTTCGCCTCCGGCTACATGTTCACTTCCCACAGCTTGAGATAGTTGTCCAGTATCTCCTCGTACCAGGCCCGCTTGGCCGGATCCTTAAACAGCACGCTCAGCGAGCGCATGTCCAGCTGCAGGATCGCTTCGTTCTGCAGCAGCGCGCTCAGTATCCGCAGCAGCGAGCCGTCGCCGTGCAGCTTGAGCAGGCTGCTGTACGTGAAGACGTAGTAGGACAGGCGCAGCTTCCGGGCGGCCCACGTTTCGATCGTCGCGTTCCCGCTGGCGCACCGTATCTTGCCCATGTGCTCCACGTACCACGGCGCGAAGTGATCGTACAGGTCCACCTTGGACACCGTCATTTCGCCCCGCTTCTTCAGCTTATCCTTCACGTAGCCGTAGTTGCGCTTGTTAAACACAAACACCTGATAGAGCGAGTTGCCGGTCACGTACGCGTTGATATAGTGCGTCCCGTACTGGTTCATGAACTGCACCGCGGACGTCGTGTCGCCGATCACGACGCTCTGCATCTTGCGCGCCACCTCCGGCTCGAGCGTCTGGTTCGGCGGGATCGGTTTGGTGAAGCGGGCGCTGTCCCGGTACCGGGCGACCCGGACCAGCACGTAGCAGTAGTCGTCCCGCTCGAGGTACTTGCTTTGGATGCCTAGCTTCTTGGCGGCCACCTCCGGGTGCCAGCCCTCGGTGTACGCCCGCCACGGGCTGTCCAGCCGCTCGATCTGGAAGTCGCGGAAGTACGCCTGGAACAGCTGGCGCCGGTTGTCGCAGAACTCCATGTGGAAGTCGCCGTTAAAGATGCCCGGCTTTACCTCGAACTCTTCCGTCTTGAGCAGATCCAGACCCTGGTGTGAGAGAAAAGGGAGAAGATCGATTTAGCGAATGGGTGGTTTCCGAGCAACCGAGCGCCCCAGTGTGTGAACGGCGTAACGTCGCGCGCTCGCGCTCCACTGCCCTAAAGAGACAGCGTGAGAGAGTGCCTAACGGGTTTGCGCCGCTTATCGGCCACACGTTTGCACGGGACGCCATCCGGAAAGCGGAGAATCGGGCTCCGGGCACGCACGTTCCAAAGTAGTACGCTCAAAACAAAACCAAAAAAACCCGGCGCTTACGCCACCTGCACGTGCAACGCGCAGCAGGGTCTCCCTTACCGTGAAGATGTTGTTGGTCGGCTCCTTGAACAGCCATCGTTCGGTATCGTTGTACGAGATGACCTTCATCGATATCGACAGATAGCCGTAGCGCAGGAACACGTTGATCGCTTTGCCTAGCCGCAGCTGCGATTCCCGCTGCCCGCTACACTGCCCAGGCAGTCCGCACAGCAATAGTGCGGCCACGATCACGAGCACGCTCGCCATCGATGGTGGCACCAACTTGCTGGCTGCCGTTGCTGATAATGACGAGGAGGAGGGTGTTGCTGTTCCTGCATGATGTTGATGCGGATGATATTGCGGATGATGATGATGGCTGTGATCGCGATCGTGTGCCGTGCCGTTCGTCATCACTCGTCCTCCAACCACCCAATTAGGCGCCGTTCCGTTCCAACTGGTGTTGATGGTGAATCCTTGCAGTTTTCGTGTTTCACCACAATTTGCCGAACCGTTTTCCGGGATGATGCAAGAAGTGCGGGATGGGGATCGTGCGTGCCAATCCTGTTACATCTGTTACGCGCGTGCTTACATTATCGTGGCCAGAGAGCAAGTAGTAAAGGTGTTGTAGCAACTCGGTTGTTCTGTGGAAACGAAACCAGAAGAAGAGCAATAATTAATGGAAATTGCAGAAAATCATTATCCAGCTTTGGATCGTTGTTTTTCTTAATGTTTCTTTTTACAGAGCGTTACGAAACTCCGCGCAAGGCCGTCACGAGTTCAAGATCACTGTCACCTGCGCACCACACTGCACACCACCTCGTGACAGCGGCGCGATCGGCTGCGCCACGCTTTGCGCTATTTGCGCTTCGGTTGGTGTTTATTTTGCAAACAGTCGAGCCTCCTCCGCCTTCCCTTGGGTCGTTGCATACGGCTGCGATGTTTCATAGCACATCGGCCGCACTGCTGGACATACTAAGCTTTGGCCCCCTAGATGGATCTCCATGTTCGTTTCGCCGTTTCGCTCCCCCCGCACCCTCATTCGGACCTTTTTTTGCCGATCGGATGGAGTTAAAAGATGGCTTGTCCGGTGGGGTGGCTCCAAACACGGCCAGAATGCAGCTTAATGAAACGGCCAGCTGCAAACACACACACACACATTTCGCGATGCTCGATGCAACTCCATCACCACCATCACGAACAACGCAAAACACGGTGGCGGCATTCGGTGGTTGGTAATTATTAACGCCAGATTGGCGCTCTGTTGAAACAACACGCGCCTTGTTCCGGACGGTTTGTAGGACATGCTGCATATACGGGTAAAGATCCGACCACTAACCTCATCTCCCCCACCCTCCACCCTTTGTGAGCACAAAAACGCACATCAAGGCGTTAAACCAAATGGAAACGCCACGTTAGAGCTGCAATCGTGGTGATCATTTTGTGTGTGAGAGAGAGAGAGAGAGTATTTTCCCTTCATTCATGGCGGCATCGATGCAACCACACCAGACCAACCAGACGCATTCTTCGCTCAGAGTCAGCAGCGCCAGACAAGCTAAGCGTTGTCAAGGGCAACCCCGCGCAACCAAATTCACGTTTCTTAACGGCGCAAATCAGCCGCGCGCACGCGGATCGTTTGATCAGATGGACCGGTGAAGACCGATCTTGCCGCTCTAAACCACCGCAACATCCTCTCGTAAAGGGTTGTCTGTAATTGTGTGTGTGTGTGTGTGTTTTCTTCTCAAACTGAGAATTGAAAAACGAAAATCAATTATTTGCCATTCCTCAGCTTCGCCGGACTGCTGCGCAAACTGACAAGTCATCCACTCAGCCACGGTTGGTCCAGTGCGTTGCCACTGCCAAAATTTCCCACTTGACTGGCCAAAGTCAATGACACCGTGTGTATGTGTGTGTAGAATGACTTTGTTTGACGCACCTGTTTAGCACCTCGCCACGCTTTTTGATACTTAGCGGATGCGCATGAAATCGTACGCAAAAAAAACGGGAGCTTTTTGTTAGAGACACAGAGGTTCAGCCGGTGAAGATCGTTTTCATTATCACAGCTTTGGCATATTTGTGTTTGAAGTCGTCAAAACATGCCGATGACCCTCGAACATGATTTGTAGGAAAAAATATACTTTTACCAGCGATGGCTGTACAATGAATGTAAAAATAACCGAAACATCAGTACAACGGTGAGTGAGTTTTTGTTATGTGCCTTCCAATGGTTGAATATTGATAACGGCTACGAAAGCAAAAAAAAGGCGAAGGAAATGGTCGAAATACTTTTTATGTACCCATCCATTATGCATGTTCAAGTTTGTTCTAATAGTTTGTTTTCGCACAGTTTTTGTGACTAACAGTTGAAGAGGCGTAAGAATGTTGCCACACTATGGTTTAATGTCTAATGTGTGTAAGGCATTCATCGAAAAGAATTATGTGGGTACATTTGTTGTTACATCATATAAAGAACTGTTCTTTGTTGCTTGAGAAACATACTAATTTGTTTGATGCAGATTTGTTGGGAGATCATTTTTTGAAACCATTTGCACACTGAAACTAATACAAAATAATCTCGACATGGTTTTGAATCATTTCTATGGGCCAAAAGGGTAGATCAGGTGGTCTATTCTACAGCCACACTAGCCCCAGCTTTGGCCGGAAGGGATCAATTCGCATCGAAAAACGGTCCGTTCGTTGTAGGGACTGACTATTCGATTGGTGAGTCAATACAGACAGAATATACAATACACCGGCATGACTGCGTAGGTCACCACGTCAAAAAAGCACCAGCTTACCAGTTTACACGGATGAACACAAATCATAAATTACAGGGGTTTTCAGGTGTTCTCCTAGTTGGAAGACTCTATCTTCCGGGAAATGAACTTAATACAATGGGAATTGGACTCTAAAGCATCCTTTTTGGATAAATACAATAAGAATAGAGTCCAATTTCCATCATATTAAGTAAACTTTCCATAACAATGATTCAAGGAAGTGTCCCACAACTATGAGAATTCCTAAAAAACCCCTTCCTCTTCTTCTATTTGGCGTAACGTCCTACGCGGACATGCCGGCCTATACAGGCTTTCGAGACTTAATTCATTACCACGCAGCCGGATAAGTCAATCCTTGCTACGGGGGGACCGTCCGGTCCATTCTGGGCTTGAACCCATGACGGGCATGTTATTGAGTCGTTCGAGTTGACGACTGTACCACGGGACCGCCCCTGAAAAACCCCATATCCTTCAATTAAATTCATAAATCTTTTTGGAATTAAACACACTAAAACACACTTTTTGGAGATATCCAATAGGAAGAAAGTCCAGTAGAGTCCAATTCCTATCATATTAAGTTAACTTTTCATGCGAAAGAGTAAAGGAAGTGTCCCACAACTATGAAAATCCCTGAAAACCCCTGTACTCTATATTAAATTGACCCTTCAATCAAATGTATAAATTTTTCCAAACAGAGTTGCTTGTAAAACTTTGTAATAAAATTGCATATACATGCAGCTGTAATTACAAATACAAATGCAACCCTTTCTTCAGTAAACTGCAAACAAATTTGGGCAAATAATAATCACTCATGTGAGGTAGAATTGAAACAAAAAGAACGTTTCATTGTAAATGATTTAAATGTCGCTTCCAAGCAAAAAGGGTGAAACATTCACCAGAATAACACTGTGACATCAGGCTTTGGAACAAATATCAAACCTTCCCAGCATCATCTCTCCCACCTATCGGATGATGTCAGGGGCAAGTGAAGACCGCATCTGCACTTGATGCCTCCAACCCTGCCTGCCCGAATTCGGGCTCAACAAAGCGGCGTCCACGTAAGGCACGTAAATTAGCTATTATTTTGACAGCAGAATTTATACCACTCCAATAAACAATAAATTAGTTGCACATCAACCAGGGGGAGGGGGGGAGGGGGATGTAGGGCGGGAGCTGGTACGCTGCTGGTACGCTTTTAAAGGAAAGCGAAAAGACCATAAAAACAAAGCACATTGTATCGGCCGGCTGACGAGTGACGAGTGACTTGTGTGTGTGTGTGTGTCTTAGTCCTTGACTTAGATTCGAGCTACTTACAAGCCAGTGTGTGTGTGTGTGTGTACTACTTATGCAAGAACCATCTCACACCGTGGGCCACATACTACACCACAGTCACGCCAACTATCAGCTTCAGGCAATGTTTGTCTGTGTCTACGAAAGTACAAGGGGCTAATTAAAAAAAGGTCCAAATATTTCCCCTTTACAAAAACCCGAGCATAATAAACTTCCTCATTCCTACATGAAGAGGTGTAAATGATCTTTTTTGTGAGGCTTTCCCATTACCCTGTTCCAATGTCATAGAACGGTTTGGACACGCTCCGGAGTACCATTGCGTTCGTGTTGGTCGATCGTCATTGCTTCGGGGTCGGGGTCAATGCGGGCATCAAGCGAATAATCGGTACATCGGTCATCACCACCAACCAACTATGACGCCCGTGTCGTGTGAACTCATTTTAAAGCCATCGCTTGTAATGCAGTTGACCTCCGACCGGCCGGCTGGCAGACCGACGTGGCACCATTATGTACACCCGATCAGCACGAAGAAGAACACATCATCCGGTTTTGGATCAGGGAGGGGGGTGGGTTGCAAGTGATGATGAATGCAGTGAGGTGGAAATGGTGCTTAAACGCTCCTCCACACACTAATGAAAGGTGCGCGCTGTGGGCGCGCTATTAAGCCCGACGGTCGACTTCCTCAAGACCTTAAGCTAATTAATATTTTATCGCCATTTTATGGAACCATTTTGTGTACAAGAAATACACCACACAGGGAAGAAAAAAATACAGCAATTACTTCTTCTTGATGGCTCATTGCACATTGCACCGCTGGCGCTCGAAAGGATTGGGCAAAGCGTGAATTTTCTCTATCCCTCTTATTTTCGCACACGAATGCTGCGGTTTTGCGGTAACCGAAAATCGATTCCAACCCTCCATGAGCATGAGACACAATTTCCGGTGTTGGCTAATGAGTGTCGATCGACCGTGTGTGTGTGTGTGTGAGCGACGGTGATTGATGGTTGAATTGATATTTTTTTGTTCCCACCACACAACCAACACACGGAGCCGTTTGTTTCTTCCGGAAAATGTCCCATCCAATGCCAACAATCACTACTGGTAGGGGCAACTTCGATTACGTTAGTTAGTGTAGTGTCGTATGCAAAAAACGAACGAACGGTGAGACAAAAAACACAGCCAAAAACACGTGCCCAGAATGGATGATTAGCTTTGCGTCATTGGTGCGGCGCTTTGCGCGAGAGTTTCGCTTTTGCGCGCGTCCCTTATTGTTTATGCGGGGTTTGCCTGATGATGAGACAGACGACCACCGACCAGGTATCGAATGGGACACGCGTTGGCGAAAAGCGCAACCCGAACGCTCACTTTCAATATGCACCGACCTAGTGTACGGCGGACCGATTGGGTTAAGCAAATTGGGTCAAAGCGAAAGCGGAACAGTACAGTAGTCCAGTGCAAGCCTGTGTAATGTGGACTTGTGCGGTGGCACACTGCACTGCATACAGTCGCTGCGGTCGGGGCTGTAATGCACGTTCGAGGGGGAGGGGGGAGGGGTGGGTGTTTTTTGTTTTGGTTTGGAGCTCCGTTACTTTTGGCCACGGTGGTGGAGCGGGTGGAGCAGCGGGCGGGTCACATTGCGTAAGTGATGCGGCGGTACGAAGTGCGCACCGACACTTGCGCGTGTGCGATACACGGCTGCCTGCAACTTCATACTCATTCATTAGCAAGCAGCGGGCAGGAGGTGTGGTGTGTGTGTGTGTGTGCGGTCGATCGTACATGGGGTGGCAAACGTGAAGTAAAACCCCGAACCCGAACCCCGGGTGTGAGGGATTGATTACAGAAACAATTACTTAACGATTAGTTCCGGCAACCCGTCTCGTTTGGGGTTTGGGATGGGTGGGATGAAGGGGTTAAGCTGACAAAACACCGATTCATTAGGTGTGCCCGATCGGGTAATCCCGAGGATGGAGGAGGAGGAGGGCCGAGCGAGCGATGATCTGGTGCCGATCAAACCGGGTTGTTGCATGAAATATTGCACGGATTAAAGGTAAAATGTTGCAAATTGGACGGTAAAATAAGGAAAAATGGCTTTAGGTTTTAGCTTAGTGGTAGCATTGAGCAGCTTTGACCAGACATTAACAATACTTGTGCTGTTTTACAGTGCTTGCAAATGATATTCGACCTCAAAGGTGGCATTTTTTGACAGTGTGCCTCGATATTTCCCTCCGACACACTTTAGTTCCACGAACAGTATAAAATGTTATTTGCTTATTCAAAACGGTACTTCAATTGCGATCATTCAATTAAATTATGTTTTATTTAGTGAGAATATTTTAAAACACAGTGTATAAAACGGACATCTAATTAAAGCGACGGTCGAAATACGCACGAAAGACTTCAACGACCGAACAGACGGCAAGAGGTTAATTATGATCTTTTCCTAGAATTTCATACACCAACCACGATTCACAAAAACCCCAACAAAAGACGATTATGTCAAATGTCTCTCTAGAATTAGAACCCCGAACACACCATCCCGCCGATCAATCTATTCCATAACGATCCTTAATTGATCGAGTACACACCCCTCGTCCGCTCGTCGGTGGCTAGAATGAAAGTTTCAATCAATTCTTGCAATCATTCAATCGAATCGTTTATTTTCCCCCGAAACGGTGCACCCTTTGAGCCGTGATTTACGAAACGACGAAGCCCCTACAACTGCGACGACGACGGCGCCCAATTACACTTCAATTCTGGCCGGAGTTGGCCGGCGGAGCTAAACGCCAACCAAACACGGCAAAACCACACTGATTGGAGCCAATTGAGAGCCAGGCCAGAACTAGAAACCGTAACCGCGGCTGTGAAACGCAACCTTAGTGTGTGTTTCGCCGGCATCGTACTGTGTGTTTCGTTCTGTTTTAGTTTTGCTACCCTTACCGTCCTTCTAACGTTACTCCCTCACATTGGAGTGGTAGACGGTTTAATGCCTTTTTGTTGTCGATTTAATTAATACATCGCATCCAGCATTGTACTAATGATTCTCACCCTCGAATCGCTGGTGCCCCGTTTTGGAGGCGTTTTGCTAAGTTTAAAAACAAACATCACAATGCACAGTGTCATTTCCTGGTTGGCGGGTTGCTGCATCCCACGAAATGGGAAGACGCTTGCCGATTCGATGGCCGGCTGAACTTGGCAGAGGTCAGAGCACGATCGATACGCGCAATGCTGACACACAATGCACTTCTCACGCCATTCACCTTGCCTTGCGGTTGGGCAGGCTTATGAAACGGGCAGGGGAGGTGTTTTGGAGTGAAGGTGTTTGCAGTGTATTCGAGCATCCGAAACCATCATCATCGGATACTGTCCGAAGGACACACACACACCAAGGGCTGTTGGTGGGTATGAGTGGAAAGGAGGAAATGGATACTTTTGTCACCAGCTGAGCCATGACGTAAGCGGTTTGGGCTCGACTGCCGCCACCGATCCACCGTCAGCCCGTTTAGTCGGACCTGCTCCGGTTGAACTTTGGTGCGCCGTCCTCATTAAGCAAAGACCGTGCCACAACTATGCTGTTAACTAATGCGGTTTTAATTAGGCGATGAAAATTAATGTCAAGAAAGAATGGAAAGCAAAAAAAACACTAAACGGCACGGGAGAGCAAGAGCAAAAGGGTACATTAAGCCGGGCCAGTAAAATGATCGCTGCCGGCAAGTGTTTCGAGGCAGCATGAAGATATTCAACCTAATTGCGGCTGTCGGTCGCTATATACCGGCAGGGAGCTACATTCTTGACCTTATTCCATTAGAAGCACATTAAATGA
This sequence comes from Anopheles arabiensis, assembly GCF_016920715.1. NCBI lineage: Eukaryota > Metazoa > Arthropoda > Insecta > Diptera > Culicidae > Anopheles > Anopheles arabiensis. The sequence goes on from NC_053517.1 coordinate 18,274,058, forward strand.
AAGTTAAAAAAAAGATGGGAGAATCATTCGTCGGTAGCCCACCGAGAGCGTACACTTACATCCGGTAAGGGTATGGATTCGTCGAGCTTTCCTTTACCTTTCTGCCGCACAAAGAACGCACCAGAAAAACTTCCTCCCAAGGGTTATTATGCTTCTCAATCAAGTTGCTGGTTCCTTCCATTCGCTCTACCGCTCAGCACCAATGCTATGCTGCTTTCAGTTTCAATTGTTCGCGATCTCCTTCTTTTCCCCCATGTTCATTCGCGTCCATCTTTAAGCGCCCCTTTTGCGTTTCACCGTGTTCACACATCCGGCCGGCTACCACCAGCTTGGGCAGAAGAGATCAAGGTTTGTCGCACGGTTCAAGGAAAGCAAAGTTCCCTGAACTTTTTTCCTCCTCTGGCCACGGCATAATTATCATCGCCAGCATCTTCGGTGCCGTCAGTGGTGCGTCCGGACTTGAATCCACCGCGATCGTGCTGAAACAGTGATACGATCGGGAAAAGAGTTGTATAAAACAGACGTTCTGTGTTCGCCTAAAAGGACACGCTTCCGCAACGATCGATGAGGCTGACGATGAAATCAATTTTGCTTTAAAACACAATCAGCTAGTACATTGTAGCGACCTTTTTCACCTTGCAATGGCTAACTACACACAGCTCTTCCCACGCGATTAAACGGCAAACTACAAAACGGTGGCCGATGCAAACGTGCGCACCGCCGCTGATAAGCAACCTTCAACGCGTTATCAGGCGTTAATTTTCTGTGGAACGATCCCCAGCCACCCGCAAAAGGGAGATCTGTGGAACGATTTCTTGGGAAATTACCCCTTTCCGTGAATTGCTAACAAACGTACAATTTTGCTCTGCCCACTGTTGCATAAACAGCCTCTTCCGGTAGCATCCGGTTCCCTACGGATAAAGTAATCGGGTGCAATCGCGTCGACCGGGTGAGAACCAACCTTCTAAAGCTTCTGCTTCCCGCAGACTAACACTAAGACTAACGGAAACAAAGTGTGTGCCTTGAGCGTTGCGGTCTGCTCGCGATCACCACCCTTTAGACCGTCCCCCAACTCAAGGCTGTGGCATTGTGTGGACGGCACGAGCGTTTGCTTGATTGATCGCGATTTGTTTTCGCGATTCTAATACACCTAACAAAGTGCACGATCATCACCTGAGGCAGATGGGTTCAATTTTACGTGGTTGACGTGGCGGTGGCGGAATGGGACAACAACAACCTCGGTTAGCTAATTTCTAAACAAATAATCAAACGTCACCAACGCTGGTGCTCACCAGGGGCAGTTTTGATCCATTTTTGGATCAATTTTCTAGCTCGCCGCGCGCGCTTCAAACGGTACCACATTCGGCCATTCGGCTTTAATTGCCATCAAGGCACACACTGACCGCGAAACCCCTGATGCCATTGTCACACGCGTGTGTGTGTGACCTAGAAAGGCGGATTTTTCATCGACCACCCGGCGTTGATCGAGCAGCATAAATTGTTCAATTTGCACATTCAATGGCCAGATTGATACATAACATTGAACGGCGAACGATGATGATCATCGCCGCGCTGTGTTTAATTTGTGAATGGGAATGAGTGAATGAGTTCTTTTTTTTTCTCTACTTTTTTGTTGTTGGTGGTATATCATTGTTGTCTTTAGCACTTGTTCCCACATGCACGCACAGAGACACAAAAAACCAACCGGCCTGTCGGTTCGGTTTTCATTGTTCAATGTTGTGTGCGCTTGCGATCTTGCCCAAGGGCATCGGCGGAGAAGAAGATGCGGCACAAACGGCACAATGTTGGGATAATGTCAACGCATCAAACAATAGAACCCACTGTTCGGGAGGGGGGCTGTAACCGCACAGGCACATTTACCTGTCGTGTCGTGTTTTTGGTTTCCCTCTTTTCTCTTAGTGTGTTTTTTTTTGTTCGAACATTGCCACGCGATCGCGACATTGACGCACGATCGTGCAATGGCTGCAGCCGACACGATATTGACACGCTCGTTCGATTGTTTTACCCTGCAGCCCTTTGTAGCGGTGTGGTTGCACGGGTGGCTGATAAAACCCTCCCTGCCTTCTCCACCTCGTGATGGGAAAGATTAAACCTGAGGGCTTAACACACACACAGATCGGAGTTACAGTTCAGCGATATCGGTACAAACGATCGCCGCGATCAACAACGGGACCCCTGACAGCGGTTGACACCTTCCACCGTGTGCTTCCTCTCTGGCGGGCTGGAAATGTCACTGTCAAGGTAAGCGGGGGTCGATCCCCGCTTAAACCACCCGCTTGGTGGTGCATCCGTTGCGCAATTTGGCTGCCGAGCCACAACACAAAACAACGACGCGCTATAGCAAACGCGCCGTTCACAACAAAGCAACGCCCCAACATGCAACGCGCATTTTATGCTCCCCCACACATCTGGTGAGCCCGAAAATGTTTCGAAAAATCACTCCGCTGACATATGCTAAGCAGCGCCCGACATTGACCCGCTGCCTCGCTAATGAGGCTGTAGGGCAAAAGAAGAAAAACGAAAAACGAAACAACCGCCAAATCCATGTGATCACATTTCGACCCTCGTTCGATCGATCGGTGTTCGAGATGCGTTCGATCGGTTCGGAAATAAATGAATTCAGCTGTTAATGTGGCGCGCTTTGTGGTTGTGACTGTGCGAGCTCGAGCCAGCTCACCTTGACGCTCATCCTGTTCGGGTTAGTGGTCTGGGCTGCAGGTCTTCAGGGACGGTGTATCGCAAGGGATTACTACTACCGCCGTACCATGTATCGGGCTGAGAGCTTAATACTGTGCGTGTGGGGGAGAGCTTCGTACCCTTCCGTACACACCAATTGACCAATCGCTCGGTTATCCTGCCCTTGTCGCTGGCCTGCTAAGGCAACAACAGCACCACGCTGGTGCAATATGCTAATGCACTGTGCCGCTTCCAAGGATATACCAAACACGGGCGCTTAGATAGAGCCGTTTGGGCCTTATCGGGCAGTGCTGTTGGTCCCCAGCGCAGCATAATGATCCGATCCGTTGGGAAGTTTTGCAATCGTGCATACGAAAATAGCAAACACCTGGAGCCTCTGGTAAAGACCGGTTTGATTTTATTATTGGATCGATGGCTCCGTCCGTCGGAAACAATGTCGGTTGGTTCTCAAAGAATTATGTTTCCAAAAAAAAAACCTTTCAATGGAAGCCTTCCAGTAGTGATAAAGGAAGATCCAACTCTTTCTGTACGGTTCCGTTTTTTTCCGTTTTTTTTGTACTAGAAATGAACCGCAAGAAGCTAATGAAGCTTCCACGAGGACCTAACTACATTGGATTTATGTTTAAAAAAATTACCATTGTAGCTTCTTATTGTTGCTATTAGCAATCTAATATATTTACAAAAAGTACTGAAAACTCATCTTTAAATCCATAAATCCATAATCATGAATTAATTCAACATCACAATTTAATAAGATCCCAAAATCGATGAAACGGAATGAACCGGAACCAACTTCAAATCTTCGAAATTCTACGAAAATATGCCAATTAAAAAATTACTTACGATTCATGCCATAATTACAAACAGAAATTCACGAAGAATGAAGATTTAATCTGAAAACTAACAACCAATACGAAATGGAATTCCAACGAGATGCCAAGAGGGTCCTTTTGTTTGATAGTTGATGGTCTTATTCTATCGATTTCATACCCAGCTTAAAACTATTATGCTAAATTTATCAATTTTACAAAATATTCGATGAAAAATCCTTCTTCCTTTCCTCTTATCATACTCCAAAGCAGTGCTCTCTAACCTTTTTAAGGTCCCTAGGATCACCTAGCTTTGAATATACACTTTGCACACTTTTGCCGACTCTTGTTCAAAGAACTTTGATACAATTTGTTCAATTCTTACTCTAGACGTGCGTGTTGAAAATTTAATGTTAATTGTGGAACGGATATATTTCACAATGTGTATTGTAATAAGGTTTTCTTTAAAAAGATCAATTCTATCGCGAGACCACATGTGGTCCACGGACCATAGGTTGAAGACCACTGTAATGTAAAGGTCACAACTGTGTGTACTAATCGTACTAATAATGACTTAATAAATGTATCATCTAATGAAAGGTACACCAGGAAATGGGACCAAATCAATATAGCCATCTCAAGCGAGCAGAAAATGTAACCCAATCATTGAAATCTAATTTCAAACATATCTCTTACAATGAAACGAGATTTACATTGCTGCTTAGACCCTTTTTCCCGTCATTTACTTTACCAATCGAATTGGATTAAAAATGTAAAACCCTTCTTGCAAAACAAAGAAGCTCGTTAAAATGTTCCCTCGAACAGCCTCGAATTACACTCAACGATTTGGAAGTGTGCACCCGGGCCTGATTGTTTGATTGCACTGCACTGAATTCCTTTTGCTCGTTGTTAATTGTCGTTCACCCTTCATCAACACACGACACATTCGATCACATAATGTGCACAAACGCCCGTATCGCCCGCATAATATATTGACGCACTTTGTTAGCGAGTGATTGAACCGTTTCGTACCACCTACCTGTCCGACACCTGCCCGATCCTAACCTACTTAGCACACCGGCCTTGCAGCAAAACCTGGCGGTCGTCCCTCTCATTACGATGGGAATTCAAACAATGTGTCTGTCATTTTTTAACGCGCAAGTAAGTGTTTTCGCTACATTGCACCGAGGAAATGCCGATCTCGCCCTCCCCGCATCAACCAACTAACCAACTCAAGCAGCATATCAGCTTACCCACCTAGCTTACACACTACGTTGCATCGTAATCTACCACCATGCGCAAGCGACCCTCGAATGCAGCTCCCCACCCTCCACACCCTGAAGAATGAAGGGCCCATGGAGGCGGTACCGCTGTTCTTCTGCCGTTCCGTTTCAAGTGTGATTTGGAGGGTGGACGGGGGGGATTTGTGTAATCCTCCTCGCACCACACCGTTCGGGCCAGCATTGGGTGCAAAGTGAGGAACTATTGACGACTTACGCACCCTTCGTTGGCGCACTTTTTTGTTTTTTGGCGCCGATCGGTGGACCATCGGACTATTATGCGATGCGCCACTTGAAGAATCCACAAACGGGTTGGGTTGGCTCACACCGCTTCTGTCCGCACTTGAGCGACGAGCGGACCATTTGGCGGGTAGCACATCACATCACGATTTACATGACTTCCCATCGATCGGGTGGGGGAAAGTGCAAGCGACCAGGTGGCTTAAGCTTGATGGTTTAGAGACAATAAACACGGTGCATTTAAGCATGATACTAGCGGCAGCTAAACCCCATCGAAGGGTTATATCATCCGGTGGACGTGGGAGCGACGCGAGAGGGTTTGGTTGTTGTTTGCCATGGCTTCCGAGCCAGCCGGTGATGCGGTCCGATGGGAAGATAAGATCAACCGCACGGAAAGAACCTTCTTCTGCGCTCGTCTCGCCGGCACACAATGGGGTGCCGCCCCGGTCGCCACGTTCTAAGGTCCACGCGCTCGACCATCACCCATCAGAGCCGGTTTGCACAACGGCTTCAATCACCGGCAATCGTAAATTGTACGGCCGGGCCCGTAATCAACGGGCTTGTCCAATGCTCAAGCGACTAACATCTCTATCCAATTTCCATTTGGAAGCGTTCGCTTTAATACATGCTGTGGCTCTGTTGGCTGAGGCTGTTTTTTCTGTAGAATACCTGAAGAAGCTCCCAACCGCTAAATAGCGACGATCTTGCGATCTTGCGATCGAGAACATCCGGTCGTCCAGCTCCGAACAACGATCACCACACATTCTACCCGATCATTCAATCTAATAGCCAGCCAGTTATCGAGTTGGAAATGTTTATTAATTTAAAATTTACAAACAAATTCTCTGTTTCTTGTGTGCTTTTATTCTGCAAATCACCCTACAAAATGATGGCTTTACGCGCCAAAGCAAACACAGCGATCTAATCGCATTGCCAATTCCAACCCGATCTGCGCACGGCGTTGCAGCTTCAACAACACCACTTATCGTTTGAAGTATTGTACGCACTGGTGGTGCAATTGGTGGTGCTAGTGTAAAACCAATTTCCTGGTGTGTCCGATTATTTGAGCCAAATGTTTGCCAGCGTCCCGCTAATGAGCTCGTTGCGTGGCTTGAAGTGGCTGAAGCTTAAATCCGGGTTTTGCGTTCTAGCTCAAGGACGTCCCTGCTTCGCAAACACACTCACACTCGGCTTTGTCCGGGTTGGAGTGGTACAGCAAACAGAGTGGAAGAAGAAGAAGGGTGTTGAAGGGAGGAGGAAGGCAACCTTATCGGAAATTCCAACTTTATTCCCAATCGCACACCGAGAGCTGTGGGAATGAATTCGTGTTTTTAAATAAATTTTTAGCATCTTCAGCAGCGAGCATAAGGTCCAACGCTTGTTTCTAAAACACTCACTACCCTGTTCTTCAACCTACCACTGTTTTAATAGGTCATTGCTCCCCCGCATTCCGGGTATTCCCGGAACGAGCATCAGCTGCCGAAGCTGGTCTGTCGGCAGAGTTTTATTTTTAGCACCGTTTGATGAGAGAAAACGTTAGAATTAGACCCGTTCTCCCCCAAAAACCCGACACAGCCTGTGGCAGAGCGTCTGAAATAGCTGACATTTTGGTGGGCACGGTGGGCATTATGTTTCGTGGTGACCAGTGGTCTCCCCCTCCCCCATTCGTGGCATTATTATACCAACCCCCCCTAGTAAAACATGATCGTCTCCTTGACGCGCTAACATTTAAAGCTTACCTCTTCCGCGCCGATCTCCTTGCTCCAGCTGTCTGGCTGGCTGGCTGTGTTACGTGTGGGGGCTGTATACGAGTTTGCAGCTCCTCAGCCGAGCCAGTACAACAGCCAACTGATGATGAGCTGACGAAAGACAACACAAGACAGGTGAGAGCACTTTCGGTGCACTTGCTGCCGGTGACACTACTGACACGAAACTGGAAAATTTATAACTTTTCTAACAAAACGAAAAAAAAAACACTGCAAAAAGAAATAATAATAACTGAGCATATTTTTTTTCTTCCCTCCAGCCGCCTGTGAAGGTATGTCACAACATTGCTGTGCTTTAATCTAATGCAAATTATGTCACACAGCAGCAGCAGCTGGAAGATGTTCACACTCACTCTCTTTCTCCTTCTTTTTCTCCCGCTCCCTTCACTAACTTCTTCAACCGGTTGGACACAGTGATAAAAAGGTTAAGTTTAAACCATTGCCGCTGTTCTTGTGCGCCTCAACCGGTGGCTTACACATTGGGGATAACAGACACACGATGCCACACGAAGCCGCGCTTGTCCCCACCCGGGCTGGGCTCTGGTCGCTTGCTACGCGATGCCACTGGCAAAATGCGGACAGCGATCGTCGTTGTTGTGAGCCTCAAACTCGCTGGGACCATTACCGTTTGATAGTTCGTGTTTATTGCTTCACTGGTCCGACTGGTGTCAAGATGCAGACTTGTGTAAAAGACGCAAGAAGAAGCCAACTCTAATAATGATGATCTGATACAAATTAAACTGAATTTCCCTACTTGAAGGGAACGGCGCCACACGTTAACTCCTGCAGCGCACGCTATCACCACTACCGGGAGGCGCCCTAGTCACCACGTGCACTATGAAATCAAAACCTCGCCAACTTTCGATAATCTCTCGCTCCCTCTCTCTCTCTCGCACACACACGTGCACATACGGGGAAGCTTCTCAAGCACGTTTGCCACACACTTCTGGCGCGATATGGCGCTTCCAAAACAGCACCACTCTTCTAATGTCACTTCCGCAGGCACGGTTGTAACAACACACGGTCCCCCCTTCTCCCCATGGGGGAGCCTACTTTTCGGGCTCACCTCACATCTAACAAACGTACCCTGTCAGCACACGCGCACACACACACACGCACACTCGACAGCAAGCCCCGATCACACCCCGATCGACACCGAGGCAAGTTGCGCACTGCGCGGCCGCGAGAACGCGTTCTCGCTTCACGCCGCGAAAGGGAAACCGCGCGAGCACACGCACACACACACACACACACACACACTTACGGACACAATTCACAGCCGTTCGGGGGCAGCTTCTGCCTCCCTTTACAACAGGCAAAGCGCGCCGCCCTCCCCTATTGCGCTTCACTTCAGCTGGTGTTGAGAGGGAGACATAAGCGTAAGAACCTCCGTTTGCTACGCACACGACCAATACACACACACACATGGGGGGGGCGGAGGGGGGGGAGGCTTACAATTACACTTACTTCAAGCACCTAGCTTCCCTTCTCACTTCTACTTCCCCTTGGCGCTCGCTCACTCCGAGGGGTGGTGGTTTAGAACGCTGCCGCCGCTGTCGGTGTGACGTTCGCGATCGCCGGCAGCAAACGGGCGATAAGGGCAGCACCACGATCGGCAGGTAGCATCATCACCTCAGCCGCACACACACACACACACACACAAACACAGGGATGGATGACGCAAAGGGGGTTTAGTGGCAGAGAGCGCGCGTCGTGTGTGTTGTTGCCTGGCCCGTTGCACTCGATCGACTGAAAGGGTAGCGGCTGAAGACACGTTTTGCATCGTCTCGCGCTGGTTGCGAGCGTTGATTCGTTCGAAGCACATACACACAGAGACAGTGAGAGACACCTCACCTCCCCCCCCCCCTCCCCCCGGTTTGGAAGCCGTATGAAGGACATGCAGCGTTGTGTTGGAGTGTGGCCATCGGTGGAGGGGCCGGTGATCGAACCGAAAGCTCGCCGGCCTTAAGACCAAGCGCTGGGTGGTTTGGTGGAGGGTTGGGTTGGGTTGGTTGGTCGGTTGGGCGTTCGACACGACTCCCTTTAACAGCTGTTTTTCGCACCGGACAGGACTCGGAATCGGAACCCGCGCGTTAGCATGAATGGAATGTTTCGAATGGCTGAGTGCTTGGCTGTGTGCTTTAAAACACTGATGAAGGTTTTCTTTGTTTAATTTCTTTACTTTTAAATCATTCGTTAAAAGGTTGTTCGAGGGGGGTGTACAGGCCACTACATTCGCGCCAGATGCAAACGATAAGAACGGTGTAGTTCCGCCAACGCTGGACGAGCGTTATGCAATGTTTAGAGTTTTGTTATGAGTTTTTTTTTTTTGTTAAATTAGATTGCAACAACAACAACCACAAAAACATTGGCAAAGATCACAAAAAAGGGAAGGAAAAACTATAACTCTACCACCCCTTCTCCCCTATGGCGAAAGACACTGGCAGCTGGTGCGGTCAGGCTGTGGGTGCAGATTTGTTACACCGGCTTACACACCTACACCGTCAGCCCTACCCCGAGATCCAAGTACACACACACACGGGGAGGGGTGTGATTTGAAATGGGAAAGTGGACGAAACGAACGCCCGCTTTGGCAGCATAATGGCACAACAACGGGCGAGAACACCGACCGACCGACCGACCGACTGACCGTCGCTCAAAACTGGACCAGTTTTTGTGCAGACCGTCGTACCACGGGCACCATGGGTTGCTGCGATTGGCATTGAATCGTGGTTTTGGTAGCGCAGGCAACAGCAACAGTAGGCGCCTACTATGACGATGGAGTAGGGCGAACAGACGCGCCGAAACGACCCAACGGTCAACCTCAGTGGCCTCATCCTCAGCACCGCGTAATGCATTGTCGAGCGATCGAGTTGAGTGATCGTTCCGTGGTACGCGGACCAATCTTCAGCCCAAGTTCTGCGCCTTGTCCTGTGACGTGAAAGGGGTTCAAACAAGGCGTTTCGTAATAAGCACGGCACGGCAGCGCAGTACAACAACCTGTATCACACGCGTTCCTGCTGTTGGACGTCGTTCGGCGTCTTCGTCGTGGGTGCCAGCGAATGGCAAGTATCAACACACATTAAACAGTTACAAGGTTGTTTTGGTGGAGTATAGTTTTTGCGGAACACACACACAAACACACACAGAGAGCATAGCCATTCACTTACTTTTGAGGTTCAAATTCGTACACTACCGCTTGCGGGGTACTGCTGCTGACGGGCCGGGAACGTACTGAAATAGTCGCCCGGTAGCACAGGCCCAGACGTAAAGCAAACGTGGAGTTGGAAACAAACACACCAAAAAAGAACAAACACAAACTTTAGGTATGGCCATCCATCGAAAACATGGTTACAATTTGGCAAGCAAGAAATCTGATCTGGTTTTCTTGATCTGGCCATACAACCTCCACCGCCACCACTACCACCGGGGCCACCGGAGAAAGGCCACCCCTCGGTGGGAGCACTGGGTGGGGAACAAACGCTGGTTGAAGGTTTCCCTTTCCTCGCTGATTTTGGGGCGGCTTGGACAAGGAGAAAAGCTTCTACACCAAGGTCCTGTGCCGGTTCGCGCAGTGCACGTTTGATGGTGAAGGCATCTGCGGGCAGGTTGTTTGATTTATGGACGGACAGATTCCTAAACCAATTTGCTGCAGCTGGCTGTTGAAGTGGGTGAATGGACAAAGCAAAGTTTACTGACTGTACAAAAGGGCCTCTCGGCCTGTGCTCGTCTTACTGCACACATTGGAGCAAATACAATGATGGATTGTGCCATGGGACATCATTAAGAGCCTTGGTTTACATTATGTTGCAAGATATGCTGCTTTAGCTGACGCTGTGATGGCCTTGATGTTTAATACGGTTGAACCTAATGCGGAAGTGGTATTATGATCGATCGTTTGAAAGTTGTTGCTAGTAGCTCAAGTTACTGTAACACACAGACACAGACACACACAGAAACCATCTAGCAGGTGTCTGCTTCCGGGCAAGTTGGTGTGGTTAAGCTAGTTTCATCTGGGTGTCATTGAACTTCAGAACCGCGGGGTCTCTAGTATACGATCCGCAAATGGCACAAAACCATTCTTGATGAGGCATGGATCCGCTATTCAATCATTGTATAAAGCATTCTTTTACTAGCATATCCGATCGACCATGCGCAGAACCTCAAATAGGGGAATTTCCATTCAGGATTAAAACTCAAATTTTATACGTTCTTCTAATCTTCTGGAGTTAAAGAGATTGAACCTCTTAATGTCAAACAAACATTGTTCGTAAGAAAATATGTCCCGGAGAGGAAAACTCTTATACCATTCGAAGGATTTCGTCTTCAACTAACACTCCACTTCTCAAGCTGGTTGTATCACAGCAGAGCTTGGAATGGTAAACAGGAACTTTGCCTACTCTTGACATCTTAAGAGTATCGACCATGTTGGGTCCCATCTGATAACAACCTAACGCCAAAGTAAAGGAATTCGAGAAAGCTAATAACATTGAAGACAATCCAATTGCAGTCTTTTCTATTTCCCAATTTATTTGTTATAACCAAGATCACACTTATACATTTCAAGCTTTATCTTCCGGCCAGGAAACATCAAATCCATACCAAGACGCAAACACGTTCATTTGCATTCTGGTGCGTGTACCTCCGAGTGTCCTCTGGTTGCACTCCAAAAAGTTGCATCCATTTCAATTTAACACACCATTGCTACATGCTCCATGTTCGCACCGAATGCCATTGGACGGTAGCGCGCAAACATTTGACCTAAACCTGCAAACCTAGTAAAAAACAGTTTGCCGCACTACGAAATGCACCGCAGCACACACACAGCACAGCATGCCCTTGGTGTTTGGGTCGGCCCGTCCAGGTTTGGCCAAAAAGTTCCACCCCAAAGTTCCAACTATTACTAAATTGCGGCTTACCGCCGTGCACGAAGAAACCGAGGTGACCGTGCGATGGCAATTTCACGCGCCCAGATGGAAGGAGATCTCCGCTGCATTTCACGAACTGACCGCTGACGATGGGCGCAACTGGAACTGAACGTCCATGCCACTGTTTCCCTTTTGGGACAGGCTTTTTTGTGTGGCTTTCTCCCTCGCCCCTCTCTACCTCTCTTCCCCGAATGTTTTCCTCCGATCGTGCTTCCGCGCAAGTGGATTGGTTTGCGTAGTCGGGCGTGTATAATTTTCACCGCGGAGACAAATGAAGGTTGTTGAAAGATACGAAAGATTCGGTTAGGAAATGCTGCCACACACCCCATTTGTGGCCAGCTCCGGTTGGTTTGCACATTTTTCTTGCAAGAAAAATCAACCATGTCCGCTGTTGTGGCAGCGGTTGGGCCGCAAACCGAAATTAGGTCACAGGAAAATGGATGCACTTGGTAGTTGCAGCTCTCGCGTGCCATGTGACTCAAAGGCCAGTACATAACATTTCCAAGAAATAAAAATGTATTTAAAAAGGCCTCACAGCTGGGGAAAAGAACAAACTGTCGGCGAACGTGGAAGAATAAGGGGCGCACCGTCGGCAACATGTGGCTGCCAAAGGGAAGGTGCTGCAGAAAAGTGCATCGGTCAGGCAAATGAATGAATGTGTGTTGCAACACGCTAGTACCGGTGGGAAATGCACATTTATAAAGCTCAGCGAAAACACTCCACTGCGTACATGAGTGTATGTGTATTTAGCTTACCAACTGAACCGTAATTTATTATTGTTATACTGTATGTTTTTATTGTTTAACAGTGCACCAAGCTTGGGGTTTCTTGCTGTTTTATTTACTATAATTTACCACCCAGTACTGCACACACACAATGTCACTGTCCAAATCGACTCGCGAGCCGGCTGGTGTCGAACGGCAAACACCTCAATTGAGTGCTGTTAGTTGCAAAGGATTCTAGTGGACTATTACGTGAGTCAGGTTTGCGATAACAAGCGAACCACAGCATTATCTCAATTTCAGGCCACGTTAATCGAATAAACGGGTTCCACTCATCCACGCGCGAACTGAGCATCGCGGTGCAGCACAGAACGGCCAGCATCAGAACGCCCCTTAATGCATCCCCCGGGTGATTGCTCAATTTCCTTTCCCATTTTCGTTTCCTGTAACGGTTATGCTCGGTGCTGCATTATCGGGTTTAGAGAGCTGTCTATCGTCTTGTTTTTCCTTTTCTTTCGAAGCTTCATTCGTTCGCTCTAGTAGAATGCAGCCACACCATCCAGGGAAGCATAAGGAGCATAAATTGAACTGAATTGATACCAATCATCCTAAATGTCCACCGGCCACTAGTAAGGGGCGTGCGCTCGGTTCCATTGCCGGTTTGAGGATGTTCAAAACATTGAAGTCAGCAACGTCAGGTTTCCTTGCGAGACAAAACAGTTCAATTGATAGACAAAATCATTTATTTAATATGCCGTTTTCTTGCATCCTGCCTGCTGCTTGCGAGAACCACAAAACCCCCAACAAACCAAACCCACCATGCATGCACCGAAACCCCCTTTAACTGCATCAACCCTTAAGCCTATTGCTTGCAGCTTCGTTGGGCCAACCAAGCGCGCGAATCGTCCAACCCCCGTTACGTCGACCACATATAGAAGTACGTCTCCTGCCAGTGCGGAATGTAGGAAAGTATGAGCCGCGCAATGCTACCCGTCAGTGGCACGTTGTTCCCGATGCCGTTCAGCAGGCACGCGATCTTGTCGTGCGTGTAGCGATCGTAGAACGGTGACCGCATCAGGTACAGCAGCATCGATACACACCTTCGCGACAGTTCCACCCGCTGGTCCTTCGAGAGCACTTCGCGATTCTTGTAGTACATCCGCAGGCTGGCACTGTCCAGCGCCAGCGCGATCAGGTAGCTGGTCCAGCTTTTCGTCCCAAACTTTCTCATGCTCGCCAGATGGATGAGCGGTTTGGCAATGTAGAGCATCTCGGCCGACACGAGAAACTTCCCACCGTACACGGCCGGCTGGTGAGAAGAGCTCCCCGTTGCCGGCGGTTTCCACGATCGTGACGTCAGCGAAGGTGAACAGTTCACTTTGCGCATCACGCGCCCCGAACGTTTCAGCACGATGGCGGAACTTCCGTCCGCCAGATTGTCACGGAATGATGCATTGTCCGATTGGGGATGATCATGGTGGTGGTTGTCTGTTTGTATTGTTTTGCGATTCAGCGCCGGAATCGGTGGGTTGCGAACGATTTTCGTATTTTGGCAAAATAGCGTTAGAATCAGTCTGCCTATGCATCTGCAAAGGTAACAGCGTAGGTAAGAGAATGCTAAGCGCTTTGGATGTTTTGTGATGAGCGGCCACTTACTTTATCGTTTGTATGACAACGATGAAAAACCATCGCCCGCTCGTGCCCCACACTTTATGGGCGGACAGCTCTATAAACACTTCACAGTACTCCAGCGTCGTGAGCAGCACATTCAGGTGCCGTTCTAGGGGTTGTGTGTCGTCGGGCGTGTTTTTACTTGCCTTCTCTATTATCCGGTCGTTGAAAAACACCAGCAAGTTGGACAGGGAGTACACCAGCTCCGAGACGGCGGAAGAGTTGTTAATTTTGCCTGCAAAACAAGACCGATTACATTCCGGAACAGGCGTAGCAGGAGCAGGCTAACTTACCAGCCACAAAGTACGAAAGCCACTTGACCGTCAGTTCAACGTCTGCCAGGGCGGACGGATTACCCGATACCCATTTCACGTATCGTTCGTAGAGGTTCTGCACCTCGGACAAGGGAGACGACATGGCGGATCGGTTCGAACGTGGTTCGGGCGATGGGATCAAAGGTGAGCAGCACTTATCATGCAGATTTGCACACACGTTCAACACCGCAGCATATCACAGTTATCTTTACCAGGTGGCCAATGTTTTCCTGCCCGTTTCCGTTTTTAGTACGTTCGCAATGTTTATCTTTCGCAGCGCAATATGTCAAAGGGACGGCAAGCAACCATCATACATGAGGCCGTATTGAGACTACCGATCGATAGCAAACGATCGAAAACGGTCGATTGAGCGGAACATTGTTTCCGCAAATTGCTGATCTTTTGATTGGCAAAGTAGCGATCATAATTTCATTAATTTTTACGGAGTTATAGTTTTCCAACAAAACGTACCTTCTATGCTTGGCTGCTTTTATCACATTTCTGTCGATTCGCTGTCGCTCGAATCCACCACGGCAGTACTCAACCCACGCGCATATACGCCCGCTGTCATTGAACTTATCGTTTATATCGTTTTTTCTTCGCTGCAGCTTTTCTTATTATTTGCGAGTTATTATTATCATTATTATCACGTTATATTCGGATCGGTTGGATGGTACAGGTGCGTGCGTATTTAAATGCAATTGAATTAAATGCCCGCAAGGGAACACCCGAACTGTGAACCGTGATCCGCAGTGCAAAGGTCGACCGTAGTTAGCGCAACCGTACTTACGTTCGGCTGGGTGCGTGCGTGCGTGCGGGAACATCGCTGCTGGTGTGGATTGCATGGGCCCGTCGTCTGCTGCTGTCAGAACGGGGTTTGCAAAATTCATACCACGACTAGGCGACGACTGTGCTGTAGCTTGTTGTAGTGGGGGCCTCACAGCAAACACGGTCCCACATTTCGCGTGTACCCGCGGTGTATTGTCGGCAGCATTCTAAAGCGCTTTTGCTTCTTCGCCTCCCTTGCTCTACCACACAGAAAACGTGCACGGCCGACGAGTTTAGCCACTGCTTCTACGTGTTCTTCGCCGTACGCCTGCCTCCTGGTTCCCGTGGTTTGCCGAGTGTTGGATTCATCTAGCCGACCGGAGTTGTTTGCTGACGGTACGAAAGCGACACAAACACCGCAAAATGCCTTCCAGTGACCCGTTGCCACCGAAGGAAAGTGCCCTGTTCCGCAAGATACTGGTAAGTAGGGTTGCCGGAACGGCGCACCTAATTGGAGGAAACGTTTCGGGGCTGCCAAACGTGGGGTCAAATCAAAGCAGTCCACCGTAATCGGTGTGTGAGTGAAACAGTGATAGCGTGTGTGAGTGCAAGCGGTCGCTAGAAAGAGACAGAGAGGGCGAGGGCGAGAAAAGTGAACCGTTTTTTGCGATGAAGCTAGCCGTATAGTGTGAATAATTATTTTAAAATACAACTTAAAGAGTTGTTATGGAAGGAACAGTGCACTGCTGGCGGCTGTGGCGTATTGATAAATGTGCGATTTTAGTAAAATTTGTTTTGAGTTTGGTGTTGCAGTGCACGGTGCCGTATTTTGTGTACATAACCTCAACATTGACCGTCGGCTGTCAAAACCAACACTGAATATGGAGCTAAAAGATTCCAAACCGGAATTTAATATGAGCTATGGAGTTTGGTATGGGAACAGCTTTGCAAAGCGATTCATGGACACTAGTATTTGATTGAAAAAACAAAACAATCTTATTAGAGCGCCCCAGCGTTTCCTCTGGCGTAAAGACAAATGCGATGAGATATGAGGTTCTAAGTGCAGCAACAACACATTCAACACCACTTTCCCATTTCAGAAATGCTACGAAATGAAACAATACAAAAATGGACTGAAACTGGCGAAGCAGATACTCTCCAACCCGAAGTTCACCGAGCATGGCGAAACGCTCGCCATGAAGGGTTTGACGCTCAACTGTCTCGGCCGGAAGGACGAAGCGTACGATCACGTTCGCCGCGGGCTGCGGAACGATCTGAAGTCGCACGTGTGCTGGCACGTGTACGGGCTGCTGCAGCGGTCGGACAAGAAGTACGACGAAGCGATCAAGTGCTACCGGAACGCGCTCAAGTGGGAGAAGGACAACATTCAGATCCTGCGCGATCTGTCGCTGCTGCAGATACAGATGCGCGACCTGGAGGGGTACCGGGAAACGCGGCACCAGCTGTTCAAGCTGCGGCCGTCCCAGCACGCCAGCTGGATTGGCTTTGCGATGAGTTACCATCTGCTCGGGGACTACGAGACCGCGATGAACATACTGGAGACGTTCCTTTCCTCCCAGACGATGGACACGTTCGACTACAAGCATAGCGAGCTGCTGCTGTACCAGAACAGCGTCATCCAGGAGGCCGGCCAGCACGAGCAGGCGCTGCAGCACCTGAAGAACTGCGGGGCGCAGATACTGGACAAGTTGGCCGTGCAGGAATCGATGGGCGCACTGTGCCTTAAGCTGGGCCGTCACGAGGAAGCGGAAACCATCTTCAAAGCGCTGATCGACCGCAACCCGGACAACACGGAGTACTACCGCCGGCTGATGGAGGCGCGCCAGCTGAGCGAACCGGCCGAGCTGATCGAGGCGTACCGGGCGATGCAGGGCGAGTATCCGCAATCGTTCTGCGCCCGGCGGCTGCCGCTCGACATCGCCACCGGCGACACGTTCCGGACGCTAGTGGACGAGCACCTGAGACGCAACCTGCGGAAAGGCGTGCCGCCACTGTTCGTCAACCTGCGCTCTCTGTACCGCGATGCGGAGAAGGTGAAGATCATCGGCAAGCTGGTGGAGTGCTACTATCAGAATTTAATGAGCAGCGGGTACTTTTCGGCGGAGGATGCCGCCAACCCGGACGTGCGGAAGGAGCCCGCCTCGGCGCTCCTGTGGACGATGTACTACCTCGCACAGCACTACGACCATTTGCGCGAGTCGGAAAAGGCGCTCGACTTTATCAATGCCGCCATCGAGCACACGCCCACGCTGATCGAGCTGTTCGTGACCAAGGGCCGGATCTACAAGCATGCGGGCGACGTGCTGGAGGCGGTGAAGTGGCTGGACGAGGCACAGAGTCTTGACACGGCCGATCGGTACATCAACTCGAAGTGCGCCAAGTATATGCTACGTGCCAACCAGATCAAGGAGGCGGAAGAGATATGCGCCAAGTTTACGCGCGAGGGTGTATCGGCGATGGAAAATCTCAACGAAATGCAGTGCATGTGGTTCCAGACCGAGTGTGCGCTCGGCTACCAGCGGCTGGAGAAGTGGGGCGACGCGCTGAAAAAGTGTCACGAGATCGACCGGCACTTTGCCGAGATCATCGAGGATCAGTTCGATTTCCATACGTACTGCATGCGCAAGATGACGCTGCGCTCGTACGTGGGCTTGTTGCGGCTGGAGGACGTTTTGCGAAGACACCCGTTCTACTTCAAGGCGGCCAAGTGTGCGATCGAGGTGGGTGTGTGTGTGTGTGTTGAATGGCTTTAGCCGGCCGATGGGTAAAACGTTAACTAATTGGTCTTATTCTTTTTACTAGGTTTATTTGCGCCTCTTCGATAAACCGTTGGCCGCGGAATCAGCCGTCGAAGAGCTAGATATAGGTAAGGGGCGCAACAAACGGAAATAACGATGGTTTTCCCACTGACTAATGTTATGGTTATGTTTTACCCCCTTTCTTGCAGAAAACTTGCCAGCACCAGAGTTGAAGAAGCTGCGTAACAAGCAGAGAAAAGCACAGAAAAAGAAGGCCGAACAGGAGAATGCTCAATCGAAGGAGAACCAGAAGAAGGAGCAGCATAACAAGAAGCAGCTTTACCAGGACGGTGACCCAGAGGCACCCCAGCTGGACGAGCTAATACCGGAAAAGCTGGCCCGCCCGGACGACCCGCTCGAGAAGGCGATAGAGTTTCTGAAGCCACTGCAACTGCTGGCCAAAGACAACATCGAGACGCATCTGATGGCGTTCGAGATTTACCTGCGCCGCAACAAGCTGCTGCTGATGTTACAGTCGCTGAAGCGTGCACGAAAGATTGACGCCACCAATGCCATCCTGCACAGCTGCATCGTGCGGTTCTACCGGGTGCTGGAGCAGCGTCTCGCATCGACCGCCGACACTGCCGACGTCGACCCAAGCGTGCGCATTGTGATCGACCGCGAGCGGGAAAATCTGTTCCACGGCGAGCCGAACGCAACCGCACTGAACGATGCTTATCTGAAAGCGAACCGCGACGACTGCGATGCCGTGTACGAGGTCGCTAAGATAATGTACACGCTGGACGAGAAGCGGCGGGACGAAGCGATCGCTCTGCTGACCGGTTCGGTTCAGAGCAAGAAAATTCCGCTCGAAGTAAGTCTACCCTGGAGTTGTGGACAGATAGTCTCTCTCTCTCCCTTCCTTTAACAAACGCGTGTGCTGATGGGTGTGTTTATCTGGGTTTCTATTTCTATTTGCAGAAAGCGACCAAGATATTCCTGCTGCTCAAAGCTGGCTACTTTGGCCAGTGCGACGAACAGCTGGCTGCGTTCAAGAAGCTCTGCCAGCAGCGGTACCCACTGGCGGTGGTGTTTGCCGATGTGACGGCCGCCCCCGTCACCACACTGACAACGACCCAATCGTCCAATGCGGAAAACACCCAGACGACGGTTACGGACAGTGGCAGCAACTGCTGCGTAATGACCGCCAGCGAACAGCAGCCAACGCCCGGCAAGCAGCAGCCTGGCAGCAAGCCTTCGAAAAAGCAGAAAAATGGACCGGAAATTAAAGCGAACTAACAATTATTTCTACCCAGCAGCCATCCAGAATACTATCAAATGCCGACGCAGTGGTGATGTGTGCGTGTGTAGCGGTTCGGTATCCGCTCCGCGCTGTGTCCGCTCGTCATATTGTCGCGGAAGAATGCGATGATTGGGTGAAACGACGCTCTGATCATTTACATCATTTTTGTCCTTCATCCATGGTTCCCGAAACCTTAGCCACCCCCCTTCAGGGTCGTCCCCCACACACGGTGAACAGTGCTTTGAACAGTAGGACCATTGGCTTGGGGTCGGAGTAGGGGAGAGTGAGACACCAAACTACTCAGCACCATCCACAATCCTCAAAATGCAATAGAGAGATGCTTGTGGGCAATTTTACTTTCTTCGCCGTACCGCGCATATTGTGTCCTTCTTTCGTTTGATTGTGAAAATGAAACTAAAATAGAGAGAAAAAAATAGAAACGCAATAGTCGAACAAAAATACTTCTGCAGTTAGTTGCTTTCTTGTTGGTTGAAAAAAAAAAATCGAGAAAAGGATAAATTTTCTTAAGAGCGCTTCGAATGCTTTGTTGGTAATGTTGGTATTGGAGTTGACATGTGTGGCTTATATTGTTCTATCAATTTGCCTGCTTTCACCGAGTCCTTAGCGCAACATTAGGGCTGAATATTTTTGCAACAAATTTCCGCTATTCAAACATGATTTCAAATAGCAAAAACGTTGCGTCAAGTATGTACAGTAGCATTTTCACCGGGCGATGATGCTGGTGCCACTTGCGGCTGTCAAACAAACTGTCAGTGGAATGCGCAACACAACACAAACAACATTGCTGTGCACAGAATTTGGAAGCAACAAAAAAAACCCCGCTGGTCCGGTTAAACAAAATCGTGAATCGGATGAAACCGTTCGTGGTGATACGGAAGCACGAAAATCAAGATAATGTTGCGTTGCAGCGTCTTATTCGCGAGTTCGTCATGTCGGGCGCATGGGAAGCGTTTGTATCGTGCTTGTTCCGCGAGGTAAGATATGCCCACATTCTCGCTTATCTTAGATCAGACGAGATGCGATAAAGATCTGATTGTAGGCATTATATGCCATACATGTGTTGCTGAGTAAAAATCTGTTTTTATTTTCACTCTGCACAGATCACCCTGCAGCTGATCGTGCTCGGTTGGGCGTTAATGTTCATCTTTTTCGGCATCCCGCTGTACATGTGCGCTCTGGCGATACCGTGCGTCATACTGCTGATATGGTTCACCGTCTACGGGAGCTACTACAACAAATCGACCGAGCTGGCACTGCGCCCGTCCAAGCTGTGCTGGGTGGCGGAGATTTACGAGCCGCTGCTAGCGATGAACGCCAAAGCCCAGGCGGCCAACATCGAACGGTGCTACACCGACCGGCCGGGCCCCGAAGTCCAGCAGGAGCTGGGCAAGATGAGGAAGAACATTATCGGTACGATCAGCTGCCGCAACCATCTGGCAATGGACAATGCGGGATTCATTACGCGCCTCGCCGTCAGCCCCAAGTATGGGCTGACGCCGGTGACCGAGTACCTGATCCAGCGCGTGCTGCAGTACGCGTCGGACAGTCAGCTGTACGCGATCGAGACGGTCACCTCCGAGTGCGATCAGGATGTGCGGGAAATTTACTTGAAAATTGGGTTCAACATACGCCAGGTGTACCACAAACAGATCATTGGCAACACGTTGAAGGTGATGAAATCTCAGCTCGGCATCGATCTGCACGAGTGGAATCAAAATCGGGAAGAGATTAACGTCGAAGTGCCCGTGGAATAAGGGGAGCTGTGGGCTTCGGGAGCAGTGGTTCCCGATGTCTCTGGCCTCCAAAATCTTAGCACTAGTCTTCGTATCGAACAATAACTATGTTAGCTATACTTTATCTACTCTCCATTACATTTTAAACGCGGTCATGCTAGGGACGTCACTGTTTAAAATTTATGCATTTTCGGTATTATTTTAGTTTCTGGGGACAAATACTATAAGGTGGATGAATAAATAATTTCACGGTTGGTCTATACAAAACCGTGCATTTACTTGAACTATAAATGCGAAAAAGACTATTTTACTTACTAAAGAAACACGTTCTTGTGTGTATTGTACAAATGACTAACGAATGTTCAACCACTTTGGGCTAAACAGACCTGTTCAGGCATCCTGTTGGGCGGCCACCGGTCTGTATACCCACACCGAATCAACACCTTCCTCTATTCGGCTCTCCGTCTTCAGCGTTGGAAAGGGGAACCGGCAAGCGATTACGGTGGTGCCCGGTGCTGCCTCTCGGAGTACTTTCTTTTCCAAATCCTCCATCTACAAAAAAAAAGTGTTTTTGTACAGCCCAAACACCAATTTCCACTCTCACTACTTACCATTTGTTCGACTCCGAAAATCACGATATGATCGTACGGTGCGAGACTAAACTTCCACAGATCCTTCCGGACGAAGCTGGTCCGACTGAATACCCCATTGCGTAGCGCGGCCAGTCGCGAGTAGTACACGAGCCAGGGGTTTAGCTCCACACCGTCCGCCTTTATCGAGGGCAGGGTACGTGCCGCCGCTATTACGATTCGCCCATCGCCGGATCCAATGTCCAGCAGCCGGCTTCCTCGGTTGGCCGGTTTGACAAACGCAAGTACGTTTCGGATTTGATTCGGCGTGGCCGGAACGAACGGCAAACAGTGCCGGCGCAGTGCCGGTGCCACGAACGGATAGCAAACGATGGAAAGGCCTACTGCAATGCCGCCTTCAAGTGTATGTGTGTGTTTGTAGCATGTTAGTGAAGCAGCCCTCTACGCACATCACCCCCTTCCATACATACCGGTGACTCCAATCAGAATTTTG
Source organism: Anopheles arabiensis (assembly GCF_016920715.1). Lineage (NCBI taxonomy): Eukaryota > Metazoa > Arthropoda > Insecta > Diptera > Culicidae > Anopheles > Anopheles arabiensis. Next base: position 18,296,173 of record NC_053517.1, read on the forward strand.
CCCGACAGTGAGGTAGTTTTTGACCGGTGGCCATCGAGAGCCGGGCCAGCGCCGGCGATCTGCTTTTCCAGCTCTATTGTTGACATGGTTTGCTTGGAATTTTGGGACCGTGTGCACGCATGTATGTGTGGATGTGTGTGTGTTCCCCAAACTTCACAAGCTGTCAAAACAAAGAAACTCTCTGTGTCAAATGTCAAAAGGCCAGCAGTATTTCGGTGTTTCAGAAAGTTTTTACACAAAAAAGTAGCGTAAAATTACTCGCTTCCCGTTTGGGTGTAATTTAGTTTCCCCCCATTTTAGGCCCCCCGGTGCGTGCGTGTTTTTAAGCTTGTAGTTTACGCATTCCTTTCGGAACCTTCTTCCTTCGGATGACCATCTGCGAGAGCCGCAAGATTTCGTAGTGGGAAGAATATTGCACCAACACGCAAAGCAACTGTGCCACCGGGACATAACTGTGTAGGAACCGCCGCGCACGAACAGCAGTGGCCCAACACTCGCTAGACTGCGATATGGCTGAAACGGTGACGGATGCACCCTCGGAACCAGCCCATCCGGGGATGAGCCTGCAGGAAGGCACGGATGCTGGGATGCTTGGAGCGGCCGGCACAACAAACACCATCATCACCAGTACCACCACCACAAAACAATACAAAAATGGACTGAAACTGGCGAAGCAGATACTCTCCAACCCGAAGTTCACCGAGCATGGCGAAACGCTCGCCATGAAGGGTTTGACGCTCAACTGTCTCGGCCGGAAGGACGAAGCGTACGATCACGTTCGCTGCGGGCTGCGGAACGATCTGAAGTCGCACGTGTGCTGGCACGTGTACGGGCTGCCGCAGCGGTCGGACAAGAAGTACGACGAAGCGATCAAGTGCTACCGGAACGCGCTCAAGTGGGAGAAGGACAACATTCAGATCCTGCGCGATCTGTCGCTGCTGCAGATACAGATGCGCGACCTGGAGGGGTACCGGGAAACGCGGCACCAGCTGTTCAAGCTGCGGCCGTCCCAGCACGCCAGCTGGATTGGCTTTGCGATGAGTTACCATCTGCTCGGGGACTACGAGACCGCGATGAACATACTGGAGACGTTCCTTTCCTCCCAGACGATGGACACGTTCGACTACAAGCATAGCGAGCTGCTGCTGTACCAGAACAGCGTCATCCAGGAGGCCGGCCAGCACGAGCAGGCGCTGCAGCACCTGAAGAACTGCGGGGCGCAGATACTGGACAAGTTGGCCGTGCAGGAATCGATGGGCGCACTGTGCCTTAAGCTGGGCCGTCACGAGGAAGCGGAAACCATCTTCAAAGCGCTGATCGACCGCAACCCGGACAACACGGAGTACTACCGCCGGCTGATGGAGGCGCGCCAGCTGAGCGAACCGGCCGAGCTGATCGAGGCGTACCGGGCGATGCAGGGCGAGTATCCGCAATCGTTCTGCGCCCGGCGGCTGCCGCTCGACATCGCCACCGGCGACACGTTCCGGACGCTAGTGGACGAGCACCTGAGACGCAACCTGCGGAAAGGCGTGCCGCCACTGTTCGTCAACCTGCGCTCTCTGTACCGCGATGCGGAGAAGGTGAAGATCATCGGCAAGCTGGTGGAGTGCTACTATCAGAATTTAATGAGCAGCGGGTACTTTTCGGCGGAGGATGCCGCCAACCCGGACGTGCGGAAGGAGCCCGCCTCGGCGCTCCTGTGGACGATGTACTACCTCGCACAGCACTACGACCATTTGCGCGAGTCGGAAAAGGCGCTCGACTTTATCAATGCCGCCATCGAGCACACGCCCACGCTGATCGAGCTGTTCGTGACCAAGGGCCGGATCTACAAGCATGCGGGCGACGTGCTGGAGGCGGTGAAGTGGCTGGACGAGGCACAGAGTCTTGACACGGCCGATCGGTACATCAACTCGAAGTGCGCCAAGTATATGCTACGTGCCAACCAGATCAAGGAGGCGGAAGAGATATGCGCCAAGTTTACGCGCGAGGGTGTATCGGCGATGGAAAATCTCAACGAAATGCAGTGCATGTGGTTCCAGACCGAGTGTGCGCTCGGCTACCAGCGGCTGGAGAAGTGGGGCGACGCGCTGAAAAAGTGTCACGAGATCGACCGGCACTTTGCCGAGATCATCGAGGATCAGTTCGATTTCCATACGTACTGGAATGCGATGACGCTGCGCTCGTACGTGGGCTTGTTGCGGCTGGAGGACGTTTTGCGAAGACACCCGTTCTACTTCAAGGCGGCCAAGTGTGCGATCGAGGTGGGTGTGTGTGTGTGTGTTGAATGGCTTTAGCCGGCCGATGGGTAAAACGTTAACTAATTGGTCTTATTCTTTTTACTAGGTTTATTTGCGCCTCTTCGATAAACCGTTGGCCGCGGAATCAGCCGTCGAAGAGCTAGATATAGGTAAGGGGCGCAACAAACGGAAATAACGATGGTTTTCCCACTGACTAATGTTATGGTTATGTTTTACCCCCTTTCTTGCAGAAAACTTGCCAGCACCAGAGTTGAAGAAGCTGCGTAACAAGCAGAGAAAAGCACAGAAAAAGAAGGCCGAACAGGAGAATGCTCAATCGAAGGAGAACCAGAAGAAGGAGCAGCATAACAAGAAGCAGCTTTACCAGGACGGTGACCCAGAGGCACTCCAGCTGGACGATCTAATACCGGAAAAGCTGGCCCGCCCGGACGACCCGCTCGAGAAGGCGATAGAGTTTCTGAAGCCACTGCAACTGCTGGCCAAAGACAACATCGAGACGCATCTGATGGCGTTCGAGATTTACCTGCGCCGCAACAAGCTGCTGCTGATGTTACAGTCGCTGAAGCGTGCACGAAAGATTGACGCCACCAATGCCATCCTGCACAGCTGCATCGTGCGGTTCTACCGGGTGCTGGAGCAGCGTCTCGCATCGACCGCCGACACTGCCGACGTCGACCCAAGCGTGCGCATTGTGATCGACCGCGAGCGGGAAAATCTGTTCCACGGCGAGCCGAACGCAACCGCACTGAACGATGCTTATCTGAAAGCGAACCGCGACGACTGCGATGCCGTGTACGAGGTCGCTAAGATAATGTACACGCTGGACGAGAAGCGGCGGGACGAAGCGATCGCTCTGCTGACCGGTTCGGTTCAGAGCAAGAAAATTCCGCTCGAAGTAAGTCTACCCTGGAGTTGTGGACAGATAGTCTCTCTCTCTCTTCCCTTCCTTTAACAAACGCGTGTGCTGATGGGTGTGTTTATCTGGGTTTCTATTTCTATTTGCAGAAAGCGACCAAGATATTCCTGCTGCTCAAAGCTGGCTACTTTGGCCAGTGCGACGAACAGCTGGCTGCGTTCAAGAAGCTCTGCCAGCAGCGGTACCCACTGGCGGTGGTGTTTGCCGATGTGACGGCCGCCCCCGTCACCACACTGACAACGACCCAATCGTCCAATGCGGAAAACACCCAGACGACGGTTACGGACAGTGGCAGCAACTGCTGCGTAATGACCGCCAGCGAACAGCAGCCAACGCCCGGCAAGCAGCAGCCTGGCAGCAAGCCTTCGAAAAAGCAGAAAAATGGACCGGAAATTAAAGCGAACTAACAATTATTTCTACCCAGCAGCCATCCAGAATACTATCAAATGCCGACGCAGTGGTGATGTGTGCGTGTGTAGCGGTTCGGTATCCGCTCCGCGCTGTGTCCGCTCGTCATATTGTCGCGGAAGAATGCGATGATTGGGTGAAACGACGCTCTGATCATTTACATCATTTTTGTCCTTCATCCATGGTTCCCGAAACCTTAGCCACCCCCCTTCAGGGTCGTCCCCCACACACGGTGAACAGTGCTTTGAACAGTAGGACCATTGGCTTGGGGTCGGAGTAGGGGAGAGTGAGACACCAAACTACTCAGCACCATCCACAATCCTCAAAATGCAATAGAGAGATGCTTGTGGGCAATTTTACTTTCTTCGCCGTACCGCGCATATTGTGTCCTTCTTTCGTTTGATTGTGAAAATGAAACTAAAATAGAGAGAAAAAAATAGAAACGCAATAGTCGAACAAAAATACTTCTGCAGTTAGTTGCTTTCTTGTTGGTTGAAAAAAAGAAATCGAGAAAAGGATAAATTTTCTTAAGAGCGCTTCGAATGCTTTGTTGGTAATGTTGGTATTGGAGTTGACAGGTGTGGCTTATATTGTTCTATCAATTTGCCTGCTTTCACCGAGTCCTTAGCGCAACATTAGGGCTGAATATTTTTTGCAACAAATTTCCGCTATTCAAACATGATTTCAAATAGCAAAAAACGTTGCGTCAAGTATGTACAGTAGCATTTTCACCGGGCGATGATGCTGGTGCCACTTGCGGCTGTCAAACAAACTGTCAGTGGAATGCGCAACACAACACAAACAACATTGCTGTGCACAGAATTTGGAAGCAACAAAAAAAACCCCGCTGGTCCGGTTAAACAAAATCGTGAATCGGATGAAACCGTTCGTGGTGATACGGAAGCACGAAAATCAAGATAATGTTGCGTTGCAGCGTCTTATTCGCGAGTTCGTCATGTCGGGCGCATGGGAAGCGTTTGTATCGTGCTTGTTCCGCGAGGTAAGATATGCCCACATTCTCGCTTATCTTAGATCAGACGAGATGCGATAAAGATCTGATTGTAGGCATTATATGCCATACATGTGTTGCTGAGTAAAAATCTGTTTTTATTTTCACTCTGCACAGATCACCCTGCAGCTGATCGTGCTCGGTTGGGCGTTAATGTTCATCTTTTTCGGCATCCCGCTGTACATGTGCGCTCTGGCGATACCGTGCGTCATACTGCTGATATGGTTCACCGTCTACGGGAGCTACTACAACAAATCGACCGAGCTGGCACTGCGCCCGTCCAAGCTGTGCTGGGTGGCGGAGATTTACGAGCCGCTGCTAGCGATGAACGCCAAAGCCCAGGCGGCCAACATCGAACGGTGCTACACCGACCGGCCGGGCCCCGAAGTCCAGCAGGAGCTGGGCAAGATGAGGAAGAACATTATCGGTACGATCAGCTGCCGCAACCATCTGGCAATGGACAATGCGGGATTCATTACGCGCCTCGCCGTCAGCCCCAAGTATGGGCTGACGCCGGTGACCGAGTACCTGATCCAGCGCGTGCTGCAGTACGCGTCGGACAGTCAGCTGTACGCGATCGAGACGGTCACCTCCGAGTGCGATCAGGATGTGCGGGAAATTTACTTGAAAATTGGGTTCAACATACGCCAGGTGTACCACAAACAGATTGTGGGAGCGATTAAAAGACGATGTAAACCGTTCTAAGAGTGAACTAAGACTAACTACATTTATTCGATATTCAGTGTAACCACGGTTGCTGTAACCAATGGCTACTTGATTACACCTAAGACATTGCTATAAGCAATCCACCACAGAGTCCCCCTCAGTTACGCCAAGAACCGAACACGGTGACCGGATGGCGTAACTTTTGTTCTTTCGTTATCTTCATTCGAATCCTTTTCGCAAATATAAGCTGGTTTAATACGATCAATCGAAATCCTTCGTTTCTCACCGTTCATATTTAAGTCCATATACTTTTCATGCCTTTCGATTATTTGAAAAGGTCCCTCGTATGGGTGTGTAAGAGGCCGCTTGACTGAATCGATTCGAACAAAAACGCTTTTGCAACTTTGCAAGTCCTTCGGAACAAATACCGATCGTTTGTCATGATGCGAGTTTCTGATTGGTCCAATTTGTTGCATGGTCCGGCAAAGCAGTTTGGCAAACTCTGAGCGACATATTTCCGTCTTCGAGGGTTCCAAAAAATCGCCAGGAATTCGCAGTGGCTGTCCGTATGTCATCTCGGCAACAGAACAATCGATATCTTCCCTGATAGCAGTTCGCAAACCGAGCAGGACCAACGGCAGTTTATCGCACCAACGTTTCGAATCGACACAAGTGAGCGAAGTTTTTAACGTTCGATGAAAACGCTCGATAAGACCGTTAGCTTCGGGATGATACGCTGTAGTACGAATACGGAGAGCCCCAAGAAGCCGCGTCAATTCCGTGAACAATTCGGATTCAAATTGTCGTCCTTGATCGGTCGTGATTGTTTCTGGAACACCAAACCGAGAAATCCAACATTCGCAAAATGCTTTAGCGACTGTTTCAGCTAGTATATCTGGCAAAGGAACTGCTTCCGGCCAACGACTAAACCGGTCGATCATCGTTAATAAATACCGCTTTCCGTTCGACGTCGGAAGTGGTCCAACCAAATCGATATGAACATGGCGGAAACGACTTTTTGGAAGCTCGAATTCGTTGAGCGCCGCAGATGTATGCCGATGGATTTTCGATCGTTGACAATCAATACAAGATCTGACGAAGCGGGCGACGTCTCGATTCATTGAGGGCCAAACAAACCTTCGCGCAACCATTTTTCTCGTTGCTCGAACACCGGGATGAGAAAGGCAATGGATGTTGCGAAGAACTTCTAACCGTAACTTCTCTGGTACATACGGTCTGACATGTACATTATCCGACACATCACAATACAACAATTGATTAGTTGAAACAGATGATCTTAACTGCAAGTTCATTGATGTAGTTCGATCAGCAAGTAGCTTCTGTAGTTCTGGATCATCATGCTGCGCTTTCGATAATAATTCAAAATCCACTGTTGAAGGAGCTGAGATGGTGTTGACTCTGGATAATGCGTCTGCAGCAGAATTGTCTTTGCCACTAATGTGCCGAATATCTTTTGTAAAACTCGAAATGTACTGCAAATATCGTTCTTCATGAGGAAGATGATTTGAATTAGAATTCAGAGCATACGTGAGCGGACGATGATCAGTATAAATAGTGAATTCTCTCCCTTCCACTAGATGTCGAAAATACTGCACCGCTAATTTCATGGCTGTTAACTCGCGACCGAAGACAGAATACTTTTTTCTGTGAAGGGGAAAATTTCTGCGAGAAGAACCCCAGCGGTTGCCATGCGCCAGCGACATTTTGTTGTAGAGTAGCTCCTGCCGCTGTATCCGAAGCATCAATCATCAGTCCCATTCGTTTTGACGAGTCAGGATAGGACAATAAAGCTGCGTTTGCTAAACTTTCCTTGCATTTCACGAAAGCTTCGTCTGCTGCGATCGTCCACTGAAGTTTTCTTGTATCGTTTTTTCGATTCCCAATAATGAGTGCTTGCAATGGTTGTTGCAATGAGACAGCATTCCGGATGAAGCGTTTGTAACCATTCAGCAATGCCAAAAATCGTCGAAGATCCTTCACCGTAATCGGACGACTGTAATCAACAACGGCTTGAACGCGATTAGCTTGAGGTTTGATACCAGATGCATTGATGTGATACCCCAAAAAGTTGACTTCTTTTTGGACAAACTTGCATTTGTCCAAGTTCAGTACCAAGCCGTTTGATTTGAGACGCTCAAAGACAGTTCGCACGTGCGATAGGTGTTCCTCCTCATTAGACGATGCAATGCATATATCATCGACAAACACCACCACAAAATCCAAATCACCGAAGACATGATGCATAAAGCGCTGAAATGTCTGGCTCGCGTTGCATAATCCAAATTGCATCTTGGTAAATTCAAAGAGCCCGAACGGAGTGATTACAGCAGTCTTTGGAACGTCGCTTTCCTCGACCGGAACAAAATGATATGCTCGTACCAAATCTAGAGTGGTAAAACAATTCTTACCTAAGAAATTGTTTAGCAAATCGTGAATATGTGGCACAGGATAACGATCTGGCACAGTTATCCGGTTTAAACTCCTGTAATCTCCGACAAAGCGCCATTGACCATTCTTTTTCGGTACGCAATGAAGTGGACTTGCCCAACTGCTTTTGGAAGGGCGACAAATCCCGAGCTCCATCATGGTCTCAAATTCTTTTTTAGCGGCTTGAAGTTTGTCTGGCGGCATTCTACGAGGTTTGGAAGCAACTGGAGGTCCAGTGGTTTGAATATGATGGGTTACATTATGTCGTACCTCAGTGCGCATTGTCGGCGGGGCGGTGATTTCTCGAAATTCGACCAGCAAGTCTCGAAAAGGATGATCTTTTGCTATAGTTGTTACACCGTAAACCGAAGATTTCGATAATCCGCAAACAGTGTGTAATTTCGTACCACCATCAATAAGTTTTCTGTTTCCAAGATCTACAAGAAGACCAAAATGCGCGAGGAAATCGGCACCAATAATTGCAGAAGTAACGTCGGCTTGCAAAAAATTCCACGAAAACTTCCGGCGTAGTCCGAGATCCACTGAAACAAACTTGCTCCCATACGTTCGTATTTTCGTTCCGTTTGCTGCATGGAGTAAAAACGGCGATGGTTCTCGAGTCTTCTCTATCTTGGATGCAGGTATTATCGATACATCCGATCCCGTGTCGATTAAGAACCGAATACCAGAAGATTTGTCGAAGATTTGCAGACGGCGACTGATTCTTAATCCGCCCACCTCGCCGATTTCGGATGGGCGGAAATCTAGTTTTTTGACTGATGATACTGGCAAGGGCTTCGACATCGCGTAGCTCGATTTCCATACTTCCGATGATACCAACAGATGTTTTCATTGGAACGATTTTGAGAAGTGGAACGCAATCGACCGCGCTCAGGTTGCCGTGCTTTCATTTGGCGTAGCTCTACTTTCATGGCAGCAACTTCTTCTGCTAAATTTTCCGTCGTTTCTTTTTGCACAGAAGCATGGATAACTGATGTTTGAGGAGCCATTTCTATCATTTTATCTGCCATCTCCGCTAGCTTCGAAAGACTTCCATCGTGGATGCTAAGTATTGCACGTATATTAGCTGGAAGTTTTTGCAGGAATAGTCTTTTTAACAACGAATCATTCACATTCAATCCGGCAGCAAGTTCCTGCATCTTCGTTAAAAGATGCGTAGGACGAAGGTCTCCAAAATCGTACGATCCAAGTAGCTGATCCATTTTGGCTTGTTCCGTGAGCTCGAATCGAGATATGAGGCGCTGCTTAACGGCTTCATATTTTCCTGTCGCAGGAGGCTGTTTTACATAATCGGCGATATGACAAAGCACGGATTGTTCGAGTTTGGCGACAATATGATAAAATTTTGTTTCATCCTTATGAACGCCGGCCAACAAAAACTGAATTTCAGCTTGCGAAAACCACAACGATGGATCGTTCTTCCAGAATTCCGGAAGTTTAACCGAAACGGCTGCAGTAGCAGGGGAAGTTTCTTCGTTAGAAACGTTTTCGGTAGACATGTTCGTTCACAAATTTTCAAATTAGGAGAACTAATAACAATCCGGAGATCACGTCGGGGTCACCAATGTGGGAGCGATTAAAAGACGATGTAAACCGTTCTAAGAGTGAACTAAGACTAAGACTAAGACATTTATTCGATATTCAGTGTAACCACGGTTGCTGTAACCAATGGCTACTTGATTACAACTAAGACATTGCTATAAGCAATCCACCACAAGATCATTGGCAACACGTTGAAGGTGATGAAATCTCAGCTCGGCATCGATCTGCACGAGTGGAATCAAAATCGGGAAGAGATTAACGTCGAAGTGCCCGTGGAATAAGGGGAGCTGTGGGCTTCGGGAGCAGTGGTTCCCGATGTCTCTGGCCTCCAAAATCTTAGCACTAGTCTTCGTATCGAACAATAACTATGTTAGCTATACTTTATCTACTCTCCATTACATTTTAAACGCGGTCATGCTAGGGACGTCACTGTTTAAAATTTATGCATTTTCGGTATTATTTTAGTTTCTGGGGACAAATACTATAAGGTGGATGAATAAATAATTTCACGGTTGGTCTATACAAAACCGTGCATTTACTTGAACTATAAATGCGAAAAAGACTATTTTACTTACTAAAGAAACACGTTCTTGTGTGTATTGTACAAATGACTAACGAATGTTCAACCACTTTGGGCTAAACAGACCTGTTCAGGCATCCTGTTGGGCGGCCACCGGTCTGTATACCCACACCGAATCAACACCTTCCTCTATTCGGCTCTCCGTCTTCAGCGTTGGAAAGGGGAACCGGCAAGCGATTACGGTGGTGCCCGGTGCTGCCTCTCGGAGTACTTTCTTTTCCAAATCCTCCATCTACAAAAAAAAAGTGTTTTTTGTACAGCCCAAACACCAATTTCCACTCTCACTACTTACCATTTGTTCGACTCCGAAAATCACGATATGATCGTACGGTGCGAGACTAAACTTCCACAGATCCTTCCGGACGAAGCTGGTCCGACTGAATACCCCATTGCGTAGCGCGGCCAGTCGCGAGTAGTACACGAGCCAGGGGTTTAGCTCCACACCGTCCGCCTTTATCGAGGGCAGGGTACGTGCCGCCGCTATTACGATTCGCCCATCGCCGGATCCAATGTCCAGCAGCCGGCTTCCTCGGTTGGCCGGTTTGACAAACGCAAGTACGTTTCGGATTTGATTCGGCGTGGCCGGAACGAACGGCAAACAGTGCCGGCGCAGTGCCGGTGCCACGAACGGATAGCAAACGATGGAAAGGCCTACTGCAATGCCGCCTTCAAGTGTATGTGTGTGTTTGTAGCATGTTAGTGAAGCAGCCCTCTACGCACATCACCCCCTTCCATACATACCGGTGACTCCAATCAGAATTTTGCCCGACAGTGAGGTAGTTTTTGACCGGTGGCCATCGAGAGCCGGGCCAGCGCCGGCGATCTGCTTTTCCAGCTCTATTGTTGACATGGTTTGCTTGGAATTTTGGGACCGTGTGCACGCATGTATGTGTGGATGTGTGTGTGTTCCCCAAACTTCACAAGCTGTCAAAACAAAGAAACTCTCTGTGTCAAATGTCAAAAGGCCAGCAGTATTTCGGTGTTTCAGAAAGTTTTTACACAAAAAAGTAGCGTAAAATTACTCGCTTCCCGTTTGGGTGTAATTTAGTTTCCCCCCATTTTAGGCCCCCCGGTGCGTGCGTGTTTTTAAGCTTGTAGTTTACGCATTCCTTTCGGAACCTTCTTCCTTCGGATGACCATCTGCGAGAGCCGCAAGATTTCGTAGTGGGAAGAATATTGCACCAACACGCAAAGCAACTGTGCCACCGGGACATAACTGTGTAGGAACCGCCGCGCACGAACAGCAGTGGCCCAACACTCGCTAGACTGCGATATGGCTGAAACGGTGACGGATGCACCCTCGGAACCAGCCCATCCGGGGATGAGCCTGCAGGAAGGCACGGATGCTGGGATGCTTGGAGCGGCCGGCACAACAAACACCATCATCACCAGTACCACCACCACCACCGACGCGGAGTTGCTGCCCGACGGCGGTAACTGCCATACGCCGGCGGAAGGGTTCATCTGCGGCGTGGTGGAAGGGTTCTACGGCCGCCCGTGGACAACGGAGCAGCGGAAGGATCTGTTCCGCAAGCTGAAGCAGTGGGGCATGGACGCGTACATCTACGCACCGAAGGACGACTACAAGCACCGGGCGTACTGGCGCGAGCTGTACACGGTGGAGGAGGCGGACCACCTGACCGGGCTCATAGCGGCCGCCCACGAGCAGGGCATCAACTTTTACTACGCCCTGTCGCCCGGTCTGGACATCACGTACAGCAGCGCGAAGGAGATCGGCATCCTGAAGCGCAAGCTCGACCAGGTGTCGCAGTTCGGGTGCAAAGCGTTCGCCCTGCTGTTCGACGACATCGAGCCGGAAATGTCGAAACCGGACAAGGAGGTGTTTCAGAGCTTCGCCCACGCCCAGGTGTCGGTGACGAACGAAATCTTCAACCACCTGAACTGTCCCCGGTTTCTATTCTGCCCGACCGAGTACTGCAGCTCGCGGGCAGCGCCCACCGTCAAGCAGTCCGAGTATCTGAACACGCTCGGCTCGAAGCTGGTCCGAGCGATCGACATCCTGTGGACGGGACCGAAGGTCATCTCGAAGGTGCTTACGGTGGAGTGTATCGAGGAGATCACGGAGGTGCTGAAGCGACCGCCCGTCATCTGGGACAATCTGCACGCGAACGATTACGACCAGAAGCGCGTGTTTCTTGGCCCGTACAGTGGCCGGTCGCCGGAGCTGATACCGCTGCTGCGCGGTGTCGTGACGAATCCGAACTGCGAGTTTCACGCCAACTCCATCGCCATCCAGACGCTGGCGTTCTGGAGCAAGTGCAGTGCGGACACGAAGATTGCCAGCTCGCTGTCGCCCGACATTAAGCTGGAGACGGAGAACGAGCAGGGCATCTGTGAGGGCGATGCGCCGGCATTCCTGTCCGAGAACGTGTACCATCCACGGTTGGCGCTGAAGAATGCGATCGCCAACTGGTTGCCGGAGTTCTACCAGGAAAAGGAAGCCTGGGGACCGATTACCAAACCTCAGCCGGCTGTAACAAGTAAGTGTACCAGCTTGGGGTGGCAAAACCCTCTTGACGAACGTCTTTCTTTTCCCCTCTGCCAGTGGTGATGCCCATCATTCCCATCATACCGTCGGTGAACACGTGCATGACGCTAACGTCGACCAGCACAACGACCACGACCACTGCCACCGCTCTGCCGATGCCGGAAGTCAACACCACCCAGCTGCAGCTGTTTGCGGACGTGTGCAGCACCGTCACGAACGTGGCGGAAACACTGCCCAATCCCATCATGAACTCGCTCGTCTCGGCGACGAAGGTGGTCACCAACGAATCGATTCCGAATCCGGTCGTGGCAGCGGTGAACCATATCGCTATTCCGCCGACGATCCCGCTCTCCAGTATTCCGGTGCCGCTGCTGAACATGAAACCCACGGAAAGCGACGGGGCCGAGGCGGTGGACTGTTGTCGGGAGCCGGCCAACAGTGTAGACATGGAGAAGGTCAACCCGAATGGTTCGTGTCGCCCCGAAGGAGATGCAGCTCCACTCCTGGACGGTGATGCGGTGATACGGGACGAATCGAATGAGCAGCGACGGGAAGATGACGGCGCAGACGGTCAGCGACAGACGATCACGGAAGAGGAGGCAAAAATGCTGGACCTGGAGGAAAACGAGGTAAAGATGGTGGATGCAAGCGAGGAGCCGGACGATAAGATGACGGTAAGCGACGAACAGGTGGCAATCTGTCAGGCACCGCCGGCCCTGGACAAAATGGTAGACGACGAAAGTGATAGCAAGCCGGACGCGAGCGGGTCCGTCGTGCCGGAACCGATGGAGTGTGGCAGCAATCTGACCTCGCCCAAGCATCAGCTGAAAACGCACTTCGACGATATTGTGATGTCGGAAACCACGTCGGTAAGTGAGCGGTGGGCACGGGCATGGGCGCAAGGGATGACGGGTGATTAAATCGTGTGCTTCTTTTCTTACAGACCTGCTCCGGGACGATGCAAGTCGAAAGCTCCGACACGTCGCTAGAAATGGCAGAAGATAAGTAAGACGGACTATAAAACATTTCCATCAGTCGCGCACACCATACTAAACCACTTTTCTCCCACGTTGCAGAAATGGGCAGGAAAAACAGATAACCGCCGGTGACATAATGCTGCTGTGCGATCTGTTCTACCTGCCGTTCGAGCACGGTTCGAAAGCGCTGCAGCTGCTGAGCGAATTCTACTGGCTGCGCAACAACGCGTACGTGCTTTGCGCGCAGCGCACGAACCGTGGCGGAAAGCAGCGCACAACCAGCACGGCCAGTGCGGGCGGTGGCGTTACACCGACCACCGATGGTGCTGCTGCTGCTGGGCAACCGTCGGGCGAGGATATAACGGAAGCGAGCAACGGGCCTGCAACGGATGGGCGCGATCTGAGCAAGTGCGACGCCCAGGAGTGGCTGCGCCGCTCGGAATCGTTCCAAACGCTGTGTCAAAGTATTTTCCTGCTGACGAAGAAGATAGCGAACTGTGCGAACAAGGAAATGTGTTACGATTTGTTTTCGTACGTCTGGGACATTGCCAGTGTGCTTTCGCTGCTGAGCGCCTTCGTGAAGTGGCTAGCGTTGGGCAATTTTCCTCCCACGATCAATTCGTTCACGCAGGGTGGATATAATTGTAAGTATGGCGCCGTTTACGGGCTCACCCGTGTCAGACGTTCGTTCGAAAACGCTTTCTATTGCTCTGTCGTTGTTCTGTGCAGGGTTTAGCAAAGGCTGGAAGGAAACGTTCATGTCCGGCGACCAGGAACCGTGGGTATTTCGGGGCGGTTTGGTGGCCGACCTGCAACGGCTGATTCCGCTCGATACGGGTAACGATCTGTTCCTGTACAAAACGCCCGAAACGTCCGCCGTGCGGCTGTACTCGATACGCCCGTACATGTTTAGCGATGAGGCCACGCTGTACGACATCTGCCACCGGACGGCACTGGATGGCGAGCCGATGGCTGACCGGCCAGCGCAAAGCCCCCTCGGCCAGCTGATAGCGGACCGGTATCTGGGCCCGTTCCTGACGCTGGCGCCCGAGCTTTGCCTGGTGATCGAGGACCACAACGGACAGACCGTCGGGTACGCCTGCGCAGCGCTGGATGCGAAAGTGTTCGTCCGAAACATGGAGCACTGCTGGATACCGGAGATGTGCATCAAGTATCCCGTGTCGCTCGCACCGGCGGCGGAACAGCCGGATGGCAGCACGGGTGGCGGCAGTCCGGAGGAGATAGCCGGCCCCAACCAGGCGGCCGGTTCCCGAACATCACAAATGGTTCGTGATAGTATTCACTACTTTCACAGCTTCCAAAACGACTATCCGGCGGCCGTGCTGGGCAAGCATCCGTCGCTGATGTGCTGCCGCATCCTGAAGGACCACTTCATGGAGGACGAGACGGTGTGCAAGCGGGTGGTGACGGTACTGCTGGCGGCACTGCGCTGCCACGGCACTTCCTTCGGCGTGCACGTGTGCATCAGTCGTAGCGATCGGTTTTTGTACCAGTTTTATGCGAAGCTTGGCTTTGTGGAGATTGCCGGTACCGAGCCGGACCCGAACCTGTACATGGGCCGGAGCTTCTAAGCGGGTCGGTGTCGGCAACCCAACCAGCCAAACTCACATACTCACACGTGTGTACGAGCGTGCTTCTTAATCGACGGTGATCAATTCAGCTCCTTCAGCTCCGTCCTATCGGCATGGACGGCCTTCTGCAAACGATTCTATCCCTCCCGAGCGTATCCTTCCTAAGGGGTAGCATAAGCGGGTACGTGTTTATGCTTTACCTGTAATTCTCAATTCTCAATTGGAATGCTAGGGACAGTGGAGCTTTCCTTTCCTCTTCCTGGCTCGATGCATCGCAATCTCGCAACATCGTATCGTATTATTCGGTTTACGCAAACGGAGACTGGCTTAATAAAAATGCATGTATTACGCGCGACACGACGTTCGGCGGCAAGATGTGTGTAGAAATGTTGCTTCTTCCCTGTTCATTCGTACAGCACTCGATGACGATTCGATGACTAACGTGCGGGAAATTGTTTTCTTTCAAGGTTTTCGGTGAGTTAAACGATACAAGGACACACACGCACACAGAGGATGTTCGGTTTTGAACTAGCTTTACTCTTCATTAGTATTTTTTGCTTCAGTACTCGCTACAATTCTACGATATGTTGTCACATTCTGAGAGTCGGTCTCCACATCAAGCGCGGGAGTGCTGCTAGTGCCCGTTTCAACCCAGTCATTGTTGACCTTCCATCCAACTGGAAGCCTCTACTATCACATCTCCACGCTACCGTACTGCTCCCCCGATATCACTTCAACCATACGCAAATAGGTGCGCTGTGAGAAGCTGTGAGCAGCAATCACCAACTCATACCGACGATTCAGGAATTAGCATCTGAATTTTACCCACCACCAATTGGTACGGTAGCCCACCAACCACCAACCCACGTGTGGAGACCGACTGGATGCGACAACTGTTTTGCAAAGACATCATTATATTTAAAATAAAGTAAACAGAAACAAATATGTTTGAATGTTGCTAATGCTTCCGCATTCCCATGTTATCGTGCATCGTTTAGTATAGTATCTTTCGTACCATGAGGTTGATTTTCTTATACACAATCATTTGTCTTTCGCCGTTCATCGGGCCCAGTGGGCGGTCACTGAATATGTGATAGACGTGTGCAGGGCCAAATATCCGTTAAGATACAGATTTTAGCCGGTTTGTCTTATATTCTTCTCTTCTATTTGGCGTAACGTCCTACGCGGACATGCCGGCCTATACAGGCTTTCGAGACTTTAGTCAGTACCACGTAGCCGGATAGTCAATCCTTGCTACGGGGGGACGGGCCGGTCCATTCTGGGCTTGGACCCATAACGGGCATGTTATTGAGTCGTTCGAGTTGACGACTGTACCACGGGACCGCCCCACTTGTCTTCGGTCCCGCTCTACGTGCAAAGAACGAGTGTAGGAAAACGAATGAACCATGGCAGCTTTGCCTGCTTGACGCGGTGGCTTTGCTAGAGAACGAAGAACGATTTCACTCTTTATCCCTAGTCGCTTTCCTCAATCCTGCAAAGGAATGGGCAAGCGAATGGACCATGGCAGCTTTGCCTGCTTGACGCAGTGGCTTAGCCTTTTACCCAGTAAACTAGAGAACGAACGAATTCACTCTTTATCTCTAGTCGCTTTCCTCAATCCTGCAAAGGAATGAGCATGCGAATGGACAATGGCAGCTTTGCCTGCTTGACGCAATGGCTTAGCTGTTTACCCTAGAGAACTAGAGAACGAACGAATTCACTCTTTATCCCTAGTCACTTTCCTCAAATCCTGCAAAGGAATGGGCAAGCGAATGGACCATGGCAGCTTTGCCTGCTTGACGCAGTGGCTTAGCTGGTTACCCAGTCAACTAGAGAACGAACGAATTCACTCTATGTCTCTAGTCGCTTTGCTCAAATCCTCCGCACGAACCTCTTTACTTTCCATCTCTAGCAGCTGCTCAATCCTGTTCTCGTTTCGTTGTATCCTTGATTTACTCTCTTCCCATTTAGCACTATTCAACTGTCATATCTTCTATTTAGAGCACAACAATGTACGACGGAGAAAAGGAAAAGCGTTTAACCTTTCCGTGACATTGCGTTCCCTAATTCGTCAATCGCTCTAGGCGTGACGGAATAATCTTAATGTAAATTTGCTTTCGCAGCATTGTGAGGAGAATTATATTCGGTCGTCCCCGGCCGTGTGTATGCGTACCACCCCGGCCGGGGAGCTAAGCTATCGACGAGCTTCTTAAAACTAAAACTAAAACGTAATCGAACCAACAGGTGTAAGTAGCCACGATCCTATTTTCCATTATTTTTTTTCGTTGGTCGATTTGTTTGTTTGTTTGTTTGTTTGTTTGTTTGTGCTTCGGGTTAAGCCACAGCAACAAGTTAAGCGAACAATAAGTGAATGGTATATACAATACAAGCAAAGCACATCCTTCCCCGTCCACTAAGGCTGAGCGCGATTTGCACGGATTCGGTTTGTTCGAGCGGCCAACTTAGTCGGCCCTTGCGCTCCTTTGCCAACGTATTGCTGCTTTCATTGCCACCACCAAAAGGGTACTATTTACATGGGGCGTGTGGCGGCGACGGTTTGACGGTCGCCGCCGCACAGTTTTTGTTTTTCCTTTGCCGTCGTATGTCGTGCTTTATAAAAATAAATTATACCTCTAAAAGTGTATCTTCTCCCGCCCCATTCGGTTACGGTTCTATCATTTTCTCTCTCTCTCTCCCCGGGTTTGACTGCCGATTCGTTTGACGTGCACGTGCCCGTTTCGAAATGGGTGCGCTTGATCCTGCTGATCCGCGTGTCATCATCTCTGCACCTCTGCTGGCTGCTGCTGCTGCTGCTGGTGGTGTTGGTGGTGATGGGTTGCGGCTAGCCGTTAGGACGTTGTGGGGCGCGATGGTTCGCCCTCCTTCACGCTGCTGGCCAGTGGCTGCACATTTGGGTTTATCGCTACCGAGGATCTGTTGGCGCGGGAAGGGAAAGCACAATCGTTAGCATGACGGGTTCAAATGCACGTCCGATAGGGAAAACTACAAGTCCTTACCTGTTGTGTCGCATATGGCTTTTGACTAGATCGTTGGTGACCAGGGCCGACATCAGGCTCAGCTCGCCGGCCATCACGATGGCACAGATGATGCGGGCGAGCTGTTTCGCGTTCTCGGCCGGCTGGGTCGGATGGGCCCCGCGCACCCCGAGCATGTTGAGGCAGGCGCTCTGGCCGGGCAGTCCGGTGCCGCCGCCGAGCGTGCCGACCTCGAGCGAGGGCATCGAGCAGGTGATGTACAGATCCTCGCCCGTCTCGCCGCACAGCTCCATGTTGGTCGAGCAGTTGCTGCTCGTCACGTTCTGGGCCGGGTCCTGGCCGCAGGCGATAAACACGGCCGTCACCATGTTGGCCGCGTGCGCATTGTTACCCCCGATGCTGCCCGCCACCGCCGAGCCGGTCCAGTTCTTCAGCTTGTTGCACTGCACCAGCGTGCGGGCGTTCGTCTTCAGTATCGAGGCGAGGCTGGCCGCCGGTATGACCGTCTCGCAGACGACCCGCTTGCCCCGGCCCATGATCCAGTTGATCGCGGCCGGCTTCTTGTCCGAGCAGACGTTGCCGCTGAGCGACACGACGGCCATGTCGGGGAAGGCGGCCTGCAGCTCGCGCAGCGCCCGCTCCGTCCCCTTCGACAGCATGTTCATGCCCATCGCGTCCCCGGTGGAGGCGCGGAAGCGAACGTACAGCACCGGGCCGTCGATGGCGACGTGCAGGTCCCGCAGCCGGGCGTACCGGCTGGTCGAGTCGAACGCGTGCTTGATGCGCTTGAAGTTGTCCTCCGCCTCCATCCAGCGCTTGGCCTGGGCCGCCCGCAGCACGTTCGGAAAGCGGACGCACGGGGCGCGCGTCATGCCGACGTCCTCGCAGAAGCTGGTGACGCCGCGCACGGACAGCGCCTTGCAGCCCCGGTTCGTGCTGGCCACCAGGGCGCCCTCGGTCGTCGCCATCGGCACGAAGTAGCGCTTGCCGTCGAGCAGCAGCGGTCCCGCATACCCGACCGGGATCGGCACGTACCCGATCACGTTCTCGCAGCACGTGTTCATCACCTTCGTGTAGTCGTAGTTCTGGAACGGCAGATCCTTCAGCAGCCCCGGGCTGAGGCCCGCATTCTTCAGCACGATGTTGCGCCGCAACCGAACCCCCCGCTCTGCGTCCCCGATCACCGATTCGATCTTGTACAGCGGGCAGAGGGCGGCCCGCTCGCGCACGATCAGCTCCAGCTCCGCGTCCGTCAGATGCTTGCCGTGCCCGTCCGCCTCCAGCACCTGGACGCATTCTGCCAGCGGGCGCGGTTCCGCTTCCTCGATCTCCTCCTCCTCCTCCTCGCTGCCGAGCAGATAGTCGTCCGCGGCGCCGTCACCGATCAGCTCCTCCGTGCCGCTCTGCTCCACTAGCGTGTGCCTGCGCGTCCTGCGCCCGTGCCAGCCCTTGCCGATCAGGCTCAGCTCGCTCTGGGTCGCCTTTTCCTCGCACACGGTGACCGCCTCGCTCAGGCTGAAGGTGACGGGCGGCGACGGTGCGACGATGGGAGCGCTTGGCGCCGCCTGGTTCTGGTGCGTGCTCTCCCGGCGGGTGGCAGCCTGCGCCGCCTGCTCATGCGCGACCGACTGTATCAGCTGGTACCGATCGAACAGGATGAACTTGAGGCTGAGCGTGATGATCAGAATGTAGGTGAAGATCTGCTCCAGGCTGAACGAGAGCCAACTGGAAGAGGGGGGCGCAAGAAGAGTGTAACGTTAGAATGTGCGGCAACAAGTGACGGAGTGTCTTCTACGTGTTAGTGCATTTTTGAAAAGTTTCAATATGATTGATTTAATAATTGAAAGGCAAAGAAATGTGTATAGAAACTTGATGGAGGCGCATGGTACTTTATAGAAAAGTATTATTAATTACAACAAAATTGTATCAATCTACAGCTGCCAGCAAAACTGAAATGATGAAATAATGAAGCAATGTAATAATGTACTGTAAATAATGAAATGAAAAAGCAGAACTACTTCATCAAACAATAAGTAAACTCTATCAACCAAACACGCCCGTTATGGCACATTGGAATATTGCACCATGCGATCATTCGGAATAAAACAGAAAAAAAGATGGGAACGAAAACATCCTAAATAAAAAAAACAATCAAACAAACAAAAAAAGTTGTCACCAAACCAGCGGACCAGCGCAAAACCGTGTGGCGAAATAAAAACTATGTCAAGATCATCGCCGATCTTTACGCGTTTTGCCGTGTTTGTGATGGAGGAGCGGCCGTTTGCAAAAAAAAAAGAAAGAAAGAAAACATAACAAAAAACCAAAACATAACAAAAAAACACACACGACGCCACAAAAGCGACACCAATAACGTAACAATAAATTTCCATTCCGCGCGAGAGCGCGAGGAAGGCGAAATGTGAGACTTTAATCGTGTTGTTTTCTTTCTTTTTTCTTTGCAAAACAGCATGTGTGCATGTGTCTCCCGAGAAGAAACAGCTGGTTTGGAAGAAACGTTTGGAAGAAAAAAAAAAAAAACAAATGAAAACCATGCAACAAAAGCTAGAACTGGGCCACGGAAAGATTAATATGTTTCGTTACGTTACACACACGCCCCCACCTTTCTGGTTATTTTGGTGTGTTTCATATTTTTCATCGGAACATTACAAGCAAAACACACACACGCACGCACACACCGAGACAAAACCACTTACTGCATAATCAGCTCCGAGATTACGACCGTATCGGTCTTGTTCAGCGCGGCCAGATGCTCGTGGGTCTGGGCGGCAATGATCTGTTCCGCCGCGTCCGACTCATTGTCCGGGGTGGGGAACCGGCTCAGCACGTGCACCACGAACAGCCCGCTGGACATGATCAGCTTGACGCGCTGGGCCACCGGGTTCGGCTTGCTGTCCTCCTGCATTACCAGCGCGCGGATCAGATTCTCGCGCTGGCCCCGGTTGTCCCCGCCGTTGTGCGTCAGCTCGAGTATCAGCGACAGGCAGGCGGGATAGAAGGTCATGAAGACGATGTAGTTGACCAGCGCGGACAGCACGGCGAAGCCACTGAGCAGCTCGAGCCGCTGCACCCCCGACAGCGTACCGACGCCGATCACGAGCGTTTCGACCAGCGTGTCGAGCGTGAGGGCCGGCCCGAGCACCTCCATGCCGTGGGCAATGTTTTTCGTCACCTCCGACTGGCTGGCACCGCACAGCGCCAGCTGGGCCAGTATGCCAGCCTTGGACAGGTCGACCAGCAGCAGGAAAAGGAACAGTGCGTCTCTGCAAAAGGGGAAAGAAAAAGGTCAACGGGCGGGCAAATTGAGGCGGGGCGAGCGACACAACAGCACGCACAGCATAATTGATGATTGCAGTACACGCCGAAGAGAGGTTCAAGCACTAACACACACACACACTTCCGAACTGCCCGATCGAACACGTACAACACAACAAAAAAAACAACCCCCAATGCTCCTAATGTGAAGGGGAAAGGCAACCAAAAACAGCAACGGCGAGAAAAAAAACCCGCGATGCCAACAACCTGTAGATTGGCGGAGTACAACAACCAAACAAAACAAACAAAAAATGGTGTCTCCTTCAAGATCATTCACAGCGCACAGTGTCGGAGCACACTACATCCGTTCCGAATTGTGGATTGGTCGCCACCGCGAAGGTTTGTCTATGCCGGAGCCTATTATTAAACATGCAAGCAATTGGCGAAGGTTGTAACGGGTTTGGAGATTTGGTTTGACCATCTCGGCCGGTACGGCCCATCATCCGTGACACCCGTGTGTCACCACCCCCCTGCAGCGTCGTACCGAGTAAGTGGGTGCATTAACTTCAATGTTAAATGCTCGTGATGGTGGCGATGGTGCTGCTGCTGCTGCTGCTGCTGCTTCTGCTTCCATTGAACGCGATCGTGTGTCAAGGTTTTGATTTGATTAAGTGTGATCTTTCCTGTTGAGCGACTAATTTCTTGAGCAGGTTTTTGTTGTTGTTGTTCTCCGGTGAACCTTTTGCCGCGGAGTTGAGCTTTTTTGATGCCGATCGTTTCCTGATTCGTTTCGTGAGGGCCGTGAGCTTGCACGCGAACACTTTATGGGTAGTAATGGAATAGAATTTACTCCTTCTCTGGAGCACCATCGTATCGCATGCCGGAGTAATTAGCTGGCTTTAATTATTAACCATTTTTATTCTGAAGAAAAAGAACATCTCCCTACAGCAGGTGTCATGACAATTAGTGAGAAATAGTTTTTTTTAATGCTACATTCATTAATTATAGTTAAATCGGCACAAGAACAAAACAAAAGCACCATAAATCGGTAGTTGAACTCTCGATTAGGGTAATTAGGAGATACTTTTACGTCATACGATCACACACACACGCAGTGAGATCGCTTTTAAGAAGATGTTTTTAACGCCAACAGGGATAGAAATCACCCCCCTCTCGGCTCTACCAATACTATCGGACCGATCTCTGAACGATGTTGTTCGACCACCATTCTTCTTCTTACACCACCAACGCCAACAACGTGCACTTCCGCGTGCATTGGCATTGTTGTTTGTCCGCCGAACCGAAATCCACAAAAACGGCGCATTTGCATACGACAAAAAAGGCCCAATTTTTCAACCACCCAGTTGCTTATCTGTGCTTTACCCTTTCTACACTACGTGCACTCCCTCTATCGCAACACCATCTCGTGCCATTGTTGCTACGGGGTTGTTGGGGAGTGGGCAAGTTTGGAAGGCTGGGGGAGCAGTGGCATGCATGCAGAAGAAAGGGCTGGTGTACGCGTGTTACGGTGGTGTTACTGACGCGTGTTACTTACTTCAGATCGGCAAGTTGACAGCCCAGGAAGTTCAGAACGGTCGACGAAAAGATGAAACTGGAGAACATGGTGAACAGCCCGGCGATACCTGAAAAGAAGTACAAAAAGGGGAGAGAAAGAGAGAGAGAGAGAGAGAGAGAGAGAGAGAGAGAGAGAGAAAACAACAACAGAATTAATAAACAGCATCTTCATTAGTGTTGAAATCGTATCCCTCACTCGGTTGTTCTCAACCGATTCTCATGCAAAGTGACCGGAAGTTGTACCTATGCCTGTCACACACAGATGGAAATGTTGGAACATTCAATGTGAAAGGTTAAACCTATGCTCCCTCTTCCTGTGTATTATTAAGCTCGCAAAACGATACGACCCGAAAGCGACGAAGGACGACGTTTCTGCAAGTAAACGCTACATTCGTATTCGCGCACAATGACCGCAGCCACGACGTCGCTCGGTGCCGCGGTGCGTTGTTTGTTTGCTAATTGAACAGCTTCGGCGAGCGGGTTCTTCCGGAATTATGAGCGTTTCAAGTGAAGGCAAAAAAAGGCCCCCGCGAGAAACCACACCATCACAACAAACCACAGGGGGATGATCGTGACCAACCGTGATCAATGTATCGATTCTTGCGCCACACCACATAGGCCGAACTCGCGCACCCAAATGATACGCACACGGGCACACCGGTACGGTGCGCTCAAGGTTAGCAAATTCCCGTACAAAACTGTGCCCGTCTTTTTCTTTTTCTTTCGTTTTTTTGGCAACATCTTGCTCCAAGGTAACGTCGCCAAACGGCGCCAAACACCATGTAGGCGCGCGATTAGCCAATTCGAGCAGGTCGAGCGTACAAGATCAACACACCCGTGCTACCCCGTGTGGGTAACGGTTTCCTCAAGGGATGGAAAAACGCATCGACCGACCGTGGTGGTGGTGGTGTTGTGCACGGGATCGATTTTCACGGTCACATCCATCACGGCCAAACAATCCCTGGCCTTTCCCCACCGGTACGGGGCGGACAAAAGGGGGGGAAAGTTACTCGCCAACAGATCTGTCCAGGTGAAGCTGGCCAGCGCGCGAAATCGATTCGGAGCGATCGGTAGCCGGACAAGCGGGGAAAACTAACGCGCAGTAAACAGGCAGGCAAAGTGTGGCGTACGATTGCCTCTTTTGTGCTACACCACACTCGTGCGCACATTATGTTCTCTGTGCATGGGGATGTTATGCAAATGAAGGCCAGTCGACTAACGTGCATGTATAACTGTAGCTGCACCTCTGTTCTCATCCATATGCAGCAGAGATTTGCTGACGAACCTCATGCTGATGTCCCGGAATGGAATGAGCTGATGATTTATTGCCTTGACACGATACGATTGTCTTTATGATCAGCATTTACTTTTTTTTATTATTTACAGTTATTTGAAGTGAATTGTTAACGATTGATTGATTGCGTATGTTTGACTTTCTTCTAGAACGCATCACAACAGGATTTCCCAGGGGTTCTTATAGTTTTGGGACACTTCCTCGAGCTGACTTTCATGGAAAGTGAGCTTCATATGTCGGAAATTGGACTTTGGACTTTTTTGGACAGGCTCCTTCGAAATTCCTGTTAGATTTGTCAAACAAGGGTGCTCTAGAGTTCGATTCCCATTACATTTACCTCATTTCATGTAAGAAAGAGTCAATAAAGTGCCCCACAGCTATGAGAACTCCTGGAAACCCCTGTAACGAATTATAGTCATTACTCCGTCCAACAAATCATATTAGTTCGTTTTTCTAGCGAATTTGTAACCTTCAATTGAAATGAATTGCATTTAAACGTAACTGGAATTAGTTCTGGAGTTTATTAATAACTGATTTAACAAGACTTTAGAACTGAGTTATTTTGCCTCATCCACACATCCTTATTGTACTGATGGAGAGCTGAAAGAGGTCAAAATTATAGCTTTACAGTGAAGGCTTTATTTACGAGTTTATGCACGATCATATCTCTTTCTAATCTGCTGCTTTATTTGCAATCATATGTAAGCGTTAGCCAATAATGTTTTAGTAAATCCAAGAATGGATTAATGCATGCTTTTTTTCCTTTTTAGCGTGATAAATATCTGAGAAATTTATAATCGGATGTGATTTCTTCTATTGGTAACCTAAACAATAAACATTCAAAGTTGAAATATTATACAAGTTCGTGAATGGGAAGTCCCTGCACAGCTTTCCACATACAGTAAAAGTATACTGGGCACAGTTAATTTTAAGCAAAACCTAACCTTCTCCTGTTTGCTACGAACGGTGCAAATAAAACAAACAGACAAAGGTTCCCGTTTGAAAGCACTCTCACCCGCTGGCAGAGTACGTACAAGCAAGCGCTCCGTTTATCGCGCTCGGTTTATCGCGCTAAAGTCACGCCAAAGTCGCGCGTAACAAAGCAGATGGGGCGCGCGCATACACATTTCGCTTTTCAAAAAACGCTTTTAAGGAAATATCGCTGCTTCGGCGGAATCCGGAAGATCCCACAAGCGTACGCGCACTGCAGCACACAGGGCCGTGAGGCGTGTTAGACCACGCCAGAAGCAACGGTCCACGCGCTTGTCATCGTACCTAGCCATGCGCTAATGGCGTGGCCTTCGTTGCGCTTATTTGTATGTGTGCTGCGCGCAGCGTTGTCCAATTGCGAGAGAGCCGCACGACATGGCGGCACGGCACCCAACCACCGCGTAGAGCGCCAACCCGGGAAGAAAGCATGGGGACCTCTCCACCCCATATCATGACGGTGGCTCGCCCTCTTTCCTCCCTTTTCCCCCCTGCTGGAACACCTCCAGTAACAGATTCCGAAAGTGGCCAAAAAATGTAGCGAGGGAGGGCAATGCGCAGCAACGCAACGCAATATAGAAAACAAACCTTCTTCCCCCCTTCCCCCCCCAAACACTTGCACATCGACAACATCGACCATCAGGCCCGTCAGGTTTGGTGGAATGTGGCCGATGTGCGTGTACGACGACGGCGACTCCGCTGCCGCCTGTGCATGTGCTGCGGGTGGTGTTCGCCGCGGTTGGTTACTTTCTCCGCAAATACTCGTTTTTCGGACGCTCCGGTGCGGTGCTGTGGGGTGAAGAAATTTTGCAAACAAAGTAAGAGAAAAAGAGAGAGAGAGAGAGTGTGTGAAAGAGTGTGAGTGTTGAGAAAAAGAGAGCGAGAAAATGAAAAAAAAACCTACACCCTTTACACTGCCGCGCAACAAAATGGGTGCGATCCTTGCGCTTGGCGTCCGGTCATGCGTGCACTTTGTATGCCTGTGCCCGACACGACCCGCACCAAAGCCCGTTTGGATTTGCAGTTACACTGTACGCCAACGAAGCGCTCCCCAATATTAGAGCTAGCTGCCCATTGTTGCTTAGTTATGTAGCATTTTATCAGCCTCAGCCCATTAACTGCAGCTCAAAAGCGGCTTGTCACCTTGCGAGAAACGTTCGCTCGGCGCGGTTGGATTTGTTGCGCTGTTTTTGCGCACCGTCCGGTCCCACGCCGCCAGCGAGATGATCGATGATTGTTATCAACAACGGTTTAGCGGCACTTTACCACAGCGGCAGCACCGTGAACAGAGTCCCGATGTCATCGGCAAGATGACGATCCTCCGATTTTAGGGGCCACCCTCTCCCCGTTCTCTTGTCCGTGTCTGTTTGCTTACGCAATGTTGTTTTGTGGCGTGCACGCGGACCCCCTTGCGGACCCCCTGGGAGCTATCAGTATAAACGCTGTTTTGCCTCCGCTTCGTTCGCTAATGCGCGTCAGCAGACCGTGACAAATGCAAGCGCGCGCGCGCGCGCTTGAGATTGCAGTGGAAAAATTTCCCTTTCGTTATATAGCGGCAAACAAGGCGAGCAAACGAAGTGCAGCAAACGAGCTTAGCGTATGAGGTGAGATAGAGCCCTAGCGTATAGGGCCGGTCGTTTGATCAGTGGCTGATTGGGACGTGGTTTTTAAAGCGATGAGTCGTGAGGCCAATTGGGTCGGCGTGAGGCTCTTAAATCAGTGTAAAACGATTCATTTAACAAATCACTTGTAGCAGGTTCTGTGTTAATTGCCAAGCAATGGAAAACAAAATGCTTTTGTTCTTGTTTGAGCGTGAAAAAAAGCTCATACAGTGTGATCAACACTGATGGTAGAACTAATGCGATTTAAACAGATGAAGATTTTAGTAGTAAAATAAATCGTTTAAAATTTTAAACGAAAATTAGATCGTCTAATGTTAATGAAAATTGATATAAATTGATTTAAGTAGCAATCCTCATACTAAAATATTTATTTTATGGTCTTGCAAAACGACTTCCCCGATCTTGAATTAGTAAATGGTTATAGAAAATGATATTTACTTGCAAAAATCCATTTTTGGTCATTACAACTCGTAGTTACCGTGAGATAATTTACAGTTATATCTGGCAACTGACAACGAATGTTTCCTCCTTCCTCTATACGAGATGAATGAACAAATCGATACAGTCAAACGAACGAACACCACGACTACGACGCGATCCGAGCTGTAACTAGCACGGCGAGATCGCTTTCGTGTGACACGGAATGTCAATGTCGTGTCGACTGATCGACGGCCGCCCACCATAACCGAAACGCTGACCATCGAAACTGCCACCGCCACCAGCCTAGACGCCTCACCCCAGCCGCGTCATTAGCGTGGTGAAAGCGTCCGTAAAAGATGATCCAGCACAGCGATCGGAGCTGCGCAAAACACACGCGGTAGAGCAGAGGAATAAAAAGGCAAACAAATCAGCCATCCCATCCAGTCAAAAACGAACCGGAAGTCCGGAATTTGAGGTTAAATTCGCTCGTCCAACTCATTAGCGCTCTCTACGACCCGGTTTCTGCTTCGTTTGTGTGTGTGTGTGTGTGCGCCGACTGAACTTTTGTTTTTCATTTGGATGTATATTAATTTTAATAAACCCTCCAATGACCCCAAAATGAAGCGTGTTTCGGTGCCACAAACCAATGCGATCCTTACACACGCACACACACACACGCGGACAATAGATATATAGCGAGTTTCCGCGCCGGATCGGATATGGTGGCCAGTAGCGAAGCCAGTGGTGCGTTTGATTGTGCGTTTAAAACATTGGAAAGGTGCCAGCGCACAGCCTCTGAGCGGATCTAGCCGAGCGGCAGAGCCTAATGCGCTACGCTTCGCGCTAGTGTGCGTGCGATGCGGCGTGGCCCCATATCTAAAGTGGGTCAGTGATCGTTCGGTGCACCCGGCGTATTGTAAGCGGGCCGGGTGGGGAGAAGAAGGTTTGGTGGTCACCAACGATCGATCGAGCGGCGATCGTGACCGAATGGATCATTCTTGTATTTTTATTTTTTGCATCTTTCTCTCTTTCTCTCTCTATTGTGTCGATCTCGTAACCGCTCACGTGCAAAGGTTGCAAAGGTACGCGCGCACATGTCTCACCAACACTAGAGTAGCTAACATCCTAACTCAGCTTGAGAAAAAACAAAAATCGACCGCTGCATAGTTGCTTGACCTTGTTTTATGGTCGCTCGTAAAAACGTCTCTTTTCACGTGTGCAGCTCACCACATGCACTGCTTGATGTTAAACCGTGCCGCAAACTCTGCGCACACCGACACAGAGAGTCAGGAAGATATGATATGTTGCTGTCCCTTCGTTGCTATCCGTTCATAATTATTGACAACATAATCGAAGCGTTTAAACGGTTTGCTTTACTTAATGAGAGCAACTTATTTTACGACCCTGTCCAATGCTTTACTGTCGTTTAACGACACGATTTACATTGATCCACTGATTTAAATATTAATCGCAGGATACATTATTTAAATACCACAACACAAAAAGGGTGCAATGACGCAATACAGCTAAATTATTACTTCGGCTCATTTTGAGACGGGTTCTTCTTCAACATTCTCACCAAACAGGCAACGCGCCTTCTATTACCAATCAGCCAGCTATTGGTTCACCTGGGCCTGGTGGCATAAAATTTCGACCAGAAGATTTGTTTTTTCGCCCTCAAAAACGTTTTGTGACGTCAGCACAAATAGTCCGCTTGGCAACTGTCGCTTTAACCAGTCTTTAAACCGGTTTATTCCAAACCCTCCCGCGTGCACAGCAGGCGCGCCCGCGCTCGTGTTTACGATATTCTAACGAAATCCAAGATCAATTATCATTTCTTTATGTTTTCGCCCCTCGCATCGTGACCACCGATGCCATAATGTGGTGACGATAATTTATGCACACAGAACATTATATAATACGACGTGGTGTAAATTTAATTGTTTGATTTGTTTCGCTGCAAAAGCCAGCTTCCCGCCAGCGAATGGACAAGAAGATCGGCCCGTGATTAAGCATAAATTAAGTAACGCACAGTTCTTGTGGCTAATGAGGACTACAACACGCATCGTTGTCTACCAAAAATGGGCTGTGTTTCTCTCCCATTCACACTGCTCACGGTCGAAAATGTCTCCAAACGGGGTCTGTTCACGCCGTCGCACTCGGCTGATGACGAAAGCAAACCACACAGCTGACGACTTCAACGATACCGTGGACGCGAAACGCAATCACCAAATGTACGTACGCACCACTTTATATGAGCAATTCAAACGTGCACACACAGAGACGCGTACACGTTTTCGATCATTTTATTCCCCATCCGCGTTCGGGCAATTAAAACGGGCGTTAGATTTCACTTTTTTACGACACCGCCCACCGACCATCCTGCAAAACCCCATCCCGCCAGCCATTGGAAGTATGACATAAGCCGCACCACAACAACCCGCCCGCAGAGCAGAGCAGAGCATATCAATTGAGCAAATAGTGGAGCAATTAAAATTGGATACTTTAGCCCGTTTTCTTTGGCTTTTCTTTTCTTTTTTCTGCGGTACCACTCGTACCAGTATTGCACACCGTAGTTGCATCCATCATCTTCGCCAGAGGTATCTTCATCGGTTTTCAGGTGGCGCGCGATCAGATCAGCGACGTTCCAACCGAAAGAGTAAACGGCGGTGTCATTAGTGACGTCACCGTACAGTGGCATCGGGGCAGCACACATGATGTGGTTGCGAAACCGGGAGAGTTCGCGCTGCCTCGACGTGAAGAAGCCACGCGAACGCATGCCTCGAGGATGGTTCGTGTGGCCATTTGGATTGGCCGGATCGATTGGCCGGCTGTTGGATGAATTGGTCGGTAAAGCAACGAGGGAGTGTGTACATGCATGCTTCATATCCCGACGTGCTAGCCAGCGATAGAAAACAAAAAAAGGGCAAAGTGAATGGCACAATTTAGCCGGTTTGCATTTTTAGTGATTTTTGTTCAAAAACTTCAAGGAACACACAAGCCAACAGTGCCGCATTTCGAACCAGTCAAACAATCAATCATCCAACGCCACCCACCCACCCAGTCACAGCCTGACTCACCCAGGATTGATGTAATGGATTTAAAGGTTTGCGTTTGTGTGTGTTTTAAAGGAGTTTTTCTTTTTGTTTCGTTCCAAAACCGTGCGTGCTTTGCATTGGTCGGTGGTGAAGTGTAGTTATGCTACCAATTATGTAAAATATGCTTATGCACCGTGCTTGGGCGGTTGAGTCTGTCTGAGTGATGGGTTCGGTAATGAAAGGGAAATCAGAAATTGAGTTATCTGATCGAAAAAAAACTAAAAAAAAAATGGTTACAATTGATACCTTTGACGGCACCACCTTATTGCTTTGGGGTGGGGTTTCTCTTTTGAATTCTTTCTTTCTTTTACGCTTTTGTTCAACCCTATTTCCACGATCTGGGCTGATTCAGAATCTATGCAAATCGTGCTCAAAAATTTGCATTCCATTTGCGTCATTTAGCACCGCTTCTGCTTGTGCTCGAATGAGTAGCTTAGGATTTAGCATGGCGATAAAAATTTAGTATGCGTATTTGCTTTAAAAAAAATACGACAAACAAACCGATTGCTTAGAACGAAGCCAACCCATTCCCAGCACCCCAGATTCCTGTTAATGTGAGGACAAACAATAGTTCCTAACAGCATCGATTTCTTTCCGCCGAACAAAGGCTAGCTAGGACTTCAGCGACAGGGTATATCATAAGATTAATTGCTTTCCACCTAGCAACATGTAAGCGAGAACTGTACTTGGTGCAGTTTCCATCGGGAAAATCCCAGTTTCCTGTTCTTCCAGTTTCAGGACAACAACCTTTCACTGGCAGCTCGATCCCGCTCGCACTCTGCCAGAGTATGCAACGAATGCAGTTACACTGAAGACACATAACGAAAGGTCCTCGCATACAGGTCGAAAACGATTGTTTCTTTCTCCGTCTCTCCATAGAAGGCAATAAAAAAGAAAGCAAAACAACCATTATTAAGACACCCAGCAAGCCCCTTGGGTTGCATGCCGCGCCAGAACAAAACCGAACGGCATTGAACAGCAGCGATAAAGCGCAATCTTCGCCGTGCCTGGTTTGACGTCATTGGCACCACAGGTTCTCTGCAGAAAGGGGGGTGGGAAAAACGGTGGGAAAATCCCCTTCCAAAAGTCACCAAGAAGCTGGCGATCGAACAGGTTGTGGCGTGTGATTTAGCGATGAGGGCTCGAAAGAGGCCTGTTACGTGCCCCCAAAGACCCCCCCCCCCCCTGGCCGAACAGGGTTGAGAAGGATCAGCAACTGTCCTTGAACCGCAGCCACATCACGCACCTCAACACCGATCGTGCAAGAGGGGTTACGAGCTGGTTCTTAGCCGCAAATGCAAGATTTTATGCTTACGCAAATGGCATATTAATGTCGCTTCTTTTGTGCGGCGGGATGCTCTCTCTATCTCTTTGTGTGACGCACGCGTGACACACGGAACTGGCAGGGATGTTTTGCCCACCGAATGCTGCGGTCGGGAGGTTGTGGAATTTTGCAATGAAATAAATCTGCCCCGAACCAGGGTCTGTCGGTGGGCAAAAGGGCAACCATTCCTCTTTTTGTTTTCGTGAGCGTATGTGCTGCTTTTAATTGTGGACATTGACCACCAACCGGGCCTTCGCGCGTACTCCAATCTCGAAGATCACATGTATGTACAACGGGCGAGTAAGAGTAAAAATGGGTGTGGCACCGATTGCCAACAGCAGTTTGCCGGCTGTTTGCACAACGTTCTTTGCAGAACCGAGTGTGATCATGATAATCGCGATCGCGCACCCTGCACGACCTGCAGCACTGCAGCATGCATCAACCGCGAGATTGCATCAAGAGGTCACCGGTTTCGTGAAGGTCGCACTGCTGCAGGTAGCACCGTCACCGTGCGTAATTTCAGCGCACCGCAAACCACTTCGCCACGCTTCGCACCCGATCCAGCAAGGGCTGGTGTGGAACTTCTTCCTGCGCGCCAAGCAGCAGCGAGGGGAGAGCGTGAACTTGATTGCCGGCGGAAGGCTGCGGCACGATATCGCGCCCGCCCCAGCGTTACTAATAGCGATGGCAAACGATTATGTGCCGCGCGGTCCGCTGCTATGTGGCTACCCTTGACTTCCTTCCACCGCATCGCGAACGATCGGGCCTGGGTAGGTCTCGGACATGGTGAGCAGGAAGAGGGGGGGGGGGGGGTTGCTGAACAAGACCAACAAACCGTTTGGTATGTCACACACCATATGCAAACGGAACGCCCCTTCGCGAAAACCAGGTGGACCGACTGGCTCAGTTAGGAAATCGAAGATTCGCACACGACCGAACGTGACGACGAAACCTTGGATCGATGCATTAGGATGAGGAGGGAGATGATGATGGGGCGACACCGTTAAGTGCCTACTAGAACCTCTTCGCGTGCAATCGACCACCGGAGATTGTCCACCCCATTATTTCACCATCTTAGGCGAGAGGGACACGGCGATGCTCCGTGGCGCGTGGTCACTGCCGTGCCGTGCCTACTGGAATGAACTTTTTGAATCCTCAACACACCGTAACCGAGTGGGTCGATTATAAAGGGGTGTATTTTTAAAAGGCACACAGAGGCACACCGATCGATCCGACCGACACTCTTGAACCAGCAGCAAGTGGGATATCCCGTATTGCTCAAGCAAATAAAGCAAAAAACTTGATCATGATCATGTTGATAATATACGCAATGAAGCGTTTTTTTTTTTGCTTGACATTAATTATTCATAATTGTCTGTACAAACACACGCACATAAACGATATAAAGGGAGAGAGAGCGTTAAAGAAGAGGTATTTATCATTTCAGCTTTGTTCAACTCATAACATAAATCTCACATACGGTCTTGAACGCGCGCCGGACCGGTTGCTAGCGCAATTGTTTACCACTACACTAGCGGATAGACGGCTTGATGATTGGTTAAGTCACAATTTAAATCTCAAACTTTATACAAGCACGTCCAAAACATGACCTTCTTAAGCCTTTTGGTCAATTTTCTAAATTTATGATTCACACACCTGCCTGAGATAGACTGCCAATGTAAAACCTGTATAAAATATTGCAGGACCCTTTAAAAAAACACCCCATCGCACCAATCAAACAAGATTGAAACCTTGACCGTTTTTATTCGAGCCCAAGCGCTTGAACCGTTTAGCGTCCACATGGTTTGGGTGGCCGCGAAAGTTTGTTTTCTTTTTCCAACGCCCCAACGTGTGTGTGTGTAGTCCATTTTCCCTCCGGTTGACCATAAAATTGGATCGAGATCGCGCTCAACGAGCGATTGCACACCATAAAAAAGCCACTGCGACCAAGCGTGGTCGCAGTGCGCTCTTCGCGCTCTTGCAAGAGGCAACAAACAAAAAAACCCACCCCAAAACCGAAAAACCCCGCCTGAAAGTGCTAAATACCCTCCTAACACCATAAGCAAACGGTACCACACACATACACACACACTCACACCGTTCAGTAACGGGGTCCGGGGGACTATTTCTTCTCTTCGTTCCTTCCCTCCATCAGGCACACCGTACACAACGGAACCGGCCACGAATATCACTCAGGCGCAGTGGAACGAACCTCAACCCCTGCTTCCTCCCCTTTCCCGGGTGAAGAGTTTACAAGCGCAGCCCGGCACACAGTTACAGCAGCTTTCTTGTGGGCAAAAATTTCGAGCCAACCACCCCGAGACCACACCTGGAAACAGTCGGCAGTGTTGATATTCCAATCTCGACGACGGCGCATGGAAATTAAATAAATTTTTAAATCGAGAGAAAATGCAACCGACCGAACCGAGTGAAACGAGCGTGGTGCTGCGGAAGAAGGTCAATGACGTGTCGTATTTGGTACGATCTGGAACCGGTGCGATGCCGTGATGGAAAAGAGAAAATTTTAATTCATCGGAAAAAAGGGGGCGAAATCGGGGCCGGGTGTGAGAAGGTCGCTGTGCCATTGAATTTGATTGCTAATCAACAAGTTTGGCGCAAACGTTAAGTATTGGAAACAATTTTGCTTGGGCTATGGAAACTTTAGGCAAAGATTACGACCACCCGGTTCCCAGCCGCGGTAAAGCGGAAGAGCTGTTTGTAGAGCGGCACAGCATGGCGCATCCAATTTAATCCAAGAATACCACAAACTTAACCCCAGATGGAAGCGTGAGTAGTGCACACACACACACACACACACACGCATACTTACCGAGCAGGTACCGCGACCCCATCCGCTGCAGATTGCACAGATGGTAGTAGACGTACAGGATGGCCGCACCGCGCACCACCATCATCAGAATGACGTCGATCATGTTCCGTTCCGTTTCCTCGCAGCGCGTCATCGCGCCGTAGCGCCAGCTGTAGCACAGCGGCTCGTCACCGGCCACCGGTGGCTGCTGCGGTGCATCGGCATTACCCTTCTCGAGCGAAAGGATGCAGGCGGTAAACGTGACCAGGCCCACGATCACCTCCCACGGATGGGAGGCGCAGAACTCGCCGTGCGCACGAAAGAATCGTCCCAACCGCATCATTTGAAGCTGCTTGGTTTTTGTTTTATCGTTTGGATTCACACACGCGCACACAAACGGGCAGAGCAAGGAATGCAACGGGGGGGCCGTTCGATTCAAATCCTGTGTCCGGTGGCGTAAATCAACGTCACGCAAACGGAAAGGACGAAATGGGGCGTTTGCGCGCGCGCTTTATGTTCACCTTCGTCGTTATCTCTCTCTCTTTTCGTTTCACAATGTGCACCACCTCCTAAGGCAACCAGTATCCACACGCACAATTCATACACTCTCAACCAAAACACACCGACACGAAAAAACGGCAGCCTAGCTGGCTGGCGGGCTTGCTGGCTGGCTGCGAACAGGTCGCTCCTTCTGTACGGAGCCGTCGGTTGGGGTGTAAAATTAGAAACTCATCTGCATGGCGCATCGGACTTTGGACTCCGGGCGTACGGACGAAACAGAAAAAAACCGAAAACCCCTTACGCAGGCGAGCAGCATGCGCGCGCGACCATGCACCGGGAGCTGTGTTGAGCTTTGAACCGGAAATGGAAAACTCGCACACACCAGACACTGCCCGCACACGCTGGTTTCGTCGTCTTCGAGTAACTTTCGCTCTTTCTCGGCTTTCTTCTCTCGCGTACGGTCACACACTTTCGGTCGGTCTGTCGCTAGACGGGGCACACTGTATTTTTTTCTTTCTCTTTTTGGGTGGTAGTAATGCGTGGTTTACATCCGGAATTGAAAACGAAAAAAAACACACACACACACACACACACTCACCAAAACGCAAAGTGCATTAACGCGAACCACGACCGAACACGATCACTGCATGCTGCGTACGTGCGTGCGTGCGTACCTGACACGGTTCGAGATACAAGACGTGAGAGACACCGTACCAGAGCACCCACCAACACTCCACTCTCGTACGCACACAGAGAGATAAAGCGAGAGAGAGACACACACACTCACGACGAAGGCCCGGCAACGGAGACAAACGTGGCCAACACACTTCTTCACCGTAGCACGGTTGCGATGAAACTGAGCCTGCGGTCGCGATAACTTTAGCCTTTCTGCCTTTTTCCGCTGGCGCAGAGATGATGCGACAGCAGTGTGCCGCCGTTACAGATATGGCGCTCTCTTCTCGCACAGATACCCTTCTCCTTCCCCGTTGCTCGCGCCGGTCCTGGGCTGGCCTTTCCAAGTGCGCGCGACGCGCGCGCACCTATACACACAGAGTACCGACCGTTCCCCGCCCGTGGCCGAAGACGACCAATCGGAAGACGAGAAGGAATAGTGACGCGATACGCGCGGGGGGATGTATCGCACGATACCGGCTGATGGGCGAGGTGTGCGCGGCGACAATTGTTCGGTGCTCTAAAAATGGCGGTTTCGCTGGCTGCGTGCGGTTGACGGTGCGCTTATCAGCCCTGGAGCGCCGTGTGTGGGTAGGGCCTATGGTATGGTAACAATAGCACGGCAACAGGATGGCTGAAAATAAAGGAAGCAAAGTATTTTTAGTATTTGTGCCTGTTGACATACCCCATCGGTATCGGATGTGGCGAGAAAGAAAGGATGGTAAGCAGGTAAGGGAGAGTGGAGGGCGAATGGCAGGAAATAGTCTTTGTAAATGCGAAAATGCTTTCTTCGCCGCACTGGACTGCCCCGGTTAGAAACCGGCGTCATGACGATGGCCACGTTTACAATCCAAACCAGGAAGTGTGTCACGTGAACATGCTAACGATCTCTTCATCTCACTTCCTTGCCGTGTTCTTGGCGCGTTCTCGCCTGTCACAAATTGCACAAATTTACCATAACCACGTGCGCGTAATACAAAGCAAAAGACCGTACGATCGCGCATATGATCGATGACGACGAGGTACATGCCAATTCCACTGAGGCAGTTTTTGAAAAGGCAGTACCGAAGATTATTAGATAATACAACACACCGCACGGCTTAGGCGTACATTCATTGATGAATACGGTCTCAATCGTTTGGACGGTTGGAAACAGCGAAGAGAGTGGAACACGGGGGCGAGAGGGACCAGCATACAAGGCCAATACGAGGCCGACCACGAACGGCGCGCAGGCACGCATCCGTGTGTAGCACCCGGACGGCACCCGGACGGGGTGACGAGTGTGTTTAACTCATCTTAAATAAATGTGAGCTGCAGGATGGATGGCCCGTTGATGGTGGCTGGTGGCGGTTCAATCGCAGTTACACAGCGCACACCGGAGGTTGGTGTCACGGTGGTCTGGCAACCTTCGGCGCTGCGATTGGACCAATATTTGTTTGAAGTGTGCTGCCCATAATCGCGCACACACTCGCATGAGCTGTACGTTGTTGCGGAAGTTCGGGGCATCGGTGCTTCACTTGCACCTCCCTGAGTACGCGCAGTTTGTTGTTGCTTCCCCGTGGGGAGGATGATCGGGGTGGACACAAAGCGGTTTGCACACAGTTCGTTTTAGCAGCATGAGCGAGCGTGTCTTTTTTTTTTAGCATTTTTAACAACCATATTTGGCCTCGAAATGTTGTCCGTTTTTCATAAAAAATAAGTCCGTTTATAGGGGGAAGCGTAAAGGAAAAAAGAGTTGATCGTACTTGATCATGCTGTGCATCAATTGCTCTTGTGAATCTGTTCCTATCACCTGATTCATGGCAATAATTAAAGATACCATAATGGGCGATTGAATAACTGAGAGCGGACTCTAAACTGAAACCAATATTCAAACAAATAAAACAATCGACACGTGTGGCAGTGGATCAAACGGGGTACATTTTTACGCCAAATTAAAATGTTTGATCGTGTGCCAAATACAAATTAAGCTCAAGTTGTTTCTGCCTTTTCGGTGTATGGTATTGTTAGCATTGATTTATTGACCATAAACATCGAGATCGGTACGATACAAAACACATTCCTTTACCTCCGCTTATTAGTAACACACGAGGCCGACCTACAGCACAGAGGGAAGGTACGGAACGAAGCGCAAGATGGTAGTTGCTGGTTGCGGGACGCTGTGGGATACAATTAATGTATGTGTATTAATGAGTTCACGACCTGATCGTATTATTTACCAAAGCTTCACCGTGTTCTTTCTCCACCTTTGCCGGCATCGGTGATGTTCGATAGCGTGAAACCATATGGTGTACCAATTTCACCTTCAAAACAAACAAACCAAGGTGCCCTCCGAAAACGAAAGAGGGAAAGAAATTGGCAATAGAACTTGCTGAACAATGACTCATACGGAGGTGCTAAACATTCTCTCGCAGTAGAAAAAGCAAGATGGAATTTTATTTACACTTCATCACGTCACAAAACACACACACATACACAGGTGCCGACAAAGAGTGAGGTCCACTTTGGCACTGGAAAAGGATCGAACACACTCAGGCGATGGTAAGCGGAGCCCTGTATTATGATTTGCATTCCATTGCTCTCTGCATTTGGCACAACAACAATCGAACTGGCCTGCCGTTTAATTTCCAACCCCATTGCCGAAAAAAAAAACACGGCCAGTTGATCGTGCCTACCCACCTTCAACTGCTCGATCTCCCTGCCGCCTACGGCGTAATTCGATAATGAGTTCAAACTAACGCCTAATTGCCCAGTAACACGGTTCGTCATAGTTAGCCACCAATTAGCCGGCACGCAATCAACGCTGACGTAAACATTCTGCTTGCGACGCTTCCCTCCAGCGTTAGCAAACCCTTTCAAGAGTACAGTGAGGGTGGTGATCGTTGTTCCTGTCCCGCGCGTGCCTTTCCTGGGCCTTGGCAATGGCGAAAACAAGTACGCCTGGGTGTATATATTATTTCGCTTCGTATCAATCACTCCCGGCGGCGGCTCGATACCGGACGACTGTGTATCGGGTTCAAAACAGTTTTCCCAAAATAGATCCCGGCGGCCACACGCCTAGTTCACGCTTACCGCCACTTCGTAACGGTCGTGTGGTCGTGTGTGTGTGTGTGTGTTTTAAAGCAAAAGCACTTTTACCTCGGAATTGCAACCCTTCCCCCCCCCCCCGCTCCAGTCGGAACCGAATCGAACATTGCACACTTCTTCCGTTCCGAATCGCCATGCTGGACGTTGTTTATCGGCGAGCGCAAGCCGGAACCTGTATTTGTTTACGCCAACGATAGTCGGAGCTCTTGCTTTTTTTTCTGTTCTTGTCTGACGAGATAGGTTGGCGTACCGAGCGAACCGGCAAGATTTTAGCCTCTTGTTTATTTCGCTTGTTAGGAGATGCGCTTTAGCACGAAGGGATAATGTCTTGCACATTAGACAGTTTCAGCAGAATTAAGGCAACAGTCATCAACCCATCGCAACCACTGCTCTACTGCACCGTACACCATTCGACGTAATATGCGCACTTGTCTCGGCTGGCTTTTGCATGGTAACAGTTGCAGCAAAAATGAAACGGAAAACATAACCACCCAACTGCCACGTGGCCAGATAGTGTGGTTAAACGCGCCGGAGACTTCAGTTTTGACAACTACGCGGAACTACACCGATTTGAGATGAGCGGGAGGGAATATGTTATAGCTGGTCCGGCGTACCGGAGGTCTTTGAAATAGGCCCAGAATGTGTAAAGCTCTTTTTTCACAATCAGTGTGCTGTTTGGAGAGTTTGGTGAGAGCTTGATTGCGTGGAATGGGAACTAAACATTAACTCATACGAATAAATTAGCATCACAAAACAGGCGGATAACCGCACGGCAAACGAAGAGAAACTGCACGTGGCAAAGGCAAAGTAAAGGTTGAATAATGTATAGATTGTAGGGTATTATATTATGATAACACTTTGAATTTGAGAAGAAATCTCTTCTATTTATGATTCAAAATTTCTGGTTGCAAAACCACATGCTGAGACTAATTGTAGAATGTAGTCAATGAGCGCCGACTGCTGTTAGGCTGAATATCTTACTGTGAATGTCTGAAGAGTAGAGAATTGTAAATTAGAACATGCTATAAGAGATAAGAGATAACTGATAAGAGGTCCATTGGGATATTTCGAAGAAAGAATGACCTTCATCGATACTGTACACGTGAAATAGAAGATCCTAAGGCTTAAACAAGCGATAGTGACGTGTTGGATTTAGAACGTAAGTGTGTGGCATATGTAAAACAAACTGTTTAATGTTCTGTAATCTGTGAAGCATTTCTGGTTATCCTATGACAGCCTGTAATGCGTCACGGAACTTGTCATCACGATCTATATGATAATGATCAG
The DNA here is from genome assembly GCF_016920715.1 of Anopheles arabiensis. Lineage (NCBI taxonomy): Eukaryota > Metazoa > Arthropoda > Insecta > Diptera > Culicidae > Anopheles > Anopheles arabiensis. Next base: position 18,336,047 of record NC_053517.1, read on the forward strand.
ATATAACGTTATAATAAATACGATAAATAATGAATACAATACTGATTATTGTTCGATGCCACAGTTACATTCGTACATTTTAGATGTTTAAACCTAACCATTAGATCATTATTATCTCAAAGATACTCCATCTTACTCTTGTGTTGAGATAGGTTGGGTTGAAACAGACCATCATTACACCATCAAACTAGCTGTATGAACAAGAAATTTAACCATTCTGATCAAATCGACGGATCTAGAAATAGCCCTGCATGAACAGACAAGGTGACCATGAACGAATAGCTAAACCTGATTGTTTTTCTAATACTTTGTTTTACTGCCCTCCTTCCTCATCAACCGACTATACTGCTTAGAATAGCTTTATGGACCAACCAAGTTTCTATTCTACACAAATTAAACTGATTAAAAATGCACATTCTACTAGCTCCAAGCCACCTGTAAGAACTGTGCGCTGATAAATCATGCTTTTCTTTTCTCGTACTTAATTCCGACCTTAAATGAGACGATACGAATGAATGGTTCGACGGGCTAGACGAGCTACCTCCGCTACAAACCGGTTCTCAAAGGTGTGTCTGGCTCAACTGGAATACAAGAAATAAGAGTGACAACCTGTGCAAGAATTTCATACAACGATAAACTGGGAGAGGAACATCTTCACCCCACGGAGGCTAGACATCCCCTCAAACGGAGCATGTAAAACTAAAGATGTAGTCAAATTGTCGCGTCGTGTCGCCCCGTACGCATGGGAACACACTTTGTCCGGTTCGCAGTGATCTATCCGGTTTTAAGGTTTAAGAAAGAAAAAAAACCTTAGTCCCTCAAACTCAACGCTGTGTGTGGACTTTGGTGGTTTTAATTTTCTTTTCTTTATTCATTCATTTATTCATACCTGCCACCCTCCTCCTTGGGGAGGATTTTGGGTGGCATTAGAAACCCCAGCCCCGTCTCCGCAAAAGGTAAATAAAGGCTGCGATCACGTCTTCACGACCCGCAACGTTCGCGACCATCAGCTGTGAACGGGGACCCAGGGACGTAAAGGAATACTAATGGACACGGACGCGCGCACACAGCTGTGGGTCGCTTCCTGCTTCCCCCCCACAGAGCTTGGTGACGATTGTCCCTTCCACCGGGGTATGTGCGATTGCTGTCCAGTTTCGGTGTGACGATTCAATGGCGGGGAAAGAGTGGGCATTTGTCAATTTAACCACACCCATCGCGCGGGGGATTTCTTTCAATTTTTTTTTTTTGGTTTTGGCCAGCCTGCAAACGCGCACTGTTTGTTTTTCGGGCGGGTATAATTCGCATCTTATGCGTACGGTGTCTTGTTTGTTTTTCTCATTCTTTCGATCTCATCAAATGTGGCGACTGATAAGCTTTGTGTCATGCGCATGAATGGACATAAAGCAGCGTTGCTTCGCCATGCACCGCGCGATCGCACACGGATGTGCTAAAAGCAACGCTTGCTCGATCCACCACAGCACGATCGTGACCTTCCACGCAACTTAGAGTCCGATGGAGAGGGCGTTGTACTGTTCCCCCATCATCTCCCGCCGGGTTGTCTCGCTTTGGGACCAGCAGTTAATTTAAACCGCTTATCCTGCTCGGTGCCTGATTAGAATCTTAGGGACGTTATTCGAGGGATAACGAATTCCCGGTTTTGGGCCACCCCCCCCCCCCCCTGGGGAGCGCCCTCGTCCCTTTCGGTGAGTGTGCCAGGTGTTCGGAGCGCTCGGAGCTAGGAGGACACACGGCAAAGTGTCGTGTCGGCTCTACCTCGGCGCATTTGTCATGCAGACACGGATGTTCGGCGTGAGTCGTTGGAAATTGACTAATATTCCACTGTCTTCGACATCGGCGCGCATCACCGCGTTGCGGCAGACACCAAATATCAATGGCCCAAACGGCCAAGATGGTGCCAAGCTTGAAGGTTGTGTGTGTGTGTGTGGCGCAACCGTCGGCAATATCGCGCAGCAGAATGATTTGAATATTATTGACCCAGCGAGCCAACCAACCTCCGATGGATGGAGCACAATTCCTCCCCATCGACCTCCAGGCATTCGCCCCACCGATTCCCTCTCTATCTAACGGGGGCACACAGCACCACCACCAGTGGTGGTATTTTTCTTTCCCATTTTTTGAATTTTAGAGTTTAGCCGGATTTTCAACACATTTTTAAGCTTTTTTTGCTGTAACGATAAAAAAGCCCAACCGGTTCCTTAACGGGAAAAAGAGGGTCAATGTCTGTTTCTCTTCTTTTTTTTGTGTTTTTTTTTCGGTGAATGGGTGGAGAAGAAAAATTTGCATGCCGATGAAGAATGAGTCTTGGTCGCTTTCGCGTTGGAGTGGTTGTTTCCTCCCGATTAAGACAATCTGCCATCTGCCAACCCGCTGCCGATTAGAAGGTGCGGAACGAGCGGACGAGCGAAGGCAGGGCAGATTTTTTCGGGGGTGTTGGATTACGAAACCTCCTGGTGGTGAGATCCTTCGCCAAGGGTCAGCCACCGGTCAGGTCCTCCTTGAACGCTGGCGAAGGTGTTTTGGGTGGGGCGACAACTACACGCGTACAACACGTGGCCATAGCCTTCTAAACGGTCACTTAGAGGGAGGAGGGAGCGCGCATCTCGATCGTGATTCGGAAAGAGAAAACTGGACCACAAAGACGCGTCCCCCGGTGAGAAGGTGGCCGTGGAGGGCTGTCAGGGCTAAGGCTATCCGACGGGTTGGGGGATTGCGACTTTATGTTTTTTGGTTACCGTTGAAGGCAAACGGGGCGCAAACGGTTCGTCGTTTTGGGAGTTCGATGAATTAGCTGTTTTCAAATGCGTCAACCTTTGAGCTGACTTTCTGCTGCGCACTGCACTGCGTGGGAAAGCCTGCCCCAATGATCGCATAAGGCTGGGAGGGCGGAGGTTTAGCGTATCTTAATGAGCATGTGTGTCTTTGATGATTCCGCAGCGTTACTGTCGCCTGGTAACAAAACCCTTGCGCCTGCCCCCCCGGGAGGTGTTATACAATGCTGCCCTCCGGATCATTGCCGCGCATGGGGCAGGAGAGTGGGACACGATGCTTTAATGCCGGGTCATAGCCATTGCAAAGCAGCAGCAGCAGCAGCAGCAGGCTTTCCATTATCGCTCCAGTTTTGCGGTAAAAGGAGAGCGAAGGTCACAAAAGCTGCTTTACGCAATACTCCGTGTCTTACTGGATGGGGTGGAAGAACGCGGGGGAAGGACAGCAACCACGGCGGAGAGGGAGAGAGAGAGAGGAGGTGAAGGTTGGTTGATTTAAAAATATCTTACAAAAAGCCTACAAAATCGCGCTCAAGTTCCCACAGACAGGCCGTCGCGTAGTCGCGCTGTTGCTAAGGCGTGTAGCGTAAAATACAAACGGAAAAACGTGTTGCTGTCGGTGTAATGCCCTCCCCACTCGAATGGAACGATCGAACAAGCATAAGAAGATCGACACCGAGCACAGCTAATCCAAACCAGCTGAAAAAGAGAAAGAGCTCCTTGGGCGGACTTGGGCCAATTCGCGGCGAAACCAAAAGTTCACCCCGTACGAAAGCAGCACACCAGAGAGTGCGTGGCCCGGAGGGAGTGTGTTCTTCCGACGCAAACCCAATCACGCGCCTCGGGCGGTTTTTGATCGAGCCCGCTGAAACACACACACACGCACTCGTTCCCCCTTTCACTGGCTGTTGGTGTAACCTACTTCTGATCCTCTGCCCGTCCGTCGCTCCGGTGCGCCGGACGGCACCGCAAACGTGATCCGACCTGATAAACGCTGGTGTGTGTTTTAGCCCCAAAAGAGAGCGGCAGTTCATAAGACGCACATCAACACACGCACACGGTGCAAGATCGTCTTCGAAGGCACAGCACAGCTTCAGCCAGCCAGCGGGAACAACAACAACAAATTTGCTACAAAACGGTACGCTTGCTCCTGGCGGCGACGCGGTGGCAGGGAGTGTGTGGTTGCGACTTTTCCCGCACCGCTGGTGCACAATCTTCATTCATCGTTTCTCTTTCGCTGGTTCGCTCCATTGGTCCCGGGGGTTCGCCCGTACGCCGGCCGCGCTGTGATGCCACGAGAAAGTGCCGCGCAAAATTCGAAAAAGTGAAACTCTTTTGATGACCCACATCCATCGAAGGCGTACAGGCGATGTCGGCGGTGGATGGACTTTTGTGGGGAAGGATTGCCCTCCGGGAGGAGGGAACAAATTGGGCGGCGTCGAGTGGAGTGGATAACAGGTTGCACCGAATAAAATGTCGCCACGGCGAGGAATCTTACTTACACTTTGCGCTGTAGTTGTGGGCAAGTTATTTGTTTATATCAAGATGCACCAGTTATGTTGCAATAATACACACCGAACAGAACCACGCACGTCTTGTCCACCTGGCCACCGGCCCACAAACTGAGCACGAATGCTCCAAAAATTAAACCGCCTCAAACAGTGCAAAGAGCGTAGAAAGAAAAAAAAATGCCATAAAAAGTGCGTTTCTCTGCCACCAAAAATTTGCCACCATTTTTCACGCCCAACCTCTGTCGGCTCGAATGCGCGTTTGTATTGCGCACGTGAATGCCATGTGAATACATTAGTTACCGCATTCCACCGAGGCTCAATCATTCCCGATGTGACACTGTCTTTCGCGGGAATGGAGGAAGGTCTGATCGATGCCCTACTTCACGCGCTCTCTCTCTCTCTCACTCCCGACAAATCCGGCAAAAGATGAAAGCGAAAAGCCCAACAGCCGCTGACAACCCTGCTAACGGCAAAAGGTGCAGCAACACAGGGCACTGGTTTTGTGCAGGAAGGCGGATACAATTCGAGGGAAGATGCAACAACACAGGAGTTCGAGCGTGCGATTCGTTCGATAGGATGTGGTAGCAGCAGAAGCAGTAGTAGTAGTAGTAGTAGCATAGAGTGGCCACTGAAATCATCATGCAGTCCCACACCCTTTCCCTGCGCAACGCAATTGTTAATGATAAAATAAAATACCTAAATGTTCGATAAAGGCTCGCCCGCCATCCTCGACGGGGCATTGATGACAATGGCAGACGACAGCCGCGGGCGCGCGAGCTCGCTCACACACACTCACAATCGAAGTGATCGCGCCAAGAAAGTGAAAGTTACGTCACCGCAGACCGCGGTGCCCGACGGGACGGACGGGATTTCAGCCAAGCGCGTCGTCGTTGTCATCGTCGTTGTCGGCTTTAGTCACTCGCGCGCGCTGGCCAATGACATCCCTCGCCGTGAGTGGCTGTGTTGTTGTTTGCCTCGGTGGAGGAAATAGGTCGGGACGGCTGGGAGGGAGAGAACTGATTTCTAAAAAAAAGGTCTTTCTCACTGTGCTTGAATACAGCACCCAGCCCAGCTTTGATGAGAGGAAACATTCAGCATCCAAACAATTTCCAGCCACAATCGATCAGAGTAAAATTTCTTAAATTTGTCAATCAACACAAACAATTACAACACACGCAGAAACACACAAACACACACAGAGTGTGGCAAAGAAGTGTCCTCACGATCGCTGGGATGAGGTGCCAACACGCTTACGACATATGCTACGATCGAATAGTCGCCAGCATAGGCAACCAACTGAGAGCAAAACCACACGGCATCGCCGCTCTCGTGATCCATCCGCCAAGTTTTTAGCAGCATCATTAAAACCATCTTTATCTATTTTTTATCACTATAATGCAATCCAAACACATACACTCACATACAAACGCAAACGGCAAATATTGCTAAAAACATTGCAAAAAGAAAACGACTTCCATCTACTACCACTACTACCACCACTACACCAGGGTGAAACAACTCACCCTCGCACCCATTCCCTTCCGGTTGCATTCTACCGTCGTCCCATCGCACCAGTTCATTCAAGTTTTGGCCCGGGCCCCGTCGCCATCGTGACCACTTTGTAGAGGCACCCTGCCGTTCGTCACCCATTGCCTTGCCCAAGTCTCCAACGGTTTCGACGAAAACCGGTCACTCCGTGGTTCCGTGACGCTAAAAGATCGCTATGTGCGTGTGTGTGTGTGTGCATGTATGGCAGTTCCTCTGGTAGAGGAAAATTGTGCGTGAGTGTGTGTGTGTGTGTGTGTGTGTGTGTGTGTGTGTGTGTGTGTGTGTGTGTGTGTGTGTGTGTGTGTGTGTGTGTGTGTGTGTGTGTGTGTGTGTGTGTGTATGTATGTGTGTGGTTATGCTAGTTGACGACTGCGTAATCAACATGCCCGCACTCCTTTACGCACAACAAACCCTGCCCACCAATCGAACCTCGAAAACCGAACCGATTCACACCCTTTTTCTTGCCTTTCGATCACTCTGATCACCCACCCCGGGTGTGTTGAGTGATATCGCTTCAACTCACCACAACCACCCTCCCCCTTTTTGCCCCATATGTTGAACCCGTTTGGACAATTTGTCAGAGACTGTACGCAAACCAAGAGCACCCTTCAATGGTAGTAGTGCGGTGTGGGTGAGAACGGCAGGCACGCTAATGTGCCTCCGGGGGCCACCGCTCGCTGCTCATTGCCAAACAGCAACCGGAGGATCATTCCTGATGAGCGGTGCTTAGCGCAATGGGCAGGTGTATGCTACCCAACCATCGGACTAGCTACCCCGCGCCATCTCCCCGGAGTTTAGCTCATTCCCAGCGAGTATGTGTGAGGATTGGTTAATTCGTAATGTAACACTAGCCGATCCATATTGCTGCTCCGTATTGCTTGTTCGTTCGATTTTCCACCACCGGTGTGCTGCACCGAAACCGCGCGAGAACCAGCAGCAAGCGCACTGAGGTTTCGGTAAAACAAGTCAGCCATGTTACCGTGGACCGTCTGCTGTATGTTGGTGCTGCATCACTCGCACCGTCAGGAATAGGCTGTGCATACGGTTGCACTCTCCGGTCATCACACCGCACCACCAGGTGCACGCGATTAGCCAAGGGAGGACGACGGCCAGAAAGCACGGACCAACAAAAACCGACCCAAGCATGCCAGTAGGTGAGGCAAGTGCACCTACTGTCCGCGCGCCCGCTCAAATGATATTCACACACGGGGGCTGCCTGTTTGAGCAAGACCAGTTTGATCGTTGTGCAGCAGAGATTGCACGTCCCGTCCCGTTGTCGCACGCCGATTGCACGCTTCGCGGCAGAGCAAACGCTCATTAGTGTGCGCCGCTGCCGTTTAATGGGATCTTTAGCAGCAGCATTCTCATTGGGCCCACGCGGGGCAGCGCGGGGAGCGAGACGAAGCCGCAAGCACTTTGCAGCAAGGCACGATCGATCGATAGCATCACGATCAATTAAAAGATGGCCATGCAAAGGAGCATCCTAGGTTAGAAAATGGGATGTTACATACTTTCACTTTCAATCCATAAGGTCAGATGGATGGAGTCGTGGATTGTTTGACGAGTTTTAAAGAATGGAACCAGACGCGCTTGACGTTTGACTTCCCAGAAACCGCGAGTGAACCTAATGAACATCTTATCTATTCAATGTGGGCAGTATTTAATTGTTTTGAAAACATCTTCTTCCCAGAAAACTACAATCAAATTGGGGTAAAACCCATCTCACGGCAAAATATGTGGGAAACGGGGTACGTTGTCATTTAGTTTTGTTGTACTTTGCACAATAGGCTAGAAGTAGAAGTTCTGATTTGGTTTTGATTTCCTACCATCCAGCTAGGACTACGGTATGGAAGATAAACCCAAAATGTAACTAGTTTGTTCAGATATAATTATTCTTAAGCATTACAAATTCTTCGCCTTAAAAGGTTTTGCAACTGGTATCTGGTATCTGGTATAACTGGTTGTCAAGCATTCGATCTTAATCTGCTGAAGGGACTAAAACTATCAATAATGTATCCTCCGGGAGTAATTCAATTCTCATTTTAATCTCTTAGCATTTCTCGTAACCGTTTACTTATCCAATCTTTTCCAATTCCAATTTCTATGAGAAAAGTCTACGACTTACTATCCCGAATCATATAAATGATATCTTCGCTCAATTCCCGTTTTCATATGTATATTATAACGTTATGGAGCAATCATTTAAATGAAGATGAAACTTGAAACCCATAATTGTATTATTTTCTGTGTCTAAACGGACAATAACTTCAATAAGTTCCGGAGCGCAACTAAGGCATCGGCGCTCTTGGAAAACCATCGAATTTCTGAGTCAGCGATCACTCATAAAATTGTCGATCGGTGGAACATTCAAAGCACGGATACCTCTCCCAATCGATGTTCTCAGTCTCGAACTTCAAACGAGCAACGATGACGCAAACAAACAATCCGGATGTACCAAAGAGGTTCTGGATCGTACTGGATCATGGAAGTATACATCGGAGTGAAATATCTTACATTATTATTGAAGTGCACATCGAAGAACATTTGTAATACATTACAGATCAACATTATTTAGATATTTCTAGAAATATGAAAACAAAAACCCTCTATTCTTCAACACACCGAGAGATAGACTTAAATTTTACCGATCACTTTACAACATAATCCATAAAATTAAACAAACAACACTAGCAACCCATCTTTTCGCATCCTCCGTGTGGGGGAAAGTATACAAGAACGATTGGCATTGCGATTGCCACGAAGCATTAATCAACCATCATATAAACACACAGTACACCAAAATAGTGCACCAGCTAATTGAACCCCAATTTGTACCCCGTTCGTGATTGATTGCAAACAAAAAAACAAAAAAAAGGAAGAAACAAAAAGAGAAAAACCAAACTACCACCAAAACCAAGCAGCACCCATCATCCCAACTTGGGGTGCTCCGTCATTAAAAACTCACTTTTACTTTTCACCCCTCACATGGCCCCGAATAAAAACGTGTCCGGGCGTGGTGGCACGTTTCTCCTGCCTTTCTGCATGACATATATCGCACAACACGTGAATGGGGAAAGAAGGAAACGGGATCATGTAAAAGGTACGCATCCAGGGCAATCAACAAACAAAAAAAGTAGAATGAACTCAAAATATGGCCCCAACAGGCGGTGGACGGGTGCGGGGAGAAGCTGATGGATAAATATAGTGCGTCGTTGCACTTTCGAGCCGGCTGCACTGTCAAGTGCTGTGATAAGCTGTACCTAAACAACAAAAAGAAAACCCCTCTTCACTTGAATGTTCCGCGTCAAGGGCAGCGCTGCAACGGAAATCCCCTCTGCAAAGCCCCACCACAAACGACGGTTCGATCGACAACAAGGGCCAAACACTGATCGATTATTCCATCCCGAACAGGGAGCCCAACACAACAACGACAACATGTCCACAGTCCAACGCACATGTCGCTTATCTCACCAATTCTACCGCACGAAATCGGCATACAAACGGCCCCGATTAGGGAACGGGGCAAAATATGAAAACCCGGGTTTGCGCAGAACTAAAAGGCTTAATATTCCTCGGGTGCGTTTGGCACGCAACGGCAAGCAAGCAATGCGGCGGCGAGATCGTGCCCCGTCAAGTTTACACGTCGCCCCATTTCAGTGCGGCGCGAAACATTGTGTACATTCCGGCAGTCGCACCACCATACGAAACATCCTTTAACCAAGTCACGCTGGTGCGCCACTGTGTGTGTGTGTGAGTGCGAATGCTTAATCCAAAACCGATAACAACGCGCCACGGAGCCAATCGTACCATCTCGCGGTAGATCGCAATCGCGAACACACCCTGGCGTAAAGCAGGCGTCCAGACATGATGCACGTCCGTCCGGGTCCCCAGCCAAGCCGGGTCGCAGCTCTTTGTATGATGATACTGGCGCGATCGCGGTGCTTGCATGACGCACGGTGATGTAATTTTTGGTGGTGGTGGTGGCGAAGGAGGATCACATGAGGGGTGTGGGAGTGCGCACACGGTGTAACGGTACAAACGCGCGTTGTTTCGATTATTGGTGATTAGACGATTTTTGTGTGTTGTTTTATCACTCTTTCTCTCCCTCTCTCTCTCACACACACATTTTAGTTTGTTCGGTTCCGTGGTATCTTCCTGGGAGCGGCACGGAATTAACAATTGGATCGTCACTAAAGCAATACATATTTGTATGATCATATCGATCGTTAGTAGGAAATATCGATTTCACAGAGATCCCCAACACATAAAGTAACCTTATTTATGCCGCGAAATATGTTTTTTAACATAAAAATTAAAAAAAAAAGTTAAATTGACGTTGCCAACGTGGCTTTGTTGAAAAGCCTTTTTTCTCCACCCCACAGGTTTTGCCCCATCGGCTACAAAATAATTGTGCATTATTTCGCATTCGTCTGTTAGCGCACGGCTTACCGAATCGTTCCATTTCCTCACTGTCTCTCTCTCTCTCTCTCTTTCTTCTTCACCCGCACCACTCCACAAATGATCTATTTATGCTAATGCACCTTTCCCTCCGTGTCTTGTCAGGTGGTTTTGATTGTTTGGCGCACTCGGACACACCACCATCATTGTGTGTTGCATCATCTGGCGCGATGGGTTGAGCGGGGTGTGCGGGTGGTGTGGCACCGGTGTGGTTCCGGGCATCCGGAACGCCTCTGTTACATATGCCAGTACACGGCCTGGGGCAATGGACGTGACCGTCGGGCTGCCCGACCTTTACCACACACCTATCGGCCATCGCATCCATACTGGTTACCCCCCCCCCCTGTTTGTGGGGTGGGGGGGAGTTTGTGGCAGCTTTCCGAGCGTTGCTGCGGGACCACGGGACACGCAATAATACACACTATCACACCATTCCGATCTTCAATCCACAATCGATCGACATCGCAGCTTGAAACTTGTAATGTAATGGATGGGACGGGAACCCGGAACTGGATTCGATGCAATCCAGCTGCCGCCCCTCCTCCACCCACATGACCGTTTGGTGCCTCTCAAGAGGATGTGTGTCTCAAGTGTGGTCCCCTTCCCAGATGCATTATTGAATTTGGAGCGGTTCCAGCGACGGTTTCGGAAAAGCAACCGGACGTTGTCCTTTCCGCTCCGCGTTGCGTCGTGCCTTCTTCCATCTGCAAGGTTGTGCATCGACCTACACACACCAGTGTGTGCACTAAGCGGACGATTTAGTTTACCGTGTTTTCATAACGTCGCTAATTAAAGCGGTACGTATCAATTGAAAATAAAACTTAAAATGTGAAAGCTTGAGTGACATTGGACGGATTTTCAATTATGGACCGGAAATGCCTCTCCATCACCAGTCCGTGTGTGGTTTTTCTGTGATGCTTTTCTTTTTTCCTGCTGCCCAACTCAACTGTGCTAAAAGCTGATTGTAGTAGCTGTGCCATAAGGCAGCAAAATTGCTCGTTTTCAGTACAACAGTGGACAGCTTCCCCAGCCCGTACGCGTTACGATACCATCGAAACAATTACAGCAACGAACGACCAGTATTTGGTAGTGGAATAAATCGGTTCAATTAAAAGGCAATGAACATAAAAGCGATAAAACATCGCACACTGAAACTAAAACAGGCGCTTCTATTGCTTTGTCACTAACTAAAACGAAACCAAAACAACAGTTGTCTTTACCAAGTCTGTTCCATCCTTTCCCACAGCGTCCTCCTTTAAAGGAGGCAAAACAGAGGGAGAGAGAGAGAGAGAGAGAGAGAGAGAGAGAGAGAGAGAGAGAGAGAGAGAGGGAGAGAGAGAGAGATAGAGATAGAGAGAGAGAGAGTGACCACAAATTCGGCCACGGCGGAGAATTCACAAAGTGGTGCAATATGATGCAATAGAGAAGAGGCCACACACCAGCGCCAAGTCGCCAAATCGTCATCACCGTCGGCAAAGGAGTGTAGCGGGAGAGCAATCTCTTGACGGTATCACGCGCCATCGGTGACGTTTTTCGTGGCCTTTGAACGCGTGTGCGTGTGTTGCGCTTTGTTCTGCGGCATCCTGCGGCGGGGTTTTTCGCCATCCGGATGGTCTTGATGCTGCGACCATACCGTGTGCACACACACTCACACACACACACAAGGCCAACCAGTATCGCAGAAAAGGATGGTTCGAGTCGCGACATATTTCCTCACATCAGCTGGACGACGGCGGCTCTCGGGGTTGTGGACCGCGGTTAAGTAATCGGTCGTGTCGGCAGTGAGTTTGGCCATTTGATACCGCCGCCCGCAGTTGTGAGGTCACCGGCGGATTGCAACGAAGTGGAAGGGATTAGAAAGCAGCAGGAATGTGTCAGAAGGGGGGGGGGGGGAGGGACTCGTCAGCAGTGGGAGGAAAGCGGGTGCACAGTGTTATGATAAGCGCGAGAGCTGCTCTTACCTGAGCGGGGTCCTGTGTGCCTATAACACCAATCTGGGGAAGGTTCGAGAAAAGCGAAAAAAACACACACACACCTAGAGGACTTTGGGCTGGGCGGCGGGCGGATGGACACTACAGTATCCTGTGGGAGATGCTGCCGATCGGGATGATTGGGCCGCCCCTCGGGACGTAACGGTGGCTGTTGGCAGTGTTTTGTTCCCGTCCGATTATGCAGACAATTTTCTTCGCTCAGCTGTGCCGTGTTGCTGCGGCCTGCTTACGCTCACACACTCGCGCGCTCTCACTCGCACTCGCTCTCTTTCCGTTCTGTTCGCACTGCTGGCTTTGCCCTGTTCGCATCTAGCACACGTGCACTTCTGGGGAACCTGCCAGTGTGCCGTCGGAGCAGTCTTATTCGCGCACACACTCGCACTGCTGCTTTGCGGTATGCGCAATCCGGTATTCGCGGACTCTTTCTTGGGTGTTTTCTTTTTTCCCTTTTTTCCTTTTACAAACTATCCCGTTCGATTGCACCAGCCTGACCGCGATCGCGTTCCTTCATTCATACATTCTAGTACTGCACTTTTGACACTTCTGTTCTGATGTGCTGCTCACACTACCGCCAGTGGTGGTTTTGCAATCTTCGCCCTTTCCCTCTCGCTCGCAACGGGATCGGGTTCTGTCACGGGGCGCAGCGCGTTTGACAGCGCTTTGTTGTTGTTTATTGTGCTCGCGAGCAGACGGAGCACAAATCGTTCTGGTTGCACAATTTGGTGATGATGGACAACTTTTTTTTCTCTCGCTATGCACTATTTGCGGCCGAATGGCACTGCTGTCGCGTTTCCTTTTTGGACTGGAAAATTTGTTTTCGTATCGATACACCCACACAGACACACACGCACACTTGAAACTAAAAACGAATCACAGTCTGGAAACGGCTGCAAGTGTTTCCTTACGAGCAGCAGAGTTGGGGCTCATTATTCTCGATTACAATGCTTCTCTCGCGCACACGTTGCCGTACGGGACTGTAGAAGCAGTAAGGAAAATTGCCGCAAAATCGCTCCAATTACACCTACACTCGAGCCGATGCGCTCGCCACTCGACACACTTTGTGACTAGCGGAACTGGCTGGCACAGGGCTGGCTACCTTCCAAGCGTTACCCACCGTTGAATACCGAGACACGATAGCTGCTCCTTCCAATCGCCAGCGAATGAATGGCCACCCCGATCCATTGCAACTTTTACCGCCCAACACCGCACACATACCGACAGCCACACACACAAACACACACGCTGCACAGCAGCATCAAATTTGGTGCGTGTGTGTGGGGGGAAAAGGTGCACCACTCAGGCGAGGCACCCCGTGCTGATCAGGTCACCCGCAGAAATCCGCACATCATTTGGCGGTTTGCTAAACATCATAATGTTAACACTTTCGTCCACTTGTTTCACCACCGTGTGTACTTGTTGGATCTACATCCGAGAGGGAGTAAGACTGTGAATTTTACCTCAGAAAAATTGGTCCGTCTGGAAAAGCTACAAATTTTCCAGGCAAATAAAGATAAATATTGAAGAAGCGAGATAGAAGATTACTGCGCCTTTCGAGTGCGGTTCGAGCAGGTTGGCTCATTGCGGCTGTGCGAGTCGAGTGTGGCAAACGAAACTGAACGACTTTTTGTCGAATAAAAATGAGATTTTTGTACATGTTTACCCTAGTGTATACAATTTATAAAAGTTATTTGTTCGTTTTTCTTTATTTAAATCGTATAAACGTGCAGGTAGATCTCTTCGTTATTGTCAGACGTGTTGATTAAAAAAATATAAAAGGTGGGGCGCACAATGGTCGCTCCTTCTAACTGTCAATTTACGCAAGATTGACCAATACCTAGCGGGTCATTTGACCCCCATTTAAATGCATTTAAAATTGTATTCATACTTAAACTGAATTAAGCGATCTAATAATACCCCTTTTTACAAATCAATTTGCTTTCAAAAAATAGAAACGCCCAAAAATAATCGAGTGAAAAGATGAACGAAGCTAAATTTAGCTAGTAAAGCATCGAACATCAACTTCACCGCCTTACGTTTGATGCTGAAGAATGAACCATCCCAGTCCATTTGCTTTCCGGGACCCACGTTCAAGATTTTTTTCAGTAATTTGCAATTCAAACGCTTTCATTCCATTCGTTCGAGAAGATAATTTACATTTCAGTTGTGTTTTATCAGCGTCATCTCGGAAGCGTCGTGGAGAACAGTCAGAATAATTCCGATGCGGTGTCGATTTTGGTTAACTGAAGCTTTGGATATTTTTGGACGTTTTGGACGGAACCAGCATGACTGGACCGGAAATAGATTGCAAAAACTGGAAAGATTGTTAGATGCTAAGTAGCTTATTTTTAAAAGTGAGGTAGCAACGTCACTATCCACGGTTTTAATCTTTATTTGTCAAGTCGCACTACGCTTACAATTATGGATGGAATGAAGGCACATGGTGCACGCCGTAACGCGCACGTTTTGGACGGATATTTACGATACGCAATAATTTCTAACAAAGAGATTCAATTGCTTCTAGAAGAACACCTTCAAACAAACCGCTGCTAGGGAGATAAGGAAAGACGTGAGTGTGCTGCTGAGTGCAGCCGTCGAGCGATAGATGACCCACGGAAACACGGTAATGAAGTTTTCCGTCTCCTGCCAAGGGTTTTCACCGTCGTCAAAGTGCATCGGGCACTGGTCCCGCTCGCGCTCGTACTCCGTCATGTCGATCGCCACTACCGCCCCTTCGGTGTAGTTCCACGAGGTGACGTCCTGATTGATATCGCAGAACGCACCAACCGCCTGCGACATCAGGACGCGGTTCAGATCCGCCCGCTGGTAAACCCAGCAGCGGTACTTGGACAGCGGATCCAGATCGTCGTACGTGATGAGATAGGATTTCAGATTTTCCTGCCAGTAGCCGATACACTTCATGCGGTAATCCGGATCGCTGTAGATATCGATCGGCCGGCCGAGATAGTCCACCGACAGACAGTAGTCCGCATCGATCATCATCTCCTTCTGATCGCCGTCGCACACGGAAAAGTCCGAAATGTTTTGCTTGCAGCGAATGTCCGGCCGAGGGCTTAGCGTAACGCCGCCGAGAATGCGCGTCTTGAACGGCGCCTCGCCCTTCTGCGTGAAGTTAAACTTACCAGCGACTGGGCATCGGATCGGGACGGGTTTGGCCGCGAGCAGCAAATCGTAGCGCCACTGTTCCTCGTTCTTGAACTGCTTCCACGAGCACACGGTCGAAAAGTCGTCCTGAATCACGGCCAGCCCCCGGCGGTAGCGAATCACGTTGTGATGCTTCGGGACGAAGTCGAAACAAACGTAATCCGTCTGACAACCGTCCACCGTTAGGCGGGCGGTCATGATGCGCGAGTCCCGCTGCTCCCGGCACACGTAGATCGTGCGGCGGTAACGCGATTGATCCGGTTTGTACGTTTCCACGATGTGCGTTTCGTTTATCTTTACATCACCGTCGATGTTGGCGGTATTGATCCACTCGCCGGTAAAGTTTTGCGGGAATCGGCACCCCGGCTCGATGACATCCGCTTTGACGGGTGTGATGCGCAGACGCTCGGGAGATTTTTCGACCGTCTTCAGCGTGTTACATTCTGCCGTGATCGAAACGCCCAGGTACAGATCGTCGTCACGATTCTTCAAAAAGCACCGATACTTTTCGTCCTTTCGCGATTCCTTCGTGTTGGCCACGGCGAAATAGTGATTCTTGCCGATGAACCAATCGCCCAGACAGCTGTACTCCACCACACCGTTGAACGTTTCCGCCATCCCGATGCACTGTTTGTAGGTGATGTTAAACTTTTCGTTCGATATTAAGAACTGCGTACCGGCCTGCTGGCAGGAGTGAATCCGTGCATCCGGATGGTCACACTCTCCAGTGAAGCGGAATCGATTCTGATAGGCAAACTGCCACACACCCTCAAGCGACGAGCGACAGTTTACGGGCACGTAGTTTTCGTTAAACAGCGTTATTAACTGCTGATCGGTCGATCCACGGCATACCCGCTCGATGGTGGGCTCTTCGTTTGGCCCAATCGTCACACAAACCGCTAAAAATGTGGAAGACAGTCATGTTAAAGCTCACGGAGGGCTGGCTTGCGGGAGTGGTTCCGAGTAGTACTTACATTCATATTTTTCGAATATATTCAACGTCCTGGGGAACGCGTGCACACAGTGGTAGCACTTTCTGCTGCGGAAAATGAACGTGTAGTTGGAGCCTTCGCGCAACATGTTGATGAGGTCGCCCCTGTCGGACATGCTGTGATCGTCGAGGACGGTCAAGGTAGGCCTTCCCGTTTCCCACGAGAACCATGATCCTTGCAAGATTTTCGGAATGGTATAATTGTATCGCGCTGAGACGTGAGCCACTGAAACGGAAAGGATGCAGATGCAGATCAGAACACCACGGACACGGATGCCATTAAAAAGCAATTAACAGGATCGTCTAGCATAGCACAAAAGACGCCTAGTCCAAACAGCCCCGCCCTGTTAGCACCGAACGGGCAAACGCAGAAGCTTACCGCCGTACAGCAGCACCACCAACAGTTCTAATACTTGAATCGGCTTCATTCTAAGCCTAGAACGCAAACTAAACTAGTTTCGTAACGTTACACTAAATAATCGAACACAAAATGAACGAAAACATTGATCACACCACGCGAATTGTTTATGGAGCTGGTTTGTACGCCTTTCTGCTTTGTGCGACGCTGTGATTCACAGTGTGGCCAGATTATTTTGACGGTTTTCGGTAGGCGCATCAAAATTTTATCGGTAGTTTTCGGTAGGTTAAAACTCAAAACTTAACTGAGTTAAAAAAAGTAAAAGCGAAAGAAGTGTTAAGTGGGATGGGGGGGGGGGGGGGACCTAATGCGCAAAATGAAACTTCCATCTCACGAGAATATGCATCCTTTATCTAAGATATAGATTAGATTTGGGTCAGCGGTTACACAAATGAAGGTCTTTCTGAAGTGTTGATGTGAAAATTGTACTGGGAATTCTAAGCCAAAGAAGAACTAAGATGCACATTTTTTTCTCAGTGGTGGCAAGTTCTTTTTCTTGGGGCTCCACCCGACCGCTTAGGGCCGCAGCAGTGCTCCATTGGATACGATTTTATAGTACGTGCTGTCATTTGATTTTCGCTGGATTAATTAGATTGATTTGATTGTTTGGCTGAGTTTTATAGTTCAATGATTAAAAAAATGAGATTTTTTCCTTCAAACTTTAGATTTTCCCTAGACATTGGTATTTCTGGTCACTTTGCCCACAGGTCAAGGTGAGCTTTTTTGGCGGCCACCGTCGCAAAACCGTCGCAAAACGTCAAAACCGGCGTCGCATGTACTGCAAACCGACGTCGCCAGCGAGCGAAACTCGCAACGATTTCGAGGCGCTGGCGACGGTCGTTTTTGACGTTTTGCGACGGTTTTTGGCCTTTCGAGCGAGCTTTTGCCCTGCGGGCCAGAGTTTAATCAATTATTTTAACGATCATTTTTTAAACTTTAACCACCGACAGCTAGATTCAAATTCAAATTTTAAATGATTTTTTTTCGACGAGCGATTCTCGAAATCCACACAACTGACATTTTTTACTTATTAGGAACATTAAATTTTAACGGATCAAATTTTGAATTCACAACGAATGTAACATTTTTCAAGTGCCAGGCAAACAAACGTGCATCAGTGCGATAAGTTACAAATGTGCATAGCGATCCTTGAAAAACGACTGAAAAATCAAATATCTGTGATTTTCGGTAGGATAAATGGAAAATCGGTAGTTTTAGGGCGGTCATCTGTGAATCGGTAGGCATATAAAAAATCGGTAGGAATGCAGATAAATCGGTATTTCTGGTCACTCTGTTCGGTGCAGCGCGCACACCATCGCCTGTCGGCACCTTGAGCGTTACGCGTCCCCGAAGTTTGACAACACAAGCGTGCCAAATCGGTAACGCCCGTGCTGTGGTGTGTGTATGTGTGCGTGTGTGTGTGTTTGAAACTGAGTTGGAAAACGTACCTCACTGCATTCGGCATCAGTTTTTTTCAAGATGGCGAACGTGCGGGACAGCGACATTTCACTCTGGCTGCACAATAAGCTTGGTACATCGAACGATTCATGGATCAGCGGCTCAATCACATCGCAACTGAACAAGGAAGTGCTGCGGAACATCAAGGAGTGTTTTCCGGACCTACAGACGCAGGTTAAGCTGAAACTGCTGCTCAGCTTTTTCCAAATTCCGCGACGGATAGTCGAAGAGGTAAGCGGTGCGAAAGAGAGGGCCCGAGCCCGAATGACGACAACGTTGCGCCGACTGATGATGCTGCGGGCGCTGCGATGAGCAGGAGAGAAGAACAGAAGAAAAAAAAACACCAAATGCTGATGTTGCACGCGCACTGGTGGTGGTAGGCGCTGCGAAAAAAAAGGAAATGTTGCGGGAAGAAAAAAGATTGTGTGTGTTTTTTATAGGCCGGATGTGCGAATTCCAATTGGCGAGGAAAGAGTTTCGAAGAGGTTTTTGTTGATAAATGCGCCCATCATAAGGAGCTCATCGTCGTGCCGTTGATTGCGCCTCTGGATGGTCGTGCTCCGAGCGTGTGGTTGCGCGGGCGGTCGGGGGAAGCCGCAGGAGAAGCACGCTGCTGAAGTGCGTTGATGTATGTGTGTGTGTGTGCGCATGTTTGCGAGTGTATGTGTTCTGATGTGTAACATAAACAACAACAAAATAACGACAGCAACCAACCTGTCATACGTACACACCGTTTTCAATAATCGTTTTGCCATCAAGTTTTATGGACAACAAACAATACTGTACAATGTTTGCTCCCCCTTGCAATACACTTGTGCTGTTACGCATGGTCGTAGCTTAACTAATGAATTTGCGCTTTGCTTTTCTTTGTAGTGGAAAACGGAGTTGGAAGAGGTGATCGAAGTCGCTGGTCTCGATTCGGAGCTATGGGTGTCAATGATAGCGGAAACGATAAAAACCCTCCCGACCACTGGCTCGCTGAACACGGAAATCTCCGACTACGAGGAGACGCGGCCCATCTTCACAGACATGGTGAACGAGCTGCGGCGGTTGGTGGTGAAGAATGCCGACCTCGGCATGCTGCCGCTGGAGTGCCAGTATCTCAACAAGTCGGCGCTCGTGTCCGTGGTCGGCCAGCAGACCACGCCGGTGAAACACTTTACGCTGAAGCGCAAACCGAAAAGTGCGGCCTTACGCGCGGAGCTGCTGCAGAAGTCTTCCGATGCGCAGAGCTGTCTCAAGAAGATATCTGCACCGACAGTGCCTTTACGGTCGCGTGGCATTCCACGTAAGATGACCGACACGACACCGCTGAAGGGTATTCCGTCGCGCGTCCCTACCGGGGGGTTCCGCTCACCGCCGACCACGCCGGGCCAAACGCGGCCAACGATGAGTCGGACGCCCGCGGGCAGGAAGGATGGCGGTATCAAGCTGCTCGAAATCGGCGAGCAACCGTTGGGCTATGCGGCGGCAAAGAAGCGCAAACGGGAGCAGGAGAAGGAAGAGCAGGCTAAGAAGGTCGCAGAACAGCAGAGCCAAAGTGCGAACGATACGAAACCCGTGGCCGTCTCACCAGTCACCTCAAGCCCGACCGTTACCACTACGCCCGACTATGCGGCCGGTTTGTCTGCACCGTCGACGGTGTACAGTCAACCGGCGACCCCGATGCCTGCCACATCTGGCAGCAAGGATACACCCGCCATGTCAACGTCGGTTGCGGCTAACGCGCCGCAAGCGCAAGTGTCGCAGCCACAGCAGCAGCAACAGCAGCAACAGCAGCAGCAGCAACAACAACAACAGCAGCAGCAAGCACCAACAGCACAGCAAACGCAGCTTCAGCCACCCCAGCGACAACAGCAAAGTCAACCGGCAACAGTATCTCAGCCGAATCAGCAACAGACGCCCACAGCGGCTCAAACTACAACCGCTGACGTTGACGAGGAGGAGGAGGAGGTAGAAATGAAGGAGGTGAAGAAGGAATCCATTAGCTTAACGTCGCCCACATCGATAGCGGTCAGTTCCGTGCCAAGCGTTGTCAGCTCGGCACCGCCTCCACTAGCTTACCCTACTACGAAAACGCTTTCCGCTACGGTCATCAAAACGGAGGCCGTTGCAACCGGTACGGTCGGCAGCTCCATGGTCACGCTGTCCTCGCAGCCACCATCGTTAGTGCGGACGGTGCCGCTGACGCCGAAGCAGGCCAAATCGGTGCTGCAAACGCAACCGGGAGCGACGGGCGGCGTTCAAATCATCCAAAAGTCGACCGGGAAAACGATCAGCGCTGCGGCAGCCGCTGCTGCCGCGGTAACGAGCAGCAGTAACACGAACGCGCAGCAGAAAATTGAAATCATATCGTCCGAATCGATCGTTCCCAGCGCGCTGCATGCTTCCATTCCAAAATCCACCACCATCATCAACCGGGGCGGCAACATACTGTTCACCACGAAGCAGGTGCAGCCCGGTACGACCACCGCTGGCGGCGGGGGCACAATAATCCAGCAGAAAACGCCACTAACTTCGTTCGTGCTAAACACATCGTCGCCCGGAAAGCAGCTTAACATTCAGCGAATAGTGTCGGGCGTCAGTTCTGCCAGTACGCCCAGCCTGACAACGACCCTGTCCCGTGCTCAGCAGCCGCAGCAATTGATCCAGCAGCACCCGCAGCAGATTCAGGTGCAAGGAGCACAGGTTGCCGGGCAGGCCGGTACTCGGATTGTGCAAATCAAGACGGCCCCAACCATGTCGCTGAACAACAACCAGCTGATGCAGAATATTCCCCCACTCATATCGACCCAGATGCCGGGCGGCGCCGCTCAGCCAACGATCCTAAACATCCAGTCGGTGCAGCAGCAACAGCAGCAGCAGCAGGGGCAGCAAAATCAGCTGCAGATAACGCCCACGGCAGTGCCGCAGAAGCGCACCATCACGATCACGGCACAGAACCCAACGACGGCCGGTATGACGACCTCCGTCGCGCAAATTCTCCAACAGCAGCAGCAGCTGCAGCAACAGCAACAGCAGCAGCAGCAGGCCCTACAAGCGACGGCTGCGGCAGCGGTCGGTCAGCAGCCCAAGTACACGCAGGTCGTCATGCCGCCGAACGTGAAGGGCAATACGTACTACGTCACCAACTCGGCCAACATGTCGAACGTGCTGAACCAGAAGGGCGTCATCATTCAAACGGTGGACGCGTCGGGCAACACGGTGTACCAGCAGATACCGCTCCAGAATGTGTCCGGGCTGGGCGGGGCCACCATACTGACCGGGCCGCCCGGGCTGATCAAAACCGAGTCGGACACGAAGCTGAGCCAAATACCCGCCCTGGTACCGACCAGCTCGCTGCATCAAAATATTCCCGCCCTAACGCCCGTCGTCATTCAGCCGAGCGGAGGGCAACAGCAGGGCACGACCGTGATACAGCAGCAGCAGCAGCAACAGCAAAGCACCACCATACCGGCACTAATAACAAACATTTCGCAGCAGCACGTGCAGCAACAGCAGCAGCAGCAGCAGCAGCAACAGGGACAGGTGAAGCAGCAGGTGATTTTCCGCCCCGTCGGCGGAACGAACAATGTGCAAACGATTTTGCCACAGGGAATTACGCTTATCCAACGGCCCGGCGGGCAACCAAAGCTAGTGCAAACGATTCAACAGTCCGCCGTCGGTGGTGTGCAGCAGCAACAGCAGCTGATCAAAACGACAGCAACGGCGGGCCAGCCGGGCCAGCGGACGATAATAACGCAAATACCGCAGCAGCAGCAGCAGCAGCAGCAACAGCAGGCGCAGCAGCAGCACACCATCCAGTTCCAGGCACCGGGCACGCAGCGTACCGGCGGTACGACCATTCAGCTAGTCCAGCAACCGCAGCAGCAAGCTCAAACCCAGCAGATTCAGGTGCAACGGGCCCAGCTGAAACAAGTAACGCAGCAGCAGCAGCAGGGAACCACGGTTACGATACAGCAGCAGTCGCAAGGCAGCGGTCAGCAACAGCAGGTACAGCAGGCTCAGCAGCAGCAGCAGCAAGCCGGTGCCAGAAAGGGGCTTTCAATATCGGTAAGTCATTTGATCGGTATAGCTAACCTCTGCCATGGTGGACTGATTGGTTGATCTAATAATACGCTATGTTTCACAGAGCAAGTATTACATGGAAGCACACGACATGTTCAAACGCGCCAACTGCGTATCGCGACTGGAGAAGGCGATCATTATCGGTTTCATGGCCGGCTACCGCAACAATCCCAGACCGTCGCCGGAAAACGTCGTCACTATCAAGCTGAACGAAAGTTTGGTAAGTATGAAAAGTAGTCAAAGTGGCTGTGTGATTTGTACGAATGCTAACCCGCTTTCTTTTTGCGCTACTGTAGGAAAAAGTGCACCAGGACGACCAGTCGACCCTTATGCTGGTGGAGTCGCTTATCACGCTCGACTACAACACGGGTCAGTGGCGAACATTCCGTAAGTATCGCGAGGTCGACCAAACGCAACAGCTGCCGGAAGGGGTGAGCGGGGACGCGACAACGGTGGCTGGTACGGCAAACCCGGCTGCCGGGGGAGGCGGCAGTGGGACGGCCTCAAACGCCGGACAGCAAAACTCGGTAGTTATTTAATATTTAGCATAGAGTGCACCAAAAACTGTACCGAAACGGCGGGGCAAGTAAGGATCGCGAAGGTTTATCATTGCGCGGTGCAGCACTGTTGTTCGTAAGCACCAGGAGAACAGTAAAACAATAGTACAGAGTATGTAGGCAAAAGTAAAGTAAAGTAAAAAAGAAACAGCTGCAAACAAAGCGGCGCAATACGAAGGTGTGAGCATTGTTAGGCAATTTATGATATGTATATGTAAGTAGTACATATTTGTATAGGACTGTAACTTTAATAATGCTAAACGTCGTACGTAAGGTCCGCGGGAAGGGATGGCAGCAGCTTTTGCCGAGCGATTCAAAGAATCAGTGCAGTGCGCGTGGTTGGACTCTGTGGCTGTTTGATGGAAGTGTGGGGGCAGATGTAGCAAAACAACAAACAGTTTGATCAGTTTGGCAATGACTAGTTTTAGCGAGAATAATATATCAATGCTAACGGTGATTTCTGTTGAAGGATGTATTTTGTATAAATTAATGGGGAATAATGGCATCGATTTGTTTTCTTGTTCTTTTGAAGAAACGCCACACCAACACATTTGGTGGTGTTACGTTTCGTAAATACTGTACATAGATGCAAACAAGCTTTTGGCAGAAGAAAAAATGAACACGAGAAGAGGTTTGTGTTAACGCAAACTCATGCGCTCTAGCACAGAGGACTGTCGTTAGGCATGTGCAGCTTCTCGAAATGATCAACACCACGACGCCAGAAGAGCATCAACGCAGTGTGTCATTTGCATTTTTGTTGAGAAGGAGTTTAGTTTGCGCATACGATTGTGAGCAGTTGTACCGAGCAAAGTGTACCATGAAAACAATATCTGCAGTGCGCCAAGTATCCTTTGCGCGCTCAATGGACAGCAACAGTATAACACACGGTTCATTCTGCAAGGCCAATGCATGTTGGTTTGCCACATTCTCAAGACAATAGAATAGCGACGGAGCAAGGAAGGGGCGAACGCGCTACGCTTTACTGTCTAGTGTTGCATTGTATCTAGTGTTTTGTTTTAGACCGTAGCGAAGAAAGCCTGCGATCATGTATAAACTAAAAGCATTTTAGTTCACAAGAGGCGAAATAAGTGTTATTATGAATTATTATTTTAGCGTCTGTATCGAAATTAAAACAAAAAAAGAGATAACGAAATATATGCATACACAGAACGCGACCGGGGGTTTTGTAGTGGCAAGCTGGTGATAGAGGAAATGAGAAAACAAAACTATGCAAATAGTGAATCGCATTGCACAATATTGTAAAAAAATCTAATCCCGTAAATAACTCGACTCGGTACCATTTTTGAATTTTGTTTTTATTTCGTCCTTAACATCTACATAGCTTCATCGTTACAGTGTTGAGCATTACGCTGCCATTTTTATGTTTGTTTCGGTTCTTTTCAATGCACATCTTTCATTGGAGCCAGTCCCAAAAGCATAAACCGGAAGGTCTCCCCTAAAGCGAAGCTTTTGAATCACATTTGTTTGTTTGCTTACATTTGCTCTCCTGCACTGCGTTACGTTCTTCCACGCACTAAAAACATTCTTCGATTGATAAACACAATCGTCCTACGTTTGAAAGCTTCTCGCACGTGTCGCTGTGGTTTAAAATACTGCTTTTCTCCTAAAGTTTACCTGATCACGATGCCGTGTTCACCCCTGTACCGTGTGTTTATGTGTGGAAAGGTAGGCTGTGGTGCGCGGGTTTCGTTACGATTGTGTCGTGAGCAAATGATACATAGGAAGAAAAAATACTGAAGAAAGACGTGTGGCTCTGTCTCTGTGTATACCCGTGACCAACTACATCTAAACCTATACTTGCATCGCGCCGGATGCCGTCCCATGGTGTACGCGCTAAAGACAAAAAAACAGGTGAGGGTTGTTCCGTGTTCATAAATTAAATAACTTAATTAAACGCACTTAAATATGGTATACGTGTGTTTGCATGCTTTCTCATGCAGGTACAACGCAACTGGAGCTGCCGCTGCCGCCGGGGGGGAACGGGGCCACACGCATTACGCACACCGAATGTCCTTCCAGTGCACGACGGCCCGCTGGCTGTCCGGGGCGGCCGCGAACGGTCTCGTGCCGTCCGCACTGTACACGAACTGGTTGACCTGATAGTCGAGCATCGTCTGGTAGCGGTACACGTTCGAGCCGAGCTGCTGGGTGAGCGGGTTGGTGTTGGTGGTGAAGATGCCGGCAAAGTTTCGCCGCCGGGCCAGCTTCAGCACCTCGCTCTCCATGAAGTGCATCGCCTCGATGTTTTCCTGCGCGGACAGCTCCGCACACGTGCCCATCATGAAGGAGTGCAGTATCTGGTTCTTGCCGGTGGGCAGCTGGCTATCACTGCGGGGATGCGGAGAGAAAAAACGTTAAAAAACAACTCCACCCTGGTGTGTCCACCAAACACTCCCCGTTCACTTACCGGATCGGTCCTTCGACGAATTCCAAAAACTCAAACACAATGATCAGCTTGCTCGTGACGGTCACTTCCGGCTCGTCGTGCGCGTCAAAGTTGAGCGAAACGCCTACCGGGCGGCCCGTCTCGTCCTTTACGATGAAGCTGAGGCCCTTCTCGATCAGCACCGTCCAGATGTCCTCCAGGATGTCCCGGTAGTCGGTTTCGTGGATCTGCGGTTTGAGCCACTGCTCCAGGTCCGCCTTCTCGAAGAAGCTCGACGTGATGATGCTGCGTAATGGGAGGAACGGGAGCGTAAGTACTCCTTCTTGGCCTCTCTTTCCTTAACTGTCACTTACTTGATCGTGTCGCTCTTGTGCTCGAGTGCCAGCGGGTACGCCGTCAGCTGCATGCGGTAATCGAACTCGCCCTCCTCCGCATTGCCGTTCGCAGACTCGAGCTGGTGCTTCGCTAGCTCCCGCTCGTCGGCACAGATTTTGTCGAGAATTTCGCCCAAATTCTTCGCCCCAATAAAGGTGGTAATGCTGATCAGGTAGCCCTTGCCGCACAGCTGCGTCACTGTGATGATGGAGTTGAGCGAGTTGCCACCGAGCTCGTAGAAGTTGCTGGCGAGACAAATCTTGGCCCGCGTCGAGCGACCAATCACCTGGCCAACCGTTTCGAACAGATCCTTCGCGACGGTCAGGCGACCGGCCGGCACGTCACTGTAATCGTACTCGATCTCGATCTGTGTATCGTCTGTAAATGAAGCAAAATGTTAATTGCAAATGCCCAAAATCCGGCACCGAGCATCTTCCCTGTACGTACCGTTGTTGTTGGTGCTTTCGTACATCTTCAGCAGCGTTTGACGGTCGATCTTGCCGTTCACGAGCAGCGGGATGCTTTCGAGCAGCACCACCTGCGGGATCATGTAGTGGGCCAGCTTGTCGCCGAGGGCCGCCTCCACCTGCAGGCCCGTCTGGAAGGGAGCGTCCTGTTCCAGCGTCACAAAGCCCAGCAGTGCCTGGTCGATCTCACCCGCCCGGTAGCACAACACAATGCCCTTGTCGACGCCGGCCAGCCCGAGCAAATTCGCTTCCACCTCGGACAGATCGACCCGATGTCCCCGGATCTTGATCTGCGAGTCCATGCGCCCCTGATAGTACACACAGCCCTTGCTGACCGACGCATAGTCGCCCGTTTTGTACAACCGGCCGAACGACGGATCGATAGCCAGCGGATTGTCAATGAACCGGTCCGGGTCGCGCCCGTTCACGTACCCCTCGGCCAGATTGAGCCCGGCCACGTACAGCTCGCCGATCTCCTCCGTCCGCACCGGGCGCAGATCGGGGCTCATGATGTAGATCGTCGTGTTGTCCAGCGGGTAACCGATCGGGACCTTTTCGTAACCTTCCAGCTGCTTCCGCGACTCGCACACGAAGTACGTCACGTCGCCCATCACCTCGGTCGAGCCGTAGAAGTTACAGAGCTGGTGCACACCCTCCTGGAAGTAGTCGAAGAACTCACGTGCCAGCGAAATCTGCAACGGTTCGCCGGAACACACCCAGATGCGCAGGTGGTACAGCAGCTTGGTCGAACCGGACTGTGGCTGTTGGTGTTGCTGCTGCTGCTGCTGCTGGAGCGGCAGATAGAGCAGCAGCGAACGGAGCAGCGTCGGCACCAGGACCAACCGTTCGATGCGATAGCGCTCGAGCAGGTCGACGAGCTTTTCCGGATTGTTGGTGATGCGCTTCGGCACGATCACGATCGCCATGCCGTTCAGCAGCGGGCCCCAAATTTCGCTCACCGAGTCGACGAACGTGAGGGCGGTCTTGAACACGCCGATCCGCTCGGTGGCCGAGTACGGGAAGCGGCCCCACTGCCATTGCAGGCGGTTCAGGATGGTTTCGTGATTGAGCCGAACACCTGTGCGAGGGTTGGAAAGAAAAGAGGTGTGAGAGAGTATGTGTGTGTGTGTGTGAGAGAGAGAGAGAGAGAGGTAGGCAAGAAAGGTGGGAGAGAAAAAGAAGAGAGAGAGAGAAAGAGAGCGACAGAGAGAGAGAGAGAAAGAGAGAGCGACAGAGAGAGAGAGAGAGAGGAAGAGAGAGAGAGAAGGGGAAAGAAGGTAGGGGAAATCAAGAGAAAGTGGTGGAGAGAAATAGAGTGGTAGAAAGACAGATATAGAAAGAGAAAAAGAGAGAGATAGAGAGAGAAAGAAAGAAAGAGAGAGATAGAGAGAGAGAGAAAGAGAGAAAGAGAGAAACAAAGAGAAACAGGAAAAGATAGAAACAAAGAAATAGAGAAAGAGAGAGAGAAAGAGAGAGAGAAAGAAAGAGAAAAAAAGAGAAAGAGAAAGAGAAAGGGAACGAGAGAGACAGGTAGGAGGAGAGGTGTAGGAGAGTTTGAGCAAGAGAAGAAAAAAGGAAAATAGAAAGGAAGAAAAAGAAGAGATACGAGGGAGAACAGAGAATGAAAGTGAGAGACACAGAGAGAGAGAGAGACAGATCAATTCAAAATGAGAAGAGCGAGTGTGAGAGAGGAACGAGAGACAGATAGAGAAAGAGGTAAAGAGAGAGAGAGAGAAAGAGAAAGAGAATGAGAAAGAGAAAGAGAGAGGGATTGAAGAGAGAAGAGATATAGGGAGGTGTAGAGCAGCGAATAAATAAATTGAGAAAGAATAGAGGGAAGAGTGGGGTAGAGAGATATAAATAGATTTAGAGATAAAGACAGAGGATAGATATAAACAGAGAGAGCTAGAGAAGGCGTAAGAGCAAATGTCCTTAGAGAGTTCGCTCCCTTGACCTTCCGGTATGACCTTTCCACCTACCTTTCGGCACACCGGTACTGCCCGACGTGTACAGTACGAGGGCGAGCTGCGCTTCGCCCTTGCCGAGCATCGCTTCCGGCCGGATGTTGGCGTTGCTCAGGTCGCTCGCCCGCTTGCGCAGCTCGGCATAGCTGACCGCGGGCGTCTTGCCAAAGATGGCCGCATTGTCGTAGTCGGCATCGTACACGACCAGCGCCGGCTTCGCCTCGCCCAGTATGTGCTGGATGCGGTTCGGCGGGAAGGTCGGATCGATCGGCAGGTAGGCCGCGCCCGCCTTCCAGATCGCCAGCAGCGTCGTCACGAGCCGATCGGTCGGATGCATACAGACCGCCACGATGTAGTCGCCGTCGGTGTTGGGCTGCGACCGGGCCTGCTCCTTGATGCGCTGCAGCATGGCCGTGGCCAGCCGGTTGGCCGTCGAGTTGAGCGCATGGTAGTTGATCTGCACCTCGCCGCGTCCATCCTCGTCTGTTGGGGTGGAAAAGCATGACAAAGCGTTAGTGGGACGAAGCAAATCAGGCTAAAGGCCGCACTTAGAGACCACCCGACACAAACGGTAGCACCGTGTCTCCCCGTGCATATCGCTCGATCGCGACATTGCGTTGAAACAATGCACACCGCTACTGGCATTGTTTCCGTGGCCGGAACGGTGTTGTGCAAATGGCCACCATTTTTCCCATTACAGCCCGATCATCAACGCTTCACCACTTGGTCCGGTGATGCACTTCCAATCGTCACTCGGGCCCCGATCGGAAACGGAAATGTGCTCTTTGTCGTTGGACTCGCTTGACTCGCCCGCTGCCAACCGATTCGATTCACGTTCCAACAGGGCTCGTCGTTCAGCGTTGGCGTAGATAATTCATATCGTGCCGTCAGCGGCAACAGCAACGTTTGCGACTTTGGACTGGGGCCCCCGAATGCCAAACCGTACAGCTGGCCCCAGCCACCACTCACTGCACACACCACCTGGCCGAAAGCTAAAGACGCTGCTCTCGGCTGTGTGTATTGCAGGATTGCGCAAAACACAAAACATTGGCGCGCAAAAAGTACCGCAAGCAAGTGTGCGGTGTCTGTGTTGCGCAAGTGCCCAAGACCACCAGTTCGGTCGATTCGGTTTACTGCGATGCACAGAGGGGTGGAGGGGGGGGGATGGGAGTGGCTTCTAATGCTGAGCGCCAAGTGCCATGGCCCTGGAATTAGACGGCGGGTCGACCAACCCTTCAAAATTGCACCTGCCCAGCGACCGCTGTGCGGGGTTTGTTGGGGTGTTTGTGCATGTTTTTATGTGAGTGTGTGTGTGTGCGTGTGTTTGCGAACCTTTCAAACGGTAAAGGTGCTCGATCGAACGGGTCGAACAAACCAGGTTGGGCAAGAAGACCGTCCGGTCTTGAGATCTTCACGTGGTTTCACGTGGTGGCCACCATGCGCGGCGCAGCGTGATGCGTGCGCGAAAAGAAAAAGGCCAACGAATAGCGAAAGCAAACATATACACACACACACATGCACACCCCACTGGTGGGGTTCGGTCGCTCACGGTCAATGCGCGCGCGGCTGGGAAGGAAACTGCCCCATCAAAGCGCGCGCGCGCCAACGCGAATGCGACGCGACGGTGAAAACACGCGGCGGTGTGGCGCTTCGGTGGGAGATTGGGGTGTTCGCTTTTCTTGACCTTGAACTAGAATTCAGGGTCCACGCATTTTTGGAGCGGCTGGAGCCCTCCCTTCCCCCTCCCCATATAAAACAAGATGATATTTCGGTTTGATGGTGCTCACAGGGGTACGTGGTTTTAACGTGGCGCGGATTTTACAACGCAAAATCGTTTAATCTGTCCGGTCTGGTGGGTCTGTTTTTTTTTCACTATCGCGCGAACATAAACGAAAGCAGTGATCTGCTGCTGCATGGCCATCCGCTTCTTGTGGCAGCTAATGAGACCTAGTGAAAGGAACACACGCCGAACCATATACTAGCAAGCATGTGCTGGGAGTGTGGAGTGCATGCATTTGGCACCACCTTGCTGCACTAGATTCGGGCGAACATTTGGGGAGACCTAGACTGAAGGGCAATTAAGTGTGTGTGTGTGTATAATGTATGCATCCACTCGATTGATTGATGGGAGGGCGGGTTTTGGGCCGGATTGGAGAAGTTGGCACTTGGCTTGATTTACCGAGAGCGCCATGACGCAGCAGTTTCGCTATAGTACCAGCGGTGATGAAAGGCTCCACCGAATGTAGGCTTAATCGTTAGTTTACTCAAAACTGTACAAACACCAACAACCAACAATTACCTTTGATGTTTCATATCAAGAGCAAGCGCCATCTGTGAATCGGGAACCATTTGAAGCTCAAAAGATTCTTCAACAAGGTAT
This sequence comes from Anopheles arabiensis, assembly GCF_016920715.1. Lineage (NCBI taxonomy): Eukaryota > Metazoa > Arthropoda > Insecta > Diptera > Culicidae > Anopheles > Anopheles arabiensis. The sequence goes on from NC_053517.1 coordinate 18,366,588, forward strand.
TGCGAAATCATCTTGATCTACCACCAGCTCACAACTTTTGGAGTCTCTAGGTTGAATCAGATCATTTTATCAACATCGGATGAGTGTCTTATCAACCTTCTTACATCTCAGGAACGTTGGTTTCGAAATTCGTGTTTGGTGAGATCCTCATAAAAGCAAAACAGTTTGCCGTAGTTATTAAAGGAGGAAGTAAAGTAAGTGTTGGTTGGTTAATATATGGAGTTCTTATCCAGTGTCCTTGCCGGTCCGCTCGATCGAAATGTCCTAGGAAGATCATATTATTAAAGAGGTGTCTTTCGTAGTATCGCTCACTCCAGACTGAGTAAAAGAAGAGATTTAAAAAGGACCTGAGAAAAGGACCTTTCCACAAGTGTGTTGTTGTCTATGTCTATAACTTTTAAATGTGAGGAAATGTAACTTGCATGTGTGTACAACTTCATAATTCTGTTCAACCCAATCGATTTCTCATTCTAAATGCATTTCTTGTCATTCTTCCCATACTAAGTCCAATTCTTTTTACTTGGCTCCGTACAATCGTAGTCGGCCTATGCCTGTCAACTTCAACTAAGGATAGATAAGTCTCGGCACATCCCGGGTCGGTTCTTGGTCCATGGTGGAGCTTGTGGCTGTGATGTGCATGTTTCTTAGTTGTGTGACTGTGCCGCGACACCAGGCCTAGTCCAAGTCTGAAAAGCTCTCTTTTTATTCAAACCTTCCAAGCATGTGACACAGTAGCATTATTCTAGACTGAAACGTTCGCCACAGCTAACAAAACGATAATCGTATGGTCAGTCGAAGACGTTCCGGTTAAAAACATGGCCCATCGGTTTCAAAAGCTTCCATTTCCTTGGACTCACACTCCCACTTTCCGCTCATAGAACAAGTGGCATTAGAAACGATGGTCACAACATTAATGCGATATTGTTTCGATTAAGATCGCAGCATGGAAAACGCCTTCACACCTTCATCAATCATACAGACCCGGGTGCCTTTGCGGGTACGCAGACATTTGATCAACCTTCGGCGCCTTGCTACGACAGCAACACTGGCTGTGCATCGGAATGTGGGTAAGCTTAAATTAATTAAAAACGGATCCCCGCAGCAGCGCGCTGTACCACAGCCGAAACCAATCCTTCACGCTCGGCAGATCAACCATCGACAGTCGGGGTTGAAGTATCGTGCGGAAAGCGCGGCGTGACCAAAAAAGCACCCAAGCACGGTGACATCGATCGGGGTTTCGGTTTCGGTGCGGTACAAATGGAGGCTCGTGGCCGCCAGACGACCAAACCTACCGTTGTAGATGAGAGCCGTGTCGGTGCCGCAGAATTTGTCAACGTTCGATTCGAAGGTACGGTGCAGTAAGGTCGGCTGCAGCGGACACAGCTTTCCCTTGACGACGGCCAGCTGCGGCAGGGTACCCATGGTGTCGGTAAGGTGATCGCTAGTAGGTCGTTACACAGGCACTGCCACGCTTTCTTCTGCTTCCGGGCGCTGGAATGAAACAATAAACAAGAAAAACGCACAATGAGAATGAGGGACAAGGCCGTAACTCAGAATTGAGGGTGACATAACTACGTCTCAGAAGAAGCATAACACTGGTGTGAAATGTAATAGAAAAAAAGAGATTTATGCTTCACAGCGACCTTACAATATAAAACGGTGTTAATCGACACCACGCACCACGTCATCTCATCGGCTTTGATCGGTGGCGAATTAATGCAATGTGTCACACCAAGTGTTTCCTCCTACAACGCGCTCCTGCCTGATCAGCGCTCCCGCCTTCCCTCTCTCGCTCGATATCGCGTTCCCAAGGGTCATTTATTTCGCATTAACAACGCCCGCCCCCACAGCATCATAACCCCTTTACCAGAGAGTGGCAGCGCGTTCGCCATTGCGATCGCTTAATTAAATCGATAATGTTATTCGTCGCGCGTGCCAACTGCTAACTGGTTCACATGCCGCACATTCGTCCTTCCGTTTCAGCGGGTGCCCTCACCTGCTCACAACGTCCGGTCCGGGGAGGGTGGGCGCAACCGGCGTGTCCGCTCTTTGCAATAACGTAAATCCGTTTATTTTTTTACTTCTTGTGTTTGTACTTCTTCAATTCGTTTTACCCGGTCGCGGTTGGCACGCGCCTTGCCGATCACCGTCGGGCACCGGCTTCTCGGTTTTGATGTTGAGCCGGCCCTGTCCCCCTCTCCCTCTCCGTCAAGGCAAACGCCAAGAGCATGGGATTTAAGTCAGGTTTGGATGATGCCGTGTGTGTGTGTGTGAGAGAGTTTTTGTTTCGCTTCTTGTTCGCTGCTTCTGTCAGTCTTTGGTCACCTCGTTTTTATTGTGATTCCCTCCCCAATGCGCCTTTATGTTTTACACTAGTTCTTCGTGTTTTTTTGTTGCTACTGCCCGCTGTTCGACCTGTTGCTTTCCAGCCCTACCCAGCCCGACGCTAGCATGAGGGGTCGGGAGGTGGTGGCTTTGCTGAGTGCGTACGGCAGCCTTTTTTTGTTCATTAATTAATTTATTTGGCCAGTTAGTGTGTGGAGCGTGCGCGATCGTGGCATTGCTCCATTTCGTTTTCACTTCCATCTCCGCCACCGGGGACTGCTGGCTAGGACAGAGGCAAACGTCTGGGGGCGGGAGTTGCGTGCGCGAACTTGAAAGTGACGATCCGTCACACGATTCAAGGACGCGAAGGCCACGCCACAGGTTTTGGGCCGATCATCGCGTGCTCGCGATTCGGTGGCGCTCCGAAAAAAAAAGGCCAGAAAAAGGGAAAGCAATAACACTGCCTTTCCCTCTGCCGCTCTGCCCACGATCGAGGTAGGGGAGGAAGTGTGATTATGCCGCTGGTAGGTAGGACAATGTACGACACTACCCTTTTTTGTTGTTCACTTTTCCCCGCCAATCCATTAGCGGAACAAGGGCAGCCGTACATAAATCTAGGAAGCAGGCAGCACGACCCGCTAATACAATCGATCGGTATGCGTGTTCAAGAATCTGTGGCATCCTGTGTTGGCATCATATTGTCCGGTCCGGTCGTCTGCCCTTGGATCTTGGCTGTGCACAATCCGGGGATCGCGAGGGGATTCCCAATCTTATTCGAACGGCAACTTGCGCGGATTGCCAAGCGGGGTTCCGTTCTCCTTTGCCAGCCTTGAAGACATTTGACAATAAGTGTACACAAATGCTGCTCGGCAAAATCACGGCACAAGTGTCATTTGCACGATTGCAGCAGATGAACAAATGGACTGTTAACCTCCGCTTGGGCCATGGACAAAATCCACTTCCGGGGTATGTAGGTTGAAGCACGTTCATTATCCTAAAGTGGTGAGCAGTGTTCTCCTCCGACAGTAGTAGTAACAGTAACAGTAGTGTTGATTACTGAGCGTTACAGACATTCATCAACTTACACGATGATCTTACACGATCGGTCGTGTGCGGTAGGCTCCGCGGATAAGGGATTGGGGATGAGAGCCACCGAAAGCTTCCCCAGCACTTGGTTCCCCCAGCTTGGTGGTGAACGGTTTCGAAACGGCATCCTGCGCACCAGCGTTTCATGGCAGAAGGCACGAAGGACATCTTCCGCATGCGCTTCCTTCCATATCCAGTATCACGCAATCGCCGATCGCCGTACTGTTGGAAGCTATTTTTGAATCAGCGCGCACGCTGCCGTCCTTGGCGTCGCATCGGGTCGGAAAGAGCGGTTCTCACCGTTGTGAAAGCTGGACGGTGTGATATTTCCGGAACGGCGGGGCATGCGGAATGCTTATTTTAAGACGTGGGCCCGTTCCCGGCGCAGGGTGCATCCCGTTCTGCTCAGTGATCCCCGTTCAAGGTTTTGTAGACGTGTGACTATTTGTAGTCCCTGCGACACATGAAAGTGTCTTGAGAGAGAGAGAGAGAGGAACCGGGAACAGATTTTTACACGCGCGAGTTCATTGTGCCTCCGCATTCCACCTGCACTGGGGGGAAGGTACTGTCCTTGGCGAGGCATCAGCTCAATTTGACACGTTAATGTGGACACGGATGTCAATTGGAGCGAATATTAAAATACGACTTCACAAGTGCGGTTTTGTCGAGCATCCTTGAATAAAGGTACCACAACTCCAACAACAACTCGAACTATGAAATGTTTATCTGATCTTGAAATCAAACCGGTGGATAAACATGCTCATGACGTTCAAGCGATCATTTCTAACAAGTAATGCCGGCGGACTGCGTTTCCTTAAATGTATCAGGACGCCAAGCAGGTCACGCTTCCGCTTGTTGAGTCCGCAGCAATGCTGGGTACGTTGTTGGTCGAGCTAATTTGGTACAATAGAAACCAAAAATATAATCTGCAAACTAATTGAGCAGTTATTTGTAAACCTTTCGTTCATACGCCACCCCGTACGATGCCGATCGTTCTACCGCGTGCGTTGCGGACGCATCCAATGAAATAAAATTGTTTCCAACTCAATTACCATTCTAAAGCAGCCACCGTTTCACCCCCTTTGTGTGTGTGTGTCTTTGTGTTTGCTTTCGGTGCACGGCAATTGTGTATGATCTAATTAAACCATCTTCCAATTTTACTAAATTGCTATTGCGCAACGAGCGACGCGCGTTGCGCATTCCAATGACCGTGGGGTCGTGCAACAGGGCGAAAAATGAGCAACGTTTGCAATTTTCCGAAACTATCCTGGTTAATAATCACAAATCACATAACCAGAGAGTGAGTGGGGTTTAGTGAGGCAAGATGAGGATGCTGCTTCACCCCAAATGCGGGCAGCCAGGGGGGGGGGGCAGAATTGGTGGCAGGAAATTTTAATTAACATTTGTTTGCGTTCTCGCCTCACTTGAGCCGTAATCATGCCCACAAACAAGGCGCTAAGAGGAATAGAGGTGGATGAGGGGTTACCCCATGGGTAACCAGGCCTGGGGTTTTGTGTTCCATCGCACGTCAATTGACCCTCGTACGGCTGAAATCGGGGTACGGCGAGGAATTATGCCAAAAATCTCCGCCAGCAAACGACGAACCCCAAAACGTGGCGGCTGAGGCCATTGGCAAGGTTTAACCTTTTAACACTGGATTTCTACTCCAGCGCTGCCATCGTGTGAAGCTCTTATACGCGGAACCGTCACCACTCGGTTTGTTCTAGATGAAACGAGCTGCGGCGGCTCGTTTGTCCGCGTTTGGTGGGTAATTCAATTAACCGCGTGTGGCACCAAATGTTCTCCCTCTCCCCTGCACCCGGGGACACCGGAATCGGATTTGGAAATTGGTGCCAATTGGTTTATTGAAAAATTGCGATTGAAACACTTGCTCATATGTGTCACGGACGTGATTTGCCGGTAGTGATTTGTTGCCGTTGCGCGCGGGCGAACGCGTGCCAGTTTTTGACGGTTTTATTACGCGTTTGCATGTTTGGCGCAGGAAAAGCAAAGGTAAATGGTGCCGCGATGCTACCGCAATTTGGTGTCGGTGGCTCGTTTGCCGGTTGCATTTGGCCTTTTGGCTTGTCGGCCAGATTAATTCCATATTTTACTACGAATAACGCAGCTGCCATCGTAATAGTGTGATGTTAAAATATTGCGAAATCCGTCCAGAAAGCAAATTACTGCTGGTGGAAGAGTGGTAGCATGCTGCACCACGCTGGGATGCACTCCGCTCAGAACGAACCGGTTTGGGTCAATGCTGCACGGTGCAGGGTTGATCATAAAAAAAAAGAATGATTAAACGACTGCTAATGCGATTTCGACACCCGCAGTCAATAAAGTCCTAACTGGCCCGATATTGATCTTGAGAGCAAAAGCGGGCCAACCGCCAGCTACGATGCGAATGCGGTTTTGCCCGGACCGGCTAGCAGCTGCCAGCTGCCTGTCCGACGCAATAGAAATAAATCAATTATGGTCGCCATGCTTGCTGAATTATTTATTGCGCCTAGCCTCCCTCCGCATCATGATGGAGGGCGTGCGAAATAATTTGTTTTTTGTTTTTTTTTTTGTCTTTCGTCGCTCTTGCGATGGCAATATTTATTCTTTAACGTTTTTTTTTGCAGCACGCAATGTGTGGTATGCAGAGGAAGGTTGCTCCCCACACCGCCCGTGTTTGCAACGGGGCGCGTGCCTAACGCACAGTCCTTGATCCGATCCGGTCCGGATACGCGTGCGCAATCGAGCGTGGCACCCGGTGCGTGTTTGGTGGCGTGAAGGGAAGGAAGACTAATCCGCACGCATCTAGCGTGCCCCGCCAGTGTGATGTGTGCAACAAGAAGTTAATCAGCAGGACGGGTTAAGGTTGGCAAAATTTGAGTTCGTGCTCGTTTCTCTATTCGAACCCGGTCCGGGGTGGGACAAGCTGTCACGAAACCCTTTCCGGTACGGCTGGATGTCCTTGGTTCCTACGCGGGGCTTTTGGGCCGGTGCTGGTCGTCCGAAATCTGATACATTCCAGCGAGAAGAGAGGATATCAACTTTCAAAAAAAGGAGAGCAAAACAACCATCCCGAAGGACAGTGTGCAAGGCCTTGACATTCACTGGCGCAGGAAAGTGGTTTTGGGTGCTCCAATTGACAGCACAACTAGGATCCCCACACTGAACGGTCATTCAACCTGCGCGCGCGGAATGTGCAAAGGGCGGTCAGGCAAGGTGATTGATTGATTCTTCCAAGCTAGTCCGTCAAATCAAACATCGCTCGTATTTGTTTCACACCCGATGGAGACGCACGGCACTCGCTCCCCTTCATCGGGAAGGCGAAGGCAGTGTGCCGGTGTTTGACGAGTGGAAACATCACCCGCTACTACCATGCCAATTAGCTGGTACTGGGTTGGGTGGGCTTTACTTCTAACAATCGTCTAATGATTTAATTGCCGTGGAGGTGATGAGCGGCACCGCTCGACGCACAAATGCGAACCAGTCGGAAACAATTACCGCCAACATCTTCATCTAATTTGTTTGCCTTTTTACCCTTAACCCACCTCGCCTAAACGCTTGCATTCTTAGTGGAGCAGGGCAATACTCTATTAATGGGCTCTTGCTTGTTTTTCTCTTTTTTTTGCTTCTTTTTGTGCCACTCAAACTGCTGCACTACTATTAACACGTACAGATCGCCAGCGGGATGCTGGGTGCCTGGGAAATGTGGTCTCCTGCCCGCCCCTACGCGGAAGCTGGCGGCCACCGCCCCCGAAACAATGGCTAATTGCCTGTCGGAACGCATCGCATATGGTTGCAGCTTAGCAGCCCTCTGTTTGTGTGTGTGTGCAACAGCAACCAGCTGGGCAGCTATCGTTTAGGCATAAATTAATTGAAAGCTTGATGCACATTATGCAACATTCGTCATCGGCACCGACTGCGCTGTGGGAAACGGTGGAGGAAGCTGGAGCAAACTAGCCAACACTTCGCACGGCTCGCACAACTAGCTGCAATGCGATTATTCTACCGGTGGGTGTGTGTTGTAGCTGCTGGTTTACAGCAAACACACAGGTGCAATGGGCAAGGGGGGGGGGGGGGTGGGCAAAACAAATATTCAATTAATCAAACTACCGTTTGGGGCGGCTGACAAGTCATGAACTTTGAGCCCGCCGCATGCGAGGCGCAGTGCATGGGAAGGTTTTGCGGTGCATTCTCTGGCGAAAGCACGTGGTGCATTTGCGGTGGCTGGTGGAAGTTCCCGCGGCGGGCGTGCCTTTGCACTTGAAACGCTCGCGAAAACGTGCCCTGCATACGTAACACACTCACACACACACAACACTGATCAGATCAATAGAAACATTAGTCACATTGCCCCGACAGCTCCGGTGGGGAATTACCGATCGCGGCAAGTTCTGCTGCAAGTTCTGCTATTTGCATAAGACGCGAACGGGCGTCGTCCGTCGGTTTGACACTCTTCCTTTTGCTGCGAGAGAGAGAGAGAGAGAACAGCAAACAGCACCAGAGGCAGTCGGTTTTGCATTCTCGTTCCCCGGGAACAACAGCGGAAACGGTTTCGGTTCCAACCAATTGCCGGGACGTTGGGTGATTTTTTCTCCTTCACCGTTTGTGCCGGTATTTCCGCGCCGTTTAAAAATGGTGCCCGGTGGGATATTCCCCGCATCTGTTGTACTCTCCTACCGAGTGTGCTGTGACTTATCCGGATGAATATGTTACAAATGGTAATAACGTTTCTCACACCGCACGCGTGACACATCAAACAAACCGTGACAAATGCTCTCCGCTGAGGAGAGAGAGAACTCCGACACACGATCGTTCCATTCGCTCTGATTCACCCTGGGGTCTGCGGGATCGCGCAATGTTGTTGTGCGTGTGCCAGGGAGCTCCCGAACGGTGCCTTTTGCTCCAACAGCCGTTATCGAGAGGTGTATTTGGCGCTGGAATGTGTTGCTTATTTGGAAGGGCCGGAGGCAAGGTCGCGCGCTACGAGCCGCCGCCGTGTTGGCATGATGGACAGATCTGAAGTACCCGATCAGCAGGAATCTATTTTGCAGCAGCCTTGATTTGTCAACAAAAGGGTGTACAAAGGGTGTTGCGTGCGTGCATACCTCTGGCCTGTTTTGCTTTTGATTGCTCGCCACGTACGTTTGTACAGCCCCCTTGTGCCCCAAGTGCGCCCTAGTGTGGCGGAGAGTTTGTGTACACATCACGGTTGAACACCGGTACCGATGGGTGCAAAAAGGGGCACAGCCTGTTTATCGTCGGATCTCCCCGTGCAGAACCGTGCTTCGACTTTTTGAGCATCCTGCTCGGTGCGAGTGTTTGGTTTTAGGTTATGGCGGAAGCGGTAGTGCCTTAAACTATCCGCGGAATGTAGCGCTGAATCACTGTCGCACTGTGAAGTGTGTCTCTTTGGCAGCCGTCACACAAGTGGCATCGCTGACCGTTGGCAGAACGTTCCCCTTCACTGCCACCACCGTGCGGGCCTGTGTGTTGTCGGGTGGAGTAGTTGGTTTCTTGGTGTGCTAGAGGTGATTGTTCTAACGAATCTTTGTAACTAGCCGTTTTTGGGCGGAAGCGTTCGGACGCGCTGCTGCTACTGCTGGAGCGTAGAACGTTCTTTGTCTAGCTTTGCTAATAAATGTGTAAATGCGGTGAGCGGCCGGCTAGCCGGGGCCTGAGTTGCGTGTCAATTTTGGTAGAAATTATTGACAGACTTGTTTTCGATACACCGCAGCCATTCGCCATTTTGATGAACCAGCGACCCGGGCGCTGAACGAACTCCCATGAGCGCGGCGTTAAATATTCATCCCTCCGCAGTCGCTTTATCCGCATACTTGACTTTACCTCCGCGTTGTGGGTCTGTGCAACACCCAGTTACACCAGTTTGCCGTATATCGGGAAGCGCTCAATTAGCTTTTAATTACACATTTTTTTCGCACTTGCGCGTGACATCCGTTCCTGTTTTTCTGGCCTGCGTGGGCTGTGATTTGCGAAAAAAAAACCCGACGCTGCACAAATTGCAAGTCTTGCACAAGACCGCTCAAGCTCGCACATTAATCACAGTGCAGTCGATCGTGGTGGCATTAGTGAGCAGCGCAAGGGGCGCAAAGGGAAGGAAAGAAAAAGGGACAAGGAGATGGTAGGGTTCAGGGCCAGCGCTAGTCCACAAGAGCGAGAGAGAGAACATTTCAGCAGCTTTAATACTTTAGCAATAAAGCAGATTGGATAGAATTATTGACCGATCGATAGTGCGCAATGTGCACCGCGTTAGGGGGGACTCCCCGATGGGCGCTTTCGTTCGTTGCACTTCGCCCGCTTCTTTACGATCCTCAGGATTTCTGAAGTCTGGCCTCTCTCCGGGGTTGGTTTTGGTCTTTGGTGGTTTGGCTTTGTGTTTGGTGCCGCACTAAACTTCGCTGGCCAGTCCCGTACCGAAAGCATCCAACGTGCGCACTGGACGTGGCCCGCCACCGATCGACGGAATACGTTTGATTGGAATAAAGTGAAATTGATGCCGCACGGTCAAGAGCACTTACTCGAGCAATGTTGCCGCACCGTTCTATGGCGTTGTATGTATGGTCGCTTGTTTTGTTGTTGTCGTTGTTTTGCTGTTGTATGTATTTCTGTGACGATCTCTCTTGACTTGGCTGTGGCCACTTTTGTTTGCGCCAAGTTGGCGGCTGCAATGGGGCAACCTGCGAGACACAGGGCCACTCCAGCACGAGCTGAATGTATCTAGTCACTGCAGGCAGTACGAGATATGAGCAGCAAGCAAGTGAGCGCAGAAGAAGATGTCTTCCCGTGAAGTGTCACACTGATCGGGAGAGCGCCATTTGCACAATGTTTCAACGCCGCACTACTCACCTGATCGCAAGGGACTGGAAATAGGCTGAAAATGCTATCCACACTGTTTTGTTGCGAAGTGCACTTGGCGGTGATTCGTAGCGCACTAATCAGCTCCGAAGTGGCGCAAAAGTGGACCGATCACACACACACACACACACACACACACAGCTCGATTGCGACCGACCGTAGGGCAACAATGATAAAGATCCACACCCGTTGAAGTTCTAAGCGCAAGTGAAAGCGCTTGTGTGGCAGCCGGCTGGATGGCGCATTTCGCCATCGCGATTCGCGTGCATCCCGCGTTCTCAGGGAAGTACGATCAGCGCTGTCAGTGGTGGTGGTCGTGGTGGCGGCAATGATCATGCTATTAGACGCAAAGTACAGTAGCTAAGCACATAACGTCGCCTTCTAATCGTTGACGATCTACGCGATCATCGGGCGGTAGAGGGGACCATCGCTGGTGTTGCATCCGAGGGCAAGCCTGGGGAACCCCTCTATTCAATTAGCCGATCGGTACACCCCATTTGACCTCCCGCCCACCCCCCCACCCCCCTTCCACCGCCCATCTCTTGCCAATCAAACTCGACCGCCCGTCATCGGATAAGGTGTCTCTCGGTCTGCGGAAGTGCGCGAACGCGAATCGCGCCACGATCGTGAAATAATGGAGGCAAAGATTGCGCGCACCAGGGGTCTCCCCTAACCTTCCAACCCCCGGTATCGCAGTATCAGCTCCTCGCGATGCAAATCTTTCGATAGAAGACACAATTCATTACGCGTTGCCCACCCTTCCCATCCCGCATAGCTTCTTGCTGCTCGCGCATAAATGTGGCGAATAATGGTAGAATTTATAGCGCAACGTCAGAGCCGTTTCTTGGGGAGGGCGAACGAAAAACCGGTGGGTAACTGCGTACTGTAAGCACTGCGGTGCGTGACTGCACGTCGATGACCCCTTCCCCGGCGGGTGGTAGCAGCGCTGCGAACATAATACATCGCATCTTCGCCCGGGAACATAAATGGGCATGGCCGGACCGGCTGGTCGTTCTCGGCCCGCTTCCGAACCGAATCAAACCCTCTCCACCGTGCACAGCCGGCCAGCTGCAATAGGATACGATTATTGCGTCAGCCTCAGGGCTATCCGAGGCCCTGGACGCGGAGGTACTGGAATAATAGGCAAGCCGCAGCAAGTTCCCCCCCAGCAAGCAAGGATCTTTCGACGCGCGTTTTAACGCTCATCGGGCGATGCTTTTGATTGCTGTTGTTCTCTCTTTTTTATGGCACCTTGTATAGTTGCTCTGTACAACGTACAACAAACGTTTAACCTTCCCCTGTACAACTTCCACCTTCGCACCGGGCATTCCAGCGGATTCCGCCCGTGCTCGAAAGGGTAAAAACCGGAGCATAACGCACTGCTGCTGCTGCTGCTGGCACGCGCTCGTAACACGGTAGCAGCAGCAACATTCACAAGTTGTTGTTTTATTGCATTTGTTGCATACGATTACCCTTCGCTGCATGCAAAGGGCGCCTCCATCGGCACCCGTTTGGCAAATGGCTTGCCTCCAAATTCCGTTTTGCTGGTTCCGCACACTCGGAAGGAAGCTCGTTCGGGTTCCGTTTGGCACGCGAGATTCGTGCACATCGGGCCGGACGCGCGCGTGCGCAAGCGTGTTGCGCACGCACGGCATGGGTGTACGCGCTGCTGGCTGGCATCGAACGCGTGGCGCGTGCGGGCTGTTGTGGCGTAACGGTCACGAGCATCGCGCTGTACGCACTTGGGAGCGGATTGGGAGAGGTAGAGTGGTGATGCAGTTGTGTTGTTCGGTAGGCAATCGATAATTAAACAATTAAAAACATGCTTTGAAATTCAAATACGAGCGCTGCATCGAGTGATGCTGTCGACGATCGAGCGCTCTGCGGATTGTGCACTTGAGGGAGGGGCGAAGGCGGGGGCCTGTTTACGCAAAAAGCTTTCCACACATTCCTGCCATCAAGCTTTTTTCCCTTCCCCCTCTTTGCGGTCCCCGGTACAGCTGCTCAGTTTGATTCGCGGCCTGAGAGCGGACACAGCCGAGATCGGTGGAAAATAAAGCGGATTAACCAGTTGAACTTTTGTTTGATCTTATCTGCTGTTGAATGATCGGCAGGGCATGCGAGATTCATGGTGGTGCATGAAAACTATGTTAAAGGGTGACCATAGCTTTTAAATGCACTGCAAATTTGTTTCTTTCGATTTAAGCTGTGTTATTCTTATAGAAAATGATACTCTGCGCGATGCTTTGGGATGCTGGATATCAATGTCTGGGTGGTAAATGTACATGTTCAAACCAAATCAATACAAAAGTATCATTAAACCATTCCAAAAAATTGGTTCAAAGACATCGAACCGAGGGTTATAAATAATAAAAACGTATTTTTAAAGTTTGAATTCAGATTTAACCTCCTGCTTGAAGTGTAGAGATAGTTCACACATTAAAGCAAATTACTAAATGAAAAATATTATCGTTTACCACTGTTTGCTTAAGATCCTACCCCTGTTATAGGAGTGCTGTGATCATTAAACTGTATTTTAAGCATTAGCTAATGGCGTTTCGCTAACAATGATCGACAATGGCATCAACTCTAAAAAATTGTTTATGATCTAAATATTTAAAATTATTGTGCGAATAAAACAAACACAAAACAAAAGTTGGCATACATGCTCTTGTGCCAGACTATCAAATGGCGTTCAAACACATAAGAAAGCTTGAAACAATCGGTTAACAGACTTTCGAATTGGATTCGACTGATTGGAACAGCTCGTTATGAGAATAACGCTTTTAAACATTTAAACAAGAAATAAAATTAGAAATTTCACTTCAAGATTATCTTAACACAAAAACATTAGACACAGTTTGCAGTAGTCTAGTGTATACGAATTAGTCGTGACTCACTAATCCAATAGGAAAATGTTTGATTGAACACGGTTGTACTAGATGGAGAACTAACCCGGTACCAGCAGATTAACCACATAATGTTTAACTATATCAAAATAAATACAATACACTTATAGTACGCTTAAGAACCAAGAAAGCTGAGCTTACATGATCAGATCTCGTTGATCTCGTTGGCTTCTCGCTACCAGCGTTCACAGTTTCGTTTTGCACCTTCGTAGGACACAACACGTTTGGCACTTGCGAGACGTTTCAGGATTAGCGTTGTCAGGACACTTGCAAACAGCAATCACTAGCAGGCAGCGCAATTGTTTCGAGTTTATTGTTTTTTTTTTTTGGCAATGAGTTCGTTGTAGAAATTTTGTCAGAAAACTGACCACTGAGTCACTTTTTCACCAAATTCTCCACTGTCAGAGGCTGCTGGGCAAACATTCGCTGCTTCAGGGAACGTTTCTCCTTGCTGGAACGTTTTCTGGCAAACGGGTGAGATGGCGTTTTGGGCTGGATGCACCTGTGCACGCGTCGAACACTACTCTCTGCACACGTCGAAACAGTCGAGAGGACCCAATCACGCGAATAACGTTTTGCGAATCGATTTTGCGATGCGTCTATTGGGACACGAGGGAGGTGAAGTTTGTCTTGGCTCTGTAGTATTGTCGACACCTCGGCAGACTGTTTAGACGAGCGGGGAAGGCTGTTCGTGCTGCGCACACACACACACACACAATCTCACACACGCACAAAAAGGACACCAGCTCTCTCTCACACCAAGCGGTGGCGCGGGCTGCTGCTGCTGCTGCTGCTGTTGGCAGTTTTCGAAACAAACTAATTGACTGAAAACGGCTCCATATTGCTTTTATACGGCCACGCGTCGCCGACCGCGAGCGCGGCTAGGCCTCTCTTCGCGATCGCAAATCGGAGCGGTTCGTCGTTTGCGTCGCCACCTTTTGCGTCCGTCCGGTGCGTCTTGCCCATCGGGCAGCTCGGGTACCCGACTGCAGCCGCGTCCGCTCCGCGGTGGAAGGGATGACAGGAACTTGGGGAAGGGATGAGGAAATGGAGGGGTGCAAGTTGGGGCTGACCACAGCGCGGCCTGCTTCGCTTTGCTGCAAGGAGCACAGCAGTTTGGGGCACATTGGAGAGAACGTTTGGGTGGTGGTGGTTAAGGTGGTTCAATGAGGAGTGATGGCTTTTGCGCTTAGCTGCGTCAATTAGTTCGGAAGGGGGGGGGGGACTATGGGGTAGTACGGGCCAGAGCAGCTTTTCGATGCGCGCGGCTTGGGCTTTTTTTCGTGCCGGGTTTTCTCACACGACCAATGGGTTCGTGCCGCGGAGCGTTCAAGCTGTGTTCGGTGTGAAGGTGGCGGCGACTGCAGGTGCAAGCGGCTGCACGCTGCTGCGATGTGCGGGAAACAGGACGCGCGGGGAAGGATTTTGAATATTCTAATAACAGTCCAATTCTGTCCGGCCGGTTGACATATGGGGTCCGCGGCCCGGGCATAATGGTGTCGGTCGGGAGCCTGCGGCGCCGCGCGATCATTGTGCGCTCCATCGCTCAATCACCGTGGTCACCAGCAATCGGATATAATTAGTAAACTTTTGAAATGTTGATTGTAGCCCGAGCGGGAAGGGACTCGTTTGGCAGGGACAATCCTGCCCAGGCGGCCGGATGACAGCTTGCATTGGTTCGGTGGATCGTGGTGCATTCGTGGGGACGTACTGATAGGCACGCCGGTGTCCCGTTTACGGCTCAGTGGAACCGATCGGTTTGATCAGTAGGTTGGGCAGGTTGTAGAGCCGGTGCCACGATATTAGACTGACAGGTTCACCTACACATCCTCTCGAATCCTTCGCCGGTGCAGTGTTTGAGCGGGCGATGGGAGGGTGAGATACAAAGTCGTACTGGTTACCGGCTCGAAGCAGGTTGGGAAACTTCCACTGACTGTTCTAATAATTTATTTAGCCGGTTTTTTTCCTCCTAACATTGCTAAAGAACTATTAGTATGGAAGGTCTCCATGAAAATGAAACCTCCAAGGTTTTTTTTATACTCTTCTCTTTAATGTTATAAAACGCTATCAGATATAGCTCACTGAGGTATCTAAATCATCTAGTTCAATTTTAAATATTCTACTCTGCTCCGGAAATTCTTGATACTACGAGAATAAAATAAATACGATTTCCTGATGTTACATTACGTTCCTAGCGTAAGACTTAAGGTAGTTCGGTTTGGATCTCCAATAAGTATGCGATAAGTGCGTAAAAGTAAAGATTAATTGTAGGACTTTGTTCCCATCACTGAGACTTCTGAGTATGAAACGTCTCGTGAACGTTCCAACAATTCTGCCGGCGGAAGCTAATGCTAATTGATGAACCAAGAATACTAATGGAAAGCTGGCCGAGCTCACCATCACCACCACTGCCCTGCCCTAGTGGTGGATTAATATATCCACCACCATCCACCACGAGCCTATCGCAACTGGGCAATGCGATAAACCTGTTGATAAATGAATCTTCCATTCCCGGGTGGGTCGGGAGAAGGAATACACAAAATGCCAATCCCTTGCTAGGGTTTCGTGGGAAGTGTGGGGCGGAAGGTTTGTTTGTTTTTTGTAGTTGTTGCGTTGTTGTTCCCTTCCATACCTTGCATGTGTTCGAACGTGCCCTCCGGAACTAACCTATCCTAGCGGATGAAGAATGCATTGCGGATGCACTGTTTGAGTGGGATCGTGTTGGGTTGCCGCCGTTTCGTCCAAGGTCGCGTTACATTCGCACAGCGCACAGCAGCAGCCAGCGCGTACCTTCACTACAGCTATCTCTGCAGTTTGGGCACTTCTCGTTACTGCGGCGAAATGGCAACAACAACCTTGACAGCCAATACCCTGCTGCTGCTGCTGCTGCTGCTGCACTGATGCTGGTGGTCTCGAGCTTGGTCTTGGACGATCGCTTTTTTTTGCCCTCTCCCTGAACGCTGATGGTCCGAACGCTTTTTGTGGTCCAAATGGTTTGTGAGTCTGTGTGGAGTGTGGAACCATAATAATCACTCAAACTATTAGATTGCCCGCTGCCAGCTCCACTTGATTAAAAGGGGAGGTCATTCATGTGTTTTAAAGTTGTGCTGTCTCTGAACCACGTATTAGGGCGTTTTATAAACAAATGTTGAATAGGAGTGCTATACAATCTTGTCTGATTTAACATTCTGCACGTTGTTACTATCTCTATCGAGATGATCATGCTTTATCGGATGCCCAAGTGTTGTCCGTTTGTGTATGTCAATGTCTGGAACAGGCTACTAAAGCATCTAATGTTCGATCAACGGTTGAAGATGACTATAAACAATGTTCGAATACACTTCCCAAACTCATTATCATAGTACTTGATAGCCGTGGTAATGACTCATTAGTAGCTAGAGATCTATGCCGAGATGGGATGATACATTTATGATTGTCTTGTCAGTACCTCACAGTTCTTATGTATTTACAAAAAAATATATAAAATTTAGCCACATTCACGTTGGTTGGAGAAACTTTACTAACAAACTAATAGTACCTTTCCTGCTGTTTGACATCAAAATAATTGTAGATATAAGATCTTCCAAGCACTTTTGGAAGCAACTACTCCATGGGATTTGTGGCAAGGTCGAGATGAGAATTGCGAACCTTGTATGCCTGTCTGCTCGTTTACGACTGGAACGACCCGGTTACAATCCAACTATCGGCAGCTTTTAGTACAATATCCAAAAACAGATCAATAGATTATAAGCAATACACGTTTAATACTATTGTACTACTGCTTCTCCCGCCCCTATTCTGTGTTGATGAATAATTTTGCAAGATTGCTAGTGAATTTATCAGGCGAACAAGGTGTTCCGACATGTGTTTGAATCGATTGAATCAATCACTTACAGCTCGCGCAGCCAGGTGTGTTCGTAGAGGTGGATATCGTTGGCAATATGCAAACACCGGGTGACAATGTATGCATTTTTTATGAAGCGTAGGTGTCACCGCTGATAAGTCGCTACAATGATTTGCACTTTATATCTAAGGATGTGTTTTTTTTTTAAATATCGGTGGCTAGTTTTGTATTGAAACTACTCTATCTATGTTCTACTGAAAAATTTAATTATTATAATAAAACTTTTTAAATATTTTATACATTAATGTTATGGGTTTGAAGTGATCGTTAAAGTGAAGCTTCTTCCAACAGTATAACGTTGGGAAAAACCAAGAACACAGCAATTTTTATTATTGCCACAACCATGACCGTGATCGTGTATGACTAGTGCTGATTGGCGTTGGGCTGATTGAAACGAAACCGTATTCGCATCGAATGGTGCCTTTCAATACATTGTAAAAAATGATTACCATCGGTGTAATAAAATGTATCTTATGCAATCGTTCCTGCCACTTCAAATACGTCACGGCAAGTCGTTCTAGGATTCGCATCAACTAGCTGATCAGCTGGACATGGCTTGTACGTATTCATATTCAAAATACGCTCAGCGAAGTAGCAGCGACTGATTGGCAGGACCTCTGGCTCTGTGATTCTGAAGGCACGGCAAGTAATGGCCGAACGTATAATGGGAGAACAAGCTGCAGAACAAGCTATGGAATGATCCATGGCAGTGTGTAGAGTGTGTGTGCTTTTTCCCACTCGCTTCGCTCGCCCAGAGTTTTAGTAGCTCCTGGTTTTATAGTTATTGGCTGGAAATTCGCAAACGTCCCGCGTTCAGGTTGATTCCCCTTTCGTGTTTGCACTAGCAATGAGTGCAATAAAAGCTGGGTGCCGATCGAGAACGTTCCTATTTAACATTGCGGCGACGGGTAGTGAAAAACAAACCCCCAGCGCGCGCGTACGCCAGTAATCAATCAATCATCGTGATGATGCAACTTATAACGATGCTCAAGATGAAAGCTCATTGCTCATTGTTGTTTTTCATCTCAGCGAATCCATTCTGTAAAGTTATGGAAAAGTGATAATGACATGTTTATCCTGCCATTCGTCCATCTTCTTTGTTCCGAATCCTGATTGATACGTTCGTTGCTGCCCGGGCGCTCAGATTACTCCACACTGTCGCAGGCTGTCACGGAGGCAGCACCAACCGGCTCAACCTTTCCTTGTTGTTGATCTCCATCTAATCCTACCCGACCGGCTCAAACCGGTTCGTTGCTCTGTACCTGCCATAATTTAGGAAGTGTGGCACTTGCTCCACGCCACCATTGTTCGGCCCGTCCACCCGGCCGGGAACCAAAGCGTCGGAAGCGTGCCGCGCTGACAGGCGTACGAACGCAAAATTAGTTGTGCAAAGCAGACACGACAATATCATATTAAAAAAAAAAAACGCTAAGATTACAATCCACCCAGCGGTAGTGGTGGCAGCCCCGTTCGCGGCACAACATTGTATGCGCTGAAGGGCGCTTACCGGTGCAAAACGGGCACAAAAATGCTCACCCCAACGGCAAAGGCACATTCCTTGCGAACGATCCATTGTTTATGCGGCGATTGAAAAGCAAAGCATCAAACATTCATGTAACCTTAGCTGATTGCAATACCTTTTCTTTGCACTGCCTCGACCCAACCGGTGCCGTGCAGTGACGGAGTGGGTTTTCGTTGGCTCCATTAATCCACCCAGCAGCTAATGGTCGAAATGTTAATCATGGGCACGTGCCGTGTCAGTTGTACTGTTTTTTTGTTGTCGTCCGTTGTTGTTCCGGAGCTCGCGACGCTGGGTGTTGCTGTGGGAGCACGAGCCGGGCAGGAAGGAGAGCAAAAAATTCGAGCAAAGGAAGAAAAAAAACCTGGCGCGAATGTTACCGCGATCATAAATGCGATCAATGCGTGCCCGTTTCGGACGGCGGCAGGGGCGGCTGCTTGCGGGGTACGCACTCCGGCAGGGACAACGCGAACGTCGTTGAGGATAACAAGATTCCTTCTCGGATGGGGTTAGATTCCTGTGCGACCATGGCTGAGGGGCGGGGGGGGACCACGCCGCCGCCGCCCGGGCAAAGAAGGAAGTGGCAGACTCGATCGAAGCTTGATTGATCACGAGGATGTTGAACCGGCCCCCTTCGGTACATTTGCACCAACCAACTCGAGCACTTGTTTGTCAGTTTTCGTAAGTGGTTTCCACGCACAACCGAAGGCGGCTCCTTGATCCTGATCCTGCCTGATCGTGTGCCATTGCGGAAGGGTCACATTTAGAGGGTTTCAAATTCCTGCCGTTGATGAAGATAATTTTTTGCGACACTTTGGTAAAAAAAAGGCTGCTAACACTCCATACTGACCCTGGCCAAAGCTGTTTAAGGTATGGCACTGCGTTTGGCACGCCACGCGTGCCTGTGAATGCCGTTGCGTTGGCTTTAGTTCCTTTCACATCGATCTGCTTGGAATATGTTTGTACAGAATGGTAGTTTTTTTTTCTTCTATTCTTTGGTAGTTTTGTTTGTTTGTCGTCTCGCTACCAGAAGATTATGAGAAACAATGACCTTGGAAATTCCTACATGAGGTTTGTTGTTTTTTTGTGTGTTGTTACACGGCAGCTCTATCTATTATTCTTGTTGGTGTTTCATTTTCTTTGCGCGTTCGCCCGAGGCGATCGGTTTCTGCGATCAAACGGGCAAAACAATTAGGACCTAAGCTACGCATATTTTCCTTCCACTATGCGCGAAACGGTTAGAACCTGCCACTGCTACTCCTGTTGGCAACGTGTGGCAGTTTTTTCTTCTTCTCCTTTAGGCTTGATTTAGCTGCAAAGATCAACGATTTCAGGGTCAACACCGGAAAGATTAGTGCAGTAGTGGCGGCGATGCGGTTTTCGGGCGCGCGATGTTTAAGGAAGTGTTGAAAATGGTGCATTTGATGTTTTTTTGGGTGTTATTTCTCCCGTTTAGATTTGAATGTAAGTGTCTGGTTTTTTTGTTAATTTAGTTTTGTGCAACCATTAATCCCTCGGATATGGGATTAGAATGTCCCGACGATGAGATTGATGAAGGAGTTCGCTTTTTTTTGTCCCCCCCCCCATTGCCCACGGCCAACTGCACACCTAATCCGGCCGGCCAGGCGCACTTTATATGGCTATATGGCCCTTCGATTTGCACCAGTTAGCGAACCGACGATCGCTCCGGGGACGGTAGTGTCATAAAATTATCGCATAAGAGATGTGCGCTGCAGCAGAGGTGAAGCATTCAAGTGGGAGCCGACTGCTGCAAGAGACGGCTTCACCTCGCGCTAGAACAAAGACACATAATAATGGTAGTGGCGTGGAAAAAAAGAAGAATCAAATGGAACAAGTGCTGCTCCTAGAGTCTGATACAGCTATTCGAGGCACGGTTCGAATTGGCCCTGCCAACCTACACCGCATGCCACCCAGCCTGATCGCAGGAGGGTTGCAACGGTTCAGCAGTTTTATGACGCACCTTCCGCAGATCGCGCTGCCTGCTAGATGTTTATGCTTTTGCCGGCTGTTAAGATACATATAAAAGAGCGTTCGAGCGCGCGCGCGCGCGTGCCACTCACCGGCGTAGCTGTTGAATCGTGCGAATATAATTGCAAATGCATACCAAAACACGACAAGAAACCCCGACTATGTTGACAATGAAGGTGTAGAACAGCGAATGGGAATGAATAGAAGCAACAAGAAAACCACCAAACAAAAGACTGATGAATGAATTGGACCCCTATCGGTGGGGGTTTCGAATATCGCCAAAATGAAGGATGCTTTTGTGACAATTAAAATTACATACATTACGCTAAGCGATGATTAACGCTCCATGGCGAGTGTGAAGCCTCATGTATCACGACGTTCCCTACCCGTTTTGGGTTTCCTAGCCACACGTTTAGCATTTTACGAGCCACTAACCAATGAAGCATCAAATCAATTAAATGGTCACCACTACCCGGACCGCGTAGAACCCCCGATCGGGCCAGCTCACCTGGGGCCTTTCACTAGCCTCTAGCCACGCGGTGCACGCCTGCGTAATGTGTTTTGCCCCGTTCTAGCGCAACCGTTCTTTAACGCCACTGGCCGGCAAATTGGTTTTTTGGTCGATCGAAACGGCGGTGGTAATTATTGAACCATGATCGTAACGATGCAAGTATCGATCGATTTGCTGAAATGCAACTCGTTTTCGTTTGTTTTGGTTTCCCACCGTGCGGCAAGAACGCCGTCACGATCATTCCCTGCTGCTAGTTGGTAGCTGGCAGATTTACCCACAAGACCCCACAAGAGGGCCTGATGGTATGAAGAGGACGGGGGGATTTTGAATGCGGAAGGCACACATGCTGTGCTTTTGAACCCATTAATTCATTTGGCTGGGTTCGGGGTTTTGTTTTGCTCGGTTTGCATTTATTTATTTGTTTCACAACAAAATAGAATTTAATTTTGAGAACTGCTACGAGAGCGCACTAATCACGTGTAAACAGGATGGATGAGCAATTCTGCTGGTAAGCTGGCAGCGGCTCCGGTTGATTGAATAATAGTGGTACATAATTTAGCAATTGGTTTAGGTCTCCGGTTTCTGGGTGCATGGTTTTTGCTGATGATGGTAGAGCTCGGTTCACCTTGTTGATTGACATTATATGCTAATGATGTATCTTCCTTCGGTTTGAGCATGATTTTCCAATGTGCAGCAGCAGCAGCAGGGTGTCTATGGGATACGGTGGAAGTAGTAGCATTTGCCGAATTTATTAACGATCTGTTTCCTGTGCTGGAGATGCGTCGAAAATGGGCATTATGCTCTTCCTGGGTCCGAGCCTTTAATGGGGTGCGAGATCAGCTTACTGAATTGTTTGCTGTGTGGCACCAACAAAATGGGAAAAAGTATTCCTTCAGAATTGAGACTAACATCAACAGTTGAGATCATCCCACTTACGGGATCATTCAGTAAGAAAAAGGATGTTTGGCTAGATCCAGTAGAGAACAGAACACATTATCATGAAATTAAAGAGAGTGTTGTATTCATCAGAATGCCATAAGATTTTTTAAGATCCAATAAGTGTACCACTTCCACGATAGCATTGATAGATCCCGCAAAAGGTTGAATATCAGTTTCTGAAATTGGATGGGTTTCTAATTCCATGAGCAGCTTCTTGGTCAGGATAGATTAATTATTACTTCCAAAAAGCAATGTTCCAGTACGGCTAGTAGAGATAGAGGATTGGATTCCGGATCAGGAAATAGGATAGGTTAAGTATCAAGAAGGCTGGACTTGGTATAGATGCAGGACCTGGTATAGAAATTTGGAATAGGGTGCAGTATGTGTTGTATTGTCGGGATGACATCGAGATCAGTGGATTGAGTTTTAAGCTTGAACTTCATATCCGCTATAGGATTTTGAGCAGTTATATATCCCAGAACAATAGTTCGGAATTCTCCCAGTTGATGCCTAGTGTAACCCTCATATGGTCACAACATTGTTTATACAACACTCAAGATGTAATACAAACGATCATTTAGTATGCAAAGCCGTCGAAATCATATCTTATTTAAAAATTATAGAATATGGCATAGGCCAAAATAGTTATTTTTTAACCAAACCCATCAAACACTTTGTGTTCATGGTTAGTAATACCCAGACGCAACTTATCCCAACATCTCTGTGCATGATCTGATCCAGCCTTCCATTTTTTTAACCATATGTTCCAGCATACATTTTTATCAACATTTCGGCCCAGGCTTTCTACCGACCAACAAAGAAAAGTGGCCAGGACTAGATTTGATACGCAGGTCAAAGAAAGGATGAATGGAAGGTTTAAATATTTACCATAAAACAAGCAAATATTTTCGTATTCGATGGCATTCACTGAGCCAAGATCGCGACATGAGACGCTTTCAACCATTATCTTGAAACTCTCATCAAAGGAAACTACATATGTTGATAATTTGGGCGATTCCTAGTACTTTATTATACAATTACAGTGCGCATTTACAGCTACGTGGAAGGGAGGGGAAGGTTGTGTTTAGTTTGCAAGTGTTCCTGTTCGGTTTCGCCAGCCGGCAGAGTTTATCGTATTCCAGCCAGTTCAATTGCAGTCAATCAATCAATGCCGATAAACTCCGCATGCTGGTTCGTCCTTTGATCCAGTCGTTTAGTCCTACCGGGCGGGTTCTTAGTACGCAAACTGAAACGGCAACGGATAGCCACCGTTGTACGATCGTCCGAGCCGGGGCGAGAAGGGCAGATTCCGTCCCAGTCGCGGTGCAAACGGTGGCCGTTGATGGTTCTCACCGACCGAATCGCGCCGGCCTAGCCGAGGCGACGTGGTGTGGTAGAAAATGGGTTGTGGCTTTCCTGGAAAACACACACAAATACACACACACACACACACACACACACACACACACACATTTAAGTTCTGGATTGGTCCGTGAAATGCATTGCCACACTTACGGGGCTTTGCTGTGACCAGCAGCACCATGTAGGGAGCACCCTGGACCAGTTCCGTGGCCAGCTTCTGGGGTGGCTCGCCCGCATATCCCAGCGGTTCGGCATCAAACTCCTCGACCAGATCGTCGTGCAGGTCCGCTGCAATGGTGCGCTTGCCGAGCCGAGGTCCAAACCACATGGCAGCGGCCCTTTTGTTCAGTCCCTCGGCACCGTCGTCCCGTCGGAGGGTATCCGAATCGGGTCCGGTACTGTCCGGCGACTCACCACGGCCCGTCGTTCGCAGGTCGGCGTACTTTTGATCCTGTAAAGGTGAGAAGGAGTTTCCAAACGTGACTGACTACTGGCACTGTTCAATCGGTTTCGGTTTCACTACAAACGCGCTGGTGAATTACATTTGTGTCCAACTCGGCACTCAGTGCACTTTTGATGGCCAGGTAGAGACAGATGAGGTTGAAGAAGAAGTAGAACCTAGACATGTTTGCGCACTAGTTGAAAGTACAGTCCGGTGCGAGTTTCCCTCGAGTTGTTCACTGTTCACTGCACTACCTTTAGCACACAACTGTTGCCCTTTTCGGAAGGACCATACGCTCTTATATAGTGGACAAATTAGTATCGTCGAGCGCTGAGAGTGTGCTATCGATTTTCTTCCGTTCAGGATGTCCCTGGAAGATGAATGAAAGCGATCGACGTCATGTAGGTGGGATTGCTAATCCTTTTCCTATGTCAGCATGTCGGAGGGCCGAAAAGTAGCGCAGGTGCTGTACCCAACTTCTTTGCCTTTAAGGTTTCAAAAAGGTGCAGCAAATCGGTCTGTGTCTGCAATGGATAGTTTAAAGCAACAGTGCTTAATATTTTATTCATAAGCGCTTAAGCGCTTGTCGTAAAACATGTGTCATGTGCGATGGACGGCACAACAGGTCGAAGGCAGCCACTCATCGTGCTGAATTCCGAATTCTGAGATTAACATTTCTAGAACAATCCTTAGCTCCCCCCCCCAGCAACGGTAACTGACCAACCGTTGCGTTCGGCGATTAATTGAAAAGTCCATTTAGCTACTAGCGACACAAGCACACCTGGCGCACATTGAAAAAATGCCTCTCATATTAGTGCCAAGCGATTTAAAAAAATGCTTCCGTACCCACCGTGCACCGATAGCTTGCGGGGGTACGTATCTTTTACACTCGCCCAGTCAGTCAGCCGTCGGACTGACGGATGCATTAATATTAATTTAACACAACAGAGATCAGTCGCCGACGGTGGTGTGTTTTGCCCTTAGTTATTCGGAATATCTGCACGGGAATTGTTTTTTTCTTTCTTTCTTTACCTTTGCCAGCTTTGTGGATTGAAAACAAAAGGATTACCACTATACAGTCTAGGACGGTGTATTGCGTGATGTTCGAGGAGGGTGAGTGGGAGATATGCAAATTACGCATCCCGATTCGTAAGCGATCCTCGCAGCGGGAGTCCAACACACTCACACTAACGGCGCAGGATTGTCGCGTGGAAGGATGCAGGATATGGCACACGTGTCGCCGTCAAGGATGTGCGTTAAAATAACACATTTTAAGGACGTGTTCATTTCAAGTTTACTTAGAAATAGGGTAAACAGCAAGAGTATTTAGGTTAAAAAGAATTTCCGAGGAGTTTTGCAGTCTAAGGCTGCGCTCTGGCACCACTCGAACACGACAACCGACTCGAACAAACCCATATAATCAAATGGAGGTGCACTGTCAGACACAAACAAACAAACAAGACAAACATGTCAAATCCCATACATTTTTCATGTTCGATGTCGTGTTCGATTGGTGCTAGAGCGCCGGGTAAGGTGACGTTCATTCGAACTTGTTCGAAATACCTTTGGATAGGGTTAGAGGTTGAGCTGCGTCACGTTTTTCATTGTTGAGACGAGCTTAAGATTCAACTAAAACTGGTCTGTTACATCTAAATTAATTCTAATGCTTCGGTAGAAGTGGAAGATAGAAATATAAGATAAAATTGCTAACCTTTCTTACTAGGAACATGTGAGTTAGTAGGGAGGTGCGCATCGCTGTTGGCATCGTTGGATTGGCATATCCCATTGGCGCGTTAAGAAAGACAATAATATTAAATGTTTAATGATAGGTTATGTTATTGTTTTGCCATATATCAACTTCAGCGTTGAGCATTACACAATGCCTTTTCTGCATCTTCTCTGCCTCCGTCCCATTAAAAGCATCGCGTCGTCCAACCGGCTGACCAAATGTTCTACACGTGCCGTGAAGTCAATCGGTCAAAACACTCGGTCAAAGTAAACAAACAACATCGTAAAACGATCTTCCCAAACAAAAAAAGGCTCCAAAAGGGAACTGCTGCGTCGGGAGTTGCCCATGCAGTGGCCAACGTCCAGCCAATACCGTTCCTGTACGAAATTGAATTTTGCATACCAAACAAGCCAGTTCCAAGAGAGCTTTGGATGATCATGACAAGCTTCATCACCAAAACCATCCACGGGAGAAAAGAATTTCACAAGAATGTATAACGAGCAAAGCAGCTGGGGAGAAAGGGTGATGTCACTCGTTCACTAGTAATGCGATACCTTCTGGATGTTGCATAAACACGTCCATCCGGATACGTTCGTTTTAACTGTAAATTTATGGGAAGGATTTACGTCACAACGCTGGAGATGTGCTCGACTGTTGGGGGCCAATATGACAACCGTTTGGTCGTTTTTTTCCGCTTCTTATGTAACAAAACAACCGTTATCGGACTAGGACAACTAATGGGCTTGACTATCCATTCACATTCATAGCTATCCACCAATGGCAGGACATTGTGTGGGTTCATATGGAGACTGAACACGTGACGGGCAAGTTGTTTGATCAGCTGAACGCCATGGCTATGAAAGCTAATGAATTGGAATTTTAAGATCTGTTCTGTTCTGGTAGAATCGAATAGAATCTACTTTACAGCTAATGAGATCATGTTTTTCTTATTTGATTTCAGATTTTTTGATTTATATGGAAGACTTTGTCTGTATAATATTACTAAGACCACTGTCCTTTTCATGCTACATGTAAGCAATGAACAAAGATTGGTTTTTGCCTATATAAGTTCCGCAGAGCTCAAAAGAATTGCAGTGAAAAGGAGTGAATGGTCTCCGCAATTTAAGTCTAGCTTGTGAACTGACCACGACATTTGCAAACAAAAACACTGCGGAACAGTTGAATGTACCGTCAATGTAGTGAGCTACTCTGTCTTTGATTTCCAGTAAAACTTCCATGGAACAGGTTAACTAGCGTCCGCCGTTTTAATCTAACGGCGGGAGACATTAGTTGAGCGATTGTTTCATTTTTTTTGTATTAAATCCTCAATCAACTACTAATAGCGATTCTGGGGAATCATGCATTGAAACAAAAAAAGACACTACAAAGAAGCGGCCTTAGAGAGATCGAACGAGGCAAAAAACGTTTCACTAACCCCATGGTGCTGCTGCTGCTGATGCATCGATCAAGGTAGAACTCTTGCCAAGTAGCGAGGAAGTCATTTGCCGCCAACTTACTCACCGCTGGCCGATCGAATGGCTTGCGTCTTTGTTCGATGTCCCGTGCCGTTCTGTGTGACTAATTTCCCTCCCCCTGCATTTTTTCTGTTGTTTGTTGCTTCACTGCCCGAACACTCTCACAAACCATCGTGTCTGCCACTACCACCACCACCACCACCAACACCACCTTTCCAGTGTGTGTTGTCACGTGGCGCGAAATGGTTTCAACCGTCAAAACAAACGCGACAAGGGTGGCTGCCTTTCTGTTGTGTATCGCCACGGACAACGGGGTACGCACGCTCCGTCGCCATGGAAACGCACCGCTAGCCCAAACAAACCGAGTTTTTCGGGGCTGGCATCAGTCTCCTTGCTCTGAGTGCCTTTCGGTCTATCAGTGTGGTTGCCTATTATTTTTGGTTTTTTGGTTCTCGATAGACGACACGCAACGTCGCCACAAAAAAAGCCGTTCCAGAGATGACGGAAGATTTGAAGCTAACAGTGGTCGAGCTGAACAAGCTGCTCGAGACGGACTACAATCTGATAACGTTCGATTCGCTGTCGCCCGAATCGCTGCTGCAGGTGCTGGTGGACGTGTTCCACGCGTTCGGTGCGCTCGACAAGCTGGACGTGCGGGAGGCGGACCCGGAGGAGACGAACGCGCTGGTGATGGAGGCGCTGCGCAAGGTCCAGTACCGGCCGGCCGAGGACATCGACGATCCGGGCGCGTTCCGGCGCGGCATGGTGCGGGGCGAGAAGCGGCTCATCCATCCCATCCTCTGGTGGATGTTCGAGCACCGGGAGCGCGTGAAGAAGGCCGCCTATCTGGCAAGGTAAGTGCTGTAAGGGAAGGTCTTTGACCGGGTGATTAAAGTGACGTTTTTTGCTTCTGCTGCTGCTGCAAGGTTTCTCATTCCGCTCGATCTGCCGCCGGAGGCACTGGCGATGCCCGAGCTGGGCAGCCTGTGGGCACAGTACCAGGAGACGATGAACGGCTTCAAGGAGGCGCACCGGGCGTACGAGCAGTCGGTGCACGAGGGCACGCAGACGCGCGAGCTGCGGAACGACATTAGCGCGATCGAGACGGAGATCGAGAACGTGAAGAAGCGGATCGAGCGCACCCAGGGCCGGCTGGACAAGGTGCCCCAGCAGGAGCTGCTGCTCGAGGCGGCCAACGCGCTGCGCATCGAGAAGGAGCGCCAGAAGGAGCTGCTGCAGCAGATCGACGAGCAGCGGCAGGACCTAAGCCGGGCCAGCCTCGTGCACGACCGGCTGCAGAAGGAGCTGCACAACGCGAAGCTGTCCGTGCAGGGCGCCACGCCGCGCAACCTGATGGACGGGCTGGTCGAGGAGACGCAGGTGCTGGAGTTTATGGTGCAGCAGAAGCTGCCGCAGGAGCTGCAGCAGCGCCAGTCCGAGGTGCAGACGCTGCAGGAAGTGATCGACGAGCCGAACATTACGCGGGCCGACCTGCAGGAGCTGCAGCAGCGCATCGACGAGCTGACGCGCGACATCCAGCGCATGGTGGAGGGCCGGATGGCGGACCACAGCACGCAGAGCGATACGCTTGGGCCCTTTCGGCAGCAGGCGGCGATGGTGGCCCGCAACAAGGAGGCCGCGGCCGAGCAGCTCGACCAAACGACCAAGGAGCTGCGCGAGGTTGAACGGCAGCTGCAGGACCGGCAGCGCCAGCTCCAGGACACGGTCGGCGAGGTCATCCTGCGGGGCGAGGAGCTGAAGCAGTTCGTCAGCACGCTGCGCGCCAAGAGCAACGTGTACAAGCAGCAGCGGGCCGAGCTGGCCGCGGTCAAGGCGGAGGTGAGCGATCTGACCCAAACGCTCGAGAACCTGAAATCGCAGGACCCCTCGCTGTCCGGTGCGCTGTCCCAGCTGGCGGCCGACGAGGACGGGACGGTGCCGGGCGCCAATGAGGGCTCCGCTTCTCGGGCAGAATCGCCCACCGGTGGTGGGGCGCGTGGCATGACCGAGCTGGCCCGGCTTGTCGACGGCCTTCAGCGGGCGGTCGGGGCCGCCCGCGAGCGCGTCACGCCACTTTCCCAGCAACTGCGGCCGCTGCGGGAACGCGTCATCGAACTGAAAGACGAAATGGACTCCAAAAAGCAGGTAAGAAGGGGGGATACAGGGGGGTTTTGTGGTCGGCCAGTGCGTTTCACTTTGATGCGGTTGTCACCGACGACGACGACGACGACGACGATGCCACAATGTTTGGTTTGCCGCTTGTGAGCGGACGGAGAAATTTATGGATCCGTGACAAATGGTTGAGTTTTATGGTTTCAACACCTGTTTGTGTTTTGTTTTACGATACCTACCTCGGTAATACACCTACTCTGACCCTCAAGGCCGAGCGGAACACACCTTTGCCGGCGTGGCTGGCATCTTCTTCTTTGGCAGCTAATTGTATTGCAAATGGTGGCTAGCAGGTGGGGGGTATTGGACGTGCAGTGTGTGCTGCAGGTTGGATTGAATGGTGATGCACCCATCAGGATGCAGTTGTACGGAGCGCACTAGCGGAATGCAATTTGAACGGTTGATTTGCTATTCTTTAAAGCTTGTGCGTGTGTTAAAGGTTGTGCCAGTTCCGGAAGGTGGCGGAATACAAAACCCGTCACATGGAGCCATTTGAAGTCGCGCAGTGTAGTGGATTCGTGAATTAACAAAAATTTGCGTAAAATTACAAGTGTAGAAAACAAAAGTGATCTTCCGGAGAGTTCCGACCGTATGGTTCAAAATTAATGTTTCCTACCAATCGGGCGATCCAATCTGGGGGCTACTGACGCTTCTGAAACTCAGACTAAGTGAGTTTCACTAAACAATGCCACTAAACAAAGCATTATTCGCATTTTGAATAATTACGATAAATTCGGGATCGTTTCTACGAGTCCAATGAATCAATCGATTCCAGGCAGTTCCAAGCAGTTCCAGGTGATTCTAAGCGGCTGCCGTTGGTCGCTGGGGTGTTCACAGTAGTACAGGACGATTCTGACGATTCTGAATATGGTGACGAATTAGGACTGTGCTGTGATCGTATGAGCGCTGGTCACGGAGGCCTTGGAACTGAGGAAGGTTAACCTTTTGCTGGCATAGGCCGAATTGAAGCGAAAAACTAGTTGCAGAGTGGACTGGTTGGAAGCGGTCATTGATCGTCCATTCGATCATGGAAATCTGTAAGAGGTTTCCCTTACTGGAAGTGTTGCTGCAAAGAAGCGTCTCCTTGGGCAGCACCACTCTCCATACTAGAGATGGGTAAAGTTGGTAAAAATTCGGAGCCGACTCCGATACGACTCCGATAATTTTGGAACGAACTCCGGAAGGTAGCTTCACCCAGCATTATCCAGAGTCTTTCGGAATCGTCAGGAATCGCCCGGAGTCGTCCCGAGTCGTTTGAAGTCGTCCAGAGTCGGCCGGAGTCGTTGGAGCCATCCGAAGTCATCCGGAGTCATCCGGAGTCATCCGGAGTCGTCCCAAGTCGTCCGTAGTCGGCCTTAAAAAAAAAGGCCTGTATACGAAGTATACGTGCAAAGTGAAAGAAGAAACAAACAACGAAATGAAATGCCTGATCACAAGCACAATGCACCGGACGGGTCCTGTTGACTCCGATCAACTCCGATTCCGGTCGACTCCGATCGTTTCTAGACAACTCCGAATGACTCCGGTCGACTCTGGACGACTCCAGACGACTCGGCGAATGCGGGCGGAACTAGTGGTTAACTACTAACAATAGTCTGAGTCGGATCGAAGTCGTGGGTGCGCTCCGAAGATCACATCACCACTCCGTACTCTTGAATTGAGAAGACGAGTAGATTTGTTGGAAGGGTATAGCCCTATCCTGACAGTCCGAACGAATTTGACTTGCCAAGATCGGTGGTGATTTTGTTTATGCTCATCGTGGGTTGTAGGTTTCTTACATTTGGTTCCGGTTATGTTAGTCCCGGATTCCTTTTAGTGTTCTGTTTAGCAAATACACTAGGGGCAACAAGGACCAATTCTCAATTAATCCAACGATTCTATCCGACGTTTCACGACGATTCTGAACAATTCCTTACGTTTCTGGGTACGATTCAAGAAATCTTCATTGTTTAGGTGTACCTAACTGTTGTGATAAATTACGGCCGATGCCGAACGATACCGTGGACTCTTGGAAGCTCTCACAAACGAATCTGAAAAGTCTTACGGTTTTGGGTAATTGCGGCCATTGCGGATAATTCAGGCCCACTAAATAAATAGATAAAATGATTATTCCGTTCAATTCTGAACGGTTGTAGACGTTTTCAGTGCGTCCATCACCACTTCCCGGGCGCAAATGCACCAACCTGATACGAGACAACAAGAGTCTACGTGACCTTCCAACATTGCCTCTTCGCAGGCGCACAATGCAACCGATTCAGGGACCGACTTCCTGTTCTGGGATGTTTCCCATATATTCATCCTAGTTTGTGTGTGTTGAATGCGCGTGTGGTGATGATTCCACGCAACTGTACGTTGGTCGTTTTTCTTCCTCGGGGTGCTTCGGAGCGTTTTTTTTCATTTCACTTTCCCAAAATCCTTCCACAAAACCACTTGGGTCGGGATGGGATGGGAAAAAACCAAATCTGATGGTTGAATTCTCCTACCAAACAGATGTGTGCGTCTGTGCGTGCGTGTGAGTGCATTTCTTTGTCTCACACAACACGGGCCATACCCTGCCGGGTGTCCTTTTCATTTTCCAAGAGCTGCGCTCACGAGGTAGCGGGATTGGGATGGGATGCAGTTTGGCTAAAAGCATACA
Source organism: Anopheles arabiensis (assembly GCF_016920715.1). NCBI lineage: Eukaryota > Metazoa > Arthropoda > Insecta > Diptera > Culicidae > Anopheles > Anopheles arabiensis. Next base: position 18,398,458 of record NC_053517.1, read on the forward strand.
AGAGATGGAAGAGGAGAGAGAGAGAGAGAAATGGGAAACGATGCAGCATTGATGGATCAGCCAAACAGGTCAGCAGGTCCTTTTTCGGTGGGAAGGATCGATCGTTCCACTGTACCCAGCGAGCAGTTCATGTTTCACCGCGCCAGAGTGCAGAACCACATCGCCCAGTGGTAGTCAGTGTAGTGCGTTGTGTTGGGACTTTAGAGCCGCAACTCCAGTGTGACTTCAGTGTATGTGTGTGTGTGCTTAGTGTAAAGAAGTTAGTTTGAGAGTAGATACCAAAAAAAGAAAAGAAACCGACACCAAACCTCCAGCAATGAAGCGCGGCGAGCTGCCCCGAAGGATCAACCGGTCGCTGAAAAAGATGGCCAAGCTGAACCTGCTCACGGTGCTGAACGAGAACGTGACCAAACCGATCACGCGCTTCTTCCGCAACGACATCGTCGAGCTGCAGCGGAACAAAACCAAGGCCGAGTATCACTACTGCTCGAACTATCGCGTCACGCGCGATGCTGCCCGCCGCAAGAAGACGCCCAAACACATGGTCAAGTGCATCGAGTTTTCCTGCCGTGAGTACAGCCCCAACAAGCCGACACTGCGCGACCAGCTGAAACAGTTCACGATGAAGCACAACCCGTCGGAGGACATGGTAAAGGATCTGCTCTCGATCATGAAGGAGAACGGGCTGGAGCTGTCGAACAGTAACGTTAGCAGCAGCAGCAGCAGCAGCAACAGCACCAGCGTCAGCAATGACTCCAGCCTATCGTCCTCCCTGTCCGGTAGCTTCTGTGGTAGCGGTGGACCTTCCCCAGCGCCCCCAGTGTACCACAACTTTGACGTGCTGCCGATGTCGGTGGGCCGCTACCTGAGCTTCGGCATCAAGCGCTCGATCACCAACTATCTGCAGCGCTTCGTCGACGACAGCAACCACTGGTACATGAAGACGCTCTTCATGGATCTCGCCTTTTACGTGGTCAAATCGGAAGCCAAGCTGGAGGGTGGCAGCGCGCCCCACTATCTGATCATCCTCGGCAAGCTGTCGATCCAGCTGGACGAACCGTTCGTGATCGGCGTGTACCAGGGCGCGTTTCCGACGCCCACCATCGCGAACGAGATCCTGCGCCCGCTGGTGGACGAGATGAAGGAGCTGGAGAACCGCAAGTTCGAGATCGAGTCCCGCCCGTACCTGCTCTCCATCCGGGCGGTCCTGTGCGATCCGATCGCGAACAGCTTGATCACGTGCACGGCGCTGCCGAACTCGCAGTACGGCTGCAGCAAGTGTAACCAGAAGGGCCAGCTCCAGTTCAGCGAGGGCATTACGAGCTTCCCGCCCACCACCAGCCTGGCCACACTGCGCACGGACGACGACTTTGTGTACGGGCTGATCAACGGGCACCATGTGGGGGTGCCGGTGCTGGGCGAGCTGAACCTCGATCTGAAGTCACAGTTCATGATCGACTACAAGTACGTCGTGTGCGAGGGTGTGATGCAGCGGCTGATGCACCTGTGGACGACCGGGAAGCTGGACTATCGGTTAAACAAGCAGTCGCTGCGCCGTATATCGAGCAAGATGGTGGCGATGGCCAAGTACTGTCCGCGCGAGTTCCGCCAAAAGCCCAAGCCGCTGGAAGAGCTCGACCGGTGGGATGCGTACGATTGGCGCCAGTTTCTGCTCTACTACTCGCCGATCGTGCTGAAGAAGCACATGCCGCACAAGTACTACGTGCACTTCCTCTATCTGCATCTGGCGATGCGCATCCTCATCAGCGGCGAGCTGTTCGTGGAGTGCAACACGTTCGTGGCGGGCCAGCTGCTCAACACGTTCGTGGCGGACTATGGGGCGCTGTACGGGGCGCCGCTGATCGACTACAACGTGCACAATCTGCTGCACTTCGAGGAGGCGAACATGAAGGCGGGCCCAATGTGCCGGATGAACGGGTTCCACTTCGACCGGCAGATGGACGGCATCCTGCGGTGCGTCAGTACGCGCCGCTCGATCACGCTGGAGGAGATCGGGGCCCAGATCGAGGACACGACCGGCGCGATCGTGGAGAACCAGCTGAACGAGTACAAGCAACCGTTCCCGCGGCTCGAGGCGACCCCGTTCGGGACGGAGCTGCTGGTGAACCAGCACGTGACGCTGTCGACCCGCGAACCGGACAACTGTGCGATCGCGAAGGATGGCGTGCTGCTGATCGAAGCGTTCGGCGTGCACGAGGGCGAGATCGTCATCACGGGGCGCCGGTTCGTGGAGCAGGCGGTACTGTACCAGGCGCCGGTCACTACGCAGAAGCTGCTGCTGGTGTCCGGCCTGTCCGACCTGTGCATGGTGAAGGCGACCGATCTGCTGTCGAAGGGCGTGAAGATCGACACGTTGCGTGGGATCGTTGTGCTGCCGCTGCTTTATCACTGAGCGGGGTCGTCGTGTGGAGCGTTTGAGAATTGGCGGCACGTCTGGATTGTGATATTAAAAGGGGGTTCGTCGTCTCAGTCGCATCATTTGTTGTTTAGCTTTAGTGTAGTAAGGAGTGTGGAGTGTGTACATAAATTGGTGGGCGAAACTCAGTGATGGGAATGTTCCATCACTAGGGGTAAATAAAACACGAAACACGTGTGTGTGCCACATACGGCGCATGCCTGGTTTCGTAGCTAAAGCAATACGAAAACCCATCGATTGTGTCAGCGTTTTCTTTAATTATGTTTGCCTGCTTAGCTGTGCTTGTCCTTAGAAATTGGTAATCTTGAGGTAGCTGGTTAAAGCCCATCTGGCCAGATGCAACATCCCGTACGGCATTGGGATGCGGCAGCTTTGCCCTACCTTTACCTTCGCTTAACCTTCACCTTTCTTGCGCATCGGTTTATTTCGATCCAGGTACACATCGATCCCGGGCTGCCGGGCTACATCTTTTAAGAGAAAACACCCGAAAGAAAGATGATTTACAGGAGTTGTGGTGATTGGTTTATTTTCTTGGACTGTATTTTATGCTCTGTTCGCTTTTTAGCGTGTACAGCCGGAATAGGGGAATAAAGAAGGAAAGATTTTGGCTAGATTGTAGGTACTAAATGCTTAAATTATCGATGCTTTTAGCAGCGAGGTACAGGTTTGGAGCTATCTGGGAGGTAAAATAGGAAAAAGAATGTTAAAGGTAAATTTGGGTATGGACAGGAGTTGCTCATACTCCAAGAATGGCTATTCCACGTGGCTAAGGGCAAACCTAGAGAAGCTTGGGAGAGCACCTGATGGGTTGCTAGTATCTCCAATTATTGTTCCAACTTCTCGCACGTTGTTATCCGATCAGTAAGATTCCAAACTTCCTGTGTGATCCTCATAACGGATTTGGCAGGTGAGATAGAGAGCGAGAGATTGTGTAAATTGCATCCCACAGTGAGTCTGTGTCGTAGGTGCAAGCAAAACCTCCACTTCAAAGCCTCAAATACCGGTGCATTTCTAGCAGGATGCGATAAAAAGGAGCAGGAGAAATAGGACACGGCTCGGCTGGTGCAGCTACCTGCAAAAGGGATCGATAGGCACTCCCTCCCGTGTCCTGTGTCTTTCGGGTTCGGTTGTGCTTTCAAAAACGCAAACAATCGACCGGTTCAGATACAGAAATTGGAAGAAATGCGTTTGAAATCTTTTTTTTTGGCAATCTTTTCTTTTTTCTTTCCTTCCAAAATACCTTTGAGGGAACAATTTATGTGCGTGTGGGATGCTGTCCGAACAAAGGGAACCACCAACACACATGCAGTGGTGCAAATCTTTCTGCTAGCCAAAGACGCTACTCCTCGGACAAAAAGGACATGTGAATCGGCTGGAAAGGAAAAGATCTACGCCAAATTCTATACCGCACAGCCAATCCATTATGATTGCGAACGATCGGAGCCGGTAGAGAACGGTGGATGGAATAGGGAAACACCGCCTTCTGAACTGTCCGGGTCCGGTGCATGTTTGTGCAAGTTGCAACAGTCTGTGCATCGTTTTATAATTGTGTCCCTTTTTCATTCGTCGCCGGACATGGGACACAATTATGGGGCAGCTGCATGGTGTTTCACTGTTGGCGGTAGGGCACGAACAAAATATTCTTGCAATAGAAAGGGATAAGAAGAAGGTGCATAATTGTTTCGTTTTCTATGCTGACAATAGGTGTAAAAGAAAGCACAATTGGCAATGAAAGTTGCTGGATGGCCTCGAAGCAAAATATGGACAAACGTGAAGTAGGGAGAACCCAAGAGTCTAGGAAATAAATCTTACTTATGCCGGTTCCTCACCGGGAAAAAGGTCCATACATGGTGCTGTATTTGCTCTTGCACTCAAATTGAATGAAAAAGTTGTGTTTTTACTTAATTATTCATGTTTTTGGATTAGTTGGTTGCTGAAACCATTAATCTGGACTCACCCAGCACCATTAACAAACATTACCTGTCGAAGATTCTTTGCTGTAATTGGCTTGAACATAATATTTAATTTTGTTATGCTTTATTTAACTGTTAAATGGTTGAGTGTTTTCAAATATTTACTTTTTTCAAATTTTAAAACTAAAATAATCAAAGTAAAACGGTGGCAAATGTGATTTAAAATCATACTTAACATACACATTGCATACCTTCCGGCGCTTAGCACGGCCCTACTGAAATAACCATTTTTTACCCCCGATTTTGCAGACATACGACGCACTGATCGCTACCCTCAACGCCGAATCGGCCACGATGCAGTCCAAGATCACGGAAACGGAGCGGGCCATCCACAAGCTCGAGCAGGAGTGGCAGGAGCTGCAGCTCGAGCACGAACGATCCCAGCTACTGCTGGAGAAGGCCAACGAGGAACTGTCCGCCGCTACAGCGGCCGCCGGCAGCGGGGAGCGCGTCTCGCTCAAGGAAACGCTTTCCCAGCAGATACTCGAGCAGGAGGCGTCCCTCAAACGGTTGACCGAGGAGAAGGCGAGCCTGCAGGCGAGCAAAACGGACCGCGCCCAGCAGCTGCAGATGTGGACGGATTTGCGCAAGCTGTTCGAGGTGAAGATTCGCTGTCTGAATGAGAGCAAACAGCGCGGACCGGGTGGAACGCTGTCCGTGAGCCGGGGCGGTGCGGAAACGTTCACGTTGCAGTGAGCGCAGGTTTATGTATTGTGGGAGTGGGATTTATGTATGTTTTTAGTATAGCTACTGGCTAAGAGATGGCGCTGCGGAAGGAAGCAAGCAGTGGAACAAACGATTGGTTTGGATTTTTCTTGAACTTCCCGATCACAAGAAGAATGCCTGAAAGAATGATTGAAACTTATGGACCGTTCAAAAGCTGACTGGAAACCTTCTCGATGAGCATTTCCAGCTCTACTGCTTCCTCTTGGCGAGTGGCAACGTTTCGCAGCTTCACTACACCACGTGCCAGCTCACCATCCCCAATGATGACGGCATACGGGATTCGATACTGTTCACAGTGCTGCAGCTGATCCAGCAGCTTGGGGTTTGTCTTGTAGGAGTGTTCCGCACTAATGTCTGCCGCCCATAGCCGGTTGAGTATCTCCAGCCGCTTCAGATGCAATCCTTTGTGGACAGACGCCACGTACACCTGCGTATCGTTGGTGCGAGGTTCCTCCCTGGACCTTGCCTCCATGATGCAGAACAACCGTTCCATCCCGATCGATACTCCGACGCACGGCACCAGCTGTTTCCGGTGTGGATTAAACGTGCCCACTAAATTGTCATACCGGCCACCCCCGGCAACGGAACCAACTAACGCTGCTTGGGTGCCTTCGTCGTCGTTGTCGCCACCAACCAGTACGGCTTCGTATATAACGCCCGTATAGTAGTCGAGTCCACGGGCCAGACTAAGATCGACGGAGAGCCTGTCCGCCACCTGGAAAAGCGCGCAGTACTGGAACAACAGTCGCAACTCGTCCAACGCTTCCTTCGCCCCGGGAAGGCAGTTCAGCTTTGCATCGTCGGCTAATCGGTCAACCAACTCGAGCCCTCCGTGCAGTGTAACGTACATTCCGATCTGCTCCACTGTCTCCACCTGCAAGCCCTTCTGCAGGATCAACTCCTCTCGCACCGCATCCCACGGCATCTTGTCCAGTTTGTCGATGGAGGAGCAAATCGTACGGAACATTTCCGCTGATACTCCACACACCTGCAGCAGCGCGTCCAATAGCTTCCGATGGTTTATCTTCACCACAAACGCTCTAATATCCAGCTGGTGCAGTACCTCGCACACGACCTTAACACACTCCGCGTCCGGTAGCATCGGATCGTACGCACCGGCAATGTCAAAGTCACACTGGTAGAACTCCCGCAAGCGACCGCGCGCCGGTTGCGGATTGTCCCGACGGTACACTTTGGCGAGCTGGTACCGTTTCATGGAGGAGAGATTGTGCAGCGCGACGTACCGCGCGAACGGGACGGTTAGATCGTACCGCAGGGCTAACGGTTCACCGCCCTGCTCCTGCAGCTCGTAGATTAGCTTGGCCTCTTCCCCGTATCGTCCTGCCAGCAGCTCCTTCCGTTCGAAGACGGGCGTGTCGAGCGGTACGGCACCGTGCTTCCGGAACACCCGTACCACCTGGTCGAGCAAGCGTTGCCGCAGTGCCATCGCTCCGGGTCCGTAGTCTCGCGTACCTTTCGGTGTTTTCAGCGGTAGATTCCGATTGCCGGTGGACGGTGGTTCGTTTTGGCAGCGCCCGGTCATGTTTTCGAAGGTGTTGCTCACTTTAATCACACGCTTTTCAGGTTTCACTTGGTAAAAGTTTAAACGAAACAGGCTGCTGACGGTCTGATGCACACGAAATAAGCTAAACTTACTTCTAGCTGCTTGGAATTGCATCATCCCGTACGCCAGTGTCAAACTGGTCGTTTTGAAATCAATCCGAACGCCTGGTTGTATGCAATTCGCAACACAAGCATTCGAGCAGCCGTTTTGGAGCTCGAAAAATATCGAGCATAGTGGGAGTGCCAGTGGGTCAGTGTGTAATTTTTTTAGCTGCAATATTTATAAAATAATTTGAAAAACCATGTAAGTTCCTAGAAGACAAGTGTAGTGGTGATTTTTTGTTTTGTTTTTCATTTCGATTAGACTGTTAACGCCGTATCAACTAATATATAGAAAAAAAAATCTTAAATCGATTTTTATTTCTTCATCCCACTGTGAGCTTCTCTTGCAAATCATTTCCTCGTCGTGTGGCTACGGCTGCACACAGGCACGCAAACACAAACTGACAGCTGCGTTCGGAAACGTAAACAAAGCCGGTCCCCGAAATCGCTCCCCACAGCTGCCCGCAGTGTACAACGATCCGCGTTTAATGCCTCGAAATGAACGAAATCAACCACAAAACCGTGTTCGTGCTGGACCACACGCCCTACTTCGGCATATCGTGCGAAAGTCCGATCGACTGTGACTTTATCAAGAGCAAGGTGGCGGTCCCGCCGATCAGCAAGAGCCTGTGGACGTGCGCGGTGGAAGCGTCGGTCGAGTACTGCCGGATCGCGTACGACCTCTTTCCGGTGGGCAAGCTGATCCGGTTCGTCGTGAGCGATACGGCCGCCCACATCGTCAACACGTGGAACACGAACACGCAGAGCCTGACGCACATACTGAACGCGATGTCGATGGTGGGTGTGCCGCCGCGCCAAACGCAAGCGTCCGACTACTCGGTGATACACGGGCTGCGGGCCGCGATCGAGGCGCTGGCCGAGCCGACCGAGTTCCAGAAGGAGCAGCTGGCGGTGCACGCCAAGAGCGACTGCTTCAAGCTGGTCAACCGGGGCCGGGTGATCTGCATCACGTCGGCGCGCGATGACGCGAGCATGAAGAGCCTGGAGGACATCTTCCGCACCGTGCTGGTGCAGCAGAACGCCATCTCGGCCGGGCACAAGGAGTACATCAACATCGACCAGTGCCATCTGGTGATTATCAACCTGTACCCGGCCAACATGGAGTCGATGGTGTCGAACCGGGCGCTGATCGAAATCTCGCCCATCCTCCTGTCGGAGATACACTCGAACAAGGCGAACACGATCTCGAACAAGCTGACGCATCTGATCCTTCCCCACTTTGATCTGGCGAGCACCACCGTCACCGGCATACCGATGAAGGAGGAGCAGAACGCCAGCTCCAGCGCCAACTACGACGTGGAGATCTTTCACGGCCGCACCGCCCACTCCGTCTTTCTCGGCACGGAGCTGGTGCTGCCGCACAGCCTGAAGGACGGGTCGGACTACGAGACGGTCACGCTCAAGTGGTGCACGCCGCGCAGCTGCGGCTCGTCCGAGATGCAGCCCTGCCTGGCCCAGTGCCGCGTCACGCCGGTCGATGTGACGTCGCGGCCGAGCTCCTGCCTGATCAACTTCCTGCTGAGCGGCCGGTCGGTGCTGCTGGAGATGCCGAAAAAGTCGGGCGGCAAGATCACCAGCCATCTGCTGTCCGCCCACGGTGGGGAGATCTTCATCCACTCGCTCAACACGGCCCGCAGCTGCCTGGAGGATCCGCCCTCGATATCGGAGGGTGGCGGGGGCCGCGTCACCGACTATCGGATCAAGGATTTCGGCGCGCTGATGCAGCAGCACCGGCTGGTGCCGCTGAAACCGCTGCCCGAGCGGCAACCGGACGAGCATCTGCAGAAGATGCGCGGCAGGCTGGCGCGCAACTCGCGCTACTGGCCGCTGACGCTGGGCCGCACCGTGCTGTACAATGTGCGCCACTTTGTCGAACCGCTGCTGCTGCTCACCCAGAAGCCGGAGCTGAGCGAGGAGGAGAAGATGCTGTGCCTCAAATCGATCTACAACCTGTCGCAGCTGGAGGAGCGGCAGGAGGTGCTCGCCCTGCCGAACATGGGTCACCGGTTGAAGGGCAACAAGAAGGAGGAGCAGTACCGGCTGCTCTGGTCGGAGCTGGAAACGATCGTCAACTGTAACGGCGCGTCACCGGCGCACAAAGCGATCGTGGGCTGCATACGCGAATGCCGCCGGATGTACCCGAGCGCGGACGGTGCCGATCCGTACGACAAGACGCACGGTGGGACGGCGGAGGGTGGAGTGGCGGCGGCAGCGGCGGCTGCGGCGGCGGCGGATGCGCACCGGGCGAGCGTTATTCGCGCGACAACGGATTCGCCAATGTCACCGCCCCATTCGATGGGTGGCTCGACGGGTGCGGCTGGTGCGAGTGGTGGCGCAACGGCTGGAGGGGGTAGTAGCGGTGGGACCGGTGGTGGCACTGGTGCAGATGCTACGTCCTCCTCTTCCGGCACCAGCGTGACACTGGCGGTGGGGAGTGGAGGTGTGTCGGTCGGTTTGCTTGGCGCCCGGGGGACGATGGGCAGCGGGAAGAAGGGCTTCGGTTCCGGTGGCCGCTCCCTGCTCGATGTGCTAGCCTCGACCGAGCGGGCCATCAGCCAGAAGCGGATCGATTTCAGCGGCCGGCTGTGCACACCTTCCGGACAGGTGGCGAAGCTTTACTCCCACGTCGGTGCGAAGGATGCGGACGGCGGCGGCGGTGCACAGGGAAGGCCGGCGGATGTCAAATAAGGCGGGAGGGAGGGAAGGTTGGGGCGTCCCAAAACACGTCAGCTCAGAGAGTAGCATTAAATTGCAAGGAAAGTTAAGCAAAATTGTACAATAAATAGGAAATAAAGTCTCTTTTTAGTTTAATCTATAATTTGAACTATATTTAACTCAACAGTAGTCGTAGCAGGATCCATAGGAGTTTCGTAATAATTTCAGTATGGGTTCGTTATCAGTTCCAGGACCGACATATAAGTATAAGTGCAGTATACAATGATTTCCAGGTGATCCCATAGTTGCGGGACACTTTCTTCAATCATTCTGGAGGGATTTGAACTTGATATAAAGGAAAGTGGAATCTATGACACCCATTTTGGACAGGCTCCTTGGAAATTCCTATTGGATTTATTGGATATCAATGCTATTGGACCAACAAATTCTGGGAAACGGCTAAAAAATGATGGGAACCAACCAATAAATCGTGGGACACCCTGTAAAGTGTCCCACAGCCATGTAAACAGCTGGAAACCTTATAAGTTCCATGACCGTTTTGGGTTGGTATTCGGGTCGTGAACGTTTCTAGGCCCGGTATGGATTCAGTATCAGTTCCAGTACTGATATGGGTTTGGTGATCAGTTCCAGGACCGATAAGGGTTCAGTATCATTTCCAGGACCGGTATATGGGTCCGTGATCGGTGTCTGCACTGGTATGGGTTCAGTATCAGTTCTAGCATCGATACAGATTCAGTATCACTTCCATGATCGGTATGGGTTCGCGATCGTTTCCAGGATTGGTATGGATTCAGTATCAGTTCCATAACTGGTATGGGTTCGTCATCGGTTCCACGACTGATAGGGGCTCATGATCAGTTCTAGAGACGACATACGTTAAGAATCAGTTCCGGGACAGATATGGGTTCGTGATCAGTTCCAGAACCATTATGGATCTAGTAACATTTCCCAGCCCGGAATGGCTTCGTCATCAGTTCCACCACGTAGTACAAATTGCAGGACCGATATGGATTGGTCCCAGGACCGGTATCGATACGGTATCAGTACCTAGACCAATAGGGGCCCTGTAGCATTTCCAAGATAGGTATGGTTAAGTATCTGTTCCAGGATCGGTATGGGTTCCTGATCATTTCCTGGACTGATGTAGATTGATTATCACTTCCATGATTGATATGGGTTCGTTATCGGTTCCAGGGTCGATACAGGTTCATGATCAGTTCCGGATGCGATATATAGGTTCAGTATCAGTTCCATGACCGGTATGGGTTCGTAGTTAGTCTCCGGTCCAGTATCAGTTCCAGGATCGCTATGTATACAGCATCAGTTCCAAAACAGGAAAGGCTTCGTCATCAGTTCCAACACCATGGCATGGCTACAGTACAAGTACAGTACAACTAAATTGTGATATTTAAAAAAAAACCCGAAACAAGCTGCTTTTTGAAGCATAAAAAATAGTACTTTTTTATTTTTCAGTTTTTCTTACCTTTTTCTTTGATCAGTAAAAAATAGTTAAAAAATTAAACTACCTTGATAGGAATACAAAAATTTGCTCTACCGTTGTGTGTGTGTTTTTCTTCTTCTTCTTCTTCTTCTTCCCTCCTCCTCTGCTGCTGTTCTTCTGTCTTTGCGCCCTTTCACTATTGGCTCTTACAGGAGGGAGGATGATGGGATGATGGCATCTCTTCCCTTTCTCTCCCTACCATCTCGCTGCAGCGATGTAATCTTCCTTCTCAACCACCTCGCGTTCAACAACACAGGACACGCACAACAACCCTTTCCATTAACATGATTTGCTTTTGTGTTTGCTGGTTTTGAGAGCGTTTTGCACACTTTTTTTATGCTTCGTGCATTTACATACCCACGCCGTTCGGGGCTGCATTTTACCTGCACTGCATATAACCTGCGTTTTGCGATGTTTGTCTCTTGTTTTGTCTATCTCTCTCTCTCTTTCTCTCTCTTGCTCTGTGTACGGGTTGTTGTTTTTTTATTTCTTCAATTTCCTTTGCTGTTTACTCATCATGGCTTGCTTGGGAAAATGAGTGGAAACCAAAGCTTGCCAACCAGAGCACACATGGCATGGCATACACACACACACTGTTGCACGGTTTCGATTTGCTAACCATGCGTCGTGAATGCGTCCTCTTTCTCTCTCTCTCTTAGCTTCTCTCCACTGGTGGTATCGGTTTACATTCTTCTTTGTCACTTTGTCGCTTCTCCTCACAAGCAGTTCTTTTTTATTTTTTTGCTGCATTTTTCTCACTTGCATGCTATAGTAGTTTCTTATTTTTCAGCAGCTTTTATGCTGTAGTTGTTATGCCCCCGATGTTATTTGCTTAGTTGTTGTTTGTTTGTTTGTTTTTATTTCTTTGCAATCGTTTCATTTTCATTTGTTTCTCTCTCTCTCTTTTTCTCTTTCTCTAAGTGTTATTCGTTTCATCATCGCAAAAGTTTTTTTTGTTACAATTATTTATGTGTATTTTGTTTGTTTTTTTTCATTCTTATTATTCCATTTTTTATATTTTATAATTTATTTTCACTAGAACCTACACTCTAAACTGTAAAAAAAGGGTCATCAAACTATGGGCGTCTACATTTTGGTCTATATAGACGGATGTAATAAAAAACAGCTAGAACAGTAATAAACCTCTAAATATTTTTGTTTTTTGTTTTCGTCTTCTTAGCTTTTCCTTCTTACACATGTATAATGTGTCTATGTGTGTGTGTGTGTGTGTGTGTTTGTTTGTTCTGTTTGCTTAAGAGTGTGTTGTTTTGTGTGTAAGTTTTTAACGGTTTGCGGCGCCCGATTGTTCCTAACCGTTGCTCCATTCTCGTGTGTGTTATTATTACTTTGCTTTTCATCATTATGATTATTATTCATTAATCTGTTTTAATTAGTTACTATTTATTGGCTAATAATTTTGCTTTGCGATTTGTTTTGTTTCTTTTTTTTATAGTCCCAATGTGTGGGTGTGTGTTTGTTTCTTGTGTATTATTGTATGTCCGTGTTTCTGTCTGGGGGAGTTTTGTTTTGCTGTTGTTCCTGCAACTATTCCAACCAAACAAAACTATACCTTTGCCTCATTTCTCACTATCCGTGCCACCCTTAAAGGGCCAGACCGAGATACCATGCGTTGGACGTAAACTGGACGTAAAAAAACGGGCATTATCTAACCTTCCATCCTTCAAGTTTGGCGCACACGAGCGGCAGTAGTGAACTGCAACACGAACCCGTTGCACGCGCATTGCGCTCGTTGAACATTATGCACAATGGTTGTAACAAAACCAAAATAAATACATACACACTTATTAACCGCTCGTTGTAAGTTGTAATACTTAAACGCTTCTTCATCCGAACGGAGAACAGAAAATAATAATAAAAGGATAATACAACAACAATAACAACAACAAGTTTTAAAAATCACGATAACAATTTAGGTAAAAATAAACAATTTTATGTAAAAAAAAACTTCAGTATTGCTAAAAAGATAACGATAGTGAGGGAACACTTTCACTTCACATACAAAACTAAACAAAAAAGCTCAATATGTCTTTTCCTCTATTATTAGTGCTATTAAACCCGAAGAAGAACAGTAGGCTTCGTCTTCAAACAAACGAGAACAGAAAAGGCAACAGAAATGTTAAATCCAATAAGAAAAATTGCATTTCCTATAAGATGAAGTGTGTTATGTTTTGCTTCGCTATTTCTTGCTTTCCCCCGGTTCTTTTTATCGTCTCTAATTGCATTGCGTACACTTAAATTGGTTGATTACACCTTTCGCAAACAGTTGATGCAACGCGCACGTGGTAAATGGCCGATTTTAGAAAAAAAAAACGTCTCCAAAGTAAGCGATACAAATTTTGTTTCCACTCGCAGCGTAAAACGACTGTTGTGTGACTGGAGCATTCTTTTTGTTGGGTTGGTTTTTGTTTTGTCCGCTCTTTTACTTCGCTCTTTTAGCTTTTAATTTTGTTTTGTTTTGTTTCGTTTGCCTTAGTCTTTTTAAAGTTTATATACTTTGTGTTCCGATTTGGTTGCTTATCGCCGTATTATCTCTCACCGATTTGTTTCCTTCTTCTTCTTCTTCTTCTTCTTGTTTTTCTTCTTCTTATCAATATCATTATTTATGGTGCACTTTCACAGGGATTTCAGCAGGTTGGCGAAGGGGTGCGTTTTCCGGTATTGTTCCATTGCTCGTTTCCCCGCTGTGTGTGTATGTGTTTTGTTGTTTCGTCGTTTTTAGTTTCGTTTGCGTGTCCGTTCTTCGCTTCTGTTTCGCGTGTTGTGTTTCGTTTGCTGTATGTTGGTTTTGTTTTTCATCATTTTTCTTCCGCTTTTGCTTCGTATTCTTGATTTATCTTTTAAATCTCACTTTGATCCACCAGGTTTAAGGTTTTTGTATTTTTTGAATGATTTAGTTTTTGTTAAAAAACGTCAGCTACAAGTATAAAAAACATCATTTCATCTTGATCTAAAGTTTTACACAATAATGCTGGTTAACGCGCATCTCATATAGTTTGTTTTTTTCAACCTGCCATCCCCTCCCTCCCACCTGTTCCCCTATTTGCTCACACAGTGTGTCTGGGCGATCTAGAGGAAGGCAGCGAACGGAAAGTGTACTAGTACTTAATACGGGCGAGGGTGTCTGTTTCGCTTCGTTATCAACCGACGACTGCGTATCCCAAATCAGACAGAGCTATTCCTGTGTGCCACCACCACATGAGCCATATATTGTGTAATTTCGCCGTTTAAGAAGTTGTTATTTTTGTGTGTGTGTGTTCGAATTTACTTTTCTTTAGTTTGCTCTCCACTTTCATTAATATTAACTTATTTTTCATTACTTTTTTGTTTATGTTCGTGTTATTATTTTGCACCTTTCTGTTCTTTTTCTTTTGTTGCTCAATTTCTCATTGTTCAACTGTTTGGATAGCATTCAATCGTACTGCTTTTCTTTCTGTTTTGCTTTATCTAGAATTATACTTTATTTGTTTGTTTGTTTTTTTTTGTTTTTCTTTGTCCTAATTTCAATCTTTTTTGTATTTGTTTTCTCTCTCTCTTCCCATGTCTTTGAAATATTTACGGGCCCAATTGTTTTGTTATCGAAATGGTGAAAGAGTCTATGTGTGCACGACGATGACGACGACGATGATGATATTGATGATGTGATGCAGCAAAATGGTTGCTTTCTGTTTGTTTGTTTTTCTTTTTGTTTCACGACGATTCTTCTTATATGCTGTTTATAGCTGCTTGTTTTCTTCCTCTTCTTTTTCTTCATTAGTTCTCTCTCTCTATATATATATATATTATTTCGTGGAAAAATTGCTCTAAAATTAGAATCCAAAATCTACTCAAAAGATTTATACGTCTTATTATATTCATTCCGATCTCTCAACGCCAAACACATGCATTAAACGCGGTGTGGGGAATTTAATTGCATTCCGCGCATGTCACTTGTTTCTGCCCCACCCGCAAAACGCTGCACTTTCAATGCATTTATGAACCAGTAGTATTAGTTGTTTATGCAACTTGTGTTAATTAGAAATCGGATTTTTGGTTTTTTGTTTATTTCGCTATACCTTTCACGCGTATGTGGTGTTCGCACCTCGAATGCCGTCTCTTTATGCTTACGCTCACCATGGACTATGTAAGGGGCGTGTGTGTAAGGGGGGCGGGCAGGGAGTTGTGTTTCTTGTTTCTGGTTTTGTTTATCAATGCATTTGACTATATTTTGCAGTGGGTTGTAGTATTATTGCATTGGACACATTGGACAGTAGTGTATCGTAGAGATTGAACAAACCGTTTTGCTGATCCATTTCCACACTGGTTGTTTTCCCGAATTGTATTTTTTTTTTTGCTGTTTACGTGCACGTGTTTATCTTAGTAAAATTTTATCCACTTTTTTTTACCAATATTTTATCGATTTTTTGTTGTTGTTGCTGCTGTATAACTTGTTACACGTTTAACACACACAGAGAGATGGCGCGAATGAGAAAGGTTTTTTTTTTTGGTTATTGGTTTGTTTTTTTTTTGGGAAGGAGTGAGGTGCGCAGTAAGAAAACGAGATTAACGAGCCATACAACAACATCAAGGATTTTGTCCATAGATAATAGGCTAGCTGGGGGAGGGTCTGGGGGGTTTTAGGGAATCGATGCACACGTGTTTTTTTTTTTATAAATTTCCATCCTATGTTCACCTCTCGCGTGGTTAGTATGTAGGTTATGTTATGTTTTGCTGCAACATTGTTTTCTATTAAACGGCTGAATGGTTGGTAGAGTTGGTAGTGTTGTGTTGTGTGTGGTTGTGTGTAGGGGGGGAGGAGAGGGGTTTGAACAGTGTAACTTTGAATGGTATTATTTTATCGTTATGTTATAAGCTGGTATAGCTTCACTTTCTCCTTCGCTTTCTGTTCTGCTTTTCCATTGCTTAAATTACACACAATCCGGGTGTATATGGTTCTATTTTATCTTCGTTTTTCTTATATCCTGTGGTAGGGGGTTTTATGATAGCTGCCAATGCAAGATATGAGTATGTAGGGAGGGGAGAGGGAGATGCGTTTGGTATCGCTTTTACTGTTTTTGTCTTAGAGTACGATCGTACTGCGTTGTGGGCCTTAGCCTGGGGAGTTCCGATCCGTGCTATTCTTTTCGCTTCTCTATCGCTACACTTCATAGATTGAGCGAACAAAACCTGACAAAGGACAGCTTCGGCTCTAACCTCCCAGAACAGAGCAAGCCGATATCTCTGGCTGGCTGGATGTGGTAGATGTGGAAATGATCTCTTTGCCTGCCTATTACAACATCAACCTTGCTCGATAAAGATTTTTCATTCCGTGTTTTATGTTTGCTCTTCATTTAACTAGATAACGTTGATTCGGGTATTGATTAGTACAAAAAATAGAGAAACGATAGCAACACTAAAACAATCATCACCTTTTCCCCTCAGTGTGTCACACCACTTTGCACCGAAGAACGTCCATCGGTTATTTCTACTATCCTTCGCCTGGGTTTGGATTAAAAGCGTCCCCTCTGTTTCTCTCTCTCTCTCTCTCTCTCTCTCTCTCTCTGTCTCTCTGTCTCTCTCTCTTTCTTTCTGTCTCTTACTGTGTTGTTGTATTGTATTTTTGGGTTTTATATCATCGCTGGGGATATCTGTACATGCTTCAGTAACATGTGGAGTCTGGTTATTGTATGGAGGTGAGAAAAAGCACAATTTCAAATTAGGAGTGGAACTCAAGATGGAAGTTTTCAATTGGAAAATCAAAAAACTAGCGAACAACAACCTCGCTAACGATAAAATGAGTACGGCTTTCCTTTCGCTTGGCGTTGCAGATCGCATTCAAAAGCAGGATTTAAATTAAACAATAAAATGGCCTGACTAGTGTGAATTCGTTGTCCAGTGGACTATTTAGTTTAGTACTATTTTGTAACAAGGGGGGGGGGTTTGCTGCATAAAGCCGGACTAAACAAGGGTGGGGGCTAAATGGCTAAATAGCGCATTTTTGGTAATGTTTTTTGTTTTTTGTTTTACAACAACACATGCCGTATTCAACTAACGAAGCCGCCGCCAATCGATTCGGGCCCAATCAAAACCTGGTTACCTTATCATTCCCATCCCCCAGTGAGCAATACAGTAATCGGCGAGCAAAAGGTACGCGAGAAGTTGTAACGTTTGTTTGTTTTGGCGTAGTAGTACAAAAATATATAATATACATATGTGTGTGTGTGTGTGTGTCTCCACTATACGAGTGTGTGTGTCTGAGCGGGGAGATGCCTTGGGAGGTTTGTTTTGTTTTTGTCACCCCCCAGAGTGCGTTGCACATGCACTTTGGAAGAAGGACGAGGAACCAACATTTGACTAGATCGGTTCCGTTTTTGCCACCCTTTGTTTCCTTTCTTATATAGGCCGCTACTAGGCGAACAAAAACTAAGCAACAATTAACGTATGCGAGGGCGCGTGGGAGAACGGGAAAAGGAGAGGGTGGAGAAAAACAAAACCAAACAAACTATTTTTTACTAAAGCTTTTTGGTTTGCCTTGGACAGCCTCGCGCAACAAACACTTACATTAAAAATCAATACTGTATCAGCGAATACTATCGTACAAAACGCATTTGGCCCAGGGCGGCTTGTAGCCGCTAGTGCGGTGTGGTTTAGCTAGTTTGCTTTAGCGTTTAATCCTTTTTGCGGTCACCTCGAATTTGCGATTTTGGGTACTAAATCTTAAAGCGTAAAACCAAATCTTTACAAACAACAACTGCCTTTTCACACGTAACCCGGTTAACCCCCATTTTGTCCCATCTCTTTAACAACACACTTTTTTGGTTTGGTCAGCTTTGCTTTTGTGTTTTTGGTTTTCATTGCACATTCCGGCTCACCTTGGCTGGGGTTCGGTCGGGGCAATGAAGAAAGTGGTGTGTGTGTGTGTGTGTGTGTCGTCGAAATATAATGCTTCAGAAATTTAGCTAATTTGTACTAAGCGTACTTGAATTGTGTGTACGAGTGTGTGTGTGTGTGTGACCCACTAGCTCTCTAAACCGAGGCGAGAAAATCATCCAGTTTCCTTGGCCCTCTCTCTCCCTCTCTTCACTAAAACGTTAAATTTAACACTGTCTTTCCGATGATGCCTTTGTCAGCCATAGCTTTTCCAAGTGCAATGAACACGGTGCAAACGAACACTTTTGTATGCATTTTGACACCCGCGCAGCAACAAGATGCGTTCGCAGGTTGTTTTACGGGGTACGAAACGTCCTTTTACAATGTTTGCTCTGGTAAGAAAGCTACCGCACGAACAGAACCCCGCACGTGTGTCTCTAGGACCTGGTTCACCAGGTTTGCACTAATTTCACTAAGAAGAATTTTACTAGAAACCTCGTTGAAGTTGTATTTTCTTGATGTGTCGCGTTTGACCACCGGCGGTCCCGACCGTACCAAATGGGCCCGTGGGCCTGGCCTGGTACGAGCTCATGGGCCCCGCGGCGCGGCATTGGAAAGGTTGGTGCACAAAAATATAATAACGTTTCTGTTTTCTCTCTTTCTCTCTCTATGCGTGTGTCCGTGTCCGTGTGTGTGTTTCTCTCGCATCCGTTTGGTGGTACACGCACGCACGCACGCACTTGATATCTCGGGGGGGTGGGGATGGCATGTTCTAGCTTTTGTCTTTAGTTGGGGGGAGATAAAGTGGGGGAGCAGTTTTAAAAATGTATCTACTGTTTTATGCACTATCGGATAGAAAAATATACTAACACTGCTGCTCCGCTACGTGATTGGGAGAGCTGCTCTCGCCGCCGTGGTAGTCATTCGCTTGTCGTTTCTCCCTTCTCCCAGTAGCAGCAGTATTTGAACACCCCCTTTTTGTTTTGCTGTTTACACTGCTTTTTTTAAAAAAAGGGGAACGTCGGACGATAACGGTTTAATATAGTTCTACGGTAAAAGGTTATCCATAAGCATTGCGCTGTAGTTATGTATCGGTTAATTTTTGCACGGGTTTTTTTTTGTTTCGTTCACGATGGAAGAAGGTTACGCTCTCTGTTCGAGGCGAAGCGCGCCCGCTGTTGCCAAAACTCGTGTATCGAGCGGTTTTGTGCACGGTTTGGTAAGACTGTAGCTGTGGCCCACTCGAGAACGTATTATTCTGATAACGCGCAGTAAGCAGCTAGCACATGCATGAGATCGGGAGTCTCATTCTTCCATTGGGTTTTGTTTCAGCATCGCTCTGTTTCTGTTCTACACACAGCACAATTAACTATGCTCATTCGTTCGTGTTTCGTTAAAATGTGTTCAAATCTCTTCTTTTTGCCTATCGCTTCCCCCTGTGTCTGACTACACACGCAAGCAAATTAAGCCATTTCATTTTTGTTTCATAATTTTCTCTTCATAATTCGCATTTGCCGCTTCAAATTATTCGCTCACTTGCCACCATCATTTGCACTCATTTAACGCACACATTCCATTTACATCATGTTACAACAATTAAATTGAACTCAAACTCAATCTGGAACTAACAGTAACTCTGGATGCAAAAATGGGCGAGGGGATTGTAAAAAAATATATGTATATATGCTACGGAGAGCAAGCGCTTGCTACTACTAGTAGTAGTATTAGTGTGTCTCTACTGATTTGTCTACATAGAAAACGGACTTTTTGTACTGGCCTACCTTAAAAACGTATTCAACAATTTATGCTAAAACTAAAGCGACAGCGCGCGAACGAAATCGATATTTAACGTATCCCGCAACTAAGCCACCCGTTTGCTTTTCTGACCTACGGAAAGGGTTTTTTTGTGTGGGGGTTTTTTAAGTTAATTCGCTAGCTAAATAGTGTTCTTTAAAGATAGTAGCTAAGAAACTTCGTTTAAAAACGTACTTTTGTTGATTTTGCTATTATTATTTTTTATGAGAGTCTAGCGCAAGGAGCATTACCTTTGTCTTTTAGAGTTTTTGTTGTTGTTGTTGTTGTTGTTGCGTATCTTTAAATATAAAACTGTTTTACATACACCAAATACATTCTCTCACACACACGCGCAATTTCCTCAACAGAATGATGCCGTTAAGTCTGTTTTATGCAAAGAGTTTACCTACATTCACAGTTGCGTATTTATTGCGCACACAACCACGGTGGTGCGTATCACCAGTGCGGTACAAAATGATTAGAACAAGCAGGAAAAAAAAACATTCATCACTTTCGGTGACTTTAAGTTTGGCTGCTGATCATCATATACGCCCGGTTGCGTGCTTTCTCCCTTCCTACCGTGCGCGCGCCCTAATCTGGGAGAATAGGGCGCACACGTTCGTACCTTCGGCTAGATGCTTAGCGTCATTATTTAGCGTGCCTTCCTTCTTACTTATTAAGGAATAATACCAGGCGCAGCAATCGAACACACTAAACACGCGGCAACCCCCGTGTTCCTATTTGCTGACAACTAGAAAGCTGTGTAACGATGGAGCTGTGGCATTCACTCTTTCACAACTCTCTTTCTCGCAAATCGTTCATTACTTTAGCCATGATATATAACAGGGGGGGGGGGGTTTGATTAGCGTACTTCTTTTGGTTTAAAGGTTTAAAGGTTTTATAAAAACACGTCTTTTACACTTTTATTCATATTCGAAATAAGCCGAGCGCGAGCAAAACATCGGGTTGGAGTGTTTCGTTCGCGGGTAGCCCCAGCTACTTTTTACTGCGCAAATATCGTTTGCTGGGAAAAAAGTAGTATATTACACGGTGCGATCGTCTGAATTGCAATAAGGTGGTTTGCTATGTTACAATCAACCGGTAAGGTTGTGTTTGGTATGTGTGTGTGTGTCTGTATTGTTTTAATTAGTTGCCCACTATTATTCACATCAGCAAACAGCGCGATAAGTTGCTTGCTTGCTTGCTTTTCATAGTCGAACAAAGGATGATGGCGCTACGGGTTTAACTAGAATTGTTTCCTTTGCGTGTCTCTCGAAATAAGAGGCCGCTCTAAAAAAAAACACACAGGACATTTTACAAAATTCCTACTCGCAAAGGACGATTGATATGATCATGCAAGTCGCTTTGAAGAAATCGTAAACATAATGCTAGCAATTAAACTATGTTCGCACAGTGACGCGTTTCACACATTTCAGTAAAAAAGTGTCTACAGTCTATACTTATCCACAATCAGCAGCGCTGGTCGCGGTTCAATATTGCTAAAAGATTTCAATTATTTAGTATTACTTTTGTTTCACTATCTACGCTACCTGTGGGTCCAAGTGTTGTGGCTCTGATTTTGAGAACGGAAATATAAAACAAACTTAAAAAAAATCGATGGCCAACTGACGCCACCATTCCAAATCTATCTCGCTTGCTATATATCTACACCAGTCTAAATGTATGCTGCTGCTATATAAGCGCACGATATACATATATACGTTTTGTTTTATATGTTTATGTATATCAATCCTTATGTATTAGTTTATACGATTTTTATCTAGATCAGATCGTTTGCTTTTTTTGCCGGCTGTGTTTTTATGCATCCGCGGCCTTCCACACGTACGCGCGGTACATACACACACACACACAAACACTGAAACGTGAGCTTGATTTTCGATAGGGGTTGAAAGCACGTTTACACTAATTGAATAGAAAAAGGTATGCGTTTAACGTACAAAGATTTTGACTTTCGGCTGCGGCAATAGAATGCCGAGCCGTTTTGTTTTTGTATGTGTTTTTAAGCAGTTTGCATATTTCACCACCGCGCTTTATTATACAGGTGGTTTGTTTCCCCCCACCTTCTGCTAGCCACTCGGCTGATGGCATGCGGTCGTTGCAAAAGTACATCTACAAGATTTCAACCGTAAACCGTGGCGTAAACCTAACCGGATAACGTAAAACACATCTATAAAAAGCCATCGGCCTGATCACTCGGCTTGCTGAGGCAATGCAGATATGAGAACTGGCTGTGAAGAGGGAGGGGGGGCGGAGAGAGTCATGGCAATTTAAAAAAACACAGAAATTAAACTCATCCAGACACCTCCCTCCCCTTTTCTTCGCTTTTGCCCGAACAACGTTTGTTAAGTAAGTACCTACAACTTCTAATCAATACTATAGACAATTCGTTCTCTCCCCTTCCCCCCCAGTGTTTGTTGTACGGTGTCGATCCTGGTCGTCGCTTCAGGAGGATCACAAGCTTTTTACATTGTTTTTTGTTGTTATTTTTGTTTAAATAGTCTACCAATTATTGGTTCTTTAAAAAATGTCAACAAGAGAACATCATGTACCTTCTGTTGCGCGCACCGCGCGGATAAGCGCACCAGGGGCGGCAACAGCAGGGTCGAATATTGCAACTGCTACCGTTGTCCTTTGTCATTTGTGGTGAAAACTATGCTAGAGAGATACTTCGGGCCAAATAGATAGACGAGTCGTGCTAACCGCACCGGGTCTGAAAATGTGTCCCGATCGTGCAAGGCTAGACGCGATCGTTCTCTTGCCGCTCAGGGGAATTTTGATGCGCATCAACGTGTTTTTCTGATTTTTGTTTTTGTTCTGCTCTCCCCAACTACTACAAAAAGGTACAAAAAGGTTCGTGTAAGCCTATTACAGCGATAACACATGGCGGCCTAAATCAAGGCATTATTTGCTGCTGTTACTGCTGCTGCTATGCACATTGCGATGGCGCGCGCGCTGTTTGTTTTTCTTTTCTTTTTATAAGACCTAATATTTCACTACGGTTGTATTGCAAATGGTTAACTATATAAAAATATTACTTTTCTTTAGTATTAATGTAGCCCTATTTTTTATCACAAAAATCGTACCCTTCTGCCTGACGTAGGGGGGTGTTGTGTGGAGATGTGTATCTTGCAACGAGAGTTGCTTGTCGAAGGTTTGCTTTAAAGATTTTGACCCCGTGAAGCGGGTTCGGTCACCTTCGTGAGAATCTGCGCGAAGAAGGGCAACCTGCGTCATGAGCCAGCCCTAGCAAAGTATCCGCCGTACAATGTGTTTCCTTGCCAATATTTACAGGGTGCATCATAACAACGACCTAAGGTCCTTGAATCGATCGGTCGATTTGTTTTGATCTTCTAACAGAAGTGTCGCTCTCTCGCTCGTTTTTATTATTTGGTTTTGTTTTGTTTTTAAACCCCGACAAAGTTCACTGCATTGGGATTCTACTAAAAGTATAAATATTAAAATGAATTGGGCTACCGTGTTTCGTCGAACGCATGCTCTGGTTTTGAAAGAAACCAGCATTAACGCAAAACCAACCTAGAATCGCTAGAAACAACGCTTGTGTATCTGTGTTTGTGTTTTTTTTACATATCAGAGAGTTCTGGTTTGATTATAAAAGGTGGTTTGTTTTGAGTTTAGAGTAGAAAATTGCACATACAACTAAGTAACGTATGCCCCCCATCCTCTCGCGAGGCTTCTCAAATTCAACTGCTAGAGTAGGTAGGAATCGTTGGAAAGGGTATTTTCCTAATCCGATAGCCGAAGAGGCACACCCCCTAACACTTATCCATACCTCTTACGGACTTCCGTCGGTGGTGGGAGTAATCGACTGCAGCTTAGCAAGGCGTTGCTTAAGAAGGTCTTCTTTCTTGACGCCAGCCATGCCGGCAACGGTGCTAAGGCCGCCGATACTGTTGCTGCTGCTGCTGCCGCTACTGCCACTGCCGACGACGGCGGCCGCTGCCATCGCTGAATGATGATGGTACTGATCAATGGAACTGCAACGATTGAACGAGGACGAAGACGTGGGCGACACGAGCGCCGACGCACCACTGCCAACACCACCACCACCCCCACTGCCGCTGGCCGCTGCTCCAAAGCGCGACTGCAGGTGATGGTGGTATGAGCCACCGGTGCCACCTCCACCATGCGTTGCCACGTGCGACAGGGCCGACGCGGGCGTGGACGCAGACGCTGACAGGGACAGTGGACGGGTGCTTAGCTGCTGCTGCTGCTGGTGGTGCTGCTGTTGGTGCTGGTGGTGGTGATGATGGTGTCGCGCCGTTCTGGACGACAGTCCGCCGGCAAAGCCAGCCGCTCCGCTGCCGGTGCCGGTTCCAGCAGTGCTGGCAGCCCAGGGAAACGAAGGCGGCGGTGGTACGTAGCTGGCAGAGCCGGCAAATCCGGCATTAGTGCCGCTGCCACCATAGTAGAGTCCGGCGGAAAGGGTCGTGGCGCTAGTGCCGGTGGATAGCGATGGGAGGCTATCGGTCGGTGCGGCGCAGCCGAGTGTACCGGCGGCACTGCCGCCAGCTCCACCACCCGCCCGCGCCGCCGCCGGCGTCCTAGCAGTTGCAGTTGAAATTGATCGGGGCTGTTGGCGTTAACACCAACGAAAGGGCACTGCCCGGGGCCGGTCCGCGCCCTCCTTAACCAGGGGCTTGTGGTACTCGCGGCCTTCGCGCGAGTGAATTAAACCCCAGCACTGCTCGCAATAATACTGTCGGGGAGGGAGAAAAAGAGAGAGAGAGAGAGAGATAGAGAGAGAAAAAAGGAGATGGGTTAGGTAAGCAAGCAAAAGTAAAACCGAAAAAAGGCAGCAGGCAGCGCAAGTGATCCCCTCCTACCTGTAGACAGGTGACGTTGGCGCAGAAGAAAGGTGCAAACTTTCCACCGCACCGCTGGCCGTGACACTCGTCGCACATTTGGTCGTCCAAAACGTACGGTTTCACCTCGACACGTTTATCGATGTCGCCATGCTGCAGCTGGACGAAACGGGCTGAGATGGCGGCGATGTAGCTCTGCTGGTTCGAGAACGCAACACGTCCGGCGCCCTACAAACAAAACAAAACATCGTTCATTTAGGAAATGTGGTGGGTGGATGTGCTGGAGGCAATTCACTTACCTTCGGGTACTTCAGTTCCGGATCGGTGTCGATACCAGCGTAGCATACACCACCATACAAGCGATCCATTATCATGGCCAGTTCATCTAAAACACGGGGTAGAAGAACGCAAAATTATTATCGATGACGATTTTAGCCGAAAGGTGCTCTACCGCACTGTCTCTCTCTCTCTGTGCTCTTGCGGGCACTTACAAGCTTTCAACGGTCTCGGAACACCCCCGACAAAGACGGTTTTGCGCGGATCGAGCGGCATCGAGGCGTCCAGCACGAAGTCGGCATCCGCCAGCCGCCAGGGACGGATTTGCACCGCTTTGTTCTTGATCGTCGGCGATGAGACGGTGATGTAGAGCTTGTCGTCATCCGGGACGCACGTTTCGATCAGCTTCTGCACGCCGCGCTCCTCCTGCGAACGACAAATAACGAAAATGATAATAAAAAAAAAACACTCCCAGTGAGTAACGGAGAGGACGACTACCGCGAGGAAAACAATTTGCCAGGATTAATCGCTTGAAAAATCGCCTCATCGTTGCCATTCACGATCCATGCTCAAATGCGCACGTGGTTCAGCGCGCGATTGTTCTTGGACGCTGGGGCTGGTGGCCACCCATAAAAGAGAGAGAGAGAGAGCAGGAATCAAATCGCCCCGAAAAATACTTGTCATCAATCTTGGCCCCCTTGTGCTGGCGCGGGCGCACAACACCACTACCCCATCGGACTTTTGCTTCAATTATCATCGCATCAGTCGTGGGTTAGTGTCATCGCTCAGTCGCAACGAACCGTGCATACGGTTCAGGGTGTTCTCCCCCGTCTTCTCCCTGTGTGCCGCCTTTAAACCCCGTCGACCGCTCCCGAGGAGAATCGCTTCGGAGTCGCACAATCGCTAGTTTTTTTTCCCTCAACCTCCGGATCCGCGCCCTTTTTTTTGCACCGCTGTATGTCGGGGCGGGAAAGATCATTTAAATAATGAGATTTTTTCCTCCAATTAATCTTCTCCTTTTCATGTTGTGTCTCTCGTTACATAGAGCGGCCGGGGGACGGCTTTTTTTGTACTGTGCTTCTTACCACCATGGCCTCGATATCATCAGGTAGGTGAAAGCTAGGTATAGAAAGCGCAGACAGAACGACGACCAAGACACCAGCCCCCGAGAGTGGTGGAACGTGTGGTCATTTTCCTTCGCAGAGACGACGACGACGACGACGACTATGAACGGTCCATTACTGTCTGCGCGGGGCCCGATGGCCCGATACGGACGGTTGGCAATGGTGGGCTGTCAAATTAATTTAATTAAAATGTCTCTCGAGGACCCCACCAGCCCTGTTGTTAGCCGTGCAGCCCAGCATCCGCCGGACTTTCATTACGCATCGAGAGTAAGACGTTTCGTTGCGCGCTTCCCTTGCTCCCTTTTCTCGTTCCTTTCGTGGCCCGAGCGGTACTTTTTTTGGAAGGGGTATTGAATTCTACTATCTTTGAGAACCTTTTTTTAAGGAGGGTAATTGCTTCATCAAGATTAAACCATCCGCTGCGTTCGATTGGGGTACATTTTAATAAATTCAGACCGTAAATGAGAGGTGTTGGCACCACTGCCATCGTTCCAAAAATGTTT
Organism: Anopheles arabiensis; assembly: GCF_016920715.1. Classification (NCBI taxonomy): domain Eukaryota; kingdom Metazoa; phylum Arthropoda; class Insecta; order Diptera; family Culicidae; genus Anopheles; species Anopheles arabiensis. The sequence continues at coordinate 18,424,865 of NC_053517.1, forward strand.
GACGGGCTCGGGAGTGATGGCACCACTGCTCTCATATAGGATGGCGGGGACTGGGGCATGATGGCATCACTGCCGAGGCATTGAACAGAAGAAACGTGCGCGGCGGCTGAAAGCGATGATTACCATCAGGTAACCCGAAAGAAGAGGGGAAAGCGCCAAAAAACTAACGCGTCATCGGGCAGTTGAATCAAAAAAGGGGGATAGGAAGCACGCCTTTTTTGAGCGCTTCGTTTTGGTGCGATATATTTGGTCTTGGACAATAAAATAAGTGAATTACCAATAAAGCAGCTGCAAAAACGTGCTTGTGTGAAAACCTTTTTTTTTCTGTGATTCTACTCGAACATTTCTCAAAAAAGGCGTGAAAATTTCGTTTTTCACCAAACAGTGTTGAGTGCGAGAATTTCATTTCTCGATAACAGCGTGAAAATTTAGTTTCACGAAAGCGGTGCGAACTTCATTTTTTCATCGATGGATGATAGTGGAAAAAGTGTTCGTGCTCCGAGCTCGCGTAGTTCCCGGTCGCAGTCATGGGAAATTGCAAGAGTGCAGAATAACCAGGAGCTCGAGCGACGCCTTCTAGATTTGGAGGAGAGACGGCTGAGGATGAAAATGCGGCTGCTCGTGTTGATGGAATTTCACTCAACTCTCAATTGCTTAAGGGACCAGATTTATTGGCCCTCTTGCCCGGAGTGCTTTGCAAATTCCGTCAGGGATGCATCGCATTCGGTGGAGACATTGAAAAAATGTTCCACCAAATAAGAATAAGAGAAAATGACAAACATGCACAGAGATTCTTGTTCCGTTTTGATGCCAATTCTGAACCTGACGTTTATATCATGGACGTTGCCACCTTTGGGGCGGCTTGCTCGCCATGTTCCGCGCAATTTATTATGCAACGCAATGCGGAAGAGCATCGAAGCGCATGGCCTGCAGCAGCTGCTGCCATAATGAAGAGTACATATATGGACGACTATTTAGACAGCTCTGATACAGTAGCAGAAGCATCAAGTCTAGCGCTACAAGTACGCCATATTCATGCTAATGCAGGGTTCAACATGCGGAATTGGATGAGTAATCATCAAGAAGTACTGGAAGCGCTCGGTGAGAGTCACGACCGCCGCGAAATGAATATTGAGTGTGACACCGAGCCAGAACACCGTGTCCTGGGTGTAAAATGGAAACCGAACGAAGATGTGTTTCTGTATTCCACTGAATGGAGAGAGGACTTGAAGCCATATGTGGAAAAAGGCCAAATACCAACTAAGCGAATCGCTTTAAGCATTATTATGAGTTTATTTGACCCATTGGGCTTGCTAGCTCCATATCTGGTGCACGGAAGAATCCTGGTGCAAGATTTGTGGAGAGCTGGAATGAACTGGGACGACCCAATGGGCGATGCCGAATTTACCAAGTGGAAGCGTTGGATTGAACTAATTAGTAAAATTGGTAAACTCAAAATTCCGCGCCACTACTTTGCTGGAGCTTCAATACCAATTGAGCAAAAACTACAGTTACACATATTCTGCGATGCGAGTGAGTCAGGATATGGTTGTGTGGCTTACTTTCGAGCGGAATTGGAAGACGGAATACATTGCACGTTAATAATGGCCAAAAGTAAAGTGGCCCCTTTGAAATGCCAATCCATTCCACGTTTGGAACTGCTGGCAGCGCTGCTAGGAGCACGAATGATGAACTCCATTTGCGAAAACCATACGATCACATTTTCTAGAAAGTTCATACATACCGATTCAGAGGTAGTCTTATCCTGGATCCGATCACAACATCGTAATTATAAACAATACGTTGCTTGCCGGGTCGGAGAGATACTGACGCTCACCGAACCAAAAGAATGGCGTCACGTACCAACAAAAGAAAATGTCGCTGATTGTTTAACAAAGTGGAATAAGGACACTGAACCTGATAACAACGGCAGATGGTTCAAAGGTAGTGATTTTCTCTACCTTCCGGAAGATCAATGGCCAAAACAAAAAAATATTTATGAAACGAAGGAGGAGCTTAGAGCATACCTTTTGTTGCATCACATCGAGACTCCTAGAAATGTAATAGATGTTTCCCGGTTTTCCAAATGGAGAGTGTTGCTGCGAACGGTTGCCATAGTATCTCGTTTCATTAACAATTGCCGTCGACGATTGAAACAACTTGCAATAGAAACTATCAGAGCAGGCCGGAATGTAACAAACAAAATAATTCGAAATGTAACAACAGAATTCGTGCCTTTACGACAAGCTGAGTATGAAGTTGCAGAAAGGAACATTATACGATGGACTCAGAGCGAATGTTTTCCTGATGAAATTCGAACTTTACTTCACAATCGTGATGAACCAGCTTCCGAAAACTGGCAGTACATAGAGAGATGTAGCCCTCTTTACAAGTTAACTCCATTTGCCGACAAACATGGAGTGATTCGTGTCGAAGGGAGAACAGCAAACGCCTCATTTGCTACATTTGATGCAAGGTTTCCTATCATACTGCCGAAAAGTCATGACCTTACCAGACTTATCCTGCAAGAATACCATTGCAAATACGGACATTCAAACAGCGAGACGGTAGTCAATGAGGTCCGACAGCGATTTTACATCCCGAATCTTAGAACGATGGTGTCTAAAGCTGCTAGAGATTGCCAACGATGTAAAATCGCAAAATGTCAACCACAGGCCCCAAGAATGGCACCTTTACCAGAACAACGATTGACTCCGCATGTTCGACCCTTCAGTCGAGTTGGAATAGACTACCTGGGACCAATTGAGGTTAGCGTAGGGCGAACAAAAGTAAAGCGATATGTGGCAGTGTTCACATGTCTGGTCGTTCGAGCTATCCATCTGGAACTAGTATACGACTTAAGTGCGAACGCCTGCATTATGGCTATACGCCGATTTGTCTGCCGCCGAGGCCCTCCTTTGGAAATATTTAGCGACAATGGGACAAATTTTGTTGGTGCTAGCAATGAACTGAAGAAACAACTTCGTGAAATCAATAATGACTGCGCGGAAACTTTTACAAACACGCGCACAGCTTGGCAGTTTAACCCACCCGCAGCGCCACATATGGGGGGCGTATGGGAAAGGCTAGTTAGAAGCGTTAAAGAAGCACTAACTGTCCTGCAAGACGGACGCAAACTTACAGATGAAATCCTCACCACGGTACTGGCGGAATCAGAAAATTTGATTAACTCACGACCGCTGACATATGTACCTCAAAGCACCTCTGACAATGAAGCTCTCACGCCAAATCACTTCCTCTTAGGAAGCTCTTCTGGAAGCCAAGATCAAGCGAAGACACCTACAGAGTTAGGAGACGCCTTAAGAAACAGCTATCACCGAACACAGTTTCTGACGGACGAGTTTTGGAAGCGTTGGCAACAGGAATATTTTCCTACCCTGAATAGAAGAACAAAATGGTTCAACGAAAGTAAACCTGTGGCCGAGGGAGACTTGGTGTATGTTGCGGATGGTGAGCGCAGAACTTGGATAAGAGGACGAATCCAGGAGGTCTTCAAAGGAAAAGACGGGAGGATTCGTAGTGCTACTGTGCAGACAGCAAAGGGCAGCACACTCAAAAGACCAGTGCATAAGTTGGCAGTGATGGAGGTGTAGTGAAGCCTGCTGACCGCATAGGATTGGAACAGCAGGTTGCACGGGCTGGGGTATGTTGGCACCACTGCCATCGTTCCAAAAATGTTTGACGGGCTCGGGAGTGATGGCACCACTGCTCTCATATAGGATGGCGGGGACTGGGGCATGATGGCATCACTGCCGAGGCATTGAACAGAAGAAACGTGCGCGGCGGCTGAAAGCGATGATTACCATCAGGTAACCCGAAAGAAGAGGGGAAAGCGCCAAAAAACTAACGCGTCATCGGGCAGTTGAATCAAAAAAGGGGGATAGGAAGCACGCCTTTTTTGAGCGCTTCGTTTTGGTGCGATATATTTGGTCTTGGACAATAAAATAAGTGAATTACCAATAAAGCAGCTGCAAAAACGTGCTTGTGTGAAAACCTTTTTTTTTCTGTGATTCTACTCGAACAAGAGGAATAAAGGACCACGGGGTTTACAGCGATCGGGACGGGGATGTCATTTAGGCGGTGGCAATGTTGACTATCAGCAGGCAAACATAACATAAGCGAGAGGAAAACAAACTCTCAAGACAAGTTGAACTGTGTTGCACCAAATGACGCGTGGGACGACACACAAAAAACGCCACCTGGCAGAGGCTTGAAGCTTGCCAAGCACACATCAATCTGGCCGCTCGCAGAGCAAGTTGCTGAAAAGTGTTTCCGCACGAAGCTCAAGGGGAGCGGGCGGGCTGGCATACAAGTAAGCAACTGTGACTGGCTCCATATGGGCTGTCCTTCTAAGAGTGCCGGTCGGTCGGAAGGAATCATATATAATGCATGTGTTTCGGGGAAGATGGGGGAGAAAACTGTCGCTCAAGCACACAGTTTTCTTACACTCCGAGCTGCTGCTACCCAGGGCTGCTGCTCCGGCTGCTCCGCAAAGTTTTCTTTTGCCTCCGAGAAGTGTAAAAGCTTAAACAATTTCTGGCCTGGAACGTGTTGCAAAAGTGATTACCATGTTTTGCGGGCATTAAGTTTTGCACCGAGGCATATGTCTTATGGGGCGCGGGCGACAAAAAGCAAACCACAAGCAGCCCCTTTCCTCTCTCCCTCTCTCTTGCTGCAACATACATTCTTTCGGCCCCGTGTGCTCGTTTTCCCTTTTTTCGTTCTGTGCGTTTAGCAACTGTTGTAGCTCTGCTGTAGCTTGTATTGGAGGGCAAGTTTGTATCACAAAGTTAGCCTCGAAGTTGCACGCGTTAGAAACAAGTTGCAGCATATAAGGAAAGTTTCGCCAGCGTTTTTGGGTCCAGTTCCGAAATTGAGTTTAAATTTCATAAGTGAAAATTCCGCCCGGCCAAAAATCAGTGCCGCCACCCGACGCCTGTCATCAGCCGTGTGCTGGGGAAGTGATAAGTGATACACACGGGCAAAATAATATGCATAAATGAATCAATGCTAAAATTCGATAATTATATATGTTGAAGGAAATTCGAAAGCAAGCAGAAGTTGTTATAATATGTCTTGCGTACATCTTTAAGGCACAGGAAAATGAGTCTAATAAAATGTATCAGTGTCACTGTAGTAGCCCACCATTCTATTGGGCTTTTCTTTTGGATGCCATTGTTTTAGGCCTGATTGCTTCAGTCCGTTTGCCACAAGCGACGAATGTGTCCACATTACATTACGTGTGCGCAATGGCGGAACGAATCCTGTAAATTGTACCTATTATTTCCGGTTCGCATACGTGTGTGTGTGTGTGTTTGAAACAAGAGACCGGAGCAAAAAGCAAATTTAAGAACAATAGAATGTCCCTAAACGAAAAGAACACATGAAGGAAAATCGTGCAGAATAGACAACGGGACGCAGCGGAGAGGGCGGCGTAATATCCAATGATCATCTTGCCACTGCTAATATAGATGGCATGCCCACATGAACCTAGTGAACACTGGTGGCTATTTTCTCGGAAAAAGGGGGCGGGTTAGCGCCGCTCGTTTTGGGAAGGAACTAGGCCGTAAAGTACGATGAATGGGTAGCATTTAGGGCGCACAATAGAACCCCTATCTGCCCGGTTTGACGGCCGATGGGGTTTGATGGTGGTGACAATCCCTTTCGGGCGAGCAAGACGATGCCAGGGCCGGCACAATCCTGTTTGGGGGAGACAATGTGCTGTGTAGGCAGAAAATATCGGCACAGCGTCCACAACTGCACGTGCGTACCGACACTGTTTCCTATCACATTGAAGACGTGTCACGTAAGACACGAGGCGGCATTTTATCGGTGTTAGCTGATTGTTTGTTGTTGAGTTGTTTTGTTTTGTTTTTTTAATTGCAAAAAACAACAAGAAACTGTAAGCACAACACATAGCTAGAAACACCTCAATTGCAACAATTCATGCCAGCTATCGTACGTTGTAAGGAATCACACTTAAGTACAGTATCTGATGAAATAAAGCTTAATTTATCGAAGCATTTCAGGATACCAATTCTGGCAAAAAGCTTTAGAAGCCGATGAAAGACTCCTTTTTCCTCAGTTCAGTCAACCATTCAGCTAGCTGCCGTTGAAATGGTGGTTCCCATTTTCTTTCTGGCTTTGTAAAGCTAGACAAAAGCCGTGCGAAAGAGTGGTAATAGAAAATTATTGACGCAAAGCTGTAGCCTTTGCTGTCGCTGCCCCCGCCGCCGCCGCCGCTCGTAAGTATGCCCTTGGGAGGTGCCCGTTTCATTGTTCGCACGCCAAAATAAAGGAAGTGTAGCGATAAAAACCGAGCGCCGCACCGGGATTTTGGTGTTACCGTTGTTTTTCTAACGAGTGGAAGGCGGCCACACACACAAGACTCCCCCCGGATCACCCACCACCAAGCACGAAACGGACGGACATCGAAGTTAAGATTAATCGTGGAAGGATAAATCTCCACTCTACCGGAATCGGTAATGTTCGGTGATTGTTGGGGCGTGATAGTGATTAATTAGCTCGAAAAGATTGTGATAAGTTGATATATCGTCAACGAGTGACAGTTTTTCGCCCGTGGAAAACCCCGAGCTTCGTACGCTGCTCTCGTCGGTGTTGCCGGTAATTAGCCATAAAAATGGAGCTGCGAGAGAGCGTTGGTTGGAATTGTTTTTCATTAGAGCGTGCTGTTCAAAAAAACACCCCCAAAACACAAAAAAGGGGTTCTATTCTACTGGCGAACACACAAAATCGGACGCTCTATAAATGGTTTTTTTTGTTGGGGAATTTAATCGACTAAAGAGCACTAACTTGTCGAAGCCGGTTCCATCAGCCCACGTAACGAAAGGTCCTTGAACGGACGATTTATCTCCACCAGCCCACCAGGAACATAACTCACTGGTAAGAATAAAATCAATCAACGCGGCAACGGGACGGGTTGTATTAACATAGCTTAACTAAAAAACGATACCTGTTGTTGTGTACCTTTAATACTAGCAATTTTGAATTGCCATGGCACCCCACTGCCGGCAACAATTTATGACAATCGTTCGAGAAGAACGTCTGCCCGACAAACGGGCCCGTGTGATTGTTTGTGCAAAGGAGGCTATGTTTTGATAATGCGTTGACTAGGTCAGGTCTAGCTGGGCGATGTAATAAGCGCATTTGGTGGACAAAGGACACCGTAGAGCACGATTTCGTTCCTACGCCCCGGTGAGACGACCACGGCGAAATCCCTCGGACGTGAGATTCCACGAATTGTGCACCTCGTCAAACAGCGTGGTTGCGGTGGTTCGTTTATACCATCAACCTGTGTTCGTAGTAAAGCTGACACCATAATCCAATTAGCAAGCGGACGATTTCTGTTGACCAGTGTCCCAAGCACCTAGAGGGGAATGGGCTTTTCAACGAACGCTGGCAAAAGAAAATACTCCGAGACAAAGTGTACACAAAGGACACTCTCGCGCCAAGGGTAGATTTCTGACTCGTGCAAATGGCAAACGTAGGACTAGGGCATTTCATCCTCATCACAATGGAATTCTGCAGCAAATGGCGTTGCTTAGCGATAATTGACCGATAAGTACATGTCAATACTGTGTGGCAATGGTAAGCGATTGCAATTTGCAGCTTCCCGAAAGCACCAACTTACCTGAAACAGCAGAAAAGCGTATCCCTTCGGCGGAAAGTATGATTTCGATTCCGCTTTGTGCGGCCAATCGACGATGAGATCTCCGTACTGATTGAACGATGTGGTAATTTCCTCTGCAAGATAAAAAAAAAACATAATTTTTACAATTAATATCATATCGCATAGATGGATGATGGATGATGGATATATTAATATCTACAATACGATGATTTCTATCTTGACTTTAAAAAATCCACCTTACTGTATAATATTTACTCCGTATGCAACAAAAAGCCAGCAACGAGTGGGAAAGAAAGCACAAAAGTGAAGAGTACAATTTCGGTAAGAGATATGGTATAACGTTCTCTACTTTCGCACTAATGGTGGCAGCTTTCCAGCGACGACCTGTAGCATAGCTCTGGTGTGGCGCAAGCAAGCAAGCAAGCGACAGAGAGAAGACACACACACACACACACACTCTGCTCGCCCGAGCACAACCGTAACAGGTATAACAGGCTAAAAGTAATAAATCTGTTTATGTAATAACAGCATAATCCTGTGTACATGGGGCTGGGATTTCTTTGTCGCTATACTTCATCGGAACAGATATGGGGGTCGGGCCGGTGCGATGCGCGTGTGAACGCATTCTCCCGTGGTACGTACAAAATGCGAAATATTCAGCGACCAAGAGCCAGGAAGTCCATATGTGACGATGTGTTCATTTGATTTTAGCCTGCCCTCTCTTTATCCCAGCTTTTGTACAGCACTGATTATGTGCAATAAATAGTACGGGTTTTAGGCTAGCTAAACACGAACACGTTTTAACATCGTTGCGTACAGAGCCGTTCATTGGCAATTCAACGGCAAGTTAGAGCGCGGTGGCCACAGTTTTTCGATTGCTTGTACAAACAATTTGGAAAGGATTGTTAATTTTGTGTTCGATTTAGCAACTGAAAGTGGATGAAATATCGTCAAAGATACATCATGATTACAAAGATTCAGATAACACCACAAACATAAAACCATTTGTTTTATTATTGTAATATTCAACACAAAAGTGTCATCGCGCGTCGCCACCACCCAAAACTTGCCGTAGTAATAATTATACTTAATTTATAGATTTTCTACCACCGTACCAACCCCCCAACCGCCCTGGATCATCATTTCGCTAAGAGATTGAATAGCAGCAGCTTGACTTTCATCGCCACATCAAGATAATTACAGCATTTATCTTCCCGCAAGATGACACCAGCAGATACCCTCTTGTGTGCTGTGTGTGTGTGTGTGGCGGCCAGGCCAGGGACCGGGTGCGGTTGTATAGTACATGTGAAAAAGACCTGTCAAATCAACGAGTCAGCAGCAAGTTGATGGGTGGTACTGCACCTACTACAACAGCGGAAGAAGGGCAACTGTGGCCTGCTGCCCCAACCTCCTTTGCGCGCGGGTGACTGCGAGTGGTGGGTATTATCGGTCAAGTTGTCCTTTGCCGTCTGTTCTGAAGGATGCTGTGTGCAAAAGGTAAAAGCAGGAGTGGAACACAAAAACGATGTAATTAGATTAAATGGTAGAGAAGATGGTTTCTCCAGCACTGCCAGAACACAGTCTAATTTCTACCGGCAATGTAGCAAGGGAAAGGAGGCAATGTCGGTGGGGGAATGTGTGTCGTAGACAGGAGCAGGCTCAAGAGAAAGTAATGGTTTGGTCCGATTTCTACCTGCCATATGCGTAAGAGCTTCGAGGAGGGTGGTGGTGGTGGGACACAATCCAGCAAGTTAATCTCCAAGGATTTGGCTGATGCTGCTTTGCCCTTCACGCATGAGAAAGATACGCACGCCGTGCGTTTGCTCTGCTTAAACTCAATTTACTTTAATCGTGCCTTGATACAGCCTGATTAACACACTGATGAGCTGATCGAAGGGGGGCACACCACACGCACCAAAAAATGGGCTCTTACGAGGAACAAAATTAGCCATTGCCGGTGAGACGGTTAGGATGGGGTTTCCGAAATTCCGCTCACGAGGATTATTATCATCGATAAATGGAGGATGCGAACGCATTCGATTATAGTTAATAACCAAACTAATGAGAGTCTTTTCTACTTTTGGGCTGCTAACGCATTAATGGAAAACATAAATAAAATAAAAATTGCACTGAACACACTAATGAAGCGATACAACTTTGTCTACGCACAACGCTTCCACACTCGAATGGTCGGTGTAATTACACACAAATCTTAACGGCGAATCACTCTAAACGCACTACAGAGTGCGCTGTGCAAACGGCCAATCTCGCCGAGATACGGAAAATAAATCATCTCCTTCACAAACACCCCCATCCCTGCCCCCATGCCTTGTAGTTCCGTTTTTGTAGCGCCTAGCGCGCACATACCCAAACACGATACGCCGCTGTGTGCAGCGGCCAGAGTTGTGTGACGGATAGGGAAATGTGTGAAACAGCGTAATGATTTAGTAGATAGCCGAGCAATTAATTTAAGAATATTGTTATAGCAGTGGTTTCTTTCCCAGCCCGACGACTATGGCGCGGTCGGCCGGCCGGCAGTGGATTGGGCGCATCGTTCACCGGTTTGATAGTGTGCGCGCACGGACGCTGCCATAGTCGAGAGATTGTGCCGTTCCGTCCTGCGCGTCGACGGTACGTTGGTCGGTACGTTTAGCGACAAAATGTAAATGTTGTTTGAATTGGACATTAAGCGGTATTTAATAGAGGGCCCTTCGCGCGCCCTCTCCGGCCGGCGGCGAGCCGGTCAGCCGATCTGATGACGAGAGCCGGTCGCAAGCAAGCCAGCAAGCAACATGACGACGAAGTCTGACAAATTGCCCAAGCTTTCGCTAATGTTCAAAGGGTTTGCACGGCAAAATGGCACGGCATCGACGCATCATCATGTCTACCGCTGACGGCTCTCGTGGTAGGTCGTACTGTTGCCACTGCTGCTGCTGCTGCTGCTGCTCCGTGCGCGGTTGCGATTTTCCATTGAAGGATAGTTCTGTTTTTTTGTGTGCTGCTGCTGCTTTCTTTTATGGTCATTTATTTGATAGCCTGGTATTTAATTAAAAAGCAACCGCACAACCCATCCAGCACGCGCGCTACCGCCGGGTACCGTCATCGCTGTCGTCATCCTTGGCCATTTGCCACTCTGGCCAGGATCTGTGTGTTTAAACAGTGCAATTGACAGGACAAAGGATGGGCAAGCCCATAGAAAGGGGATGATGAAGGGAAAGCAAGTGCTGGTCAAATGATAATCATGCTGGCAAGGGATGAGAGCACGTACACAAAAAGTGCATTGAAGCACAAAAGGGAACTCTCTTTCCCCCTAAATCCCAACCGTCCTACTATGCCAGGTTGTAAAAGTGGGCTACGACGAAATGACTAACTGTGAGTTGGTAGCAGCTTGGGTGGCGGGGGAACAAAAGAACACGGAATGACCGCTCGCATTGTGACCCAGAGTAAAAGAAGAAGTGAACAAACACAGAAAAGAAAGAATGGCACACAAAAAAAAAAGATCTGGCAAATATATCTGAATATTTCCCAGATAAGGATGCTGCTTCGTTTTCAGTGGTTCTAAAACCAAGGCTTTAAAATATTCTTCCTTCCGGTCAGCAACAGCAGCAGCAGTACAGAGTTTTGCGTTTTGCGCTACGAACCGGGTACCGGGCCCTAAGTTGCTGGAGTATAAAGAACTTCCGTTTTTTTAACCAGAGTTTTAATAGCTCGCAACGCTCGCAAAGAGGAAATAAAACGGTGCGTCCTCCATTTTCCATGAAACCCGGTAGCGTGGGAGTGGGGGGGATTTTTTGTTCACTACCAACAAGCCAGCCTCCATCCTCCAACTCCTGCTCCTGCTCTAAAAGTATGACCAGCAAAGCAGTAAAATCTGAGCCTCCACCCTTAAAAAGGACGAGGACGAGAGCAAATTTGACGTCTTCATAAAATGAGCATCGTCAGGTGGAACTGAGAGATGTTTTCCGCCGTTCGTTACGTTTCAAAACCCCCGGACGAGTGGAGTTGTGCGAATGTAGCTGGGGAAAAAAAAGCGAAACGCAGTGGCGGCAACTTGAGCACTTTACAAGAGCACCACCACCAGCAGCAGCAGCAGTTTCAAGTTTCGTTCAGGGAGAAAAATGTGCTGCCAGGTTTCAAGTTCCTGTGTGTGTGTGTGTGTACGCCCCTTAGAATGCAATTGTGGGATTTTTCAAAAAGGTAAGGCGTGAGGAATAAGTTTGTCGATCTGTCAGGTTTCTGCTGTTAGTTTTGGTAGCATTTTTTGCCCAACCGAACTACACCGCTAGTGGCTGGAAAAGCAAAGAAGAAAAGTATGAACATTATTTTCCAGACAGCAAATTTTCGTTCACTTCAATTGCAACAACCCATACGGGGGAGCGCTAAACGGGGGGGAGGAGGTGTGCGAGCGTGTGTTGAAGTGATGGGAATATTACACGTCCAGCATTGTGGCCATTTGCATGTTGAAGCTACTTGCGTCTACGCTATTTATCGTCACACCGTTCGGACGATTGGAGATTTTGGGTGGCAATGAAGGGGCGGCAATTTATTTTTCTGTACCCATCGTCCAGCGTTAAACGTGAGTTGAGCAAGTTTGACTACCGCGCTCGCAGCAGCAGCAGCAGGTTAGTAAAATAGATACTGCGTTGATGGTAATAGCGATGGTCCTTTTACCGTAGCGTGCGGTTCTTCTAGCCTAGGCAAAGTTTTCCCAATGTAGTACACCCAAACTGTGGTATCTGCAAATTCCCTAAACAGCGAAACAGAAGAAATTCTAATAAAATAAATAGATAACTCTCGTAAAGAAGTTAGAGGGTGCGGCGAGGGAGGAGAACACACAATGCCAAGGTTTGATGAGATCGTCCCAATGCAAAGCGACGACCGAAGCTGTTGTTGTTGATGAATTTTGGGACTTTGGGGAGCGCGCCGCATAAGAAGCTTTCAGACAAAAAGCCACACACACACGCACTCAGACGCAATTTTCTCCGTGAAATTCATTAGCTGCACATCTTAACATCTAAGGTAGCAGAAGAGTGAGAATGGAAAAGGAAACATTATACAGCAGCCGTGGCGCTGCTGTTTAATCCGCGCTGAGCGCCGAGTTGGCGCAAATGCGCGTTTGATGTTGCTTCAGGGAAACGCGCAGCGACTGGCTGTTTAATTTCGTTACCACCCAGCAGCGGGTATGTAGCGCGATGTGGGACGCAAAACTCATCTCCCCCTCCTCCTGCTGCTGCTGCTGCTGGTGATGTCCTTGGGGATGGTTGTTGGAAATTTGATTGAGACTTTATCACTCGACGTAACGACACTCGTTGAATGCACAATACTTCTCCCCTCTGCGAGCACTTGAAGCCGCCACTGTCTGCGGCAACCGCCGAATCCGTTGAATGAAGGCAAAATGGTATGCAGCAAACGAACCGACGAACGTTACCAACTCAAACATCTCTCCAGGGAAGTGAGAAGTTATTTTCTTTAAAGTTTATAAAATATATCCAAAAACCGAGAGCGGACTTTTGATGGACACCTTCCTTTTATCGTTACAGCGGAGGGGGCAAAATGGTATTTAATTGTGTTTATTTGTGCGATGGTGCTGCTTGCACAAATATCCTGTGCACAACGAATGTGCTAAGAACACACAAATTGCTCACAATTTCATCACAGCTTCTCACAGCTGCACATGGCACAAGATTCAAGTGTACGCACACATACGCACACACAAACACAGCCGGACAATGTTAGTTATTTATGATGTTTGGGAAGTCGTCGGACGTTCTCGTAAATCATGCTGCTACTGGTCCTGCTGCCGTGTTTACGATTTGGCGAATCTTTACAGCTGCTTATCAGGACAGGAAGAGAGCGGGTGCGCTGGTGGCGGGCTATAATTTCGTCATCGGTCATAGCTTGTCGGAATGGTTTGATAAGTGTCGGGGAGATGTAAATATCTTCCTGCTTTCGAATGGGAAATGGAAACGTACAAACGGTTATTGCGGTTTCCCCACACATGGAGACGACCATCGGAGTACCATTCAACGCTGGACGCTGGACCGTTCCCAGATGGCGCAGTAATTCATTAGGACGAACAAACTTAAACTCTCGCCAGGCCAACATTTATACGGGTACTTAAGGGATGGGTGGGCGAGAGAGTACAACAATCAGTTCTTGTTTTGCAGTGATCCTGGTAGTGTGCTGGCATTATCCATCCCAGCTTCAAGGCATACCCGAAGAAGCTTCTAAGGAGTGAGGTAACCGAAGCAAACGACACACACACATATAGAGAAGTGCAACGATAAATAACAGCAGTCCTGCAGCTGGAAGCACTACGCCACCACTGGGGTGGGTGGTATGTAATGATCGGGCCGGGGGAATTGGGATGGTTTTCTAGTACTTCCAGCTCCAGATGGGTGGAGTGTGCTGAAAGGATATTGTTGAGTGCCATTGGTTGGTAGCAAAAGGGATGGGGATAAACACCCCACAAGCATAGAATTTATTTCCCCCAACACATCTTACCCGCACTGTGTACGTTACAACAGCACACTCGCAGAGGCACAAAACAATACACGATAGTCCTGAGCTTTGTAAAGGTGTTCAAGAAAAAAAAAAGCAAAAAGAAAAAAACATTCACACACACACTCTATGTTGAATGAAGTCCACAAGCCAGAGCTCTCAGCAGTTTGCTGCATCCGATACGGAACCATCTTTACAACATCTCTCTCCACGGAATAGTGCAGCGTGTTTGCATACTAAACATTGCCGGTCTTGGCACTGCAAACTTCATATCCCGAGACGTACACACCTTTCTGTAATCGTTCAAATGAAGCAATAAAGTGTGGCAGTATTTTAAAGCACCTTCCGGGTATGCAAACAGTGAGCAGGAGAGAGAGCGATGATACCGACACGATCAGACACGAATGGGTTTGACTATTTCAATCATTTTTATGAAGCAGAGTGGTGGTAGGAGCAGCCATACTTCCGCACAGGCGAAATTGGTACCGAAGGGCAGAGAGTGTGTGTGTGTGTTTTCCAATTATCTTCAAAAGTAAACGACATCAAGGGAAGGAGTGCGCACCCCGTTTGGCGATGGTGGGTATTTTCTCATTTCGGAAACAAATTTGATTGGGTAGCAATAGAACCTTATCTAATATTTAAACAAATGGCTAGCTGGACGGTAGCTGAGAGTATGGTGGGGTGGCGGCACATTGTGAACAGTTGGCACTAAAAAACAGAGCTTTGCGTATCGCCAACAGCTGGGAATTGCCGTTATGTGAGCAAAATTCCAATTGACCGAAAGCAGAGCAGCAGGGGCAGGGGTTATGAAGTGAGCCGAGGCCACATGGTTTAGTTTGAAGTGAATGCGCAAACTAGGGAGCACTTTGCTGTAATAATAAAAAAACAGAAACGAAAAGGAAATAAGAAGGCTGCCTTGCAAGTGCTGGCTGTAAAACGAACGCAAACCAACCGAAGTAGCCATTGCTACACGAGTGAGGCAAAACTTCAATAAGCGGCCATCTTTGCTTAGCTGGCTGCAAATCATGCCTGTCCGTTTTATGAAGCATTGAAAGCACTACAATCACGTCATGTCCACCGTGTTGCCGTGTTTAATTAAACGCACAAAATGTTACGCCAAGAATAAGAAGTAAAAAAATACCGAAACTTACCTTCATCGATGTCTGGTGGCAGACCGCCGACAAACACTTTCCGGGAGAACCGTTCCGTCGTCTCCGAGCCATTCGAGTGGGGCGAAGATCTGGCCGGCGAGTTGAGCTGCAGCTGGTTGGTACCGATGAAGCCACCGCCACCGCTACCATCGTCATCGTTCAGGTGTTCGTCCAGTCCGGCGAAAAAGGGTTTGCCTAAAATCGAGCAGAGGGAGAGAAGAAAAGTGCTTGGTGAGTGAGGATCGATTACTACACTAAAGATGCTCTTCAATCATGATTCGCCATGTTGGGGGTCATGGCGTGAAGAAGGGAAAGCACACAACGAACCCTCTAGATCGCGCACTTTCAGCTTCGCCAAGTATGGTCCCAAAATCGCACCCATGGCCGCATTATCGACCGGCGGGCTGTAGCGATGTTGGAAATAGTGAGAACGATTGCCCTCACTGCGCAACATTTTCTTCAGGGATTGGATAATACTGGCACTGAAGAAAGCTGGCTAAGACCGTACCGCACACACACGCACAAACACACTCGCACACGCACTGCTTCTATCACTTCAATCGCGCTCAAACGCTGAGAGCACAATGACTTGCTTCTTTCGCCTGGCCCGGTGCCTGGATGACATCTCGCGGTGGTACTGAATGGATGGAGACTGTTGCTAGGGAAAAAAGGGATTTAGAAGCAGTGCCCTGTGGGAGATGCTGCGGTGGGCGAAGGTTTTTTTTATGCTGGCTGAAGTCGCGCTGTCAGTGGACGGACGATCTGTCATTATTCTGCTAGATGGCGCTCTCGTTTGTTTACGTTGTGCAAACTGAGCCCCTACAGGCTCCAGTAGTGTTTAAATCTTCCGGGGAGAGAAACTCTCTCTATTTGATGAAAATTATAAGATTTGGTGTAATTTGTGAACGAGTCAGGTAAGCAAACCATTCCTCGGTTCAGTGATAATCTATAACAGATTTGTTTTATCGATTTCAAGGTGCTGGCACCCCGGCAATGTTTTCGCTCTCCCGGTATGGCATCAAACACGGAACCACATAATCCATCATGTTACGAAAGTCGATCCCTTTGGTAAACAAACGCGTGAAATGTATGGCTTGGTCCCTACTATTTGCCGTAGATAATCAATCGGTTCGAACTGTACCGGGGCAGCCGCCTGGGTTTGTTTACCCACGAGGGCCGGTCGCGCACCAGGCAAGGACGCGCGCGCGTCTAGGAGAGGCTAGAAAACTATTAGTAACCCAAAATGTGGCCAGACACCGCTGCGTGTTTGTGAAAGCAGGCGCACACGTTGTTTGATTAGCTGATTGGAAAATGCGATGTAATGGGTTAAATACGACGTGCTGTGGCTGGGCAGGAGCGCAGGTAAGTGTGCCGTGTGCCGTCAGGAATGGCGAGCATGCTACTTTGCGCAATGCTCTACTACCAGCGGCAAGCAGGGCACAAGGTGTTAGGCGACCGGGAAGCGTGGGTTTTAATTGAAATCAAATTTCATTCCATCGCTGTTTGGCTCAAAATTGCCTACTTCAAGCACCGATCGACAAACCCGATTAAGACCTAAATCGTGCCTCACCGTGCGGAGATGTGAGTAGGGAGCTTCAGCACACGGTCGAATCGGGTGGTTGGTTGTTTAGCTACCAACCATGCTCCTTGGCCATAATGTACCCAGGCCATACTTTGCTCGCCCCTCATTACTAATATTACCCCTTACTCCAGTGTGGGAAGCACCGATTCCTGGCAGCGAAGTCCGTAATCAAACGATTTTCACCATTTCCTCATTTTTCTTTTCACAGCACCGCCATTAAACGCCTTCGGAGAAAATGTGGCAATACAACACACACACCAAGTACCCCTTATAAACGGTTGGAACAGTAAATCCCTTTTCCCGCGGATACCGGTGGGAACACACTAACCGAGTGCCGAGCGACCCCTCGTTTGCTGCACTTAATATGCTGTTGGAATTCTCCCGGGGGTCCGGTCGGGGCTGTTCCGTTTGCGAGCATTGCGTGCGGCACGGACGGTGCATTTTCCACGTACAGCAAGCCCATCAGCCTTGATTGTGTGTGTGTGACATTGAGGCACTGTGGAGGCTTATCGTGTCGGTTGGCGACGGGTGAGAGAAAAATTATTATCAAAATAATCGTAATTATCGCTTGTAATTTGTATTTACTAGGAACGCCCGTACTCGCCCCAGCAGCACGAGGGCGGAAACACGTCCACGGAGTGGTGACGATTAGTCCAAGGATTATTGACTCGACCGGCGTGTGCGCCCGGGGGAATGTCCTGTTGTTCGCTCTTACCATCCAACGAGCCCATGCCGGGTAAAGATTGCATGATTTAATTTAATCTACCCCCGTTTTCTATTCACCACTCACCATTTGCCTCTTGCGTACAGAAAAGAACTGCGCACAGCACGGAATGGATATTGCGCTGTTTGAATGGTGGACGGTGTAGAGCACGTGGAGCACAAATAGTGCGTCCCCTACGTGTCACGCTTGCTGACGAGTTGGGGTTGTTTTTCTTTTTGCTGTTTTGGTTGTTAAACATAAACGGTTAAGCACAAGCGGCTGGTAGTATTGAAAGCTTGCACAGAGCACAATACATTTAAAACAGCAGCTTGAAAAAATCAATTGACGTACAAAACACTATTCGCTAATGCACTGTATTTCGTAGCATTTGTGCAGACAAACAGCGCTAATAAAACATTGCCATACACACACGCACATCTTCAGTGCGAGAGCTGCTGGAAGGCGTCACTGGGCAAAACCATAACGCCATTAGGCGCTAGCCTTTTGCGTACTGGTACTGTGCCCCACAGGTCGCACACTCGACTGTTAAGTTAAGTCGTGTTCCAAGTGGCCATAGACTCTTCCACCCACCCGCACGAACTCTCATCGACACTGGTGGTGTACAACAATACACCGTACCGTTACAGGATCATAACAGTGCGGCGTTTATCCTTAGCCGGGAAATGCTCGCCGTGTGTTTGCTGCTCCACATGCCCCCCCCCCCCCCCCGGGCTGCGCACCGCAAACCGCCATCAGCATCATAATCTGTATGAAAATGTAATTTACATTCAAAACAACCGCACACGCAGTGCCATCCCGTTTTAATTAATATTTATATTTACAACCATCTCCATCGTCGTTAGGGGGGTAGAATGTGCGGAGTGTATGTATAGTACATCCCGGAAACACTTTGGATGTCAACCCAATTTGTGACAACCTCAGCAGCGTGTAAAAGGGAAGTGGAGAGTGGGGAGAGGGATAGACTAGCTAGAATGGCCCTTGGTGAGCGGTGGAAATACAACAAACGTTTACTGCGATGACTCCTGTGGCTAGTGTGTGTGTGCGCGCGGATACCAGCGACGCCTACTAAGCAATTCAAAACGAGACAGTGTAGCGTAGTTCAAATTTCACTACGTGCTGTCTTGTGCTGGGAAGGTTTGACCGGAGTGAAATGGACAGGTTTATCGCAATTTTGGTACTGATACCAGCTGAACGGACAACAACAAAAATTCTTCAGTGCTTGCTGGTTTGTAAATGTTGCTTTTATATGCTCTGTATCAAGCGCTTCTTTTTCAATGCATCATCTATCCTTTCAGCCGTGCGGCAATAACAACCATCGTATTGGAAATTGAAAAGCTGCAGTACACGGTAACATGCAACCCAGGGGTGGGAATGGGCGCGGCTGTTTTAATTAAAGCATCGAGAGACAATTTATAGAATCGTGAGAGAAGTAACGCAAAGTACCAGTGCCGCCGAAACGTGGTCATACAACTCGGTAACCTACTTCCAAGGGTTTGGGATGGGGGCGCATAGTCAACACGCTACCGACACACGTACACCCTCTGGAATAACAAGTGCACGGTGGTTGCTTCGTGGAAGAGAAGTGGGAAACATAAAAATCAAAGCAATGGGCAGCAATGGAAAAGAGTCGGAAAGGAACAAGCGCTTGTAGATAGTATTTCTATCAAATGAAAATCTGTCCCCAGACAGTGTCCCGCCACACACTTACCATTCACCGTCCCTCAGGGAAGACAGGAGAGTGTTTGGCGTACAAGGTGAGAGAATGCAAAAATTAAAAAAGAGGGCGAAAAAAGACGCGGAAGAAAACTCAAGGCAAAATTAAATCAACACTTTACGATCCCCGGGCCACGGCGGTTGTCATCGAGCGTCGCGCTCGTAATGTTGCCGGGCGTCACGAGTTGCAAAACGGAAAACGTGCTGGAAGTATAAATCTTTATTGCAATCACAACGACCCCACCGGGGACGGCCGGACACCTGGGTGATACCGAGATACAGGTCCTTCTGGTGGACAGGTGAAAGATGAGACAGAGGGAACGTGTATCGCTCGAGCGTCGCTCGTACCGGTGGAAGCTTGCAAGTCATCGTTCGTTCATCCATTTGAAGGAGGAGCACCATATAAATTTGTATCCGATTTTGCGTTTACTGATTTAATTTCTCGTAACCCCATTTTCGCGTGAAGGATTTAAGAGTGGTTACAAAATCGGTATGAAAAATTGCTCCTTCAATTGCAGTAACACAAGCAAAAACGTGCCACAATCAAATGGGCACATTTTCCCATTTATTTGTTTGTTGGCGTCTAAACTATCTCTGCGATTGAATTATTGGCCACCAACATGTGGATGTACGTATAAGCTACATGACACTGCGACCATCATCATTGCACACACGGGGGATTTGACTCTCTGGAGGAAATTCGTTCCACGGTAGCGGAGAGGGGACAATAAACTAAACTACAACTCCCACCAGCCCTTATCTGACACCGGATGAAAGGTGCCTGACCACTGGCCACTAACCGGTGTGGCTGACATTTCATCGACTGGGCACCCACTTGACGTTGGCGGCCAACGGTGCGTAGATATACACGACCCATCGCCCATGTGTTTCGATATCCGGCTGGTGGTTCGCCTGGCCGGTGGGGGAAATATATGACCATTCACCACATTCCGAGTTGGTGGTTGGTGCTTTTTTCTGTGTGGTCCAGCCCTTTTCCGGCTTCTGCTCGCATCCGGAACGGAAGTGATCTTTTTCTGAGGTCGAAAAAAAAGCAAATTGGACATGTGGGCGTATGCTTAGCTTTCGAGAGCATCCAGCACCCATTCCGACCCTTTCTTGCCTTTCTTATCAACTGCCATGTCAACCGGAGCCACCGAAAGCAATAACTTCGCGAGCGGAAAGCCATCCCAGTTTCCAACTTTAGCAACAGTGATAAATTACAACTCTTTTTCGCCGGCCGGAAGTTGTGGAAGGACTTCCCAGTCGTGGTGGGCTCGCGCTATGTTTTACGTTAAATTAATTTTAACTGAAAACTTTTCTCTCCCTACACAAAAAAATGGTGGGCGGTAGTAGTTCCCCTCTATGTGTGTTTGGGCGGTGTGTGTGTGTCGGTCATGTGTAGAAATGTGGGCCCAGACTAAACTGAAGGGCGCAAAAAAACAAAGAAAACAGAACTAAGGCTAAAATACAACACTACAACCTCAAAGCCTCGGGATAGTGGGCACAGTCGCTGCGGTTTTAATATGTAACGGCCAAAGTGTGGCCTTCGTTTCGTTCCTGTGGGTTGGATGCGCTACCGATGCTCGTTTCGTTTTGGTGAACCGCGGGTTTCCACGGGCCACCATGGCATGGAGCATCTGGCATGTGTACCATAATTTTATATGCGCCATCTCTATTGCCCCGGTCCGGGCGGGTTTTCGGGTCCTTTTTTTTCCCCGGGACCGTTGGTATAGGAAGTGGGTTGTGTATCGCGCTCGTTTTGTTGCTCTTTTTTTGCTAATGCGTATATGTGTGTGTCTGTGTGTGTGTTTGTGCAATGTATGTGGTTTATAGTAATAAAAGTTTTGTGTGTATTTTTCGCTCCACTCGGTTTGGAATTAGTGAAGCACTGGGCGGCCGCTGACGTTACGACATTTTTAGTTTGAGGGGGTTCTATTTCACAGCCACACGTGCAGAAAGGTAAAAAAAGCATTCATAGCAACACTCGCTCGTTACTATAGTGACGCTTTTTCGTGTATATCGGATGTGAATGTGTTCGCAAAAAAAAAACAAACCTGCTGTCGCTCGTATGAGCTGGATCCTTTTTCGGGTTTGGACGAAGAAACAGAAGCGCCCCAGAAGCCAGTCCCTATCCAGTGTATGTGGGTGTACGTGTGTGTGTGTGTGTGTGATTAAAAATCGCCATTGCCAACGAAACTGGGAGTGAAAAAAAATAGCGACGGTCCCGCTAAATGATAAACGAAGAGGAACGAAGTAATGGCGATCCGGATTGTACCACAGTGTGCCGGAATGTGCGGTGACGTTCTTTATGTCACGCGAAATGAGCAAAAGATGCCCGGCAAAGAGTAGGAACAGTGGCAGCAGCAACATCAGCAGCACCAGCAATCGAGAGAGAGAGAGAGATCGTAATTAAATAACTTTAATAAATTTAATATCAAATTATATTGGCTTTTCCTCCCGGCCCTGTCCCGGGAACACTCCAACCGGTCATCGCCGTCATCATCAGCGGTTCACGCTGGTTTTTGTCAATCGTTTTTTTATTTCCTCCCTCTCTCTCTTTCAGCTCCAGTTGGGCAAATAGTTGACAACTAGACTAGCCCGTGGACATGTCTAGCAGCAGAAGCAGTGCTTTATGAGCACGCAGGAACCGGACCCATCCGACAGCATCCTATCCGGGCGGGTTCAAAAGGGGGAAGAGATTAATTGCCATTTATTTTTCAACAATTTAATTACACTTTTGTTTAATGACCTCCATGCGCCATTCCAGCCAATCCGTTGTTGCGTTTCCGGAGCGTCCGAACACACATCCATATACACAAACACACAGACATATACAAAGGGAATATGAAGAGCCACCGACAGGCTGGTAAGTAGCTGTAAATGGATCGGGAACCGGTGTGATGCATCCGAAACTGGCGGACAATTGATGAAGATTCATAAAATTCAGTTAAGTGTTCATTGCCTACAACCCGTTTGTCGTTGCAGAAATTAAACCGAAACGTAATGAGGATAATCAATTACAGCAGCACAAGGACACTTTTACCATCCTCCCCGACCGTTGGGGTGTGTGTCCTAGTGGCTTTGAAACTTTCCGGACGCGAGGTTCATCACATCAGGTTGTAACAATATGGCAATAATCTCATTTTACTGCGCGTTTTTTTTCTGCTAGCATTAAACATCCTTCATTGCAATTGCGTTTCGTTTTTGTACAAGCACCACCGGATCGTGTATAAATACATTAATATAAATTAGCATAATGAGCTTTCGGGTCTGTGTTTGTGGTGTTTAAATAATCGTTTTATCTGTGGTTTGGTGGTTGCGGTGGATATGCGCTTACGCTTGTCAGCGGACATGTTTTAGCGATCAAATCTAACAGTTTCCATTTTTTTATCGTTTTAGTAAGCTTGGGAGACACTTTTTGGAGCGTACTCTGGCTGGATGGTGCTTTATGACGCTGACAACTTCTGATCGAACGCAGGGACAGACGGAGCAAAGTTGGAAAATGGTTCGTCATAAGGAAGACCGATCGAAACTTTTCCACCTGCAGCAATATCAACATCCAGCGGAGAGGCTAGAGCGCATCACGAGTGCTCGTGCTTAGCTCGGATCAAGCTCGGTTACGGATTCGGAGCAGTTTATCACTTTACACGCAATCCTTGAAGGCCACAACGAGAAAGGAACAAGGAAAAAGTATGTTTTAATAAGCAAGAAAGAAAAATGAAAGACCCAGAGTTTGCAAAACAGCTTCGGCAACCTTAAAAACTCATCCGTGCGCAAGGAGGAAATGTTTGTTATAAAGCACTCCCGGCCGATTAAGATCAGTACCGACTGAGTGTGCTTGCAGGTTCTTGCGCGGATGTTGTCTATGTAGGAAGTGGAAACTTTTCACTCGGAACCATCACACCCCAAACCCGCAGTGTACGTACGACGGGATGGTTGGGTTCGCGCAAACCACTGAAACGCGCATCCGGAAGGTTCGGTGCGCGTGTTCTCCGGGCTTTTAACGACACGAAAAGTGCCAAAGTTTGAGCTGCGTTTCCAAGTTCGTGTCCGGCGCCCGCGTGCTCGAGCTGTGTATGAGTTACTATGCGAGTCCATAAAGTTCCGCGTCCGCGGATGCACCATGCGCTCGGGCAAAGGCTGTGTGATGGATGAAGAGACGAAGCCGCCCCCCCCCCAACTCCCCCTGTACAGTGCGCGGCGAATGATTCTTTGCGAGGTGTTTTGCATTGGCCAAAAAGGAACAAAAAAAAGCAAACAAAAAAAGTTGCAGGAAACATCTGCAAAACGCGTGTGGTTGAACAGTGTAATATGGCCCGCTGGGCATTCGGAGAAGTTCATTTGCGTAATGTAGTGGAAGTGTTTGGAAATCTGTGCGTGTGTGTGTGTGTGTGTGTGTACCATTAAAATATGCGGCGGACGGAACGCAACACGTATTTCTATCCACCAGGAACCAGTAAAGGGAGGACGGATTTTGGAGTACCTCAGGGGCTTTAGTCGTTAGTAAAAGAGCAGTGATTTAGCGCGCAGTGTGATAAGAAGGGCAGACCATGGGGCCGGGGCACACATCGGCAAAGTACAAAATCGTGTTACATTGCATCACATAATGATGATCTATCCTCTGTGTGTGTGTGTTTTGTCAGGTTTTGTGCTGTACGGTATGAATTGTACGATCAACCGGTCAGAGGACTACGTTTTGATGGATGCAGCCACAACACTGTTGGAAAAATTGTGCTCTTTTCCGAACATGATACTGAAAATTGGTTCGTTACCAGATGTACACCATAAAACCGGCTACGGGTTTGTGGGCCTATACTGAAGAGGAGAACAAGAGAAGCACTATTTGCAGCACAATGAGTTAGATCGATGGTAAAATGTGAGCCATTCCAACAATTGGCATTCAATGTTGTTGTATATTGTCGATTGGAATAATCCGCATCTTTCTTTTTTTAAATCAGAATTCGCATATAATAACAATGTCCATTCTCTTCCCACAAGGTGCGCACAACAGCGCACAAATCGGTGCACGGGATGGAACCTTTGTTTCCGACCGGTGTACGGTATTGTTGCTGCGCCCTGCCATCATTCCGCCCAACTCGAAGCAAACGGAATGGGGATACGGACACGGTGAATGAATTGACGTAATTTATATTGCTTGTTGGCTATCAATTTTCCAATGATTTATGATTCACACAAATACCACTGTCACTGCCGGCAACAGGACAACCTCACTCCCTTCTATGTCCCTTCTCGATAGCTCTCTACCACACGCGTCGGAATGCTATTTGGCACTCGGAAAAGCCGGATCGTGTGCGTACGATGGAAAAGCCCTGTCGTAGGCGGAAGACGGTTGAAATGTTAGCGACACGCATTGTGCATGCATGTGTGCGTGTATGTTTGTGTGCTTATAGTGATAATAAATTACTCACGCTATTAAAAGCGTTCGTCAGTCCGATTGTTTTGATACTTTTAAATTCACGCACCACAATGGTACAATGCCAACCGTCGGTTTAAATGGTGCAGCATTTTAGACGCTTGGCGAGGAATGTAAATAGAACCTGGGTACGTTTTTACTGAATTACTATTGATTTGTTTTTTGTACCCCACCGGGAACGGCATCACAGTACACATTGCTTTTGTTTCTCTGACCTTGTTTTAGTGCACTGGCTTCTTTTGGCTGACGGATTTTGGGACACTCTGCAAATGCTCTGGTATCGATTGGCTGGTGAAAACGGACTGGTCTCCTCGTGTGTGTCACGCGAAACAAAGCGGCGAAACAGATGCCAAACAGATGTGAGCAGCAAACTACAAAAGTGTATTTTTTCGTATCGTAAGTACTCTTGTTACACATACACATACAAAAAAAAGGCAAACCTTTCGATGTTCGGTTTAGACGATCCGTACCGTCTGCTCTATGGACGTGAAAGGCGTCGTTGTTTCGCGTACTCTTGTGCAAGGCTTGTTCCTTTTTTGGGCCACTTTCGCGTTTTTGTGCAACGGTTTTTTTTCTTCTGTCAACGAAATTTTAATTTAAACTTTTTCCCTCACGTGAGTCGCGCTTTCGACTGCTGAAACCCCAAATTGAGAACAGTGTTTCCACTTATTTCCGGCCCATAAACTCGGATCTGGTGTGTGCTCCCTGTGTGTACACTGAGGAGAGCTGCCTAACTCCCCCCAAACATGGAGACGCGAAACCTGGGCCCCAGTGTAACACATTGGATTTAAGGGGCGAAATTGTAGGCTGCCTGCGAAAAACACCCTGCCGCCCTTTCTAACCTTCTTACAAGCGCAGACGAGGCTTGAGCAGAATCGCTTTGAAGGTGTGGTAGGAAAAAGGATAGAGAGGAAAAGAAACAACGGTAAGGGGAGCTGTGGAGTGGCATTTTCTCATTCGCCATGGCTCATATGGGCTCGCCATCCACTCCTAACCTCTCCCGGTGCGTAGCAACGTGTATGCAAACGTGATGGAACAGGACATTTGTGTTGTGTGTTGGTTCATGGAGAACAATAACAACAACAACAACAACAACAGACCCGTTGCCAGGATCTGAGCTGTGCTACGATTTTGCGTTTCCTGCCGAACGCTATTTTTGCTCTCAATTGCTTTGGTTACGGATGAGAAACTTTTTTTTATGGATTTCGGCTTTGATTGAGCGAAAAGCGCGCAAAAAGCGGCACGATTCCAACTGTGCCTCATTTTTCGTTGGCAATGAGTTTGCAAGAGTGAGAGAGAGAGGGAGGGGGGGGCTGGTGACTGACAGGAAGTCAAAAGGGACTGTCAAACAGATTCACCGTATCGAACTGCAGGTGCGAAATGGTCGCAGTAACCAGTGAAAAGTGTTTGTATGTGGAGTGGAGAAATGATGTAGCGTTCTTACTGGGATGCTGTAACAACCGAAACGCTTGCTGTTAACTGCATCCATCGCCATATTGGGTATAACATCGTAGCAAACACGAAGTAGAAGGACCAACCAGACCGGCTCGGACTCATTTCGTGGTCTCATGCTTGTCTTTTGTTGTGCGCTAGTTTAAATTGCTTTTCGAAAAATGTTTAAAACTTTTATGTTTGTCCTCAGCCCACTGGTTTCTTCCTTCCACCCTCCCCCAACAAACCGTCATGCCGTCGTGCCGTCTGGAAATGGTACGTTGCCAAGGTCGGAGCAGGATCTAGCAGCGGTTGGTGCAACCGGTGCTCTGTGTAGTACGTGCGGCAGTTGGAAAACAAATCGCACAGTGGGAGTGTGGGTGGAATGTGACCCGCGCAAGGAAGTAACACAGGAAACAGGTAAACACACAAAACCAAAGCGCTGTGCAAATACACGTAGCGTGCCGATCTACATCATCGTTTCGTGTGGCTATTGCTTTAATAAGTTGATTGTATAACCACGTGATGGCCCGTGTGCTGTTCGTGTTCGTTTTGTTTTGGGCGCGCGTTTGCGATTCCAATACCCGAATGGTTGTTCAAAACACGAGCAACAAAAACATCGGGCCCCAAACTCTCCATCCCAAAGAACGACAGCATGGAGGTTGCCCATGAAGGTTGCTCTTTTTCGTTGTGAAGGAAGTTACTGCTTCTCTGTGGCTGTGTGTGTGTGTGTGTGTGTTTATGTGGTTGATGTTACGCTATGCTTCTTCCTCGTCACTGTGTTCGAACGTTTTGCAAACGTTAACCTGAAACCCCTGATCCGGCCCGATAGGGTTGAGAAGGAGAAAACAAAAAAATGGTTTCGTTTTCGTGGGTTTGTTTTTCGCGTTTTGAATGGTCCCAAAAAGAAAAGAAAAATCTATTGCTGTGCGTGTTGGAAGTTGAAACTCGTTTGCAAAACAACGTTTTTTCTCGCTATCGAGAGGTGATTTCCCGCCAAACAACAGCAAAGGGAAGAAACGTACATGGTATTGGTAGGATAAAGCAAGAAATATATAAAAAAATAACTCCTCGTCAGAAGTAGGATGAGAGACTAAAAGAAAATGGATCCCAAAAGTTCGTCGCAAAAAAACTACCCTTGCGAGGTTATACAGGTTTACAATCGGTGTAGGGTTAAGCGTACAATGCGAAACACGAATGTGAAACACGAAGGCGGAGATAGAGCGAAAGAACCCGAAAGTTAAACCGGAATTGGGACTTTGGTTGTTGTTTTTGGGTTTTATGTTTGGATGAAAACACCAAAAACAATCAAAGGTGCAATTGCATGGAAAACACTAATCCATCAGCACTATGATTCATTCGATCGATCAAGCAATGGATTGGTCCAACGGTTTTGCCTGATCGATTTCACTAGGAATCATAACGACTCCATGATGCTCTCCGAATGATCATGTACAAGCGGTTATATGGGCACCAACCATGCAGTTTTAAGTTTGTTTCTGCCACCTGGAAGGCCACTCAAGCTGTTGAGTAAGCGACGAACGCGGATCGATCGGACTGTGCAATAAAAAAAACGAATCAACATTCGCCTCGTTCGGCGGTGACTTTGGAATTGGAAATCGGAGGAGTCATAAACTGTAAGGGAACGAAGGTGATGGTGTCGCTTGTGCGGAGCCCGTTCAAAGAGAGCCGCAATTAGCATTTGAACGTCGGGCTCGCCGTGGCCCGACAAAAGAGTGATGATACATAAATCAAAATTGTCAAAACAAATTTACTGCACTAAACTCCCAAACGCGGCTAATATGCTTAATTATGTTTAAGCTGGGTAAAAAATCAAACGTCGATTATAATGACAAAGAGTGAGAGAATGGTAGAAATACGAGAATTTACGAAACGAGCACGATCAAGAGCTAACTGCACCTCTGACCGATCGGTGCTGGTATAACCGAGAAGCTCTGACAAACTTCCGACACCAAAACCGAAACCGAAACAAAATACCTCGTCTCTTCCACCGGACTGCATGTCAACGCTTTATGGTCCCTAGTAATAAAACGTCCAACCGGAATGCGAGAGTATCGGTTTGAAGCGTCTTGCAGACACACTCGCCGGTGGACCGGTCCGGTTGGCCAGTCGGCAGGGTATACATAATTTGACGGTCGTAAATCGGTTTAACTCATTCGAGGAGCTCGAGGTTCAATTTGTTAATAATCGCATCCCGAACCATCGACCTATGCCTGCAACGGTGCGATTCTCTCCACCGCCGTCTTTTGCATGCATATGAAGATGCTATTGCGTTACATTTGCGTTCACTGGCGTCACTGGTATGCTGTCTCTCTGGTACGAAACAATGCAATGCCATTTTTATAGCCCAGAGCTGCAGAGAAAATGTAAAAATCCGTTTCACCAAAATTATACGCCCAAAACGTTCGTTCTTTTCGTGCAGTGGTTCACCCCTGTCGGCGAGATCCAGCCGACAGGAAGGGGGAAAGCCATAAAAAACTTATGGTATCTGCGTGTCCGTTGTGTCGTAGGGCTCTGCAAGCATGCTTGGCACTTCAGACCTTCTTCGAAGATGACAAGTTCTCCAAAACGTGCTAACATAAAAAGGCTAACATAAAACTTCGGTTTTTGATGAATGTGTGTGTATGCCTAAAAGCCTAAGGCAATTGCATTCCGAGTTATTCAGCTCATCATGCATAGTTGAAATGGTTTCTTGAGTTGTTTGTCAAAATTAGAGAAATATGATTTGAGTTATGACAGTTTTTAGTAACTTATTGCCTCTAATCTTTCTCTAAACATTTCAGAAAGTGTGGAATCTGAGGAGAGCCTGTGTAATCCTACTTTTTGTTTTGTTGTTGAAACAAAAGAAAAGAAATAGTGCTGAAAGTTATTCTTTATAAAATACTGTTTTATCACGTTGTTGTTAGTTGGGGTTTTGCTGCTGTTTATATTAAACACGTGAATGCAAAATATATTTTAATAGCAATTCTGTAGTCATGATTGTTATTAAAGCAAAACGAAATACAATGCAATACGCTTCATGAGATGAATGTTAGTGTAGAGGAACAATCGCTATCAATACGTAGGTTATTCTCACCGGCTATTCGCTTATTCTCACCGGTTAATTCTTTTGAAATGTATACAACAAATTATATTACAATGTCACCTTCTACTTGTGTATAGTGTGTTAATATTATTCCTGTCTTGTCTTTTGCTGTTCCTCTCACATGCGTAGTGGATCAAATCGTACGTATTTTGCCGCAATTCAAAGGTCACACATCCGACAGAGCCTGTTGCCTGGGATCTTACTGCAGCTCTGGTGCATCGATGAACTCGCTCGATTCGCGGGCACTTCTTACGGCTGGCGGCGAATCTGAAAGCACCAAATAGACGTCGTCGTTTACGCGTTCATCTACCGTGCCGGTGTTTGGTGTGTTTTGTGCTGCAAAAGCAGCTGCCGACTGCTGGCTGATAAGCGGATCGATTGGCACAGTGAACAGTGCTACGATTGCGTTCTCGACCGACCTGGGCACCATACTTACAATCGCCTTATCAATATAGTGTGGCATGATCATTACCTCTGTCGGGCTGAAACTGTCCGCCGAATCTTGACTCATCATCGAAGTTTCATCGTCACCGAGGTACTCCCCGTTGATAGGCGATTCAAGCTGCTGCTGCTGCTGCTCACCTGCCTCGCCGCTATACGGCAACACGCTCGCGCTGGTTGATGGTTGCGGCGGACCGTTCGTTGTCAATATACCGATCGTGGACATGAACGTTGCCGAGCCATTTGTCTCGTTTGTCCTGTCCATGAGCAGGCTCATGGAGTTGAACGCATTTACGGCGCTCAACAGATTCTCGTTCAAATCGCCCGTCTCCTGCAGGTACGGCAGCAATGTGCTGAACTCGTCCAGCTGCAGGTACCGGGCCGCTTCGAGCAGCGATGGCAGCCGCTCCCGCTCAACACTCAACTCGCCCGTGTACAGAAACTTGACCAGTGCGTCTAAATCTTCGTACTTTACGTTGTAAATCATGACGACCGGGTGGGGCGTGGGAACCTCGTTGAAAACGCTTCGGAAGAACGGGCTGCCCAGCGCCAGCACCAGCTTATGGGCGCGTAGCTTGCGCGACTCGCAGCAGATCGTCACGTCGACCAGCAGTTCGGCCAGCCGGGCCGCGTGCAGTGCGGCCGGAAAGCTGGTGCGGCGTTCTGTATTTTGCAGTTTAATAATACCGCACACCGGTTTCACGTACATGGTTTCACTCAAAAAGGCACTTGTGTGTAGTGTGTATGTTAGTGTAGGTGTGTGTGTGTGTGTGTGTTTTTTTTAACTTGAGCACTTGTTACTACTACGGAATTATGCACTTTTGCAGTTGAAATAGCTTTTACAGTATGATTGCGAAGCTTTTCGATACTACGGCACCTGGAGGGTAGAATTCAATCCACTGGCTCGGACGAGAATGACTAACCATGGGCAGCGACTGGTTGGTTTTAATATGGGGCGAGTTCAACGCAAAGATAGGCAGCGAAACGGGGAGACCGAAAGATGGTAGTGATGGGCCTGTCGTCGGGCCCGAAAGATGATGGATGGATGGGTTAAGGAGAAACAAGTTTTCTTTAGATCAGTGGTGTATAATTTTAGCCAGCAGGTTGGGGAAACAAAGTTAACGAGGACTATGCAGTAAAACTGATAGTATTTACAAGACGTGTGAAAGAGGTAAAGCGTTCAATTAAATTATTAAAGCAGTAGATAACACACGTAAATTAGTAATTCATAAATTAAAGGATTTTTTTTTCAATTCCCAGAATTTCAAGAATTCTGGAAAAAGAGAATCCCCATGAAATTAAAATTCAGTTTATTTGAATTAATAAATCGACTGATAAATACGGGTTTTTGATTGAAAAAGTTGAGTAATTGTAGTTGAATGTTCGGCTGATCATTGGCACAAAAAATAGATTATAACAAAGTTATATCCTCCAAAACACGACGAGTTAAAATTGTATACTCTAGAATGGATTTTAGGAAAAAAAATTAATTTAACACGCTGCTCCCTCAATGAGTTATGTTTGACATCTCTGCAGCCGAACTGTTCCGCGAAACCGGTTCTGGATGGCTTGTAATCCCTGTTTGCTTTCTAATTCCGGTCTAGCATTGCCAGCGTTCAGCATCAGTGTTGTCTGCTATGTCCTTCCAGCTGTGTATGGCCGAACTAAACCGTTTCCAAACATACCGGAGATCAATATCGATGCTGGCTATTAAAAGCTTTCCATTGCTAAAGCGTTTTATCAATTCTAGTCCGCGCTTCATGAGGGGTTCACTGAATTCTACAATTTAAATTTAATTTTCAGATCACTCATCCGGCGACTTCTACAACATTATTATTATACTCGATGGATCATCATTAGCAAAAAGGCTGTGCAACGAATCGATCTTTATACACTTGCACAGTTGCATCGCACCAAACTGATTTGGTGATGCGGGGAAGCAAATTTCGCCCAAAGCTGAACCGTTCGATGCTGTTAGATGATGGAATGATGAATCCAAACCTACGCTCTGCTCTCCTGCGCCCCCAAATCGAAATGTAATTAGTGCAGGTATAATTCATAGCACAAATTAAGCTTTCACCCGGTACTAGCCATTTCATTTTGCAGAAATTCGTCCGTACACCTTCAGCCGTAAGGTCCCTCCGTTCCGGTTCCTCCGGTTTCCCGCTGGGCAGTCAAAGTCGAGCTGCGACGAGCCGAGCCGATGCCGACCCACTGGCGAATGTGTCCGAGATAATTAGATATTTATCATCAATCACATCGAAATTATGCAAGTACAAACAGGCGAGTAGGAATTAGTAATTATCGTTTACGGGTGTATAGACGTTCGATTCTAGTTTACTCATACCCCCTCCCTCTGCGTGTCCCGCCATTCAGCTGATATTATTCACAGCCGAGTGTTTCAAAAACGGCACCACACACTTGGTGGTGCTCGTCTCGGTTGCTCGTCTCGGTGTGTGCATGTGGGCTGATAGTATCGATGGATTTAGGTTAGGTGATTGTGTGTGCGGTCGTATCATGTTGAACTTTATGCTAAAATCGATACATACGGTTAAAAGCAAGCGGCTTGGGATGCAATCGGGCGAGAGAAATGGTCCAGCGCATTGGTTTGGATCCCATTTTATGGTACCCGATAGGCAACCATTATCTATGTGCTATCTGTACGTGAATCTGTGTGTGAGTGTGTATGTGTGTGTGTGTGTGTGTGTGTAAGAAAAGGAGCTTTATGAGAGCGCCTACAGCTTCCTCGGTTTCATAGGAAATGGCAAGCTTTCGTCTTTCAACGTAGCAGCCGCTGTTGTTTCCAGGGCCACATTCATAGCCGTTTGGCTCCGCCGGGCAGTATCCAGTGCTGTCGGTCAGTGTGGTGGGCAGGTGCCCAGTGTTTACAATCCAGCTCAACACATCAAACGACACCCTCTGACGTCGTGATTTATTGTGCCCGATGAATGACGGGCTTGCTGTACGGGCGATGAATGGGGAATGGCACAGGGGAAGGTTCCTCACTTATCAACGCCAACGCTGGCATAGATACCGGGCGAGCGAGAGAAAGAGAGAGAGAGAAACGGGCTAGAGGCTCTGATGTGTCGGAATGGTGATGACATAGCGTAAGCCCGGCAGCAATGCACAACCTTGGCACGAACGGTGATGGTGAAGCCGACGAGGCCGAGGTGTGCTTTATGGAAAACCAAAAGTGCTTCTCCAACCGGTATTTATGAGCCAGAGCACCAGAAAAGCACTCCAGCCCAATGGGGCGGATGCTTTGTGGCAGGTTTGTGAGAGCGATTTATGAAAATGTACAAATATACTGCCTTGTAGAGGTTTCAGGACTTCCTCGACTAAAGTGCCGAAGCGAGACACAGCAAACGACGAGCTTGCCTGATAGATGGATGACTACGGAGCAGGACTGGCAGACAATTTAATGCAAAACATGCAACAGCATCCTTCTGCAGCGCCACCGGAGGAGGATAGGAATGGTGTGCCAGCGCTGCGGGTGGATTTACACCGAAGCTTAGGCGGATTGTCCACAGCGAGGGCGCAAACAAAACACACAAATAAAAACGTCCTCTCCCCTTGCCACGGACCCAGCACAGAGTTGTAAGTACTCTAAAACTAAAAGCAAAAAAGGGGGGATTCATCACTTACAGCACTTGTAATTCCACACATTCTCTCTTTGTAGGCAGTGTTCTGACACACACACACACACACTCACAGACGACTGTTGCATAAGTTGCAGAGGCTGCAAATTGCCGAAACGGGGTCGGCCACTGCCGGCAAACTAATTGCAAACAGTGAGAAGTGCCAAACTTTCCAGCCCCTCTAGAAAGCCACCAACGGGGTGGGGATGGTAAATGGGAGCGGAAATTAAATTCAATGTTAGTGCTCGCAAGAGTGTAATTAAAATGATAACGCCGATGGGTGCACCTGCCGGGATGTATGTGGTGGGTTTGGAGGGCAAGTCTCCGAGATCTGCTGAGACGCAGCACAGCGAATGCGTTGCAAAAAGTTGGCGCAGCCCATGCAACCGGAAATGAACGACGTGGTTAGGGGGGCGTGAAGAGAGGGAGGAAGATGTTCTTTCAGTAGTTCCTTGCTTTCTTTCGCTATGGCGGGTGGCGTAACGACCACGGGAAGCGTGGAGGACGTGAAAGATGCGCTCGCGCTCTCGTGTGCACGCTCGTTTTGGGGCGCGTTAATTAGACACTTAACCCCAAAAATCCGTCCTATGCTGACGCGCGCTATCTAGTATAATGAGGTAAATTTTTGGCCCCATCAAGACAGCCCCCAGCAGGCGCTTGAGCAGCGATGAAAAGTGGTGATTGTAGCGACGGTAGTAAAACTTCGGTTAGCTCTTCCGATGGTGTTCCGTACACTGGGAACGGGGGAAGTTGCACCGGGAGAGATCTGCTTTTAAGGGCGGAAGTGTAAGAGGAACGATGAAATTGAACAAGTTGTAGCGGGTGGATGGAGATAGAGCAAAGAGGGAGGGAGAAAGCCGTTGTTAACGTGATTTTCGCTGGAATAGAGGTTAGGAAAATCGTTCCCTTTTACCACTGCAAACAATATTCTATGCAATATCATCTCCCCATAACGAAATTGTTGTGGTAATTTCACTAGGCTGTAGGCGCACACATAACGCTCACGCTTTGTCGCTGGGTCGTGCAAAAGGTAGTTGCAACAAACTTAGTCTAATCTAGCTGAACTGTGCTTAAAATTGCAGTCACTTTGGCCTGTGTTTATTTTTTTTGAGGAAATAATTAATGAAACTCAATGCATTCAGGTATTGCACTTTCTGGCTAAGCGTATTTGTTTAAAGTGAACCTTGCAAAGGATCAAATTCTTCACAAACCTTTGAAAAGAAAACAGCCAAACTAACCATTGCTCGTGAAACAAGATACATAACAGTCATTATCGAAACGGTTTTTCTGTTTTTACTTTCTTTCCTCTTTAACACAAATGCAGCCAAACTAAATCGAGCAACATAATTCAATGGTTCCGCTTCCTACTTCGCGTCGTTTTGCATGTGCAGATGCCAAAAAAATAACAAACAAACCCGTACGAAAAGCTAAACCACCACACGTCCAAACATTACGCCCGTTGGCCCATGGTTTGGCTTAGATAGCGCGAGCTCGCGTGAAGGGGTTCTATTTCCGTTTCGAGGGAGAGCTGGTTTTTTTTTTGGTTCTACCCTTACCGTCCAAACTTTATCGATGGTTAATGCATGTTTTACTGTAGCAAGCACAGGAACCGACCTTGCATGGGACGAAAGATATAGGGATGGAAAATAAGGGTTAGAATAACAACGCTGTGGGCTCTTTCCCTGTTCATTGGAAGCTTTCGAATTGCAGGGCTCGGATGTGCTGTGCAATGACCGTGCAGAAAAAAAAACCAAATCCTCATGGCTCAGGGCATCGTACGATCGTACTAGTTTGTCTCGTACTGTTAGCTTTTCAACCGGTTCACCTTAGTGGTAGTAGGGGGGAAAAAGACCACAATAAGAGTGCCACTGCGGTTTCGATTCAAATAAACCCGAACGGAAACTAGCGACTAGCTCCAGAATCCGGCCGTGTACGCCTTTTTCCTCCCATTTTCTTTTGTCCGCTTCGACCATTTGTATCGCGTTTACAGGGATTGTGGTGTGACTTCACTGAACACAATTTTGTGTGTTTGTGTGTGTGTGTGCTAGCTGTCCTTTTTACAAATTCCCCAATCTAACGATGGGTTACCCTTCCCTTGGCAGTGCATCCTTCGTTTTCTGCGGTTGCACGCCGCAAACGACAAACGCTTTGAAGATTCGGTAACTTTAATTAAACTTGGCCCGCGCAACAGCCCGCCGTGCGGGTGCGCGTTATCGTGCATCCTTTGACCGCAAAGACCGCAGCCGCCAAAACTGTCGATGCTCGCTGTCTGCGGAAACCACTCGAACCGGTGCCACATATTTTCCTTCCTGACACGCGTAATTCAATTATTACGGCGTTACCTGTTAATACCGAGGGAGGAAACGCAGCTTCGTTGCTCTCGGGTCGATCGTACTCACCTGGAAGTAGAGAACGAGAGGAATGGTGGGTTATTGAATGGAATAGTTTTATACATGTGTGTGTGTATGTTGTGGGTGATGTGGTTAATATTCTAATATGCCAGCAAAGGGATCAAACACCACCCCAAACCATCAAAACAGGGGGTGTGTATCGTACATTAAACGTATCGAGTTTAATAAGTTCACGGGGAAAAGTGTAATCAAATCTTGAACGAACCGTGCTTCAATGGCTCATAAATAAAGCTCTCTTCGGAAGGGAACTATTAACCCCAGCCAGCAGCTGCCAGTCCATTATAAGCTCCCATTCGTCCGCTCATTTCTGCCCCGAATCAAACCAAACCCGTTAGTGAAAATCTATCAACTGGTTTTAGGAAGATATAGCGCACTCGCCTCTTCAATGGATGCAAACGCCGAACATTGAAATTCATTGCCTCGACCGACGGCCATTTGATTTGACCGGGGGAAGGGTGGGGGACGGAAGAGGTCCCTGGTTAAGGGTTGAGAGAAGACATTGCACGCAGTCAGCACACAGCACCATTCATTTGCGTTTACTATCTACTATCCACTATCGCGGGGTTCACGTTAGTGAGGGCATTAGCGTAGGAAAGCTCACACTTAATCATGATCGGTTGACTTGCATGTGTATGTGTGTGTTTGTGTGTGTGTGTGGGCGGAAATCGGACACCAAAACAGCCAGGAAACAACACGAACCGGTGGAGTGATAAAAGAGAAAAATCCTCTACGAGCTATCGAACGTGCCAGCTTGGCAAACGTAAATTTATGGCGCTCCGCGTCGGGTTAGGGGCGCAAGGGAAGGATAAAGGAGCGCCGCCCGAATGTGTATTGGATTTGACACGTAAATAAACTGCGTGTTTATGGCGCACGGTTATCTTTCGACTACCAGCAGTAGCAGCCCCAGTTCCTCGGATTCGCTACGCGCCGTACAGTTCTGGTGGGCATCAATATATCTTTCCTGATAGTTTGCTTCTGGTGTGTCGTTTTTTTGTTGTTGTACGGGTTCCTTTTTACTTTGCTATCTCCCCTCGAACAGGAATGGAAGGGAGGGTAAAGGGAAGGGACTAAGAATTGCATAGGATCCATACGCCGGAAGGTAAACACAGCCCCACGGGGGAAAACACACAACAACCAATTCAAACATAAAAAAGAGGAGAGAAACTTGCCTGCGGCTCGACCCTCTCGACCTTGGGACTCCGTGGTGTCGGTCGGAGGTGTGTGGTCGGCATTATTTTTCTTCCCTTTTCTTCCCTTTGCTTCTCCTCTTGCACCACACTTTTTCCCTGTGGGTGTTAGTAAACATGATCCGCATCAAGCCTGCCCCGAAGCATCATTCCATACCCGGAACTCGCGAGGGGTAGGCAATGGGTGGATTGGATTGGGGCTTAACACGCAAATTTGCAATTATAGCCGTATCGATCCTTAAATGATTTCGCTTTTCACGTTTTCTGTTTTCCCCTTTTTTGCCCCTACTCTAGGGTGGCGCTTTGAGGGTGCGAACGCCGTATTGCGTGTTGCGTTGGAATCGAGGCTTTTCCCTCGAGGTTAATTGTGTGAGCACGTGTGTGTGGGTTTGTGTGTCTGTGAGAGAGTGATGTGTTTTGCTGCTGCTGCTCCAAACCAAGCACCAAGTAGAACCAGTGAGTGTGCGTGCCTTTCTGCTAAATCAAAGGTCACAACTAACGCGCGGCACGCAACACGCAAGGGTCGCAGGGAACGGGGCAGGAATGGGCTGGAAAGCCCACGTAACACTAATTAAGACACAGCACAAAGGCAGCAACACACAAAACTTTTCCGATTGCGGCAGGAAAGGAAGGGCGCATATACCGATATCAATCGAATCCCTGCTCTTCCGGCCAGTCGGAGCCGCCTACCATCCATCCATCAGTAGTAATTAGTTTCATTTACCGCAAAATTCTACTATCGAAATCCGAACCGGGAAACCCTTCCGTGCGCATACCGTTTCGGTCGCTTTGGCTGATGATTGTTGGCAAGGAAGATAGAGAGAGAGAGATAGAGAGACAGGGAGCTAGAAAGCACTCACTATGAGGAGTGTGCGATTTAATTTATGATATTTGTTACAGGGCTTCATAGGTTCGGTCTCTGATTAAAACTAGCGTAGGCTTACTGCAAAGCGAAACGATCCTTCCCATCAGAAGGTTGGGTGAGAAGGTCCCGCCCGGTTGGTGTAGTTATAACTTAATCAGTTTATTAGATACATTGTATTACACCCCAAACGCGCGCGCTCGATAGAGAACAAGCGTCATGTGATGTACAGTTTAATGAAGGCGATAGCAAACAGTTTCCACTGAAACATGAGATTGGAACTGGGAAACCGTATCCATTCAGCGGCTTGGTGCGGCCTTGCTTATCGTAAAGATCACCCGTGGCCTAATTATTCGTACTATTTATTGTTTCGCCATCAAAGCTGACGGGCGAGAGTGCTTATTAATGCAGCTTCAAACTTCCTTTCCAAGCACGACAATCACGTGGTAAAATTGGCTCGCTAGGAATTGGCCTATGTTAGTGCTATCAAAAGCGATTTACATCCTGATCGCGGCATTAATGTGTGTGTGTGTAAACCGTGCGCTCGTCGACTGGTGAAGTTAAAATAATGTTATACATGCCAGTTTTCCTTCACGCTCGTTACGGTTAATATGCGGGGTGCGGTAATGCAGACATCGGCCGGCAGCCTTCTGCACCACGATGTGCCGGTGGGGGTTGGGCATGTGTGCCGAATATTCCGACTAACGGCGATATCGGGATCGTTCACCATATCCATTGGTGGCTGGGGGCCAAACGGGCCCAAAAGGTAAGGAGGGCGCCCATCAGCGTGCCCAGCGATTGCCTACCATCTAGGCGTATTGAAATGATTATATTGAATTTCATACGATAACCGTACCGGTTTACACAAACACACACACACACACACACACAAACACACATACAAACATTCACGTAATCACCGCTACACCGGTGGGAGATAAAAATCGATGATATTGCATGGATTTTATGGGAAGGTGTAAGGAGGGGGAGTTGGGAATCGGCAGCTTCGTTCGATCATCCCGTGCCCTTTGGCACTGTTGCGATTTTTCTCCCCCATTCTGCTCAACCGGCCTGTGGGATAGGGCCAGAGCGGGAAACGCGAATGGAAAATGGCACAAGCACTGTGAACATCGCGCTGTGTTGTGGGAGCGACACACACGCGCGCCACCCGGCAGCACAACATCATATTCACGAATGAAGCATATCGCGCATTATTTGTTATTTTCATTTTTATCACCAATTTATTCATGTACATTCAATTTAAATAAATACATATTTTTCGTGGGGTGGCGGTGTGTGGGGGGCGCGGCCCGAAGCAACTGGCCCACTGGCACGGGCGCGCGGCTAGCCTGTTAAGCAGTGTCGCGGTTCGGACTGCTTTTGCCACACTGCACACTGAGTTATGATTATGAAATTCAATTATTTTCATGTCACGTGGTTACTTTGCGT
The DNA here is from genome assembly GCF_016920715.1 of Anopheles arabiensis. Classification (NCBI taxonomy): domain Eukaryota; kingdom Metazoa; phylum Arthropoda; class Insecta; order Diptera; family Culicidae; genus Anopheles; species Anopheles arabiensis. The sequence continues at coordinate 18,464,167 of NC_053517.1, forward strand.
GGTGGTCGTTTTTATTTTCGTGCTGCTGCACGTCATTTGTCCTGATAATGTTTCTTGCGCATTTGGGTGCATTTGGGAGGATTTTTGGGTGTTGGCTGTGGTTGGAATAATGTGCCACAGTGCGTGCGGTGCAATACGCTTGACCGAACCGGACCCGGGATATGCGGATTTATTCGGAAATCAGGGTTTAAATTAAGGGGTTCGGTGAGATTTTTCTACAGTGCTTCTGGACAAGTTTGATTATGGACGTTTTTTTTAATTGCTTCTGGTGCCTGTTAAGGGAGGTTTTGTCGAACTCTGGAGCATTTCAGAACTCATTCGATTGGGAAGAATGATTTTGATGAAGTTCTGTAATCTGTTTCGTTTTATAATTCCGCCTATCTGCGATTATTACGCTCTTAATAGTACTTAATGGTAGGTAGATTGTTGGTGGATTGTAAAATAATTGAAAAACACTCGCTAGCGCTATTTTCAAAACATTTATGCTTCATAGATTTCTGAATCGACGCAATCGGTAGCGATTTTCTGCTAATAATACTGTCTAGTTCAATATTGTATTAAGAGCACTGCACCATAACAACTCATGGTGTTCCAACTGTCAGCAGATATGTTGCTCTCATGGTAGCGTCGTCAACTCGCACGATTTATCAACATCCCCGCCGTGAGCTCAAGCCTCGTACGGATCCCCGCGGTATCTCAGCGTTTCATCCTGCTTATCCTTATTCAAAGAAGTCGAAAGAAACTTTAGTACACACACTCGGCGCCAGAAAGTGCTTACCCACTATGTATTGTATTGCAACCCCGCGTTCGATGTAACAACCTCGTTGACAACCGCTTGCTACTGGTTGCTCGGTTTAACAGCTCGTTAGAAATGTAATGCAATTATTTCTCTTTAATTTCCGGAAACGGGCACACACCATTTAATTACCGCGCCGTTTCCACTCAGCCACAACCCGCGCACACACACACCCGCGCACTGTAAAGCAAAAACATATGTCAGACAACATGTAGAGCCTGAAAACCTTCGTTTGTTTTAAAAAACGAACCAGTTTCCCACTTTAAACAATGCAACCGATAGCAGGTTAAACAGTCTGAGCACTTCTGCAGTCTGAGCAAATCAGTGTGTTAAAAATTGCTCATATTTATCTTGCATTTGCAAAGGTTAAACGATATATGCAAATGGCACGCAACACCCGTGTCGTAAACATAGGGCCCGAAAGGGGGAAAACCCGCCCACCTTCGTTATCGTTCACCGATAGAGCAATTATGTTTATTATTTGCAACCTTCCGTCATGTGATACTTGCGTTTGGAAGCCGTATTGAGCTTTTTCCCTGTAAATATAGAACTTCCAAGCTGTATTCGAGCAGCCCGCAAACACATACGGCGCTGTATCGGTGTGTATCGATGTGCAGTTGTTTTTCCTGCGTACCGTAACGTACAGCACAATCGTTTGAAGTATACACACACACTCTCACACACACGCCTAACGAGCGTTAAATGAAGCGCGCCTTTGCTCTTCGCTTTTATCTCGCTCGTCTCAAATCCAGCCTGCCTTGTCTCGGACCTCCCCCTGCCCCTTTTTGGTTCGATGTCGCCGCTAGGCAGACGATGTTTCCTTGGCCCACCATCCTCCCTGCCGAATACGTCAACAACAACAACAACAAGCGCACGAGTCGACCGGCGAATTGGGTGGGATTTTTTTTTGGGGGGGGGGGGGGGGTAATAAACATTTGCTTCATCGCTCCCACGCGGATCATCTTACCATTGATTGAAATCGACTGGTAGGAAATTGTCTCGCGCCATGTGCGCCCGCAAACGTACATCGCCGCTCGTGTGCCTGTGTTTCACAATCACAGACGCAAAGAGGGTGGAGAGGGCGGGGCGAGGACAGGCTTTTCAGACGCAACCCTGGGACCCGGAGATGGGACGGATCCGCCTCTCGCCGGCTCAGTGGAGCAGCAAATTTTTAATCAACATCAACCGTGTTTGTACCCTCGAGAAGCAGCCAAGTGGCGCGGACAGTGTGTGTTTGTGAGAGAGAGAGAGAGAGAGAGAGAGAGAGAGAGAGAAAGCCCTTCTTCTTCCATTTTCATTGCATGGCAGGTTTTCCTTTTCTTTTTTTTTACGCGACAACGGCTCGTTCGGCAAGGCGATCCGGGAAAATCCTTGCAGAGCACGGTTTAAATTGAATTGTGATCATTAAAGCAACTCTCCTCTCGAGAAAAAGGGAGGATGCGGGCGGCTGCTGTTAACGCTCGCAAAGGAACGCAGAAGCAAATGCGGGGGGGCGGTGGAGGAAGGGAGTGAGTTCTGCTCCATTTTTTCCACTTAAGCGTATTTTTCTGCCTCGATGCGGTGAAAGATTACCGAAATAACATAATCAAAATGGGATGGCAGCGTACGGTGCTGCCTCTCAGTCAGTAAGAGGCAGCCTTTTTTCGTCTTCATGTTGTGTGTGTATGTGTGTGTGTTTGTTAGTGGAATTCGTGGAAAATATTTCCCATCTTCGTATGTGCTCTTTCACACTTGGAAGATTGTTCCGGGAAAGGGCATACCATTTTTACGGAACACCAGCCCTAACAGCCAATGAAGTCGAAGCCCAACGGCGCGCATACACAGCCAGCAGGCAAAGGGCAAAGGGCAAAGGGCGCATAGAAAAACAAATCCAACCAACACGTGTGTGTGTGTGTGTGTGTGTGTGTGTGTGGGGGTAGGGAAGAGAGAAGGAGCAAAAAAACAAAAATCGGGCCATGGAATTTGGTAACAAACTTTTCGCGCAAGCAGTCGGGCCCTCAATAAATGCGCTCACTTTAACGAGTGCAGCGTGACGACGCCCATACGAGTAATGGGGCGGGTGGAGTATGGTGCTCCCTATCCGGAATGGCAGTGGCAGTGGCAAGAAAAATGGTTGGCCAAATTTTATTACCAAAATTACGGCATATCTTTTAGAGCAAATTTTCCATAACTTTTCATTCCGTGCCCCGGAGCGAAGCGGTGGTCCGTCTTGTGTGTATGTGCGCCTTTTTCGCCCCCGCCCCCAAAAGCTCCAACTCCCACCCGTTCGCCTCCTGCTGTGGTGCGATGACGCGCGAACGTTTTCCGCTGGCCGCGTGCTGCGCCATACGAAGCAAGCGAGATGACACTGTTAATGATGCCATGCCGTGCGGTTAACGGTGTCGTCGGAGTAAGGTTGTGAGTAAACTTTCTCCCTGCTCCGCCTTCACTCTCGCACTGTCTTTCTCTATCTGATTTAGTACAGGATGCAAAAATTTCATCTTCAACACACACACATACACACACTAGCGGAACTGCTAACCCTAGCGTGGCTAGATCAGAGGTCGGCAAACTAGTCGCACGAAATACGAAATGCAAATATTGTCAAATTATTTATCATTTAAACCAGACGGAGCAAGATAGTATGTTGATTTTGTGGCTTGTGTTTTTAAAGTTTCGTATCAATCTGCCGAAAAAAAAATGCACAAAAATGATAAAAATCAAAATTCTGTTCTGTTTTGCTGCCCTATAGCTTGTCTTTGCTGTTTGCTAAACATGTTCTAGGCAAAGTAACCGGATGTAATCAAACGGTATACAATCGAAATGATATTCTACCATTCCATCTAGTTTGTTGTGAGTACAGGCGTCCCCCGAGTTACGACCCCCTCGAGTTACGACGATTCGCAGATACGACGATTTTGATTTTGACAGTTAAAAGTTGTCATTGACAAGAAATTGATGTATTTTTTTTTGAATATCTGGGCTGATAACCGTTACACACACATTTCCAAAGATTCCACAACTACCCTATCTTGAATATCTATGTTGTGTACGGTTTTTAAAATATAATTATTACATTATCAAACATTATTTTAAATAAAATACACGATATCATAAATTCCAACTCTTCAACTTCGGTTATAAACTTAATATTCATAGATATTCGACATACGACTTTTTCGACTTACGCCTTGCTTTGGAACATTTTTTCGGTCCCAAATACAGTTGTATCTCGGGGGACACCTGTATATATGGAGTAATATATGGAGTTGGACATTTGGTTGAAATTATGTGAAAACTGAATGAATCTTTGGAATGATTTAATGAATCTGAATCTCGATTGGAAAGATTAATGAATCTCATAAGATTATTATATCTCGAAATATTAATAGTTATTAATATTAATTAATAATTAATTACATTCATAGAGCTTAAGCTTTTTAGTATTCTTCTTTTTGGCTTAATAACCTACGCGGTCATGCCAGCCTATACAGGCTGACTTCGAGATTTGTTGGCAATACCACACAGCCGGATAGTTTGATTTGCTTCGGGGAAACGGTCTATGCGAGGCCTAAAATACACGATGGACATGTTTTAGATGGGATTTAAGAAATTGAATATTTTGAAAATCATACACCTTCATTCATAAAGATTTATAAATCCCTGGAGATACATGAATTTTAATGAATTTATGAATCTTTTAGATTCAAGAATCTTTGAAGACTCATGTATCGCTCGAGATTCATGTATATTTAGAGATTCATAAATCTTTGAAGATTCATGAATCTTTGAAGATATGTGAATGTTTAGAGATTCATTAATCTTTGAAGATTCGCCGCGAGATTCGAATCACTCATCACTGAAGATTTATATGAATGAATCTCAACGAAAGATTCATGAAACTCAACACTAATCAGGTCAGATTGGACAGCCTTAGAAAATGTAAATAAATGCAGTTTTGTTGCGCACTTAGTGCATGTATAATTCAATTTTTAAATTGTAAGCTGTCAAGAAAGGGTTTTAAAACATTCTTAAAAGCTTTTAAGGTGTACATGATGGATTTGAAGCAATTACAATAATATTCTGCTTGCAGAGAGAAGCAGTTAAACGGGGAATTAATATTTGAGACGTTTACTTGTACGTGTAACACCAACTAAATTTCAAAATAATAGAATGCAAATGTCAAGAAGGAATCAACATTTTGCTTGATTTGCTTTTAAGGTTCTGTCTGTTTGTGGTAAAACATGCAATAAACCACGATATTGTCTGATTTCATGAGTACAAGCAATCTTAACGCAAGTTCAAACAAACGAAGATCCAACTGGCCTTTTTGCACCAGATCAATTCATCTAAGAGCGAATCAAAAACTGTAAAACCACTACAGTTATACTTTGCCGCCCACTGTCTCCACTGAAGGTCAGTTAAGCTGCAGGAGCTACGAAAGAAAGTCGAGCGAGTTTGTGCATGCAGCGTTTGCCTCTGCCTCGGCCACCAGCACTGCCACCGACACTGGATGGCGCTAGGAATCAGGAATGAAAATATGATTATAGAGGTGATATTTTACACCATGTTTCTCCCCGGCTTTACTGCCCCTTTGTTCGGTAGGGTGCCTTCATCGTGCGCTCCCCCGGTCGGTATTCGTGGTTCGTGTGAAAGTGAAGCCGAGTCATACAGCCGGCCCCGGGAACACCACGCCGGGAAGGAAGTTAACTTATTAGCATATCGTTTGTGAGGGAAAATAAATAGGCAAGGATAGAGAGAGGAAGGCAGAGAGAGAGAGAGGGAGAGAGAGAGAGAGAGAGAGAAAGAAAAGGAACCCGAATGCAAAGGCAGCGAACTGCGCTTCCGCCAAGAGAGCAGGTCGGCAGGTGAAATCGACCGAGCCCAAGAAAGATGTATTGGGGGAAAAAATGTGTTATAGCCGCGAAGCCTTTCGGGCAAATATAATCGTTTCATTGGGTTTTGGCTGGCTGGCAAATGGGTGGAGGATGGGGGATGGGGCCTAATGGTAGCGACACCGGAACATTCGCACCGGTTTCGCTCGTTTCGTTTCGTTGGGCTGTAGAATGTGAAGCATTTTCCAACACCATGCTGCTCCGCAATGCTTCCGGTTCGGGAAGAATGTGTTAGCTGTTATGTAGAAAAAAAACGCTCCCATCGAAGGGTGGGTGTTTTGTAACACACACACACATACAAACACTGACGGCGCTTGGGTGTTGAAATATGGTAATGATAATATTTTCACAGCAAATCCTTTTACGCTGCTCCCGAGTTCGCGGAAACTGGATGGTGCAAAAGAAGGTGCAAAAAGGTGAATATTTTTACAGGGGAAAAACTTTAAACTACTACCCAGCATTGTGTTCACAATCAGCCACAGGGGGGATGTTTTTATTGTGTGTTTAAAAAAAAAAGAAAATGCTTTAAATTTGAACATTTAGAAAGTTGGGTTATTTTCATTAGACACATCCCACATTCCGATGCAAATGTGCTTTAGAGTCCATTCTGGCACGCACTTTCCACCCAATTATGCAAGCACATTTTCGCTTTAAAACAGTCACAAAAATAAAACAAAAAATAAATGCTCTATAAAGCTGCCCCGTCGCCCTACCCCTGGCGTTAGCGTAATTGTTTGTTATCCTTTGCAAGCCGGGAATGAAAATGTTAATAAATTTTGTACTGCCAATGGGATGCAAATGGCACATGACGGTTGGGAGCAGAGGTAACATATCATTCATCACAACCCAGCTGGAAGAAAAGGAACCTCCAAAAGTGGTGGAAAAAAACACACTCGCACACAAACACCATGTAACCTGTTAGACCGGTATGCATTTGGCTGTGGCTGGCGTCGTGCCACCAAAGTAATGGGCCCGTTGCCTCCCGTTCAAGCTACAGGCGGGTCGATAGCTTACAGTCGATACTTCAAACCTCAACATCTCGCGATGCGTCCCTGCAATGCCTACGTACGCTTTGCGCCGCTCCCTATGATGCTTTCACCACCTTCTTCCCATATGCGCACACCTCACGCGCAAATACACGCACGCGAACACACACGACATCTGATTGAAAGCAATGACTCTTTTATCGCGGCACAGCGAAATAGCGTCATCGTACCGCTGTTTCCGGAAATTGATTGGCAACATAAAAATAAGACTTTCACCCTCAACGCAACTTCCCCTTCCCCCAGCTTTTCCTGGCTGTGTAGCTGGTGCGCAAGAGGAGCCACGTGTGGCGGCTGGTTCAACATATGGTAACGGTTTTGGGAGAGCCGGTTGCCTGTTTTTTACCGCCCGTGTGTGCGGAACCATTGGCACTGGCAGTGGGGCGTTGGGAAATTTCGGGTGGAAATTTATTTGCTTTCCCGCTGGGGTTCTATATATACGTGTGTGTGTGTTTCCTGCTCTTCCCGCTCAATGCTTCAAATCGAATCCGGTGCGATGGAGCTGACGATGGGGCAGATTGAGCAGTCGTCAAGCAGTTCCTGAGGTTAGCGTGGCGTGCAAAAACATTACATGCACACACACACGCGTGCTGGTACATGCTGCTGGTACCGAGCGTGTGTGTAATTGATGTTCGTACACCGGATTGCCATTATGCTTCCGGTACCTTCTTTCGGTTTGATTCATGACCATTCCACGGACGATGCCGCGTGTCGTCGGCGGCTGGGGACCGCACGTGACTTGAAGCGCTTTTTACTTTTAGTCAAACCACTGCTCGTCCCCCTTCAAAAGACAAATATGCTTTCTGTATCACACACACTTACTCGGAGTAGAGGAACCTAGACAACACCACCACCACCGGTGCCGTGTTTTAAGATGGAAATGGCGTGTACTTTTGCCATGCCAGGAGGTCGTGTTAACGCGCGCAATACCTCATGTGAAGAGCTATTTATTAATCATTCCATTCGACTTCCATTATGGAACGCATCCACTTGTAAGCAATTTTTAAGTAAGCACACTTCGGGAGGCGTAAGTACGAGCCGAGCGGGCGAGCGAGCGGTCGTTGTCTCAGTTGCAAGTGGAAAGATTACGATTTGAAATACGCCCCGTGTCAGCACAGTTTTCGCACCGTATCAAACGCACCGTCAAAAGTCAAATGTGGCTTCCCAAATGGACGTGCTTCAGCAAAAATTGTAACAGCAATAAAGCGAATGTATGACCGGCAGGGAAAGGCAAACAAGGGTGTTCGGTGACACAGGTGTTTGGAATTTGTTTTGCGTATCGCTTTCAACTGTCTTTACAGCTTTGGCAACGCTTTTGGTGGAAAAACAACGTTATTTCTCGTTTTCTATATTTTTGTATTACAGAATGGTTTATAGTGAGTGAAATTTTAGGGGCAGCTGGGATACGCGTTCCACTTTTCAGTTTATCTCAGAATCAGTTTAACACAGAATCAGACAAATATATGGAAAATGTGATAAAATAGGGCAGTACATATACGCCTAGGCAGATAACTTCTTCTTCTATTTGGCGTAAACGTCCTACGCGGACATGCCGGCCTATACAGGTTTTCGAGGCAGATAAGTTAGCAAAGCATATTTTCTTTGATCTGCTTTGTCTATGGTAAGTTTAGGTTACCAAGGTTAAGGTTTGGTTTAGTTTGATTCAATCTATTTAACGATCCCTTACTGTATCTCTTTTCATTACAGAGCTCCTTTCTCTTATCTATCCAATTCCTGCTTATATTATTTATATTCGAGTTATGTAATAAGCTTTAATTTTCATAGTTAAGTGTTTATAGTTTAACTGTTAATAGGTAATAATTAACATGGGTAATCTTTGTGAAATTAATCTTACTGGTATTCACGGTAAAGTGTGTTAGTTGCTCATTTTTCCCTTTAAAAACAAATGCCTGCCTGTATGTACTGAGTTGATTATTCTCTTCATATTTATACACGTTGTGTTTGGCCTCAATTGTCACGAAATTTTGTAAATAACAAAGTTAATCTCTAGACAGTGGAATCTTAAACCAATAATACACGTATCTGTGAACTGTAAAATCTACAGCTATAAAACATCACCATATTTTTTTGCATTTTTTTAATGTAGCAATATGGCCCCACTGGCGCACACATAAACATGTACAGTCTGTTCCCGAGATATGCGGTTTTCGACTTACGCGGATTCGGAGATACGCGTTTTTTCTTAATTTGACAGATCAAATGTCAAATGAGCACAATTTGCTACGAGAATTGTTCAATGCAGTGTAAATTGCTTTTTTGCTCAAAATGTAATCCGCCGAAAAGTTCTGGCTTTTCAGAATTTCCTGCACGAATCGTATTAAATAAATGATAAAATGAGGTGCATAAATGTACTAAATTTAATGAAAAATATCGAGTAATCTAATGTATTTTTGCGGAATAACATTAAATTCGACTTATGCTGATTGCTTGGGAACCCATAAGCTGCGTATATCGGGAACAGACTGTACACATTTGTGAATGTGTCATCGTTCCCTATTCTCACGGTGGGAATATTGCTGTGAGTTCGCACGAAACCACCGGCCTCGGGAACGTTTTCCCCACTGAGGGAGAGTGCAAAATAAAAAGGACATTTTAATTCGCGCGTACCCGCACTCGATGACGTACCCGAGCCTAGGAGCAGCATGAAATCATGGAAAAAACAGAGGGAATGATAAAACGTGGTGGAAGCTGCTGCCAGGGAGCATAATATGTAAATGTCATCCTATTAACTTTTGATCCGTGCGCGTTTTGTGCCCTCTCCCTGGATCGTTTCCCGGATACTTTTTTTTATGTTGCCCTCCATCGCTCTCTCCTCCTATTGCGCTCCGTCGGCCGATCATTTCACTGTTATCAGATAATGTAATCTTTCTTTCCCTTCGCAGCCATATCATCGCCATCCCCATCATCATCATCATCATCGTCGTCGTCGTCGTCGTTTCTCGGAAGAGGAAGAAAGAATGATGATGGCGATAGACCTGACGGTGGCTCTAATGCCACCCAGTTGTGACGACTTCCTGTAACTACTGGCACAGGGGTTTCGGCTGGGCTTCGGTACCCCCTTCCCCACCGTTCAAGCACACAATCTAACCTGGGTGGTTCCACTGCATATTGGGGAAGCCAGAGGGAATCGCGAAATACTTGCTCAACATGGGCGAAAGCGGGAAAAAATGCCACATAGGTGCTAGATTGCCGGCAGCCCTCCTTTCCTCCGTACGCCGACATGCTGACACAAATCCTTCTGGATTACGGTCACAGACAGACAGGGGCAGTGTGGTTTCCGGTGGTCGGGTGACGATGTGGAAAAATGTACCGATAAATTAATTCAATTACCTTCAAAGGGAAAATGGGCGAAATTCTTCCATCTCGGGCCAAATGGTGTGGCGTCATTGGTGGGTGGTTTTTTGTCCCCTTTTTCGCCCCCATAGACAGAGAAAAAGAGAGAGAGAGAGAGAGAGAGAGAGCACAGATCGATATGATAAGGTTGGGGGAAGGATATTTTTGTTCGCGCGACCCGATCCAAACCCCGAACAAGGGAAGGAGTAGCAAATTTTTATTCAAATGAAAGTGCTTGTCATTTCAAGTGCCTCGGTTAAATTTGCAAAGGAAGTTTGGAGGGATGATGGGGGGATGAGCCACGCTCCTTTTGCTCCTTTTGTTGGCTACCACACGCCCGCGTCTGTTTGCTGTGTGCCTGCTATGTGCACCGTTGCTATTTTCTTAGCCCGATTCCGGAAAGCCGGAAAGACGCACGACGAGTCACTGCTGCTGCTGCCTTTGGGATGGTGCGGAAAAGTTTTCATATCGCGCAGACAGTTATTCAAATGCGCCCGAGAATGTCGGTGATAACGGGGAAGCGCGATTTGCTACGGGATACTGCTGCTGCCGCCTCAGCGCACTGCTATTCGCTTGCCTGACTCGATATGAATAATTCAACGGACGGAAAGGTTGCGTTTGTAGCAGCGCGTCGGTTCGTGGAGCGGAAGAGCAAAACGATGCATTTTCTGACAGCGGTCATGAATAAGGAGACGGGCTACAGAACGAGGCTGCTATCACAATTAGGCTTAATGAAAGTGCATTTATCGATGGAACGGAACGAACGAGCTTACAGCAGCAGCAGCAGCAGCTAGTGTGGAATGTTCTCTGCGTTTAAATCAACAAGAAACTGTACAAGTTGGCCTTGAAGGCTCTGCGATTTATCTACCCGGGTACCGGCGTAAAGGTAAAGCAGCCAGGAAGGATCACCTACCGAGGCTGCAAATTGCTTCTTCTTCCAGCGCTCGCACCGTAAATCCAACCGATAATCTGCTCCACTCAAGAAAGAGAAGAACCGTCCTCGCTCGATGCGAAACCACTTGCACCATCCACTCGGGTTCATTCATCGAAACGGGCGAAATCCTCTGACCCATGGCCGCCATCGGTTCAATGGGCGCACGGTCCTCCTTTACTTTTGCGCACTTTTGTGCATTATAATTTATTTTTATGTTTATCAGTCTGAATGAAATCATAACTTATTTACTACACCACGGGCGGGGCTACTTGCACGCGAACCGTTGTCGGTTAACCCCCATGGCCACTCGAGTGGGCCTCTCGCAACCCGAACCCCAAGGCAGACGCGCTTATCGACCCCTCTTCAGTGCGTTCGTTTTTCTTTTCTTTTGGCAGACACTTTAGCGACGGTTAAAGTTCTTGAGGTTTGAGTTCCCCTTTTCAGAGCCCTTTCGTGGCCTTTTTTTTTGACCTCTCAAAAGGGATACCGAGAGACGATCGATGCTGATCTTGTGCCTCTTCTCGTATGTACGTACTCCTCCCCGTGCCTAAAGGTGAGCAGGACGCAAATCTCGGCATAATTCAAGTGTCCGTTTGACAGAAGGAAGGTGCCCACCACCCAGCACACGAGGCTCGTTCCCGGACCCGGCCCGTAGTCCGGTATGGTCGGACGCGTACGTTTGCGATTTCTTACAGCGAACGGTTAACGGTCTGCGTGGTCGGGGCCGGGGTTGCCCCATTAATCGGCACCCCCTCACGTTACAACAGCGAAAGACGAACGATGAATCACGGTACACGGACGGTACACGGACGGTACACTCGAACCGCCAGCACTCATGCTCGATGCTTTCGGAGGGCTTTTTACTGTGCTACGCCTGGTATCGGTAGGTACCTGCCTCCAAGTCCGGGGGCCGGCGTCCCAGACCGGACTACCTGCTCTTTTTCCGCTTCGGTATGATAATGAGGATTGAAAGGAGTATCAATTTTCGTATCATACCGCCGGCACACCGGGGAAGGATGTTTGCAGGCAGCGGGTAGAAAGGTCTCGTGGTTCTGCTAGATCCGTCGAAGCAGCACACCGCGGAGGGCAGGAGGTTGTGCTTCCAGGTTGTTGTGGTTTTTCACTTTCGGTACGATGAAATGTGCACCCATTAAAGATAATGATGGTTTTGGTAAATCGATAAATGGTTGTGTGCGGTTTTTTGGCGCGCGGCTCCACTGCGGGGCGAGGGAACCCTCATTCTCAGGTGATTAGCAAAATGATGTTAGGAGTGTAGGAAGAGGGGCAAAGCCATGAAACAATAAGGAAAATAAAGGAAGGGAGAGAGAGGGTGATAGCGTAAGCTAGACAAAGTGATCTTCAGCAGCGGCGGTCTCATCAAGACAAAGTCAAGACGACGATGCGCGCGATAGATAATGCGTACCATTCGTACCACTACACCCCGTCGGCCTCCCGTCCTGGAGGTACTTGAGAGCATAATTGATGGAATTAAAGATGGCTTCTTCATGCTGAATGTTGCTGAAGCTTTCCCCTAAGCTTCCGTACTCAACCATTCATTAGCGTTGGCAACGGCGCTTTTGCTATTGAATTAGTATGCTAAAATGTAGGCAACGGGGCGTAGAATCGGCAGCGCACCGAATCAGCGGAGGGCGTAATCAGGGCGTAATCGCGTTTGCTGCACAAAATGACGTTACATACATTAGGCAAATCAAGCAAATCTGGAGTTTTTTTGTTTGCTTGCTGTCGAAAGATTCCGTGTGCGAATTCAATCGATTTGCCAGAAGCAGTTTCTGGCTTCGGCGTACAGTGTGCGTTACGCCGCACACCGTTGGTGGGTGGGAACGCCCGTGCAAGCAAACGGGCGGAGATACCGGGAAGGTAGGAGCAGGAGCGCTTCATTTTCCAGTTCGATGGATCCTCCGGTATCCGGTACGTTCGGTCTGGTCTGACCTTTCCAATGCACGGCATTGGCACAAAAAGCAGTCACAATGTAGCGTTGCAAGAGGCGAAGCTTTGGGCTAAGCAAACTCGATCGAGCCACTGCTGCTGCGGTGGTGCTGCTGCTGATGTCTAGCCGGCGGATGCGTTCGAGCGTTGTGACCAACCTGGAAGCAATAAACGTAATTGTGGTGCCTTTTCAAAAGTTTCACCGGCGGCACAGACGGGATCGCGGCCAGCACTGTCGAGTTGCAACAATGTGTGCTTGTGCGTGTGTCGGTGTAGGATGGTTTACTTTGAACGTCGCTTCAGCTGTAACAAACTCCACCTATGTGTGTGTGGACCAGGCACTGGGCAGATCCTCGGGTTCACGGTGGTCTTTGCAGTCGGCAGCACCGGCCTGAGAGGACGCTTGCGCGGGGGGCTGGTGGCTGCACATTTCGATTTTCACGCTACCGGAGTACGATTTGTTCATCATTAACCTTTCCAGCAAAACATGCACTTCACCGAGCGTGAACCAGCCCGGTGAATGGTGGCATTCGATCCCGATTCGCCCACGGACACGAACACAAGAGACTGTTCTGGACCGTGCTCTCTCTCTCTCTTTCTCTCTCTCTCTCTGTCTGATTTGTGTGTCTACCCGTTGAATTTAGCACACAATTTAACGAGCGGATGCAACTGTTGCTTACAGAACTCAATGCGTATGTGTGTAAAAGGACGTTGGAGCGAACACCTTTGACATTTGAAAATCAACCAGAAGCACCACAAGAAATGACCCCCCTCCACCCTTCAACGAATCTCGTGCGCCGTACTTTTGGTTGGCAATTTAGAACGGTCAGTTGGGATCCCCTCCCCGAATCCCATAGGATGAACCGGATGAAAGATAATAAAAGCTTTGCGCTTTTCATGGCCGGTATCCGCAGGCTGAAATCGGTGCAACTGCCGGTGTGCGTGTGTGTGTGTGTGTGTTATGGACGTGACAGAACCATTTTTTCTTTCTCCCCAGCTTACCTTTCCGACGAGGGTCCTTGTTGGTGTGTGTGTTAGTGTGTGTCTAGATAGGTCTGCTCGAAAGTTTGCTCACTATCCGCTCCGGAAGGTAGCGACTAACGATTTCGTGCTTCCATTCCAACAAAAAAGGGCGTTGGGACAATCTACTTCACTGAGCGAACAGATTTTGAAGGGACAAGACAGTTGCAGAGGGTCCGATCGAATCGAGAAAAAAAAAACACATCCACACACCGGACAGGGGACAGTAAAGGACATCGAGAGAAGTGCTGTAAAGTTTGAATTGCAAAATGTTTCCGACCGACCTGCCCCCGTTGCCAGACACGGGGGCCACGCGTGGTGAAAAGTTCTGCAAACAAAGTTCTTCTTCGTGTACTTCTTCTTTTTTAGCTTTTAGTTTTGCTCTTGCTTGTGCGTTTTTTTCCTGCCTTCAACCTTCTTCCACCAGCCACCGTGCATTGGGGATACATTGAGGTCACGCATTCAAATACGATTACAAAGCTGATTTCCATTCCCGTGGATGATCATGTCGTTTGCCGGCTAGCGGCATCTACCCATATTGTGCTCTTACCCACCCAAACAAAAAAAGGGAGAGAGAGAGCGAGAGAGAAAAGGAAAAAAATAGAAGACACCACCAACTTTCCCGACTGGCGCATAAAAAAGCACTGTCCTGCTGGGCGGGATCTAGCCAGTGAAGCGTGTGTCATCAAGGATCAGGCGCTGGCTTAGCTTGCGGACATAACGATGCGAGGATAATAATGTCGCCATGATTACGACCATTACTTTAGGAACGCATCATTATATAGTGCCGGGCGAACGGCGCACGGACGGTGTTAATCTGACCGCTGCTCTGACCGTGCCTTGTGACTGCGACTGTGTGGATATGTTTGACTGTGTGTTTGTGTGTGTGTGTGTTAGCATTAACACGAAGGGAGAGGGACACAGATCCCGTATGTCGGGATCATGTCCAGGGTGGGGAGTCCCAGGGACCCATCGGAGGAACCGGGGGGAAGGGCATACCAACGGGGACCAATTTTCTTTGCGTGTCGTTTGGGTGGGAGGGAGTAGCATCTTTCTAATCAAAATACGACCGCAGGATATTTGCTCCGGTATCATATTTCACTTAGCTGCTGCTGGTGGAAGGCACCATCATTGCTGGCGCATAACTAGAAGCAATGGCTGGGACACGCTTCGGATGTCGGTCAAGTAAATCCTTCCCGATTGTTGTTCCTACCCCCTTGTGTCCCTTGTTTGCTTTGGCAGAGGACGAGTAGTGGGCGCGTACGGGGGTGAAGATGTAACGTTGTCCACTTACCTGGAAGTAGAGGGAAAAGACGGAAAATAAACATAAGTTATCTGGGCACCGGTTTGAAGGGTTCACCGTCGAGTGAACTGGTATACTGCAAGGGGGGCCAAGCTTTAATACTGATGCTGTGACAGTTTATTGCAGCGTTGGGACGTGTACGAGGTACATGTGTTTGTATTTATGTGTGAGACTGAGGGTTCAATTAACTAAATTGTAACGCTGTGTTTCGGTCACGCAAGCTGCGACTTAAACGAACAATGTTTGTAAAATCCTTCAATTGTGCTCAATTTCTAGGAATATTTTTAAGCAGTTTGTTGGCACAGATAGACGAAATATTTAGTATATGTTTTACAGCTGTGTGGTTGAGGAGTCAATTTGAAGAAATGTTCAGTCCTTGCAAGTGTACCAAACTGCTCGTTGAAACGGCCAAACGATTGAAAGGAGAAATTAAATTAAAATTAGCACAATTGAAGGACAAAATTAAAGGAAAGAACTGCCGGTTTTGTTCAGTTCAGTAGAGTGATTGTTTCCCAAGCATAATAAGAAGTAAAACCTCCCGATGCGGTACATAGATCCCTTTCCGAGACTTTTGTACAGTTTCTGCAGTTACAGGGTTTTCCAGGAGTTTTCATAGCTATGGGACACTTTATTGACTCTTTCTTACTTGAAATGAACTTAATGTAATGCCCCTATAGCCCCTATGCTGGACAAATCTGATAGGAATTTCTAAGAAGCCTGTCTAAAAAGCGTGCCAGAGAGTTCAATTTCCATTGTATGAACTCCACTTCTCATAACAAAGAGTCAAGGAAGTGTCCCACAACTCTGAGAATCCCTGTAAAACCCTGTAAATTGTTTCTGTTATGATAATTTGTTCAGGTGAATGCAAAAACCGCTTTCCACATATTATCATTTTAGATTGTTTTTTTTTTGTTGTTAATTATTGTAATGATAAGGATGCAAGCATACGGCAAAGGTATAAAAACGAATGCTTTCTAAAAGTATTTTCAAATTAAATTTCCCAAAAAAAAGCCTTCTTTGAAATCTTTGGGTTTAGCAGTTTTCATTCCATTGCAAAATTGAACCTTGCGGAAGTAAGAGCAGATATTTTTGAAATATTAGCACAACCCCAACTAGTCGTTGGCATTGACTGGGCTGCACACCTAATCCAATATTGTTCAACTAGGAAAGTGCAGGTGTACTATTCGGGAAAGGGATTGTACCACTTCCTCCCCCCCCTCCCCCGGGCTTCCAATCCGTTCGCCTACTTAGCTCACTCCCGTACCGGCGAGTGGGTCGATGTTGGTACACTATTTGGCACTGTTCTGCAGAAAGCTCCCCAAAAATGGATGTTTTTCCGAAACCCACAAGTTTATAAGCCTACTGCTTCTGGGGGTTTTTTTTTTGTGCGCCCACCGGTACGTGCGTACGCGTACGCATGAACGTCTCTATTCGCGACCGGCAGCAGCTGCAAAACTAGCGCGCCTACTTGCACGAACGCATCGCTTGAACGGGTTGCGCTAGCTGTTAGCTGCATTTCCATCGAAAGAGGGATAAAGAGAGACAGAGACAGAGAGAGAGCGAATGAGAGAATCAGCCCCCCCCGGGAAAGCTTCCAAGTTGTGTGTACACCGTGTTTGTGTGCGCGAAACGGGGCTAATAGTTAGTTTTAATCTGGTTTCAAACCGTCCGTGCTTTGTTGATTCAATTTGTTTGTTTACCGTTTGGAAACAGGACCGTTTCGAGGTAGATGGCACAAGGGAGTGTGTGTGTGTGTGTGTGTGTGTGTGTGTCCACTCTTATTCTTCGTATACGTGACAATGCCATCGTGCCAACCGTGTTCTATATGGCTATTGTCCCTGGGCCACCGTGTTCCCCACGGGAGAAAAACGAACGGATTGTTTGCATAAGCCACGGCAATTCCCACTCCAATGGGGTGTTATGGTGCCATTTTGGTTTGTTTGAGCTGGGGAGGTGTTTCAGGTGGCGGCTGCATTATTAAAGCATGCACTGTTATGTGCTTTTTTCTCTATCTCCCCATCCAAAACAACTATTTCTATTGATTAAAAGCTTCAAAAAATTGCCAAGGTTTAAAGAGCTGATTAAAACCAAACAACAAAAGAGAAAAGGTGCACTGAAATGAGCATTTGAAAAGGATGTTTAAATTTTAAATCCACTCCACGTGAAAGACACACCATCCCACCAGCAGAAAGCAGTGGCGAAATTACGGCCGAAATGCCATCGTCCCATGCGCACCGGGGTTTTATGCTTTATGATACTTAGTCCGGACGCCTGGGTGAAACGTGTCCGTTAATGTGGGAACAGTCGACGGATGGATGAACCTTTTTTCCTAGTATTTCTCTATTCTGTGTGTGTGTTTTTTTTCTTCTTACCTCTCTTTTCGTACACGATGTGTGGGTGCGCACAGAGGACGTGTCACATCTCCCACAACAGGAATGATGCGCTATGTGGAGATGAAAATGGACTGCAAATGCGAATCGGGCACACAGCATTAAAAGGAGCGTACTCCCTCCCTACCCATTGAAATATTCATGGATGAGGTACATTCATTATTCAGTTTTCGGAAAGTGAAGAAACAATGGCCGCCACCCGCACCCGGATGCTTCTCCCGGAACCTTAAAGCGGCCTGCTCGAGCCCGGGTTCGGTGAAGGATTTGGTCTTTGATTGTATTTTTGCCGCCCCCCGGGCGGAAGTTGGCAGCCGGTGGCTTGCCGTGCACACATTGCTATTCCTCCCCCTTCCCTCCTCTGGCCACTGGCATTGAATTGTCCGGTCGTTGTGTCATTGTTGAGCTCCGTGCGCCGCAACGACGACAGTCGGATGTTTCCGCAATCGTGGGAGCTTGGGAAAGAGGGGAAGCTCACACAAAAATGGCATTCGTCACCGTTTGTCTTTCGAATATTGTTACATACACACAGACGCACGGAAACGAAAGCCCCCTCTTGTGTGCATGTGTGTTAGAAATTCGTGAATGTAAACACAGCGCACAGAGGGGCGTTATGATGGACATGGGGCCGGAAACGAATGGGTGTTTATTATGTATGTTCCGCTCCCAGTGGCCGAAGCTGTACGTGTGTGTGAGTGTGTCATTCTGCTTTGTTTTGTTTGCGCCGTGTGGTGGTGGTGGATGGATGGGGTGGGATGGTGTTGGGTTGGCATGAAAGCAAACTTTGCCCGAATGCCCAATCCGGCCGGAACTTTGCAGCCAGTGTCGGCAAATTGTGGTTTCAATTTCACCGCCCGTCCCCCTCCCTCCCTGCCGTCCGTCCACGGGGTGGGGAGGTAGGAAAATCCTCTTTGGCGAGAGACGTTGTACAAACAGTGGACCAACTGCTAAACCGCTTGACCGACTTTCGACCGAGGCCCAAACCTGACACCGTTCCCACGTTTTGTGTGAGTTTGTGTGTGTGTGTTTTTTTTGCTTTCGAGGACACCTGATACCCGAGCCAGTTTTCGAAAGGCACTGTGTCACCAGTGTGAGTCCACGGTGAGTTGATTAGGGACAGAAAAATGCGAAAAAAACAGTCCACACACAACACACGGGGGCGAATCGATCGTTCGGTGGTAGGCTTTCGAGGCAGCAGATCGTCACGAAAAGATAACATCATCAATCAACCGATTTCGGCAAACTTTTCACCAGACCAGCTTTGCTGACGAGAGGACCTGGCCAACTGTTGACGGGAGCAAGGGAGGGGATGTACGAGATTGTACCAGAAATATCCCGAAAACATCGCAAAAAATCGCGCCTTATGCATGGGAGTAGTTAGTGTGCGCGTGTGCTACATGCTCCACTGGCGTGTTTTATCTTACGCGATCGACATTGCCTTCCGTTTCCGAAGGAGGGGTGGAAAACTCGTTGCCAAACGAACAAGAGTAATTGTGCGCACTGGGCGTATAGCACGCGCGTTCGGTTCATTTTGCTCGTGTGTGTTTGGTTTGCATCAAAGCAAAGAAAAGAAAGGCTTACTGGGAATTGTTAATTCCCAGGCCGGTCTTTGCGAGCTTTCGACACGGTTATCGATCGCAGCGGCTAGAGTGTGTGTGTTTGTCGTGCAGCAAGCTGCGACGGTAGACGGGATTTTTGCATCCCCGAAGCAAGATCTTCTAGTTTGGCCAATGAAAAAACTCGCTTTGCCGCAACACCGTCGATATGTTGTGAGCGATTGCTAAGAAGCGACGAACAAATACTTCAAATCAACACACATGTGTTTTGTTTTCGCTTGGAAAGTGCAAACATTCCGGATGGAAACTTTACCGTTCGTGCAGGTGCCTTTGCTAAAACTACCCGAACGCTTAACACGAGCAAATAATTACCCCTTCCTCCCCCCCCCCCCGCTTTCAATGCTGTTCACGCATACACTGGCGTCCTTCGCTGCTCTCAGTGGCTTGGGCGGCGTGGAACTGAACGCAAGCAGAGAAAGCTCTTCAAATCAGCAACACGCTTGCCACACAACCGAACTTGCTCACTCAACCGCTTGCCGGGCATGTTGAATGGCGGTGGGATGGCAGACAACATTTCAGTCTAAAAATAGATAAAGGGCACGGCCAGTGTTACCTACTCTCTCTCTCCTCGGTACACGCTATGCTTTCTGTGTTCGCTTGCTCCACCAGCACCGTACCGAAGGCGCCCGGATGTGTGATGGTGGTGGTCGGAACGGAAAAACGATCCAACTTTTTCGCAGATATAGATTAAAAACCTTCCGGCAAGGGCGAAGAGTTCCGTTTTTCCTATTCCTTCTCCCAATGAGCGGGCCCGATGCTGAGCAGCGATAAATGTATCCAATCTGCTCTTCACCACCACCACTTGGACACGCGTTGCACGCTCCTCGTGGTGGACCCTTAGCGCCGCCGAAAGTTCGAGGTCGAACGCGATCAACCGTGGCCGCTGTACACCGTGGGCCCGGGTGGATATACGCGATTGTGTGGTGGGCCGTACGGAACTGTTTGCCTACAGAACTGTCGAACTGCTCTGCGCCTTTAAGGACACGAAGGTTCACCCCCTACTTGTAGCGGGAGGCGCGATAGTGGTGAAGCAACCGGTACAGCCTGGTACGGCTCCGTACCAGGGCAAACCGACCAACTCGACGAACGAAACATTATTCCTTGCGCTTCCGTTATCCGGAGGAGAAAAAATGGGAGCTGTGTAGCTGTGTGTGTCTGCCAAAAGCGACCACCCGAACGGTGCAGAGCGAGGATGTACAGATGGTTCAGGGTGGAAAAAACGCACGAAACCTACGGTACGGTTGGTACGGTTTCCACGGCTGTTACTCTACCGGTCTGGTCAGCTGGCATCGTCCTGTGGGCCTGCCTGCTGTTGAGTAAGCCACCCTACCTCCCCTCCTCTTCCCCACCGCTTTCTCTGCTGCGGGAAGCCCTGTGCGGTGAAAGCGAAACAACGAAATCCCAAATCTCCTAAGTGAATCGAAATGAAATGAAAATAAATTATGAGATATGTGTGTGTGTGTTTAGCCCCTCTTCCCCTTTTGTTGGCAGAAACCGTTCCGGAAACTGAAACACCTTGTGTGAAGTAGGTAGCGTTATTCCCAATATTCCCCCAAAATTTCGACGCTATCTGTGTGTGTGTGTGTGTGTGCGCGTGCTCGGTGAAGCTTTCAGGTGTTCGGTTCGGTACGTTACGCTGCCCGGGGAGCATTCTGCGGCAAACTTTAGCCAACTTTAGCCCACACAGCACATAATCGACACGCTGGAAAATGGCTGGCCAAACTTTCACCCCATTGCCAGGGTGTTTGGTTGTGTGTGTGTGTGTGTGTGTAGATATCAAACTACTATTTTTCCCCGGCACGTGTAATACGCAATCAACATAGTTCAATGATTTATTATTTGCCTGTGGGGCCGCTCTTTTTTTCTGTGTTGTGTTCTTTGCAGGAAGCGTAATAGAATTACCTCATAATACCCGGAACCCGTGCTCTGTTGGGACGATTTAGTGGAGCATGGTTTGGCAACGGAGTCGACCTAGGTACGTGTTGAGGAGTGAACGTAAGCATTTAGCAGCTGTTCGTTCGATTTATCCTCCACCGAGGTACGTGTATTGTTGAAAGTTTTTCCATTAAACTCATTGCTACTAGAGGGTTGGACGGTGTGTGTGTTACTAACACTCAAGCATATGTCCCATTAACAATCGTAAATTGGGAAATTGGAACACATTTCAACATAATCGTAGAAACATGTACCCGGTACTTGTTTCTTTTTGCCCCCCCTTCAAAAGCCAATGAAGAGCTCACAACTTAAGACCTTTGCCAGGGCGTAAGGGAACAGCGGCTCTCTTAGGGGAACTTTAGGGAACAGCGGCACACACGCGTTCTGGGAAATAATTAATTATCACTGTCCGGAGCGGACTAAATGGGCCGTTGGGGCTTCGGTTTCGGTCGCAAACAACCCCGCTCGTAAGCGCGTCCCTAAGGTCGGTCGCGAACGGCAGCGTAGCGGCGGGCGGAGTGGGGTCAGCAGGGACGAGATAAAGCTCTCCTCAGCTCGCAACAAATTATGACACATTCATAAATCTTCTCATTTGTAAGCGGCTTGTGCTTGTGTCAGGGTCGGGTTGGGTCAGCCGCGAAACGGGTTCCGCTAATCCGCTTTCAGGAGGGCAAGCTCCGGTTGAAGGTTCGGTTGGGTTGAATGCGCTTTGCTTGCTGAGATGGATGATCAGAGTGATGGTAGTGAGCGGTTATTGGTGTCGGGTTGTGATAATTTTATAAGCAAAACAGATACATGACAACGATATGATGAGAGCTACAAACTGATAAAGAGTAGTAAATATTTTAAAATATTTGTTTAATGCATAGGCTCCAACCACCATACAAAAAACAGTTATTTAGGTTTTTTAGTTAATTAATTAAATTGGAAAATATTACCTTTCCTTTAAAAACAACTGAAAATCACAACCATATATTCTCATCATTCTCAGCAAAATCCTTTAAATCTCAATCACGAATGTACGCGATGATATCACAGGATAAAAGAGCCACGTTTAATTTAATTGTAATTGACAGCAGGAAACTACATAGGGAGAAAGTAAAGCGAAAGAGAGAGAGAGAGAAAAAAACCAACCGCTTGTCTAACAATATGTTTTTCCAAACGATCAGCTGCAGCAAGTTTTGTTGATTCAATACCAGCCGCGACTACAGACAGAACCCGAGGGCGAACCAGATGCACCCGGGCGTGCAAACACGGGTAGTAAGGAATAAGTTTTTATAATTGACACTTATACGCTTGCCGCTGACACTACGAAAGCAAGCTTCATCGGTTTACTTTACGACCTGGTTGGATGAAGAGACAGCAAAACCAAAAGGACAGCTCTAGAGCTAGGGTACGGAGAACAGCGGAGAAAGTGAGTATGGGACCATCACAACAGGGAAAAGACGACCAACTTTGCTAATCATATTATAGAGTGCGGGAAGCAAGCGAAATGGAACAATTGCTGAAATTAGTTGCATGAAAATTTCATCGTTAAAAAGGGAGTTTTGTTTTCGGGGTTGCAACAGCGCACGGGCAGTATGGCATCTTCTTCCCCCAGCTGATGCAACGCGCGACGTACGAGAAGAAACTTTCAAACTGTCGGAGATCTATCAGCGATGGAAGGGAGAAACGGTAACGGTCACGCGTACCGAAATTAAAACAGACGGGAAGCAGCGATTTGCGATTTTCCGTTCCGTGTTAGGGCTGAAGTTATAGCATGGTTTTAGAAAATCCCTCTCCTCCCGCAGGAAAGCTGCCAAGCTGATGTGGTATTGGTGGTGGACGTGTTTGCAGCGAAACAGACAGAATTGTTGATTGTTTGTGTGACCTGCTTTTTGTGTGTTCTGCCGACTGCTTGTTCGGTCAGCTTTCACGGCCTTCTTTGACCATTGCTGAGGTTGGTTGAGTTTTTTTCTTCTTCTGTTTACTTTGCTCTTCGCAAAATCAATTACTCAAAACAACGGGAAAAGCTTAAGCCTTCCAATTCGAAAGCGCAACCACGCAAAGTGCACTGTAAACAAGTGCTGGTACAGAAAAGGTTAAAGAACGTTCAAATGTACTGTGTGTGTTTGTATGCATTTTTTTTCTTTTTCGAAAGCCTAAACTATCACACACCGAAAGGGAAGATTCATCATATTGTCCGTACACCCTCATACTATTGGGCGTATTGAGTTCGAACGTCGGACCTTTGTTCGGTTTCCGACATGTGCCATCGATATCCTGCGCATCGTGCGTAGGATGAAAAGTAAACTCCTCCTCCCCGCAAAAACGTCCCTTCGTCCCCACTTGAGTTGATCTCGTGGCGCAAAACTAATGATCAACTGTCAGGCACAGACAACTCTGCATGTGAATGAGTGCCGTGTAACACGTGGTGTCGATGGTGGCCATGGTGGTGGTGCCGGTAGTTGTAACACCGTGCCGACCCATCGTGCCCGGGGGCATCAATTTGCGGGATGCGTAGCACTGTGTCTGTGCGTTTAATTGTTTGTGCCATTTCATTTCCCTCCCAGTAAGTGGATCCGATCGTCGTGGGCTCATCGTGGGTGAATCATATTCCACCCGACATCCAATTGGAAAAAGGGAAGCAAGATAGTATGGTACACCAGTCTCATGTGCTCGTGTGTGTGTGGCCTTCAGGGAGAGCATGGGAAATGCGAACAGCGCAGCTAATAGCTACTGTCAATCGTCGCTGTCAAAACCGATTTCCTTCCGGCCAAGGGCGGGGGAGGCTTGTAGGATGGAGTTTTCCCGCACGTGGGTACGGATGGCTTGTTGGCTTATTAGCTGCCAGCATGTCCCATCGCTGGGCTGCATCAGCTCACCATTACAGGCAACCGTCGGGCTGCTGGGGGTCGGGCGCGCTTATAAATTGAGCGCGATATATTTCTCGAGTGCTTTCTTTGTGAAGCAGCTCCGTTACATTGTGGGGCACGCGGGCACAAGAGTGGCAACTGCGCGGCGCCAGTCGGGGGAAACGATGATCAAAATTGATCAAAAATAGCAGCAAAAGCAAAACAACGGCAAGCGAACGAACGCTAACCCACGCAAACTGGGCCCCGGATGCTGGGCTCGGGGCAAACTTCTCGGCACACGCCGTGAGAAAGTTGATCGATTGCAAAGGGAAAAATCGACTGGCAGGCTCACTCACTGCGGCCGCACCGTTTCGTTTGGCGTTTCGATTTCTTGGTTTGTTGTCGATTTCCCCACGGAGCAAGGGGCGAACACAAACGCAGCCAGCTTCCAACAGGCTGCGTCTACTATCGCTTCCCGCCGGAAGGAAGGAAAGTGAAGTGAATAATTTAAATTTACATTTCCTTGTCGACCCAGGGGGTGGGGGGGGGAAGCTGCCGACTAGCCGAAGAGAGATAGAGAGACAGGGAGCAGCTTATCAGTCAATTTCCGATGCCGATTCATCTTCGAACTCGGCGGGGCAAACGCAAAACGTTGCCAATCGAGAACCGCCCAAGCATTGTGTGCCTGGGCTGAGGCATCGTACAACAAGGAATAAAAACATCTACCAAAAAAGGAAACAAAACAGAACGGGCAAAATAAACAGCAACCGCGTTAAAAGTCCATACCATGCTGTAGGTTTTTTTTTATTTTTCCGTTATTGTTCCGTTCGATTCGATTTCGTATTTGCTGGCTGCGGCAGTTCATCATTGGCAAATCGGCAGCTGTTTTGGGAATGATACACTCCTGCCTGGCTGCCGTGACTGATATTAGCAAGAGTGTTGGTATAAGTTAGTGGATGTGTGTGTGTGTGTGAGTGTGTGTTTTTTTTCCCCAGGTTTGCCCGTCCCATTTTACTGTCAGCTGTTGACGATGGTGAATATGATTGATTAGCGGAAACATTACATTTGACAATGAAAGATTTGTTTTTATTGGATTCTGTTTTATGTGATTTAACGGGGGAAGCAAGCTTTGCATGCACACAGCAAGTAATAGTAGCAGTGAGGATCTATGTTGTCGTATTTATATTTGTATCCGTTTGGCAGTGTGACAGACACTTTATAAAGGAAATAAATTAAATACAATAAAAAAAACCCGTACATAAAACCAACACTTTGCATGCCATTGCGTAGTATGGCGGCTATCATTCGCGCATTTAATTTAACCGCATGATTTGTGTTCCCGCGTAACGCGTGCGTTCCCGAAATGGAGACGCACGGTGGTTCACTCGCTACGCGGCACCAGGCGCATCCATTTCGCCGCCCCAGCCATGCACACCGAAGCAAACCCCGGAACGCCAAAACAAACGTGAGTAATTGTCACGCAAAATTAGTGGCCTTAACAAACTGTCGAAATGGAAGCGCGTTCACAATCCCGCACAGCCGCAACAGTGTTTTATGGCCCGAGCGCGCCTTAACCATTTAGATTTTGGGATGATTTTATTGCCTTTACGCTTTTGGGCGAAACGGGCAATATGAATGGGTCTTTTTTTCTTCTTCGCAAAGCAAAGCACCCAGAAAAAAACACCTTGTACTGCAAATGCCGCGGATATGTAGAGGCAAGTTTGGGCGTGAAATGTAAAATGGCACGAAAAATATGGCACCCTGCCACTGCACACCGTCTAGCGCACGGGAAGGCGAGCGTCTGGCCTTGACGAAGCGATAACGTATGGTGGAGAAAATTAATCAAGCGTGACTATAAATTCAAACCCTTGCCATAATAACAGAGGGCAATGCTTTGCTTGCCTTACTGCTCTATTTTGTTCCTTTCTGCTGGTAAGGCGCGAACCCCTGTTGGTATGGTAACAATTAACCCCGTCCACGCTTTCCACCTTTGCAACAAGAGTGGACGAGTTGTGTTATTGTGTGTGTGTTTTTTTTTGCCAACCCCCGTAAGCGGATACCATTACGCGGGGGCCAGTTACGCCCAAGCGCTGAAACCGTATCCGACAACCCTGCTTTTGTATGTCTGTGTTCGGTCGTTCGGGAATGGGATGAATAATAAAATTACGCACAATAATTTCCAGTCCGCTGCCGCTCTTTGCGTTGCGTTGGTGGGATTGGCGTTCAAGGCTGGGGCCACTATTGCTTCATCGTACCGAAACCGAAAAGTGGCTACAACAACCGGGTACGTTTGTGGATTATCATGCGTTCAACCATAAACAGGTCCAGGAATGGGAGGAAACATTGAAATAAGGAAACAAAAACAAAAAAATCAACGGAAAACACATACCAGGGTGCAATAAAAAAAGCATGTACGGTCAGAATAAAACTGTACTTGTTAAAATAAAAACAAACACTAATATGCGTGTGTTTGTGTGTGTGAAAGGAACGTTCGATAGCGATACATCAGAACAACAGTGCCCTGACTGTGTGCGTTTTTGTGGCAAAGTCCTCAAGGGGGTCGACATCCATGTTTATGGGGAACGAATATGAAGTCGATAAAAAAATATATGGCAAACGCTTTATTGCTTGTCCCACCCCGTCCGTCCGCACAACGGTGGATCTGCTGTAACGCGTTGTTGTTTATTCAATTTCATACTCCCTCCCTTTCCTTCCCCGTCACACGGCTAGTCTGTACTGTAGGAAAAAGGGATTCGTTGTGGCCGGTGCTACTGTTGTTGTTGTTGTTGTTGTTGTTGTGACGGCGGTCACCATTCCTCTCGCGATGCTGGTGTTAGTGGAAAAGGACACGTGCTTCCATTTTAGAAGAGTCATTCAACTGCCACCACCGAGTGAGCGAGAGAGAGAGAAAAAGTCCATAGAGAGGGAGAGCGAGAGAATGAGCCACATCCCTATTGCCCGCTTTCGATGGTAACATATTTGAGTTTCATTTTATTTGCTGCCTAATTTAATTAAATTTAATATTTTATTTGCATTTGAGGACGCGTTTGGGGGCGTAGTCGGAGCAGGAAGGCAGGGCGGAGGAATGGGCGGTGTATAACAGCTTCGGTGAGCGAGTAAATGTTGAAAATATTTCACACGCACTGCACACATATCGGTTAAAGGGTGGGATGGAGCGAAGGAAAGGAGCGGTGAGCGACAGGGCCAAGTGTTTCGATATGTAATGGGTAAAGGATAAGCAACAAAATAAAACCCCACACGCTTGTTTGTAAAGAACGTACTGGTGACGGAGATTGTGCGGTACAGAGTGATCGCTTTGAGCTGAGTGTTTGAAACCAAATGATGTACCAAATTTAACACTTCAGTTAGTCCGGAGGGGTCGTCTCGCACAAGCTCTGGATAGCGCTCAAAATGTAGTTACTGCCACCAGCGGATACCGGAGCTACCGATTGCATTTCAATCCGTTCCATTGAGTGGAATTGTTAGTCGACACAATGTACTCTCTCTGTGTGTGTGTGTGATGGTATGTGTATTAATTGCACGTGCCAGCACACGGCAACGGTACGGTGCAATGTTTGCAGAGATTGCATCAAGCGGTAGATATAGCCTTCGCCGCCCAAATAGCAGATTTTGTCCGAGCCCGCAAGCATATTGTGTGTACCGGGTTTTGGGGTATTTGGTTTTGCAGCTGCAGCTGTGTTGTGCGTTGATTTTGTGCCGGCTGATGAAGTGGCGGTGATTGTGCGCCGCTTTCTGGCAGTGGACCAGCGAGAATGAACTGGATTCCGGCAGCGCTTTCGCACAAAGCTACCCAAGCGACAAAATCGACATGCTTTCTCGCTCTCTCAGGTTTACTGATCTATTGGGTAGAATGAGAAAGCATGTCGATTTTGTTACTTGGGTAGCCATCGATTGATTTTCATACACTGTTGCCTAGGTTCTGGGTTTTGGGATATATCAACCTGTGTGAAGCTCTCAATATGTTTCACTTCATTTTTTGCGTGTTATTGTTACATCTTTGTTAGCTTTGTTCAATAGCATGTAGCTGCATGTGCCAATGCGTTGTGCAAACGGAATTTAATGCGTGATGATGCAAAAAGCTTTAGAGTGTCGCAACAAGCTTTTAGCATTGAAATGGAACCTAAATGAGAAGCAATCCAGTAAATGTTATTTGCGACATTGGGCAGTGATTTTGCCGTTTTAAAAACGGAGTAAAAAGAACCCTTGCATGGTAAAAACCAATGCTTGTAATTGGATGGTCAACTCGTGGTAGAATTTGCACATGGTGATTGCATATCTTTTCCATTTTCATTTCACAAAGTTACATCAATCAAAATTGTTTTGAAACAAGCAAAAATTAAATGATTACAAAAATATGCAATAAATACTTCATCATTCCAATTTTCGACCATCTACTACCAAAAAAAACCCAAGCGAGACAAACTGACTAAATAAAGTGTTTCGTACGTACACTAATTAAGCGACCTCCCCCCGAAACGTGCTAAGTTAATGAGTTTACAGCGAGCTGTTCCAAGTATTCATTAGCGTTGATAACATAATATCTTCTGCACGTGAGCACGCTTAACGATATCAATTACGGTTGGCGGGGAAAGAAAAACCTTCGCCTTTACTTGCGCGCCAAAGCTTGCGCACCAGTGGGTTGAAGTGTTTTGAAGCGATAAAGCGCTGTGGGTGTGTGTGTTTTCGTTCAAGTTTCTTTTGGAAAGTTAGCATAAGAAAAAGCATGGCCGACAGCTCGGTTTAAAACTGAAAACCTCCGCACACTAGGCAACCATGTAACCAACAGTTTAAAGGGGGACTTCCCCTGCAGGACGAAGGCAAAGTGCTAAAAACCAAACCTGACGGTGGTGAAAACACGTCCATGGAAAACGAGTTCAAGCGAACATTTCCACTCCATTAATCATAATACATTCTCCCAGCGCTTGGTTTGACACTTTTCGGCAACCCCCACTGGCGCGCGGGGTGATCTAGGCAGACGAAAACTCATCAGCCTCATCAGCCAGCAATAGCGCTCCCACTCCTCCTCCCACTCCCCCGCTCTGGGCTGGTAATTTGGCTCCTGATCGTTACCGGATGGAAATGATGTCCCATTTCCACTGTGTATTGATGAGTTTTTGGCACCATCAACTCTCCCTACGCCTTCTTCAGGGACCAGCTCCTGTCACTTGCCCGAAACGTTGCCGCTCAGCAGCGCCAATTGAAAGGAACACTTTGGGTGAAGAAACGTGCACACCGTTATGTTGTGCTTTTCGATCAAATTGCAGCACCATTTCATCAGGCCATTCCCCATGCGAAATTGGTGCGCGAGACACACAGTGGAGCGTTCCGTGATGTGTAATGCCTTTTGATGTGGCACGGCGCGCCCGCCGAACGGTGTCAGCTTCCGGTACACAGCCCGCGGGCTAAAACACGACAAAAGAATCCTCAGCGAGCGGGGCGAACCGGCAATGGGAGGGAAAGAAGAAAACAGTGGGGGGAGCGGGGTTCTACGTTTGTATGCTTAGGGCCCGATAAGAGGCTTAAAATTTCATCACCCCGCAAAGCAATTAATCAATGATGTTTTGCTCTATTCCCTATGGGGCGAGCGCGAGAGAGAGAGAAAAGGAAGGCTGCTCGGGTTTTGTTAGGAGGTGGGGCCTCAACCAGGTATTCTCGCGGGAACCACCATCTAATGGATTATCGCATTTCCTTTCCCCTGGCGAATGCAGGAAGCTTTAAATTTGCGTCGATAGCGTCAGCTCTTGGGCTGAATGGTTCCCTCGTGACAAGACGCGCTACGACGTCTACTGCCGTGCGGACGCTTTAACTCAATACGAGCGTGTGGCGATAACCGCGCAGCATCAAACCGAGATAACAAAGCCACGATAGGCCTATCGAGGATGGATTGGAATTATATCATTGTATCAAGCATCTTGCCCTAAAACGGCGCGAGCATGTACGCCAATCGCTTGCGCTGCGCTTTAGCTGCGTACCAGCTGCGGCGTGGCTTTTCTGTGGAAGCTTCTCGGGACGACACACCTCAACGCCCGTGGGGCCTTGTGGGAAAGCCGCTTATCAGTAGTGTTGTAAACATTCCCCGCTTCTTCCCCGCGTTGTTTGCTTTTGTGCAACCTCATCGAGCAGCAAATCGTGCCGAATCATCATCATCCCTCCGGTGAAGAAGAATTGTTCGGGAAAGAGCGCCAATCCGTTTCCCAGTGGCAGAACCGTGTTTCCGCTTCGATAATCGGCGATACAGCCCTCCTCTGTGATAAAAACACATTCACAATCACTCCCGCTCTTTTAACAGTGTTTTGATATGTTAAATATTCTGGAAGGAATACATATTTCGTCACAGCGTGCTACAATCGTCGGAGGCGACACCGATAATCGTCGGACGGTCGGTTTCGAAATCGAGTTTACAGTGCCGCACAAGCCGACCAAAATGGTGACCACCGCAGGCCAAGGGCAATGAAGTTTTATGGTGGTGGTGGGCCATCATCATTCGACGTCATCGACGTGGCGTTATGTTTTAAGCGAGGCAAACGAAAACGAGGTTGCAGCGCTACTGAACCATGAACGGGAATCAATCGAACGGAAGCGAACGGGTGTAGAGTGTCATAAAACCTGGCCGTGGTGGCCAATTCCAAACCGGTGGTCCAGCGATAAGGCACCGGGAGTTTGCCCACCGCGTGACACACGCGTGTAATCTTATCGAGGCGGATTCGCGCGGCCAACCGAATGACCGAATCGATGGATATTTAATAATCGGCCCCTGCGTTGATGCGCACTCAGTGCAGCAGCAGTCCGTTGAGAAAAGCCGAGCAGCAAACATGAAGCAGCTACCGTCGTGGGCGCGTGTGTTGATGGTGTGGTGCCTGCTGGCACTGGCCACCGGGGCGCAGGGCACCTTTCTCGACACGTACCAGCAGCAGCTGGCCGAGCTGCACAAGGAGCTGAAGAGCGAGATTGGCAAGCGGTTCCGGGCGAACAGTGAGCTGAATGGGGAGATGATCGCGGACGATCTGCTGCCGGTGCTGGCGGAGGGTACGGTCGCGATACGGGCCGCCAGCCGCGAGATGGAGGAGCAGCTGGCCGCCATCCGGCCGGCCGATGCGGCGAGCGAGTGCTGGTCGTCGGTCGATGGGCTGGTCTACCTGTATCGGCTGTTTGCCCAGTGGGACCTGCAGGACTGTGCGTACGCTGGGTACGCCCGGTGGATGCGGGAGGATGGCCGCGAGCGGTTCTACCCGGTAGCGCACGAGCTGCACCGGGCAAGCAGCGAGGTGATCAATGCGATCGTGGGCATCCTGGCGGAGGACAATGTCGTCACCGATGGGGCGGAGGTGGAGGGTCGTCTCGACGCCAACCTGGATCACTTCAACGAGGTTTCGATCGAGGGCCGGCAGGATCTGGACGAGGAGCTGGAGCGGCACACGGTGCGGGCGGCCGCCATTCAGGAGTTCATGCGCGAGTGCATCGACCGCACGGTGGCGACGAGCAGCGACGATGTGGCGTACACCGTCCGCTACGCGGAGTACTTCTGCATCGAGGGCAATAAATAAATGAGTGCGGTGGTGGTCGGGCGAGAGAGAGGAAAAAAACAATGTTCGCTTTGTTCCAGCGTTTGTTTGTTTATTCGGTATACAGCAGCGGCACTACTTACGGCACTATTCCAGCGCGGCAAGGCACTGGTCGAGCGCATTGTCGAGATAGTTGAACCAGTAGTCCACGTCGTCGTACACGCCCTCGAAGCAGGTGCGCGTCATCGTTACGATCTGCTCGGCCACCTCCTCGTGGCCGTCGATTTCGTCCTGCAGCACGGCCTGATAGTTGCCCCACAGGACGGCCAGATAGTAGAGCTCCTGCTGCAGGTACTCCACCTGCTCGTCGAGCGTCGGATGCAGGGCGTACGCTTCGGTCGCCAGGGTCATGGCCCGGGCCGCCTCCCGCACGATCGTTTGCGCGTGCGAGTGGAACTTGTACTGGGCGTCGGCGTTCGTTTCCTCGTACGCCACCACCGCACACCAGCTAACGTCCCAGCCGGTCAGGTAGGCGTACGTGTCCCACAGCTGGAACGCTTCGTCGAAACAGGCGGCCGCCTCCGGCTCGCGCAACCACTGCTCCACCTCCAGCTCGGTGCGCTTGTTGTTGACGATGTCGCGCAGGTTCGCCGTATCGTTGCCCATGATGCGCAGCACGTAGCTGTTGGTGGCCAGGATGGCGTCGCTGTTTTCCGCCCGCTTGCGCTGCACCTCGGCCTCGATCTCGCGGCCCAGCTCGTCCAGCTGCAGCTGCAGCTCCTTCACGCTGGAACTGGCCACGGTACCCGCGAGCACCAGGGCAATGGCCGCTAGTACAGCAAACACTCGCATCGTGTGTGTGTGTGTGTGTGTCTGTTTTCTCACTTTCGCTTATAAAAAAGCGGAAAAATAACTAAACCAACGTGTGCCTGATCAATGCGCCGAGCGGAGCTATCACGAAATGCTGTGACCGGGCAGGCAAATCCGCTATTTATGAGCTCGGTTCCTGTGGGGGGGGGAGGGAAGGGAGGAGGCCCTACAGGCCCGTTATCGACAGGACGCACACCCGCGCATGACGTCGTACGGCGTGGTGTAGTGGCATATCGTGCGGTTAAGACAATTACAGGGTCAACTTTTGGCAGCAAATGAGGAAGTGTTTGCGCGTTCATTTTGAGGAGGGGAGTGGGAGGGTGTTGATGAGGCCAAAACTGCTACATCATAATCCTGCAATTATTGCGGTTCGCATGTGTGCGGGAGGGAGAAGGAGACTGGGAACAGATTCTATTAACTGATATTCCCGTGGGACGATGCTGTTGCGTGGAGGAATGGCCAAGTGCGCTGAGCGGATTATTTTGTCCTCCAGTCGGGTTGAATGTCCCTGCAAAGTTATTTTTACACCAAACCAGGCATTCCTTTGGGCCTGAAGCTTAGCCTCGAAGTGCTCGAAGGCAAGGAAGAATGCTGCCAGAATGGGAGGTTTTTATCACAACTCTTTTAAGACTCCGTACTCTTATCAAACAGATTTGTTTCGCGTGTTGCTTACAAGCTCATACATGGGAAGGTGGGGCAAAAAAGAGGCTTGTTAAGGATATTGTTTGATGTGTTGTTTTTGCACTTATTACTTGATATTGTTTGACATTATTTGATGTTTTTAAGGGTGGTGTTGTACCATTTGTGCCAGAAATACGTTCTGTAACACGTATTGTTACAGAATCGATGAATCCATTTTCAGCTTTTGAGATTATTTCCTTAGAGTCCTCATAATGTCCCGTGTTTCCGTAAACTTTTTGTATGTATGATGCTGTTCAAAGGCGTAATTATTTCCCTAAAGGCTTTCTCGGGGTTTTCGATCGGTACTTTTGATCGGCTAATGATTGCCTTTAGCAACTGTTCTGTTTCCATAGTGTAGGCAATCAATTTCCAAAGAAAAGGATCGTTTGCGCGTGGCTTGTGACTTTTCCCGTGAGTTAAGCCACGTAAAAGGCTACAATTGCTTCAATAGGTTCTCTTATTGCGCTATTTATAAACAGAGTAAGCCTTGCAAGGGCATCGCAGCATTGCGATGTTTGCCAAAGCTTTTTCTCCTTAACAATCGCACAATCAGCACAATAGATGGCTGTTGGACCAATATTGGGACGGGGGAAAAAATGGCAGTAGCAAACTGATGAACCACCACTCTTATCCGTTTGGTGGGTGTGTTTTTTTGTGTGTTTCTTGCCACGTAAACACCCTCGTGGCAAAAACACTCTCCAACGCTTGACAGTTTTGTTCAAAGTTTTGAAATGAAATGTGCCCCAAAAGGGGAAAGGAACGGAAGCCGGGGGGGCTCTGTGACGGATCGTTCCCAAATGGGTCACAATTCCGTTTGCTGTGGCATTTGATTTATGGTAGAGTGATAGCAAACTCGTGCGCGCGCGGGCTCGGGGTAAGGCAGATAAAGCGTGGTAAAGCACCAGCGCGCTCGGGGTTGTTGGGTGTCGTAAAGTTGCCCAAAATCCATAATACTTATTACGATGCCGGCCGTGAAACATAGGGGGCACGCGAATCCCCCCCCACTCCCCTTTCAAACCCACCGCAAGCTTCCTATCTGCATGCTCAACAGTAGCGGAGCTGCGAAACAAACAGCCGAGAAGCATCCGAAGGCGAAGTGCCCGATTGTACACGTTGGCGTAATGCGTTTTGCGGAAGATTTGGCCCCGTGCGCAGTCACTAATCTTGGCATGCGGGGCGAAACTTTATGCGAATTCTGCGGTCGAAATCATCCAATTCTGACGGACGCAAGCGAGGGAGAGAGAGAGGTGAGTTGATGAGGACGAGGACTTACGATAATAAACATTCCGTACAGGCGGAACCGGGCGATTTATGTGCAAATGGCCGGCGTTTTGGACTTTCCTGGAGAACAATTGCAACACATTATACCTGTGTGCAGTGTGGAAGCGCAAGTGTGGTGGCATGAATTAAATTAAGTTTTGCCATTTCTTTGCTCAACACACACACACACACAGAAACATTCGGTAACGCTGCTATACTGTTCGGTGTATCGTGATGGCATTGCGCGTACTAGTAGGTGAAGGTTTAGATATTTTAGAATCATCCGAACCGTAAAAACCCTCCGGAACGACCTTAATTTATCGTCCAAACTCTCCCCCCCCCCCCCCCCCCTAAAGCGTCATTACACCGTGGCAGCAGCGGGCGGAGGGAGTGCGATACTGACCGAACACGGCAGAGCAAGCGAGAGCAAGCGTGTGCAAAAGGTTGGAGCTGAGTTCGAGTGGTGGAAGAAAGTTACTTGGGAAAGTTTTTAAGGGTCTCCGGAACCAATGGGCGCACCACACTCCAACACCGGACGGGGGTAACGGAAGTTGCCGAAATCAGTTTCTCAATTACATCGTAAAATTATGGACCGAGTTCCGGTTGCCTCACAGTTTCACGAGAAGTGAAAGAGGACCGGGGCGCCGACCGGGGGCGGTGCAAAATCGTTATGAAGTCAAGCTAACACGAATCTCCTGTACATATAAGCGTGGCATACCAGCAAAGAAGCCCATGCTCCAACTCGAAGAGGTTGCCCTTGGTTACTGTGTCGCACATCATCATCATCATCGCGGGATTGTGCGGCAACCGAGGCGAATGTGATGATACTGGTGAAAATTTGCTTTTCCGGAGGTTCGAGCACCTTCTTCAACACACACACACACACAAAAAAGAAAGCGCCGGACGGACATATAATCCGAAACCGGGGTTATGTTACGAAATGGGTATGAAATTCTCTGCGGCCACCCTCCCGCTTACTGATTTGTCCGGTTCCGGTGCTTCTTGAGGCTCGAGGGCGTAACGCACCGCCAGTGTGTTGGAGGTTTGAGCTTAAGCCCTCATGTTAAGCCCTTCTCCCGATTCCCCTCTTACTGGGCGCATTATTTTCGTATCACGCATCATGATTTGCGGGGACCATCAAGTGAACGGTGCAAAAACCCACACAGTGAGAGAGAGAACCCCTCTCCCAAAAGCATCCCGATATATCAAAGCTTGCCTTTTCCAGCGTAACGAGCGGGCGAGCGACGAACGTGTGGCGTGGTGCAGTAACGGTGCGATGATTCGAAGCAAGTGCAAAACTGTCACGACCGTTACCATCGCGACGAGCGCGCGGTGAAGATTTATGAGCGATTTTAAACTGTGTTTGTGTGTCTTTCTATGCAAACATTGTGCATCCTCTTGGCTGTGAAAGCTCGTTTTTTGCTGCCATGTTTGTGTGTGTGTGTGTTTGTAACGTTTGTAAGTATCGTTTGTCTGTTTGCTAAATCCAAAAACCTCGTGCACCACACTTCATCACTTCGACAGTGTATTTCGGGGGTTTCGCCCTGTTTCGGCTTGGTGTGCACCGTTCCAGCTCCCATTTCCGCTAGTGGATGAGCCGTTAGTGTTGCACACTGCCACTTGTATTAGTAGTGGTGCAACACACCATTTTGCAAGTGCATTAATAAAATTTGTTTGAAACTAGCGCGCGCGGGTTTTGTGTGTGTGTGTGTCGGCCGCGTCCTATGATTGTCGCTGGCTTGGCATGCAAATGAAGGCAAGCTCTTATTGTGCTGTAGCATTTGAAACAACACAAAATAGAAGCTTTTATGGGACGGGTTGGATGAGGAGTCGTTTTGTCGTTTAATAGTGTGCGGTGTGCCGAATCATTTATCATTGTATGGCGCTTGCTACGGCGGTACAGAGACAGTGGTGGTGGTGGGATTTGTTCGTACACAAGTTCAGTCCAATAATTCAGCTCAAAAAGTGTGGCGGAGCGTTGTTGGGAAAAAGGGGGCGAAATGACTCGCTACAACGTTTCAAATGGGGTTTTTATTTTTTGTTTCTTTTAGTATTGGTGCTGTTGTGTGGTGCGTTGTGCGATGAGTTGTGGGTTTTGACCATTTATCTGCATTTAATGTTGTTTAAGCTTTCGATGGTAACGGAGTGTGATGGTGTGATTGAAAGTATGCCCATTGAGTGCACGAAAAGTGTTTGATTGCTGATATGATTTGAACTTTCATTAGAAATTTGTGTGCAATTTTTGATTTTACCAAAAAACTGTCGAACTCGTATTGTGTTCAAATAATTGTGTTAATTATTGTCAAGCATATACATTTTACAAACAAAAGTACCACCGTCACCACACATATTTCAGCCCAAACTGAAAGCTCGTCCAACTTGGTTGCATAGCAATGGTTTTTTTTTTAGTCAATGAATGAAATAGGAGCGCAAAAGCCTCATATTCATCATACGGCACTTGTCATCAAGCACATTGAGCAAGAGACAGACAGACAGACAGACAGACAGACAGACAGACAACACACACACACACACACACACACACACACACACACACACACACACACACACACACACACACACACACACACACACACACACACACACACACACACACACACACACACACACAAACACACACACACACACACACACACACACACACACACACACACACACACACACACACACAAACACACACACACACACACACACACACACACACACACACACACACACACACACACACACACACACACACACACACACACACACACACACACACACACACACACCAAACAGAGTTGCTCTTAGCCCCGAGCCCCAACAAGGACGGAAAGCGATACCCATGAGCTTGCAGTTGTCTTGACGATTTCCGAGGGAAACTGGAACTGGATTCCATGCATCTGCTTGCTACTTTGGATATTGTTTTTTTCTGGTGTAATGTTTTGTTGCACCTGTCGGTCGTTTCACTTTCACCTATGCTTCGTATCAGGAAGTTAAAAAAATGGACATTCCAAATCGGTCCCGCAAAACGTTCAAATTGTTCGAAACCTTTCTTTATGTGCTTTTTTTTTTGTTATTTTACAACCACCCTTTAGCCATTTTCCCGTTTTCCACCCGCCGAATAAAAAACAGTGGAGTTTTATGCTGGTGTAAAACAATTCACATTTGGATCCTCCTTCCCCCTTCTGAAACCGAGCGGCGTGGAGCGCACATTTGAGCATATTTTATTTTTATGCAATCCAGATACCCGGAATGTATCCCCACCAAACGCGGTTCAAATTCAAAACGCCCCAAAACGGCGGACAGTTATTAATTCGGCTTGACGAACGTACGAACGAGGGGCGGGCGCGGAACAATAGTCGACCGGAAAAAAGCGATGCAAGTACACAAAAACACACACACCCAGCGGCAGCGTTATTGATTCCCTTTTTTAGAGTGTCCGCGTGGTGGCGGCGACGGGGAAGGTGAACGCGTTATTGACGGTTTGTGTTGCCCGGGCAACCTATTTAAGCTATTCGTGCAAGAGTGTGTTAAGCGGCGAATTTACATCGTCATAAATTTTATATACGGCCAAGCCGGCACGATAAACCAACCTATTTCCTATTTCTTCGCATTGTGCCGCCTGCGTGTCGTGTCGTTTTGTCCTGCATTGTTAAAATGTTTATTGGGTTCGTTTCCATAAATGGGAGAGCCTTTTTTTGTTGTTGTTGTTGTTTTTAGTGTGTTTATTGGATACATGGTATTGAAATGTAAGTAAAACACAACACCAAAAAAGTGCCATGTTTGGGGGCTTAACCATTACGCCACGCGATGAGGAGTAACGAGCACAATAGAAAAGAATAGGACTCAAAACACACACACACACATACGCATCGTTTCTCGGTAGTAAAAATTAGCATGCAGAGAACGGAACGATGTTTGCACAATTTTGACACCCAATTACCGTTTATTCCCTGTTGTACCGCTACGGCGCTCTCGGCCAACCATCCGCCGGCCTTTGCACCCGGTCCAACTTTTACGTTTAATTTTGTGATCAATTTTTGCGGATCAAGTCCGGGATGGTCGGGAAGTGTGGAAGGGTGGTTCCACTGAGCTCAACCCGATTCAGGAAAGAGAACCCATATGTGTTTCGGTTCAGTGTAAGGCGGCAACACATGATGTTTACTGGTTTTCATTCCCCCTGCTTTACAAATGTGTCATGTGCACTTTCGGGGGGCCCAATCGAACCATCATCTCCGCCCGATTATACTTTCCTCCCTGTTTCTCTTTCTCTCTCGCTCTCACACACACAAACCGTTTTCCTAATCGTGATCAATCGTGAAATGGGTTCTACAGAAAGGTCAGCGTTTTTTTGGGATTAAAATAAGGCATGGGAAATGGCATTTACATTGTGCCTTGTGTTTGGTGTGTCGAGGGAAGCTAGAGAAACAAGGGCTCTTAGCTGGACTGTGGGGGTTTGGGGGGGTGAAATTTATTAATTTAACCGAACAAACTTTTCCAATCAGTCGTGCGGAAGGGACTTTGAGCGTGTGTGTGTGAGTGTGATGGAACGCAAATGGGCAGCGAGGCAACGAGCAACACTCTCCCGCAGCCGAAAAACAGAAAGAGGTCAGTGAGTGATGCTCATTTGCCCCAACAAGGACAGCAGCAGAACATGTGAGGCGCACTGGCTTCTTTCAGTCCTGTATCGAGGGCGTCCTACCGGGGAGGGGCGTGATGTAATCGGGTGCAAATGAAGGGTCCGTCCTTGACCGGGGGCGTGGGTTTGGTACGTTCCAAGCGGTACACGGTACGATTGCATGTTTCTTTCCTTTTGAAAGCGACGGAGCAGCAATACATGTTACTTCCTTTACAACACACAATCTCCCCTTCCCCCCCCCCCCTGCACAATGTGTTGTTGGTGTGTAGTGCACGGCAACACAACGGGCAAGGAAAACATCACAAGGGAGTCATCATTTCATGCTTCCTTTGGCAGCATGTAAAGAAGAAGCACACCCGTGCACCAACGTCTAAGGGTCTGCAGAGCAGCAGCAACAGCAAATAAAAGAAGCCTTTTCGCCCAGCTCCAGTTCCAAACGGAACGGAGCGAAAGAAAATTGTTTCCTTCCGTCCCCGCCGTCCCCACTCCCCCAACCCGCCTGGCGCATGTCAGCGGCTCTCGCCCAGATGCACGAACGGGTTTTTGCTTTTGCATGGAGTTGTTGTATGTGCTGTTGCTTTTAACCATCCGGTGCATCGTGTCGGGATGGTAGAGATGAAATAAAATCACGGCCCTGAACCCTGTCCACCGTACCGCAACAGTGCTCGGAAAAGCTCGGAACGACGAACGAGGTGCCACAGCGCCACCAGCGTCTGCCTGCGATGACTGATGATGATGAAGTCGCCGGCAAACGAAAAGCCTCGCAAAAGGGAGGGCGGGGGCAGCTGAATTTCCCCCGTGGTGCATATAAAACCGGAACCGGAAGATTGCATGTGTTGTTGCATCGCTTGCCCAGAACAGAAAAGGAAAAAAGAGGATGAATATCCACACACACACAAAGTGTAGTGTAGAGGAGACTGGATACACGTACACCCCGAGATGACAAGCTTAACAATGCGGGGTGATGGGTTCGGTTACAGGCACTTCCTGTAACTGGGCTGAACTCCTCACCACCTCCCAGTGACACACTGTTTGGCGTCTTGTAGTGTGTAATCTTCATTCTTCCTACTTTCCTTTTTTTTACGTGTGGCCCCCATGGGCACACGCACACATATTGTCATTTTCCGGGTGGACCAGGAATGGAGGTGGGTATGAAAATGTAATAAACCCTAACACACGGAGCTCAGCTGTACAGCGGTTACGGTGGGGGCACGAAATGATCTAACCTTCTATCAATCGCTCCCTTTCTTTTTATCGCTTTATTGCTGTCTCTCGCACTCCCTTTTTGCTCCCATTTACTGTTAAGCATATTACGTGTCCCGTTACTGGCGGATCCGTTCCGTTGGCAAGCGGACGGCGTGTAACGTGTAACAGCCGTCAATGATTTGGTTGTTTGGATGGATCGGCCGGGATTTGGCTGTGCGGTGTGGGTT
This sequence comes from Anopheles arabiensis, assembly GCF_016920715.1. NCBI lineage: Eukaryota > Metazoa > Arthropoda > Insecta > Diptera > Culicidae > Anopheles > Anopheles arabiensis. The sequence continues at coordinate 18,504,622 of NC_053517.1, forward strand.
AGATGACACGAGCATAATGATAAATGCGCGCTCCGGATATTACTGCTCCGGACGACGATCGTGATCATTTCCACGTGCTCTCGTGGGTCCCATTTGTGCCCGGGGGAGGAGGAAGTGAATTATGGGAGCTTGCTAGCTAGAAATGGAACAGCAAAAATGGAACATTGATTATGCAATAATAAAATAACGCTTATGCATCTAATGCAGACATCCTGGGGTTAGAAGCTTTGATGAAATGCTGTACTATTCCCAAAGAAATCAGATTTACGTACTCTGCTGGATACGGAACATTTCCCAAACTAACATCCCAAAACCCGTACCATCAGTGCATGAAAGTGAGTAGAAAATCTTGGAAAAATGGTTGCCTAATTTCACACACTTATGCGAAAGTTTTACCAGCCAAAGGTTAAACTGACGAGGGCAAAAGAATTCCACGAAACTCTTAAACCCATTCTTCACCCGTTTTGAGCTCACAATAATCCAAAACAAAAGCCGTCACGGGATGGAAGCATTACATTTTGGAGGGGGCCTCCCATTTGTTGCAAATTAGCATAACCGACGTGCTGCACTGCCACTGCCACGCCTGCGAGTGTATCATAATGCCAGGCAAATAAACGCGGCTTTCCGTACGAACCGTTTGATAGTTTGCACAATGCAGCTGCAGCAGCAGTGGATGGATGGGAAACGGTATGCGCGCCAGTGCCGCCTGACAACAACGCAAGGCACTTGAACGCGTTTGGCATTTCCATGAAATTGTGATGCACTTTCACGTTCGTGTGCGCTATTTGGCAAAACCATCGGTCCGCCCTGCGGCAGAAGCCCATGTTCGAAACCGGTGCGTAGATGATTTTCCATGCTGCCGATGCTGCAGGCTGCAAGGTTTTGGAATGTTTGGTATTAACCGTGGGCGTACTTTGGCGTATCGCGTTGCAGCATTCAGCATTGTTGCAGCAAAAACATGAGCAAATCCTAGCAAAGCTAGCTGCCAGGTGTTTCGGTGTTGATCTGGTAGGTAACTGTTTCTACCTGGCTTTGCGCATCTCTGCCCACGGACGCCTGGGGTTTGAAATGTTAGGGTGATGATGAAGTTTAATTGCGATCAGTCACCCGCAAGTTGAAACATTACACAGTGCGGGGTACTTTCGTCATAAGGGGTGTTGTTTTTGAAGCGTAGTAGTGTAGCATGTTTTGTTTTATGTCATAATTTAGCAGAAATTGCGAGAAAGTATTTTAAAAAATATGTCCAACAAATGCAGATATTATTTGTTTAAAGTAATATTCTCCACTTATAAACAGTAAACATTATATTACTTGTAAGTTTAACAGTGAATTATAGGAGCTCTAAACCTTTATAGCGGTTGCTAGGCATCAATCTGCACCTGCTGTAAATGGTGGAGACGCCTTGTCTTTTTTAAAGCGGCTGAAGGCGCCTGAAGTTTTCAACATTAATTCACCATTCATTAATTTAATTAATTCCAACAATTTCCAAAGCACTATTTTATCTAACTCTGAATACTCTTAAATGCTTATTGTCAGATGTACAATTTTGTACTAAAGAGTTTCTCTATTAAAATGAGCTATATTTTATCTAACTCTGAATGGACTTATTTTGGTGGAAAATAATTCCATAGTATTGGCTCAAAATCTCTTCAACTCAAACAATATTTGCTAAAGTGTTAAAAAATAATGAAAAAAAAAATTAATTCCTATTTGAGCCTGACTTTTGGCCTCTTACTCCAGCAATTGTGCTCAGTGTTCACTAACAGGTCACCACTGACAGGGGGGGTGTACTGTATGACTGCTTCACTGTTCACTTGCTTGTGCTCAGCGCGTGTAACAAGCCTGAAATACAATATGCATTGTTTTATGGAACATTGATTGAAGCATTGCTTTGCATTGCAAACGATTGTGTTCGGGCATATGATTACATTGTTATACCACAAGCAGTAGTATAGCGAAGGAATATGAAGGGTTCATTTGCATGCGTTTTAGCGTTGGTAGATGGGACGTGAGTCAACATAAATACTGCCAATCCTACAGGGTTTCCTAAAGATTTAGCAAATTTAACATAATGCCGGTGAGCGAAACTTTTCGGGACGCACTTTTGCAAAGTAACTGAAGACACTTTCCATCAACATCAGCGCGTAGGGGAAGAAGCATGAATTCCGCTCATTGAAAGGATTACTTTCGGGGACGAAAAAGTAGCTCCTTTACGGTACGCCATTGAAATAGGTGTGTGCAAAAAAAAGAATAGAAGGCAGATAATAAAATAAGCCTCCCGCGAAGAAGCCTTACCGTGGTGGGTGGGTCTTACAAACTTGTACCGCGGCACAAAAGTGTCAGCCTCGGTGGAAGATTTACGCAGCTGTCCCGAAGTGCCGTTTGTTGTTAAAGCATCCCGTAACGTAAACTTTTCGTTTGTACGTTTCGTTCGCTTCCCGCTGTGCATATGATTAGTCATGATCCATGTGTGCCTGTGTGTTTGCGTGTGCGTGCCCGCCCTAATAGCAGTGACCTACGCGATAGAGACGGCAATTTTGCATCGTTGCTACACGGGCGTGTCAAATCCAGCTGTGTGACGTTGGCAGGAGGGAGTACCAGTTATATCAGGAAGTTTGCTTACTTTTTCTTTCACTCGTTGTTGCCGCTTTGTTTATTGCTTTTTTTGAAAAGTCACGATGGGCAGATCACCCCGTAAGTCCCGGGTAAAAAAGCTTATCCTCGCATTCTTTGCCCTTCTTCAAAACGGACCCCTACTTGACCTATTTTTGCCTGACGGGGGGGTCGAAATTCCGTGATCCCGTGATCTATGGCGCGACATGCGAGAAGAAGCAAAGAGGTAAAGTTTGCCAACAAATGACACGGCATAAACTTTTGTACACATTTTTTCGACGAAAGTATTCAGTTCAAGGCTTTAAGGTGAGTTTTGTGGAGATGATATTGCATACCGTCTATAAAGAATGGCGAGAAAAAGAACCCCAATCGCCCAATTTCTTCGTTGGATATTCAAATTACCTACTCCTCCATCGGGGAGTTTAAAGCAGAACATTCATCACACTGCACGGAGCTTTTAGCAAACGTGTAACAACTGATCCACCTTAAGCACTCGGCACTGCATTTAACACTGCCAGCGAAAGTGTAGGACGAAGTGTGTCCGATGAAGAGGACCAAAAAAAAAAGACAGACCAAAACAACCCACAAAGCCGCGTGCTCTGTAAGCCGGAAAGGATAGGCAAAGGAAGGCGCTATCACGCCCGAGAGCCCGTATGCCGCTGATTGGGCGGCTGGTGGTGAATTTTCGGCTCGGAATTTTAATGAGGAAATTTAAAACGCGCCCATAAATTACTACACCGAAGTATAACTTACTTCCTGCCCGGTTGACGTGGACCGGATAAAGTAGTAGTACAAAGAAAGTAGCGCCAGTAGCGCGATGTTGGCAGACAACTCACGGCCCAGTTTTTGCGATCGATGGGCGCTCGAAAGCCGAAATGTAGAGCAAGATGTAGTATGTAAGCCGGACCAGTGCCGGCAGCTTTTCTGGCCGAAAGGTACAACTACTTCGAAATTGGATTAATGTGGTATCGTCTTGGCGGTGGACGACGACATTGTCTTAGTGGGCCGCTGCATAATTTGGCGGCTTGATTGTGGCGCTTGTGGATTAGGGCCGTTGGTAGGGCAGGAAAGGATGTTGGAAGCAACTTTACATCGGTTGCGGGATGATTGGATCAATGGTTTGTTGAGAGTGGGGTAGGATGGTATAATTGTTTGCAAAAAGAACAGAGTGTTTCCAATGAGGTTGGGGCATTTTCTTATTCATATTTTGGAAGTTTTCGGTTTTTATGCAAAAAAAGCCACAGACAGTCAACGCAAAAATGGTAAGAAAACTATGAAAAAATGGTAAAAGTGTCACTGAAAGCTCGCCCAGATGAACCAAACGGTGCAAGCCTTCTGTTTGTCACTTTCCTGTTTGATGTTTCTCATCGTTTAATTGAAGTACGCTGGGTCAATCGAACCGACCCGACCCACGGTGACCTTTCACATGGACGTATCATCATCGTTGGATGTGGTTTTACATCTCTTCAACATTTCCGCACAGAACCGAACCTTGACTGAAAAGCCGGTCGGTATCCGGGAGCCCGCAAAACCCACACGAAAACTTTCAATTCCGACCGAATTAAAGATAACCCAAGCGTTCTTATCCGCACCGGCTAGCCGAGAAGAAGCGGATGACCGGAGTTTGGAGCAGAAAAGCAAAAAAAAAGCTCCTGAGTGTCGTTCCACTGGAAAATGGAGCGGTGTGTGTGTACTCGTGGCTGAATTACCCAATCCTCGATTGCCCGGAGTGCGGGTAAATTCCGTCCCCCGTCCCGATGGGGTTTCATTTGTTGATTAGTGCTTCCGCTTTCAAGCGTACTGTCAAAAGATTCAGCTCCCTCTGGTACAAGGGTCGGGCAGCACCATTCGTTCAGTTTGCCGCACTCGGAAGCTCTCTGTAGTCGGTCGACGTGTAGTCGTACTGGCAGTAAGCGGGCAAACGAAGGCATCCCGGGAAGCCCGGGAACCTGTGCTCAACCATTGAATGGCGAATGAAATTGACTCGAGCCACAAGTACGTGTGTGTGTTTGTGTGGTAGAGAGTGTGTAGTAGCTTTTGCGCGTATGTGAACGAACACCGGTTTCCGGCCCTCGGAATACGGATCGATACCGAAAGGGGCACTCGAAATGTTCATCAATAATTCGAAGTGGACACCTATTTTTAGTGTCAAGATGAGTGCACTCTCACCGCGTTCGGGGATGGCGAGGGCGGGGGGAGGTGTGACGGACGTAACGGAAGGTGACAAAATAGCTGTGCCATAACACAGGGAACCAGTTGAATTGGAACGCGTGGAATCGATGCGCTTTTGGCTGGCTTTGAGCTGGCTTTTCGATGGCTTTTGGATGGCTTTGGCTGTGATGATGATGATGATGATGATGATTGGCCCCGATTTGACTGTGACTGGGAAGTGTTGGGATGCAAATCGATGGTAGTCTTGCTTATGCGAGAGAACAACAAAGGAAGAGAAGGTATTTGACACGCATTTCGACTCCGTTTGGTTGGGAGATTGATTGTAAAACAGAGGCAGCATTTGAATATTGAAACTTTACCGCTGGCTGACACTGAAACTTGTCTCCGATGGTATTTTCTGAGTATTTTTCATTGCACTTTATGGAATTACCTTGAATTTAGCATGCATCTTGAATAACAGTTCCTTACTCAAAAAGTATTGGACTATAAGAACTTGTGCAGAGTGCCACGGATCTATCAATGGACGATGTCCGTGTTACCTCAAGGATATGAACACAGGAGCCATACGACCACTCAAATGCATGCCAGATTACAAAATGATGGTATATGTTTTAAGTAAATGAAATTGAATTACTAACAACGACATCAGTAATTGACACACTGTCACACTGAGCTTATGTGTTTCTTTTTAGTTTATTTCATCCTAAACTCAAACTTTACGAGTTATCGAAACAGACTGGGTGATGGGTACTGGAAAATGTTTGTCAGATACTGCTGGAATGTGAAAAAGTTTTGCTAAATCCATTTACGTCATTCAGTTCTTCATGGGTTAGGACAGACCCGCCGATTCGCGGAAACGACGACCCCTTAGCATTAGAAAGTGCGTGCGCATTAGTGTGTCACTTCCAATGAGGACTACTTTCTTGCGAAAGCTGAAATCGATGTTAAAACCAGTCGTTGCTATCCTCAGTGAGGGTAAAAACGAGGGCAAAAAAATGCACCCCATTTGCGTCCGATTTCATTTAGTAAATTAAAATTAGAGAAAAGGAAAACCTGCCCTCTACGGCCACCCACTAGTCAATTTGTTTTCAAAAGCACCTTCCCACGCTGCTGCTAAACTGCAGTAGTGGGCAGTGGGACATACCGAACCCGAACAAAACCCACGCCAAACCGTACCGCTGTGGCAAGTGGCGTCGCGGAAAACACAGAGCTGTACACGGAAACGGTTGTGAGGAATGCAGCCCGGCCACAAACGTTCCCTTCTATCGCCACCGTCTTTGCCGATCGGTGAGCAAATCGTAAATCTCTTCCGAATTAATCGCTTTCCTTTAAAACGCTTTCTGCCGCGTCCTCGCTTACTCCTCCTACGTGTTCTATTTTTATCATCGCCCTGCTGCTGGAAGCAAATCATTGGAGCTAATACACGGAAGACCGAGGCACTTAAGAAGGCTGCCGAAGGTGCTCACTTAATTTTTCAGCCGTGGTAAAGTATTTTTTACCTACCTGTTCCCTTCTTTGATGGAAATTTTGCATCCGTACCGGAGTGTGAAGCCACACTCGGGAACGTGGCCTTTTGGAGGGGGAGAAAAGTCTTCTTCTGCTTTCCCAAAATTCCCAAACACACCAGCAGTCGTAAGGTTCTTGTGTAAATGGAGCTTACGGGAATGACTGAATTTATAACGTTTGCACAGTGCGACGTGGCAACCGTTCTGAGCCATATTTTACCGTAGGAGGCCGGTGTGCCTTCCACAATAGAAATGTGGGCGATAGAGGGAGCTTCGCCGAACTGAACAACATCAACAATAACTTCTCTAAGGGGAAAAACGAGAAGAAGTATATGATTACCTTAAAATGATGAGTGGGAAAGTCCGGAAATATAGGCACGCTTTCGCACGCTTCAGGAAAACACTTCTCGAAATGCTCGATGTTAAGAATCTTTTCCGTGTTCGATCCACCACGACCATCACAGTAGGCGCAAAGGTTCTGTGTTTTTGTTTGCCATACATACGCCACACATACGCACGTGCATGATGGTGGTGGCTGTCTGTTTATTTAAAATTCACGCAAGCTCAGTGGTGGTTTTTACGCACAAACTGTGAAAGTTTGCGAAAGTGGAAGCGCGCAAGGGAGGTGCATTTGTTGCGTGATGCTGGTACAGCTCGGCGCGAATAAATCCCACCCTTGTCGGCAATGCTGCTGCCGTACGTCTTTTCGATTGCTTGGAAACCATAAATTTCCACTTCCGATAAAATCGCAGCTCCGCTTGGGAGCTTGCTGCTGGTGCTGTTCTTCCGGGTTTAGTAGTTTGTGTGCCATTTTTTCAACGGGCAGCTAAAGCAAGAATTCCTTTCGCACGTTTTCTCTTTTTTCCCGACGAACGAATGAATCGGTTGCTTGGGGAGTGGTTTTTGCCACCGTGCGCGGCGCTGTCTGGATTTTTCTTAAACGAGGTTTGCTGTCTTTCCTTCCCCACACGGTATGATTTTTCTTTCCTTCACTACCCTCCTTTTGTTGCGGTGCTTTGTTTGTTGTGCGATATTTTTTTTCTTTCCTTTGTTGGATTTCTTCGAAGGCAACAAAACTCACACACGTTTGCGCACGTTCTACATGTCTTGGAATTGTTTGACTTTGCGTTAGAATATTTTTCCCGCTTGCCGAAGGTTTACTTTACCCTCCCCTTTGGCTCTCTCCGCGCGCACACACACACACACACACGATACTGATTGGCCGATGTGTGGCGGGTGGCTGAAGTTTGCTCATAATTTAAGCGATTTTATGAGCATCACATGCAAAGGTGAAGGGAGATGGCACAACGTTTAAGCTGTCGGTGCGCTTTTCGACAGAAAAGAAGCATTTTAAGTTCCAGAATTTAAGACTTTGCTTTGGGCAAGTTGCGTGGAATGGGGAGAAGGAGCACAGATTACTCTATCTCTCTATCTCTCTCTGGCGGAGGCAAAACGGTAGATCCTGATAATGCGTAATGCAATAAAATCAAACGCACAATTCACTCGTGAAGTTGGCAGGGAAAGCTTACAACGACGTACGACAGTTAGGACGGAATCATTTGAACGAAGTATCGGGGGCATCGGTATGGTCGGGGCTCTTACGAAGTTGTAATAAGATGCATGGGTTTACGCGCTTTTCTAAGACTTTTTGGTAGTGTTTGAAGTGCTTGCTCTTCCCCCCTTTAGGGCTTTATCGCGTAAGCCATGCCATGTGCGTTTTTTTTATTGCCAAACGAAAGGCAGCGGCAGCTGCTTATGGGATAATTCTTGGCGTTTGGTTTTAATTTAACGTCGCTTCTCTAATCGGATGCTCACTATTTGTACAATTTGGTGGTGTCTGTCTATCTTTGTGTTTAAAAAGCGTAAAGTGCTTACGCATATTTACCCTTAGAGCACACGTTCTCATAAAACAATGGAACAGAAACCGCTTCAGCTGAGTGTGTGTGTGTGTGTGTTTCTTTTTTTAAAGATCATTAAACTTGCTTTCGTTTAATTTCGCCAGAAAGCGAAAAACGATCCACCCAGTACGCGGTAGACTACCACCCATTGTAGCAGCAGCTAAAGCGTCAGGCTACAGGTACATGTTTTATTCATAAACAAATATTTGGAAAAGAATTTACTTCTTTCGCTTCCGCGTCATTGGCAGCTGTGCTTGCAGGCGAGCGTGCGGAAGAGAGAGGGAGAGAGTGACAGAGTGCCATGATAGGTCAGAATGCTTGGTGGAGAAGTTTGTTGTTTTGCAGTTGTGCAGAGTTGTGGAGTTTGCTGTTGTTGTTGTTGTAGCGACAGTGTTCCCGGGAAAATGTAAAGGACGCAGCCTTCTAGATGCCAGGCTGTTCGGGTTTTCGCTGCTACGGACAACTCAGCAGCCGACAACAGCCCACTCAAACGTACACACACTCACCTTGGTTGTTGTTCTCTGTGTGTGTATGTGTGTCTGTGTGGCATTTGTCAAGTGTAATCGGTGGTGAGGTTTAGGTGTAGCGAAGCGATTGTTGCGCTGCGGCACCTGTAGTAACACGAGATGAAAAACGCGAACACACCAAAGTGGAAATTGTTGACATCGTTTCCCTCGCCCTTTCCCAGCTACTGTAGCACCTCACGGGCCTCGCAGTATCAAACTTCGATATCGGGTATCGTTCGTTTGTGTGTTCGGGGGTGTCTCATCATTCAACTGTTTCATTTCTGCTTCCTGTCCTTACCGAGCCCTCCCCGGCCCAGACACGGTGCGAGCTCTTGAGCCGGTCTCCTGTTTCATTTCGTTTGCTCAGGAAAGAGTGTGCAAGAGGGAGATAGAAACATGAGGAAGAGGAGAGTTGGGATCGGCGGTGAAAGGTGAGATGTTTGAGACAAAGCCGTGGAAAACTTTTTCCTCAAGTGCCATTTAGACAGCTCAGGTGCGTTTCGGAGGGCAACCGAATGACATGCTCGTTGATTGAACAAAGCACAAGGTAGAGACAGTAGGCGAGTTAGTAGGAGGAAAAGCTGCTGCGCGAAAGGGCGTAGAAATTGCGTTTTCTCAAAAGTACGGATAAAAACAAGCAAGAGCAGGGATCGGTGTTTGCAAAACTGTTTCGCTTGCAAGCTGTTGCGAGCATTTGCAAATGGCACACCAGCAACAACAGGAAAAAGGGGTGGAAAATGAGAAGTAAAGACACGAAAACAAGCGAACCAGTTCCAATGCCTACACTTACCTGGGATGAATTCGTGGAAATCGAGCTTTCCTGTAAAAGAGACGCGCAAGGAAATAAAGAAAGAAAACGTTACCATTAGCAAAAGAGAGCAATAAAAAGAGATAGAGAGAAAGAGAGATAGATAGAGAGAGAGAGAGAGTGAGTTGGGTGGTTGGTGTGATGAATCGTGGTTTTGTATGCACGTGAAGGAAGGAAGGAAACGAAAGATGCAAACGAAAATGTGAAACGAAGCAAAAAAAATGGCTGTGATGACAAATGGTTGCATTTTGAAATTATTTGTAATTTAATGTTTGATCAAGAATGCTTTTTAAACGTCTAAACGTAATTTCTTCTTCTTATATTTGGCATAACGTCAGACGCGTACATGCCAGCTTATACAAGCTTGCGAGACTTATTCAGTACCACGCAGGTAGGTAGTTTATCCTTGCTATAGTAAGCATGTTCTTAAGTCCTGCGAGTGACGCTCTAGACGCAAGGTATACTGTATATTCTTGTAATGGCACCTACAATTTCGCCATCAAATCTAAGCATCATTTTGCTACCAAAATTCTTAAGAATGAACCTATTTGTTTGCTGTTTATTTCTACCTAATTATTTATTTATTTATTTAGATTCTCATTATTACGGCTTCGGCTTAATTATAACCTAAAACAAAATATTGTTGTCATTGTTGGTGTACTGCCCGTTTGTCCTATGCAGCGATCAACTTCCCAGGAATTTGCAAACAAACAATACAGTACCATTCACAAGCTCTGAGTCTACAAGGATCAAAGGGAGAAAGTCTATCTTTCTGACTTGAGCCCATTGCCCTAGCTGCAGGTTGTTTATTTTTCTATGTAATAAAGCTCATGGCGGCCGATGAGCCACCAATCAAGGGGGGTCGGGTTGAAACGAAGATCAAGGGAACTCCAACGGGAAACATTTTGAGCCCGATTCGTGTTAAAACCCTTCGCTCGCCACTGATCGATTTGAGGAGCAAGTTTTGGGAGTGGTTTCTTTATTTTCTTGCTCTGGAGTGGAGCAGGAGGTTCTACGAAACCGAACAGTCTCCTCAACGCGCTGGATTTCTACCCTGCGTTTCGTTGCTCCCTAGGAAAGGCTGCGCATAGATTTCATAAAGTGAAAACCAAAGAAATCATCATTGGCGCACAAATGGCGCCTGCAGATCATGAAAAGAAAGCTTTCCGAAAGAAGAAAACAATAAAAGAAATATTTATCTTTATTCGGGCCAACGCACGGCGGCGGTGTGGTTGGTGGGAACATCTCAAACCCTTCGGGGGTTGTGCTGGACCGGGATCCAGTTTCCTCACAGCACTTCGCTTCAACCTTTCCATGCTCGTGGTGGATCCCTGTTCCTTGCAGGCATATCGTTTCCATTTTCAACTCACACCACCACCACCAAACGCAACCGGGTGAAAGTGGGCGAATGGGTGGGCAAAAAAAGATAAACCAAACCCGCTGCACAATCCCGCATTCAACCCTCACAGTGTAAGGATGGGGCCGTTTTGTTGTGTTGTGTCTTCCGGTTTTTGAATGTTTAATTTATGGTGCTTTTTTAGTTCGGCCCGGGGGAGGAAGAGAGCCTTTTTGGGGATGATGAGCCACGGGTGAGGTCGTTAAAACTTTAGCGATATGCGCATCAAGCATCAACTACGGGAATTGCGGGAGGGTTGGTGAGATTGGGGCTTGGGGTTTGGCCGACCGAACAACACAGGGTGACAGGGTAAGTTTCTAAACGAATGAACTTCCGTTTGCCGTTTGCGAAAGGTTGCGACCGGTACACACTGGAGGCATGTGCCTCCCTAGCTGCCGGAACACCGGTTAGTGTGGGTGTCGGCCCTTTTGTAAGGGCCCCACAGACAACACCGACTTTTGCCCCTTTCTTCCAGACGTTCCCGTGCTTCCCGTCTTTTCTGTTCGCTTAACCCAACCAGCCAGGTGAAGTTGAGGTGCTCCAATACTGGTGAGAGAAAGAGCGTCCTCCGAACATGGCAGAGGGGATGAGACTATTGGATTGGATTTTAATTAAGATTTCTATCGTGTCGATGCGGCCCTCGCCGATTTTGGACGTTTATTATAAACGCTAGCTAATAGTAATTATCTTTTGCCCCGAAAACTGGGTCCCTTTTGAGGGGGGGGGGTGGGGGGACGCGTGCTTTAAATCAAGCAACAGTTGCGCTTGCCATGGGTCGAATTTATCGAATTAACTGCTTGGATTGGATAGGGACAGCCAGGTGCGCTACAAACGCTCCGCTACACTGTAGTATCGGTCTCTAGCGAAGTGAAACGCCGCCCCTTTGGTATGTAAATTTGGCGCTGTGTTGCGCTAAATGGTTTATCATCCCTCTGGTTTGGATGGGCTTGAAACATGAGAACGCTTGGGCCATGGTTGCCGGTGTGTACACAGCCATGATTAAAAGCATCAACACGCATCCCATGCACACACACACGAACCAGCGCGTGCTGGTTGCTTTTTGTTTTCGGTGAGCAGATTAAATTTATTCCCAAATTCGTATGAATAAAGCTTGACTTTTCCATCTGGTGCACTGAAGGCTCGGCGTGAATAGGTCAACTGTTCCTGCTTTCCCATACGATTCTCGGTAGTGGATTTTCCCACCTCATTTTTATCCTGGTTATGGTTGGTTTTTTTCATTCACCGCTGTAACTTGATGACTCCCAATCAATAACGATACTGCTCTCGATTTATCCAGCGCCAGCAGCTTATGCAGGAAATTGCTACATTTCAGCCTCGACATGACCCACTGACTGCCGTCACAGTGGCTGCGGGGAACGTGGGCTGATTCGTTGGCTTGGTGTTCGATTTCCGTGGAGAGGAACTCCCAACGAAGGGCATAATGGAAGGAATGTGGGTTCAATTATAGTTTCACCATGGTGCAAACCCACTCCACTCAGCCTGCCGCGCGTGTGTGTGTGTGTGTCTCTCGATATGGCCTCATTCACACACACATATGCAAACATCAACAAATGGTGCAATGCCGAGGGAGCGATGGGCCTCCCACAAGCGATGATAGTACGCGAAACTTCATTTAGTTGAGCCAACGAAACACTTGCTCTCTCTCTCTCTCTCTCTCTCTCTCTCTCTCTCTCTCTGTGTATATGTATGAACGCTGTTGTAGAGTGGATAAGAATCTCGCATTTCAGCATCGAAGGAATTTCCGATAAAGTGCAATTCACCCTTTCACAGCCACTCTCGCAGCGAATGCTTCGATTGCATCCGGGGCCGGGACCTCCACCGGGATCGTTACGGTGCGCCTGTCACCGGGACGCTGCTTGCTTCATTATTCACGTTATTTATTAGCTGCAGCCTGCAATCGGGAAGAAGGGCATTCGAAACTGGCATTCGGAAAAGGGGAAATCGAAACACGGGAATCATCAGCAGCACCAATCGGGTGTACTGCATTAAAAAAGAGAGAGTCTTCATTTGCCCACAATCATAGGATCGTGGAAATATGGTTGGGAATACTAGGCGGTTTGTGTGAGTGTTGAACAACGTTAAGAAAACTAGGAAACCCGGGTTAAACAAACATGTTCCCGGGTTCGGGTTTTGCTAAACTAGAAATAACTGGCAACTGAAAAAAAAGCAAAAAGCACTACAACAGAGAGGCGAAAACATCATTTTGCTGAAACGATGCAGAAAGTGAGGGAGGATGGAATGATTTTGAATAGAATTTTCCATTTTTTACTGGATATTTCGTTTTCGGTTCTCTTTGCATGCATTCCATCTCTCCGCTTGAGGAAACCATTCGGTGGGGCTGCTTGCAAATTAAACTGCACCAATTCCGCAATGGAGGGAACACGATTGTCGATCGAATACAGCGACCGGGTGAAGCGAAAATGAAATGTTAAACATCGGACCCCGGTCCCAATGGTGAGAGTGGGCGCTGGAATGGTTGTGCAAACCCACACACACACACACACACACAGCCTCCGCCTGTCGGACGGCTTGTCGTTTTTAATTTATTTCCGTTGCATATTCTAATTTTCTAAACCACTCCCGTGCCCGGGCCGCCCGTTTTACCGTTCTGTTCGGGTACGGAATTCGTCAGCATTTGTGATACGTGCGCGGCTGGCTAGATTGACAGGAGATGACGTTTTGACAGAGTGGGCACAAGCCAGGGGCGGAGAGAGCGGGAAGGGGACGAAGGTGGGGAAACAAGAAAGAGCAATAAAATAAGGGTGGCATTACAAAAAAAATGTTGTGAAAATTGTTTCGCTGGGTGAACACGGCTTTTAAACGGGAAAAGATTGAAACGGGAAAAATGGGATGCGATTTTGCTTAAAGCGGGGTTAGGAATTTTGTTGGTTTTATCGAAAATAATAGCTGCAATCTATTGAAAGTACTTTAATCTCGCTTTAAAGGCTGTGAACGATGTAAACGACGAGTAAACTAAAGTTATTCGAGATAGCCAAGTTTAAAGTTTGATTTATTTATGTTTTAAATTATTAGTTTGGGGAAATTATTTTGTTGACAATTTGAAAAATTGTTGAAAATGTTGAAATTTTTTGTGATAAAAATAGTTTTTGATACTTTTTAATAAATTCATTAATTCATTAAATTTCATTAAATTAATAATTTAACTTATATAGATCTACTAGCTGAAAGAAAAGCTTTATGAAGATTTAGAACATCTAGAACAGAGTATATTATGCTTTAGTTTCAGCATAGAATTCAATAATAACCAATCATATCTACCACTAGTGGGTAGTTATTAAATCAGCAAAATAAATAAAATATAAAGGGTTTGGGCTCAAACCAAAGCAAACAAAATGGTTGCAACAGAACTAATAAACGAAACTTGACCCAATTGCCATAAGCTACCAGTCCCCCGGAAAACGCATTATTCGCATAAATACAAAGACATTCTCATTTCGCCACAGCTTTCTATTCCATTCCACTAAACTTTGCAAAGGATGGAGCATTACTATTCCAACGCGAACCCGCAAATACCAACCGCAAATGTGCCAATCTCTTTCATGCACCTAGTATAGCAGAATCGAAACAAACGCTTGGATGCCGGCCGCAAATCGAACCTGTTTCCCAAGACGATGAAGCCATAAAAAGAAACGAAATAAAACAAAAACAAAGCAAAAAGAAACGCCAGTCATATTGGATTTTATCAATCAAATCAAAGCCAGCTCAATACACTGCCCTGCCCTGCCGGCAGATTTGAGCACAAACCGATACAACGAACGAAAATAAAGCGTTATACGATGCCATCCCGCCGCGATCAAACACACATACACACACCGAGTGACGGTGTAATCGCTTGGTGCCTGGCAAATAAGGCAGCCGCAGCAGCGAGTACACGACGCTGCAGATGCAAAAATTGCTGCAAAAGGTAATGAAATGGAAAATCGTGTGGAAGACAGTGTGCAGCAGATCGGGGCACAAGGGGAAGGGAGGGAGTGATTGGTGTCCAAAAATGTCACCCATTCCCGTTGGGCTGACCGAAGTTGTAAAAGGTCACGGAACCCCGTTCTGCGGTTGACGACAGACGGTTGATGATGTTGATTTCGATAGCAGTCGATAACTGGCACGAGATGATCGAGCTCCACCACTGGAGGAAAGTAGATTCGCATTGCTTTCAGTGAGTTGGGGCGAACGTCACCTTTCACTTGCGCGACGGTGGTGAACGGGCGGGAAGCGGACTGTCATGTTTGATGAAAACAACTGACACAATTCAATTGAATCAATGCCGGAGCGTGCTACCAACTGTCAAGAAGGCAAACCCACCCCCACAGCCACAGAACGCACACAAATACACACAAAAAGACACAGAGAAAGGCAGCAAAAGGGGTACGAGGTGAAAGCCACTCATTTTTGCAGCCTTGGCTCGGTGGTTTGCACCATTGGCATTTGATTATACAAAAATCGTCCAATTCTAAATGGCAAACGGGCAGAAGGAGAAGTCCCCCGAACCGGGTTTGGCACTGGAGCAATGAGCTTATACCAAACAGACAAACAAAAAACTACCAACCCGCAAACACACACACACACACCGATACTAACGCACAGAAGGTGGTTTGAATTGAAAAGTGACAGTCCAATTTTACGCTTGCTTAACTCTTCCAGCACAAGCAGTCGGTGAAGAGAAGTCGTCAACCAACTCCCAATAGTTGCGAAAGCTGCGCGCGCGCGCGCCCCGTGTCGCCCCATCGACCAGACACAATCCCGGCTGTTGTTTTGTGCCAGTGTGGCTCTATGTGTGTGTGTGTGTGCAAATTGTTCTTGGAAACGAAATGTCACCGACGAATTGAAAGGAAAACTCCCTCCACACCGCTGGCGTGTAAAGTCAGACGCAAGAGACTATGCTTTGAAGACGAAAAGAAGTAAATGTGTGTGTGCACGCGCTTTGAAGCCACCCAACATTAGCAGAACTCGGGGGGCGGGGTGCACTCCGTCCTTTCCCATCCCAGCCCAAGCGGGATGTCTTCTTTAACCTTTCTGAAGCTGAAATGAACGACCGATTTTCGGTATGAAATTTGCACCCATTTGGGATTTGTTTGATTTGCGGAGCGTGAGCCCCGGGGTGTGGGGATGGGGATGGGAACGCTGGGTAGGAAACTGGCAGAAACAGCGTCTGATTTGCTTGTTATCAGGTGGCATCGGCGCCATCTAGGATCTCTACACCTTCAGGCTCATGACTGACGGCCGGCGTTCGGGGCTATCAACATGGTTCTCGACACTGGCACCATCATCATCATCATCATCACCAGCTCCAGCACCATCAGCACCAAGTGTAGAGATGACACTGTCGTTATCGGTCGGGTCGGGTGTCATTATGTCGTTTTCAGCTTGTTTTCCGGCGGGCCCCAGAAACCCTCGTTGGCCGGAGCTTGAACCGAATAATGACAGCAAGTAACAATTTGCATACCTTCCGGGCGCTGAAAAACATTTGCGCTTGCGAAGCGGAAAGGGCTCGGCTTAAGAAACCCGGGGGCTTAACGCCAGTCCAGTGAACGGTTCCAGCCTTTCCGGAGCGTTTGAATTGCGCGTGGTGGCGAAGGGGTAAGGAACTCATGAAAGGGTCACTGATGGCAAGATAGATATCCGAAGGCCAACACATCATCCGTCCGACCGTATTCATCTTGGCGCTTGGCTTACGATTTCAAAAAAGTTTCACTCGGAGATTGGGAGTCCTATTTTTTGAGAAGAGGGGGAAGCCTGTGGGACATAAACCCCGCATCCCTCTATCACTCTAATTGGTCAACATGGTTCGCATGTGTGATGCAAAAGGGTTGTGGGAAAGCAATGGAAGTAAAAGCAGCACGGGACACTATTAGCACCAGGCGTCTCCATTTTGCACTACTGCACCGGTAGCCCGGTAGGCGTGTTTTCAATCATGTTTTGAGAAAGTTAAGCAACAAAGTGGACGTGTTGTCAATCACAAGTAGCGCTTGGATGGCAGCTGTGCGGTAGTAATGACAGGAAGGTCACAGTGGGTGGGAAGGTGAAGGTTTGGACGGTATGAATAGCATGCCGGGCGGTTGAGAAAATTATGAACAGCAGTAAATTACAGCTACAAGCTGAAGGAAACGGTATGTATAATAATAATAATGAAAGCTGAGGTGGATCAGTGGCATACTAAAGAGGACGTTTCCGCTTATATAAGGTTCATTTCCCATGCGAACCTTTACTGTCTTTAGAACGACTTACTAGTTTGCCGTAAAAACAGTCTTTTAATTTGGTTTTGAGCAGCGTTATCGTAAATAACTCTCTCTAGAAAATAGAAGATTAGAAATTAGAAGATTAGAATTAGAAATAGCCAAAGAATATATTAAAAATCATTTATTTTAGTTATATTAATCTGAATCAAAGCGTAAAATCACTAAATCGTCCTCTACAAATCTTGCAAGATTGAATTGCAAATACATTCTCTTTTGCTTGCATATACGCCTGATTTATGTTCTTCTAGTTTAAAATGCTTCGTTTATACTAAAAAACGAACAGCACTTGAGTGGCTGTACAAACAAACTTAAGCCGTAGGTAGGGTTGGTGGAACCACCACGTCAATTGGCCCGAACCCGATGCGGCTTCATTTGCACGCTAAATAATCATTTGGCAATGGGGGTGACGATGATGATTGCTGTTTAAACTTTTGCTCAAAACGATCCCGGGGTTCGGACCCGGCCCCTTCGCACCATGAAGCAATGCTCACGCTCACGAGCACAATCACACAAGCAGCAGCAGCAGCAGCAAGTGCCAAACATTTCATAGAAAAGTGGCCAAAGTTACGGTAATAAACATGTTTGTGTTTTTGTCAGATTTTCCAGTCCGACCATCTTCCCGTTTACACTACGAAAGAGAAAGAGAGAGAGAGGGAAGAAAGTGGTAGTGTAGAGTGTCCACACTTGCACGGAAATTCACTTCATGCGGGGCGAGAGAAAGTGTGCGAGCAGTATGAGAGTGTATCCCGGTCCCACTGAAAGGGAAAATTGTTTTCAAGCTTCAAGTTCATAAAGAGCTTTCTGTCCTCCTTCTTCTCCTCCCCTCACCCCCCTTTCTCAAGGTGAAAGCATAAAGACGCTTCCCTTTAGCGCTGGGTGAGAAGATTCGCGTTAATGGTTATTACCGCTCGAGGATTACCGGTTAAAGCTATGGGAGCGTTCGCATCTTCTTGTTTTGTGTCTGTGTATTTTGTTTCTACAGCACAACAACACTCCACTGGTCACAGCCGGGAGTTAAGAGAGAGCGAGAGAGACTGTTGTCCGAAAGCGTTGTGCTTCTGCTAAAACATCCTGTCCCGAGTTTGGCTTTGTTTTTCTTTCACTTCAAAGTGGTCATCGCAGGTTTCGCCCAAGTAGGTTCGCTCGGCAATGGTTTCTCACGCTACTTTCGCGCTACTTTGGAGCAGCTTTTTCTGTTCAGAAAATGCTGTTGAAAAAAAGTCTGAATTTTAAAAAGGTCAAAGAGCACACTCAGGTCGCTGCTGTGTTGCCGGAGTGGACGTGGACGAAACTGGAATAGAAATAAAAACACTCAAACTCATTTGAATAGCATTGATAGTGCCCCAGCCCGCGCGGATGCCAAATGAACCGACAACCGAATGGCCAATGGCCAATGGTGCAGTGTGTAAGTTGTGCCTTCACTCCGAGTGCTTTTACCTCTCTCTGTGTGTGTCACCACTGATGCTGACCACTTTATATTGCTGGTTTTAGGGGGGAAAGAAAAGTCCAATCGAGAAGGAGAAGACAAAAAACCACTCTCCTTACAGATCACACTTTGGGCGAATTGTTGCCGAATGGTCGCGCGCGTTTGGTCAAGAAACAGTGTGAGGGGGGGGGGGGAGAAAAAAAAGAACCAAACAACAAACAGCGAAGAAAAATCTTACCAAACACCCGAAACAATGGGAAATGAGGGAAAACTTTCGCTAAACCTCCCCTCTCTCTCTCTGCCCTCAGGACATGAACTTTGCTGATTCTGGAGATGGGCAGGGCCAAAAGTCACGCCGAAGCAAGTGGCCAAGCAGGCGAGTGGCAAGATAGCTAATGCTTACGAATTTAATTCCATTCAATTTTATTATCGCATTAATTAGGAACAAGTTTTGCTACAACATAGCACCCGTGGTGGGAAGTGAAACGCTGTGGAGGTTGGCCCCCCGAGGGATGCTTTTTTGTTGTTGTTGCTTTGCTTTGCCTTTGTCCGGTTCCCTTACACTGACGCCGTTCGCTAGGGATGAGGGGGAGCAGAAAAGATTACGGCAAAACCGGGGAAAGAGAGTTTGTTTTTCCCTATTGTCCGGTCAGGGTTTGTGCACTTACGCCCTCGGAAGGGGTAGAGTTTCTTTCATTGCCACTCGTGGCCAATTCGTACTAGCCAAAAGGACTAGACACACACACACGCGCGCGCGGACGGGCATGTAAAAACACTTACCCTTTCGGCCAAGGGAAGAGAACTCTTTTTTATTCTCTCTCGCAAAGGAAGTAATTGAATAACTTTAGATCATGAATATTTAAACAGTTTTGCAAAGATGGCGGCTGGGCTGGGCGGCAGCCCCTTTAAATTCTTTCACTTTGCTTCTTTGACTTTGCGTACGCTGTCCGGTGCCCTTTCACTTTTGTTTCGTGGAGGAAGTTGGGAGGGAGATGAGAGGGAAAGGGGGGCTTGTTTTGCACACCAGGACCCACCAGGAGGCTAATAAATAATGAACAATGGCCTAAAGCTACCGAGCTCGGGAGACCGATCGATTGTCGGTTTGGTTGGCAAACGCTCCAAATCTCCTCGGGGGATGGTGGATAGCAAGGGAACGAGAGGATGGGGGGGGGGAACCACCCTAGAAAGGTAGTTCCACAACAGAAGAGTAATTGGAAATTGGTTGCTGTTTTCTTCCTTTCCCCCTTCCCTTACTTCTATCCACTGCCGCCGCTTCTTATCGGTTTAGTTGTTTATCGCAAGTTTTACGATTTGCATGATTTGTGAAGTGGGGATGGGTTTTGCTGCTATCCAGGCAAAAGGGAAGTTTATCGAGCTGTTTGGGGGGGTGGGAGAGAAGGTGATTTTTTTTCCCCAATTTCCACCCAACATAAAACACACGATGTCTGTGGTGTGACAAAAAAAGTACAATTTTATGCACACGATTTTGTACGTTTCTCCTCTGAATTGAGAACAAATCCCGAAACGAAACATACGAGTATCAGCTGGTTGTGAGAGCACAAAGGCAGGTCAAAAATAGGGGTCCATTTTTACGTGTGTCACTTTTGACGCATTCCTCTCCGGTTCCGGTCCCGTCAGGGCCTGCAAGTCTGGTAACGGCACTCGGGTAGGCGATGTGGCCTCTGGCCAACTCCAGCCGCACACATCCACACACACACACGTGCGCAGGGCCTACAAATGAGGAATGATTAATGGCAGTTAGCAAATGTGATGGATTTATTCTCCCACCGGCAGAACCGGCCGTGCGAGCGTCCGAGCAGCGATCGTGATTCATGAACCATTTATTTTACTGGCACACAGACACAGACCCGGGGATACCCAGGGAAGCCAAAAAGGGTAGCGTGTTATCGGGAGGCAGAATGGCAGGGACAGTCTCCGATGTGTACCGTCCGTCCCTGGAGGATGTTCAGTGATGGAAATTAGCGCATCAGAGTGGGCCAGTCGTCCGGCAGGCGCTTCGGGTGTTACGGGTAGCGATTTGACAGCTTACGTCCCTGGTCCGATGCCAGAAATGGTTTTGCTTTTTTTTTTTGCTGTTCATTCTGCTACAATGTACCATGCCACGGACTAGATTATCCACATTTGCTTTATCTCAGGGGAGATGTAGTTTTGATAGCTCATGGCATATAATTTGCCCGTCCGTTGCTGCAGCAAGGGTTGGGAGTTGGAAAATGTGTATGTACGGATAGAAAAGGCTGGAGGAGGTTCTGGGCTAAATGTTTGACAAATGCTGCCGGATTTGGAGGGGGGGGGGTGCTTTGCTTTAGGTTTATTGCCCGTCAGCGCCATTATTTGTACAATTTTGTGTCCGATTAAGCTCGTCAAGCCGACAACACAACACCGACACAGTTCCATTGCTAGAGCAGCGCTGAAAGGAGGCTTTGGGTGCTTCAGTACGAACGTAATAACAGATTTTACAATCTGTTCATGGTCAAGAGGTGAGATTCAGTACTACAAGAAAAGAGATAAAGAGGAGCTTTTAAAAAAACGCAAAGCAATAGAGGGCTTAAATGAAATAAATCAAACTTTTAAACGTATTGCTATGCTTTTCACACTAAACGGCTGCTGTCTGAGCGTTTATAGTAAAAAAGTGTCCTTTGGTAAGAAGTGCACGGCCAACATCTACTAATGGAAGCTGTAGAACTGTTTGAATTGACCTTTGAATATCGTCCAAACTCATGCAGAATCAAATTGAAACCACTTAACCTAAAACCTCATCTCAGTACTATGGAAGAGCAAAGAAGGTCACGAAATTTTGCAAGGTATTGGCTACAAGGCAACAATCAAGAAGATTATTGCCAAGTAGGCATTGGCATTGACTAAGACTATAAATTCAAATCAACACGACTGAAAAATCCGTTTAGTCTATAGCTTGCAAAATACACCATTAAAAACAAGCTTTACATACGTTTTATGTGTATTATTGTCGTTAATATTGTATTAATACTTTTTGTATTAATTCGTTTTGTTGTAATTTAGATTCCAGATATATATATTAAATGGGTCGTGCCGTGGTATAATCGTCAATTCAGGAATTCAGACCAGGCGCTTAGTGGGTTCATGTCTAGAATGGGCCGTCCTCCCGTAGCAAGGACTGATTATCCGGCTGCGTGAAACTAAATTAAGCCTCAAACGCCTATATAGACCGGTATGTCCGCGTAGAAAAAGTCATGCCATTGGCCAATGTTAAGCGTTAATGGTCGATTTATAAAAGTTATTAGACCATAACCCTTTTTGCGAGCTTTTGCTGCTTTCTGGAGCTTTTGTCACTTTTCCATAATCTGGAGCTGTGAAAAAATAAAACTGCTGCCTATTCAAAAGCAGGCTATTATACGTAATTGTATAAAGCTTTTGCTGTTCTAACTATGTTGGACGTTGCACGATTCACGTTCAAAACAACCCGTTTATAGTAAGATTAACAGTACGGTTATGTGTTTTTTTTCAGTTTTTTGTCGATGAGAAGAAACTAAATTCCATGAAATAAACTAGTCATTGGATACTGAACAAAATCCCCTCCTCAGTTTATTAAACCTGTAAAATTTATGCTGTTTTATGTAATAATTCCACTGGGCGGTGTTTGGCAGCCTAGTAAATATTTCAGGCTATATTATTGCTATAGAATCTATAGTAATGGCAATTAGACCTAACAACTCACGCAGTAGACCCTAAAACGTAACGTTATAACATTTTTACATTGAAAAATGATACATTACTGTGCAAAAAAAAGAAGAAAGTCAAAAACAACCATCAAAACATCGTTACGATTTCTGCTTCGTGTCACTGTAATAGAACACCATTATTAGTCAATGCTGCCAACCAAATATCAATCGGCTTCGACAACGGCCGTTGAGCTAGAATATAACAATCTGCCAAAAGACAGAAACAAAACACCCAACCACCCGTGATTCAAATTTCATAAGAACAAAGCTCCAAACAACACCAACAGCACAACGACATCAAACACATGAAATTGAAGTATAAAATTGAAATAGACAATGTTCAAATCACCCCCCCCCCAAATCTACCATCCACCCTTCTTCCACCAAACCCTCCCGCACGCAGCACACGGTCGACTGATTGTGAGCAATAACTTTTACATTATGAACACTTCCGTCCGCGCCATTCAACCCGACAATCAGCAAATGCAATAAAATATCCGATGCTGCTGCTGCCTGACCGCTGTTTCGTTGCTTAGCGCCATTCATCGTAGCTCACAACCCCTCTCCCCCTAATGTCCATCCACGGAGCAGTCCGTAACGAGTATCATCCGTGCAGATTTACCCACTGATTCGTACTTTATTTCACATCAGGTCCACTACCCACAAAGCAGGGCGAACACCATTTGTGTGGACAGCGAAGAGGAAGACTACCACCAAACAGGCGATCGAATCGATTTTCTTCGATCTTGGTGAAACAAAACTCAGGAAAAAAAACAGGAGCAGCTTGTCTCGGGTGTTCGTCCCAAGCCTTGGTGGTGTCCTTGGTAGCGCACCCGTGTGTCCACGTGCGAATACACCAACGCCGCGGTGTTCCCGGTGTTGCAGCATCATAATCTTCGCTCGAAATCGGAAATACTGTCAATGTTTTACTTTTTTGCCGGGAAAGACGGGAAATGTGTTTTTTTTTTCCTTCTGTATCTTTCTGGTCTCTTTTTGTTGCTCGTTTGCCGTTACAATGATACCAATCGGATCGGACGGATGATGATCGGGTGTGTGGCGTGACAGGCAGGGAGCATCCTCTTACTCGGAAACCGGAAACCCGAACTCTGGTGGTCCAGTTTTATAATCCCTGACACGTTTGCGCTTTTCGCCGCTTGTTTCGGTGGCCCTTTTGGTATGGTTTGGGTTTGAGATCAACGAGCACACGCTGTAAAGTAGGGCTTGCGGGGGATTGCGGGTCGGTCGATAAATATCGAGACGCTCAGCGTCTTACGGGTGACATATTGGTGCTAAGTGCTGCTTGCGAAATGAGCCATGAAGAACGTACTACTACTACTAGTACTACTACTGTGTGTGTGTGTTTATCTGTTTGTGTTTGTAAGTGTGCCGGCAATATGTGTGCTAAGGACCACATCCTGCTGCCATCAAATGGCCGGAAACAGATCAATCAATGGTCGATACCTTTATGAGGTCGTTTTCGAAACCGGGAAATCTTTGACAGCATGACACCCGGTGCTTGAGATGTTTGTAAAGAACATACTAAAAGCGAAAGCGAGATAGAGAGAGAGTGTGTCACACACACAGAGCGCTCCAAACCGTTGCGTTGGATTATCTCATTTTGCGTTAAATTACATGTGAAATTTTCCGCTTCATATTCCATCGGAACGGTTTCAGTTTCAGATAAACGGTCAGTGATAAATTGAGTTTTGGAGCTGCTTTTTGAGCTTTAAATCGTCTCACCCTCTTTCTGTTCAATGTGCTCAAGGGCAGCCTATCGGGACGCTCTTGCGTATGCCATTAAAACGTGTGGTGTGTGCGTGTGTGAGGATAAGGAAACGGTTACAATTCAACACACATGCTCCGATGTCACAGGTCGGATGCGGAAATAATGCAGGAAATAGAACGAACATTTCCTCGCACACGACCCCCCCCCCACCACCAACTTCACTCGGACGTGTTCACTTTACGACGTGTAGAGAACGGCACACATGGTTTCTCTCCTGTTTTTTGTTCCAGCGTTGCAGCGTTCCGCAAGAACCGGTTGTGCGGTCAAACCAAAATTTGATTACGCCTCCGAACTCCAAAGCCGGAAATAGTGTGCCTTGCCTTGCCCACAAGACACAAGCATAAATGTCACCCACACGGGCGCAGTGGGAGTTTAAGGCCGAGGCTCATCCTTCCTTGCGTGTGTGCGTAAGAGCACACACACACACACACATTGAGCAAGATTTACATCTTTTTGCGTAAAATGCGGAACACGTGCGTCCAATAACAATTGGTGAGCGACGGTTGCTTCCTTCACCACACCTTCCAACGGCAGGACTTCAGTTGGGGGTGGAGAAAGCACATGACGTAAGCCTATTGCTCTGTCCCACACGGCACCAACCACTTGGGGGAAGTAGGGGATGCTTCATCCCGTCCTCGGGTGCTTCTGGGCTAGCTAGTAAGGTCTTGCCTCGTAACCACTTTTTGGTCTACCTGCGCAGCTGGGAGGAAAACAGCTTTTGAATGGTTGATTTTATTGCAACCTGCCTGTCCTTAGCCATCGTTTTTTTTTGTGCGGGAATCACGACAATGGAATATCCGTTCGGTCGAGATGGAAAGTGGAGGGTGTTCCCGGGAATGTTTTGCTGTACCGATGTATTAAGGTCTGCTTTCAGTGTTGCCACTGCGCGCATTGAAAAACATATTTCAGCCCAATCGAATAATGTGGCTGAAAGTTTGTTTGCATTGTTGGTAGAAGCAAGAGAACAAAATGGTAGTATAATTGATTTGAGGTTCATATCTCTATTTAATTGTCGAAAATCATGGGTTTAATCCAATTCTGCTCCATTTCAACAAATGTGTAAGGTTGTGTTAAGTGTAAGGTTGTGCAAGTTGCTGCAATGGCTTGTTTTCTCTATCAAGCTATAAGTGAACTGATGTTTGCACTCTACATTTATTCGTTTTTATAATGATAAGGGAACGCTTTAAGGTGATCCTAACATGTTTGTTTTTGTTTTCAAACATTCAACCCCTTTCCCAAACTCGATCGAAATCGGGAACGATCGTAGCGTTTGTCAAAATCACACAAAATGCTGGTTTACTTGGATGTTTTTGGATATTTTGCCATATTATACGTATAACTAAGCAGGATCAAAGTGTATGAAGACCAGATGGTCTCGTCCCATACAAATTGACAACTAATTTCGGAATTAAAAAAAGCTCCTTTTGACAGAATGGGTGAAATGAATTTCCATAGGAACGGTTCGCTTTGTTCTTAGTAACACATACGTAGTACACATTGGTGTCCTCATCGACGGCATTATTTTAATTAGTACAGATTTGGTTTAGCTTACAATAAGAAATATTTTGAGTGCTTTTTAAAGTATTTCAGTGCAAATAACGAAGATTCTAAGATTGTTTGTGTATTAGGCAAGTCGTCAGAAAGCTTGTTTGGGGAAATGTTTTCACCCATGCTGTCAAAGAGTGACGTTCAACTTTTGCTATAAAAAACAGGCTATGAGACAACCTGATCTTCATACACTTTGATGCAGGATACTCATGAAATAAATTAAGTAACCGTTGTATCTAGGCAACGGCAACTATCGTTCTTCTTCGATCGAGTTTAGGAAAGTGGCTGATTGTTTCTGTTCTATTAGACAAGGCACCGATGATAGAGTACCGATCAAAGCGTGTTTTGTTTGTTCGATAGCAGATAGCAGAGCCCCGTCTAAGGAAAACCCATCAGAACCCTTGTCTGTACGAACACAACAAGAACTCCGTGTTCATTGATGAACGAAGACCAAGGAATATCATCGGATTGAGTTGTTTCAATTCATTCTTTGCTTCTATGCTTTGTGTAAAGAGCATTATTCATCAGTGTTCTTGGCATAGACATCACAAATGAACAGATATGCCCACACACTCCTGTGACAGATGTGTAGAATTATCCGTTCTACAAAGGCTGTCTCAGCTGACAAACGCTAGCTATACCTGGAATTAAGCTAGCAAACGTTACATTGCAACATTGTTTGCTCAAAGAGAAACCGCTTTTCCTCATAAATTACTAAACGACGATGTAAAGCTTGTCCAGGAATCTTCAATGCGCCGGTTACCGTTTGATGTTGGAAAAACCGTCCCCACAATACAAGCGCTACTAAGTACGCACTTACAATGCTACCAAAAATGCGTCACAACGTTACGTTATTTCATCTTCAAATAACAACCATAATTTCGAGAATGTGTACTACCTTATGCTTTAATGTTGTGTTTGATTTTTTAAAGGGGTTTTTCAATGAAATGATGTAACGTCTCAAGCGTTCCTCTGTGTGTAACGCAGCTCTACCGTTGCCGTCCACTACAAACATTACAGCCGTGTTTTTGACCACCCCTTGAAACACTTTCTCTCCACAAGCGCGGGTACAATAACATTCCTGTAAAACAGTTTGTCGATTAAAAAACTCAGCTCACACTGGAGGACGGACAGCGTGAGGAAGCATGCCTGCGGCCCGCCGCCTGCGCTCAAAGCGTACACGTGTTCGTGTAGTATCATAATTTAAGCGTACTTTTCTTTTATTGCTTCTGCAAAACTCAGCAAAATGGCAAACCCGCGGTTTGGGGGAGGGAATCGACCATGGGAGGATACACACCGATTCCACCCTTTCCTTTAACGCAGGAGCCCTGTTCCGCAACTTGCAGGGGAAAAAGCCAGGTGAGGCCAATAACAGTAATAATAACAATAAAAATTATGAACATGTAAATGGTTCGTCCCTCGCCAGAGGTTCAGCACGATGACACATTCCGAACGCTTTGCGAGAGATGGCTTCGTATCCCGGGTTATTTCATACATAAAAGCTGCCCCTTCCCCCTCCCCCCCTCCTCGCCCGTTTAGAAACATTTTTCCTTCATTATTTTTTGTTTCTCGTGCGCTCTCCCCGCACACAACACGCACCCCCCCGGTACACCCTGGCGTGGCGTTGCCGAGGCACAAAAACATATTCATTTCCGTTAACATCGGCATCGACAACGGTGGCCCAGAAAGGGGGCGAGGGGTGGGGGAGGGGGACTGATGAGATGAGTTTGTGTTCTTGTTTTCCAACAATTTTGCCCTTTTTTCCTCTCTTTCCTGATCGTCAAAAAAAAAAAAACAAACAAACTCACTTGCCTGAATGTGATGGGCAATTTGTGGAATTGAAAATGTTACCACCAAACACACGAGGGAGGGAAGGGTTCAACGAGCCGAAGGAGCCAACTTTTTGTTTCCCACCCTCCCCGAGTTGGAGTGTAAGTAGCAGCAAGAGGGAGATGCAAAGGGCGAGGGATCTGGTTGGAAGAGATTTTTAATTTTTTCCTCCATCCCGACCACGGTCACGGATCGGTGAACATTTCAACACCGCACATCACGGTCGGGTTTGGGTGGGGAGGGGCTGGGGTGTGAGGAAGGAATCGCGCGCCAGTCGTCAAAAAGTGTTTATTTTGCAGTATTCTCGTTTTATGCTGCTTATGGCCGGGGTTAGGGAGGGGCAAGCAAGGGCATTATTGTACGGTGATAAGGGGAAGCTGGCAGCCGGGAACTTACGGGGAACGGCCAAATGCCTGCACCAAAACGTTGGATGACTTTTAATTAAGTTTATCGAAACATTTTTCTTCACCCTTCGCTTCTACAGGGCGGTGTGGGGGAAGTGCTCACTGGCTGTGGGGTATGTGGCAGACAAAATCGTTCTTCAATTGCCATTTCAAGAGGATGTCTTGTGGATTGTGCCCTGCATGCCCCCTCCATTTTGGCCATTTGTTGGGGCGCAGTGTGTATGTGGCACACACACACACACACACACGCACGGGCTTACTGTTCAGGTGGTGTGTTAATGGACTAATTTGCATACTTTTAAAATGCTCCACGTGGCGGGACAGGACTACCATACCCACGTAGCCATTTCCTTCCAGCCGGAAGCACAGTTCCAGTGCCTACTCATTGCAATCACTTTGCCACTGGTGACGGACAGTTCGGTGTGCTCGGGAGGGAGAGAAGGCTGAGAGCAACTTGACTTGAGCGCAGTCAACGCAGCAAGCCGAGCGTTTCCCGTTCAAACGAACGTCACGCATTTATGCTGTAACTGTCACGCACGCGTGTGTGTTTGTGTGTGTTAGTATGAACTTTTTGCCTTCGCCCTTTGCCACAATCCATCCCATTCGCACGTCAGCAGTCAGCTCGTTTGCATATGATGGCAGCTTTGCAGGCGTAATTATGAAGCCTTACTTTTACGACACACACACACATGCGGGGTCGTGTGTTGGCGTGTGCGCTTCAGTGTTTACATTTATTGACCATAAAGAAAGTTCCACTCGATTAGCGCTTTGCGTTGGCAATTGCGTGGTTAATAAACAATTTGATGACGTTGCACGCTGTTAAAGCAATCGTCGGTGGCGTGGCGCACAGATACGCGCACAAAAACGACCTGCGTATTAAGCGATACTGGGAGTGGTGAACGGTAATGTGTGCCGCATGAATATGAATGTTTATGATTTTAAATGAAAAAAAACACACACACACACAACAGTGAGTGGGTGGAGAATTGGTGGGAGAGTAATTCATATATTTATTATTTGGTGATTGTGGAAGCGCAATGCATTGGGAGGATTGCATTTTTCTATCTTCTATACGGGATTGAATGCTGCTTTATGTATATTGAGCAGTTTATGGAAGGGGGCGAAAAATGGTTTAAAATGAAAGAAGAAAAAAATCCCCATTATACTTACCATGTAGCTGGGCCAGCGATTGCAGTGTGTTGGTATTGCAGTTTAAAAATCCTGTAACGAGAGGAAAGGAGCGAACAAAAAAGCGCATTTTAGATCAACGTCATTAAAACGAAACCTCAAAACCTCCTGACGATGGCGTCTGCAAAGCAAAGATTATTTTATAGAATTTCACAATCTGATCCCTGCCATTCTCATCCCGCTCCTCGTTCCTAACGCTCCTCCCGCGGGGGGATGGGTTTTTACCACGCGGGAGGAAACCCTTTTCGGGTTTCGAACCCTACTTAAGATTCCCTTTAATGGTGAAAACAGGTTGAATGAAACATGAAAATGTAATTATAAACATCCACACGGCAAGAAAATCGGCCACGAGCCGTTGGACACACAATGGGTTTGCGAGGGAAAGGCAGACAACAGCAAAAAAATGGAAAAGCAGCAGACATTAAAAAAGGGAAACAACTTCTGTTGCGTTTTTTTTTATTAACACCCAACAGGGACCAGGCCACCAAATTTCCCCTGCCATTCGCGGTTGATCGAAGTGCAAAAGACTGTCAAAAATGTTCATCTTTCAAGCGACGGTCGTCTTACAATTTCATCACAAAATAAAACAGTTTTGAAAGGGAGAAAGATTTTGTTGTAAATCCTTCTGCTTTATCGTGCTACGGTTCGGGATATGATTGGTAGGGGGATAGGGGTAAGGTTTGCTTATCGGGCATAACTGTTCGGTAAGGGAGCAACGGTAGGCAGTAACGACAAACAAAAAAATCATAATCATAACCAAAACAGCAACGAGGACGAAAAAAGAAAAAGCGAACAGTGGAAACTCGCGAACTTCGACATTGCTTCGTCATGCTCATTTACAAAAAAAGGCATTAAATCGCGCAACGGGTTTAAAAACAGTTCAACCCTGTCCAGGGATGGGTCCATCGGCAGCTTTCTGCTTAAAGGCATGTGGTAGAAGGTAAGGTAGAAGCCGGTATGGTTTCTTTATTTTTTGCTACCACTCTGCTCCCATCCATAAAAGCGCCTTTGGTGTTAAATCTCACTTTTCTTACGCACCAGGTCAGGGCGCAGGAGCAAAGCAAAAACACGCAAACCAAAGTGTGACGCTTCGATACTATGCCCTTGCGGTGGTCTTTTGTGTGCACTTTCGGGACAGGCCTATATTTTTTTGTTGTTCGTGTATTTGCTCTATTCCCCTGCTCAAGCGGGATGAGAGCGAAACCAATGGTGGCGGATTGAGGCGTTCGCTATTGACCATTAATCCCCCCTCTGATGCCCCATGGATTGCTTTTACGATAAGAAATCCCGCGAGCTTTTGCTTGTTTGCTGTTCGCGATGGTTTGATATTTTAATGTGGTTGCTCTTGAGGCGTAAGAATGTTCGCTTTTTTATGTGTGTGTTTTAATTTCGAAAAGCGTTAGGCTTTCGGAAGCGCTGTCCCTGCTGGTGGCGGGGTATGATAAGTGGCGAAAACCGAGAGCAGGAAATTGTTTTTTCCTGTTTTGCCGGCTGCGTTTCTGTTTTACGAGCGGTTCGATACAGTTGCAGATTGTCTCGCTTTTTTTGCATACGAAGTTCGATTATGGTTGGCTTTTTAAGCAGTGATTTGGGTATAGATTTGATCATTTTGAGGGTTGAGCTCAGAAGTTTGAAAAATTAATGTCAATTAAAACAAATGCTATTCCCTCTCGGAGCTCTTTTTTTTCTATTTATAAATCTGCTATATGATTTTCTGGAGCAATTTATGTCAGACTAAATCAGTTAACACGAATGCTACGAATGAACAATGGTAGAACAAAAGCAACTTCTATTACCAATCGATTATCGCATCGCACCAAAGAAAACAAAACATACATCCAAAACCGTTCAGCAAAACGTCTCTAGATATAAACGCTTCGGTTACGCTTGTACAGAACCCGAATGAGAAATCACAGCTTCAATAGACAACAATCACTGATTGGCATCAAAGAAAAAGAACAAGCGCCAATAGGCGCTATTTGAACAATCCGGCCGTCCGACGATCGCTCCTTTTTCGTATCTGTTTCATGTCTTTTCCCGTACGATGACGCTGCCCTGGCAGTTGACTAAAATCATCGCGCCTTTTGTCAATTGATTGATAGCTGTGCGGACCGGAACTTTGCCACCGGAACTTTTCACAGCACAACAAAAACACGCCGGTACCGATTATTGTGCCATTTTCCGTCCTCCTATTGGGAGTAAGCAGCAGACTCGCAGCATAGCGAAGACGAAAGGAAGAAAATGGCAAAGCTAAAGCAAACTGATTGATACTCGAGCATTGCTAATTACGTGAGCGAATCTCGCTTGCCCATCTCATCTCCAATGGTGACATTGGCCGCTTGCGTGTGTGTGTGTGCTAGAGATTATTTTGAAAAATGTATTCCCTCCATTGAGCATGTCCGATCGTCCGAGCTCGCTTCTCTAACCGAAGGCTGGAAAACCCAGAAGCAAACCCACCCAATCCATTGCACACAAAAGAATGCCGATGCGAGGCTGTCTCTATGTCTCCCTCACCGGTCCCGATGGGCGAGCGTGGAAGAGGAGCCCACTGGGACGCACCACACCGGGGAAACAAAGCAAACAAAACAAACGAAAATCAATGCAACACAAATCAGCACGAAGAGCTGTAGGGGAGGAAAAAAAGAAACAAACGGTCCCCGGGCCATCTGGTAGCAAGACATCCGGTGGAAGCGACCATCCGGTGGCAGTGGTTCGGGTGCGTCAGGTTGGGGGAGCGAAAGTGCTGGAAAAGATAAAAAGAAACCCCTCCCCGCGTCACCCTGGACAGTTGAATCTTCCGTGGTGCTGTGGGAGGAGGCACACTCAAGAAAGCGGCTCCCATTTACCATCGGTTAAGGCCGCTGGAGGAAGTTACTTTAATCGAGGAAACAACTGTACCGCCAGTGGGCAAAACTGGGGCGAACATCCGAGCTAATGTTCGTGCTAAATCCCTGAGCAGTAATTAATGTGCCCTGCGAGAAAGCACTGCTATCTTTCTCTCTCTTGTTTCTCGCCGTGTTCGATCTGTTATCAGGTACCGAGCAGCCGGAATGTGAAACACTGGCCCCCTCAAGGAAAAACGGAAAAAAGAAGGAGCAACGGGTTGAGAAAATTAATATCATCCGCTTCTCACGTGGCGCGCTATCGAGACCCCCCAAAGGACAGTTTAGCCAATGCGCGGGCCAGCAAGAAGGGGGAGGGATGGTCAGGGTGGGGCATGCAACTTGAAACTTTTAAAAACTGAGCAGTCCCAAGATTCTGAGCAGTGTTTGTTCGTGCAATGTTCTTTTCTTCTCTTTTCTTTCGTTGTTTCAATTTCTAATCGAAAACTTTTCGATTGAGATGCAACCCGGGCGCAAAACGGGTTTCCCCTTCCATCTTTCCTTCTCCATTGGGGAGGTTTCCTTGAGGAGGGAGGAGTGGATAGAACGCAGACACCGTAGAACAAAGCTATCGAAGTTTGTATTCTAATCGTTCAACTATTGTTTTGCACTGCTTTTCTTTTTCTTTTTGCAATGTGCTGATGTGCTCGGCAGTGTTCCGGCTTCCCTCATGGTGAAAGACATTCCACCAGCGGGGCCAAACGGTTCAATTGGGGAAAATATTTGCTCACAATTGCCATTCCTAGCTCATTCCTACACTTGGCGAGGAGGAAGGGTCCTTGCCGTTTCACTCAACACAGCATTAAGCACGGTACACGTACATTAGCATGACGATAGCGCATCCGAGATGCTGAAATGACGAGCAAAAAAAAAGAAAAAGAAGAAGAAAAAGGAAGAACCAATGTGCCCGGGTTGCAAAAGAGGTGACAATTTTCTTCGGAGGTTATCTCCGGTGACTCGTTGCGGGTAATTGCATACTTCCTGGCGCACGATAAGTATCGTTTCAGTTGTCCGCCGTCCTCCGTTGTCACTGACAGGTGACAGCTGCAAAACTCTTATCTCGCTTTGTGCTGCCTGTGCTTTGGTGCACCCTCTGCTTCATCATCCCTCCTCCATTCCAGACCATTCATCCTGGGTGGATGAGGAACTCCAGAGTGTGTGTGTTGCTTTCGCTCGTCTGCTGTTGGAAGTGTGCTTCTTGATTTTGCCTTTTTTTGCTCTCCCTATTTCCCTACATCTTTCTCATTTCTTCTGCATAGGACGGTACAGTGGAAAACTTAATTTTGTTCTTTTGCTAGTTTGCGAGCGAAATTTAAAGCCTGTTTTATTTTTACGAGCTATTTCTTCCTCTGCCGACTTTACCGACCGCCTTTTACGGCCTTCTGTGCCAGGTTGGGTGTTAAATTTATGTTATCCTTTCACATTAACTTTATTATGGTAACTTTCGCCATAGCTAATGGTGTTCGGGAATTTTTTGTAAAGAAAAAATCTACTAGAAACTCTTCAACAATACTACTAAACAGTGTTAAAGTTATCTAACAGAAACGAAGTGGGAAATATTCCAAAGCAAAAAGTGGCATACAAGTGGTAGGAAGCTAAGCCGTGATAATCCCCCTCCATCTCCAGCATAGAGACGCACTGTCGATCTGTCTAACGATTTATTATTTTCATGCTTGATTCGTCATTGCTACAAGGGGTCTCCCACTTCTTCGTTGATGCGAAACGGGTTGCCAAGTGTCCGCCGCTGTCCGAAAATCATCGAACGTCAAAAGCTGTGGGTCAAAAGGAGGGAGAAATAAAAGGACCGCACCTCAACCGGAAGTCGTTAACTTGTCATACCGTTGACGGAGGATGCCCAGGTCTCCGGTCCCCGGTCCGTGTTTCGGGTTAAACGAAACGTCATGGAGAGAGAAAGCGAACGAGAGCGAGAGCGTCAAGTGAAGAGTAATGGAATTCATTAATTTCTGCTTACGTGAGTATTCAATTTTTAGCAACTCGCAGCGTTTTGGTCCTGGTCGTCTCACACCTCAAAAGCGGACAAAGACAAAAAAAAACCGGAACAACGGGATGAAGCGGACAAGAGGTCAGAGAGTCCATCGTTCCGAGAAATCTGGAACAAAATCTTTGCTGTCGTTCTTTCAGTTGGGGAGGGGTTTTTTTTGCTGTTGTTGCCATGAAGAAATCAGAAGGAGCATGAGTAAGGATGTCTTACTTTTTCCTCACTTCGCTCAATCTTTTCTCATTGTGTGCTGCCGGCGCAAGAGTCACAAGCGAGTGCGAGGTGCCGGTGAATGCTTTCCCTCCATCCATTGAAGCAGGTAGCACCGATGTGATTAATTACACTCAAGACCTCACGGCTTGGGCCCGGCAGGAAACGGAACGGTTTTTGGAGTGAGGGAGCACCTGAAGGGGGGGCCTCCGGATCTGCCACAACCTGGCAGGAGCTGGCGGGGTAGAGTCGGGGGTGCACAAAACCCCAAAATCGCAATACCCAATGATGGTGGTGATGGGGTAGCCTTTGTTGCAGCCACCGCACCGAATTTCTATTGTGTAACTCCATTTCCAGCGTGGAGGGGGCGGAGGACAAACAGGTGCAAAAGGTGTGCGACGGGTGTCGCTTCCGGTTGTGCTCCGGAAGGTTGGAGGATAGGCAAAGGGCACCCGTTGACGTCAGCATTGGCCTTCGGAATTGGCTTAGATGAAGGTGAGCGAACAGCCAGTAGGAATACGAATACGGCGTTCATTTGTTTCATCGTTACTACCATTGAGCGGACAGAATAACAACAGCCTCAAAAAAAAGAGGTCGGAAGTTTGCCCCTCATCTCTTCCCACCGCCACGCACCCACAGTGTACGCTCAATCAGAGAAAAAGAGCGCAAATAAACAACCATTTTGGAGAAGTGAGCGCCATGCTGCCACACAAGGGGTGGTGGTGTGTAAAGCTGGAGGGAGGAAAATGAAAAATGGCCCACCACCAAGTGCTGCCCCGAAAGTGCTGTGGCAAACCGCGGCAAACGCTTTGTGTGCTCACTGCTGACTGCTTTCGCGCTTGACAGCCGGTTGGGGCTAGTTGTCACGTTGACGCATTGTTAATGGACGCAGTGCAATTAGTAGTGCAGTGGCCGAACGAGAAGGTACAGTGCGGGGAGCACAATTATTTGATACTTCTGGCTGACCGGAAGGGAAGAAAGTGTCATGGAGTTTAATTGGTTGAAAGTTTAAAATGAGCATTAATTTTTGCAACTTTTGTGTTAAGGACGCATGCACCCATTGAACGTCTGCAGTGAGTGTGACGGGGTAATTGACGCTTTTTGGAAACAGTTTCGAATCATTTGTTTACATTTTTTGCGATAAATATTTAAGCTTTCAGTGGTTTTTTGCCTTTTTGAATAATTTGTGAAATCTTCTTTCTTTAAAGACAACTACTGCGTGTGATAGCATTTAATTCAACCTCAACTATCAACAATTGATGACTCGCTAGAGGACAGAACTACGGAGTACTAGTAGGATAAAGCTAATGGTTTATTTATTTATTTATTTGTTTAAATATTACTGCCTGGCCGTAAAACTAATTGTATATTGTAGAAAATTCGTTTCGTAGAATCCTTACATTTCAAAAAGCTCAACTCCCTGTGCCACAATGTTCCACTTTATATCCTTTATGACAGGCATGCTGTTGTGAATAGTTATTTCTTCATGAAATTTAACAAAAAAAAGCGTGACAACTATCTCACATAAAGTGTGGTCGGCGTATTCCGTACTCCAAAATATGTTCTACCAATTAAAAACCACGATATGAATATACAATTAAGCCACTTGCCAGTGCTGCCCCACTCGCGCTTACTTCATTTCGATGCATTTTAAGCTGATCGCAGATCGCACCCCCTACAACGCCCAGGCCCCAGGTACCAATTGCACCGTACCAACGCCGTACGAGAGCGGCACTGTGTGTTGGAGCGTTTCATCTCCGCCCGAAAGTTTGCGCATAAATAATTAATGTGCGTATCTGCGGCCGTATCTCTATGCAATGTTTAATTTATGAGTTTAATTAAATTTTTAATCGGCACAGCGGTGACAAAGCGCTCATCTAGCTCATAA
Organism: Anopheles arabiensis; assembly: GCF_016920715.1. Lineage (NCBI taxonomy): Eukaryota > Metazoa > Arthropoda > Insecta > Diptera > Culicidae > Anopheles > Anopheles arabiensis. Next base: position 18,540,675 of record NC_053517.1, read on the forward strand.
TAGAGCCGCTACCGGTGAGTGGAGTGGCTTGGCGGCTGGTTTAGCCGCTAGTCCTCTAGTCCGTACGGCGCCTTTTTCCGTACTCATACCATACTCTAATAGGTAGCGTACGACCGAACAAACGTGTGGAGTGTGCGATGGCACTACTTACAATGCTGTTTTCCAGTGTGCCGCTCTCTCACACACACACACACATATAAACACGTGTGTGGTGCTACTCCCTTGGAGCAGTAAATAACGACAAAGAATTTAAATTTCAAATTCTGTTGAGAATAACTTTTAGCCATTTTTTCTGCGTTGTCGCTTCTCCAGCCCTTATTTCCCGCTGGAATGGTGAGGCTCGTTGCCGTGTGCGTGGAAATTGATGTCGCGTTCCCCTACTAATTAGCGCGAGGGAAGTGTGCGGGTAAAAGATCTCGCCCCAATCCCAGGGCGCCATTTAAAGGGTGTCGGTGCGTGCTGAAGGATAATCGCACGTGCGTTACCGTAAGTGGTGCGTTGCTATAGTGCGGACACGTCTCTGTGCGTGTGTTTGTTGCAGTGTGCGTAAGCGCTCACGTGTGGACGGTTTATTGACGGTCGCTTGATTCATAAGATGAATGTTCTCAGCCTGCTAAGGATGGTTCTTGTAGAGGAGAGGTTTGCGTTTGTATGTTTTTTTCTTCTTCTTAAAGTGAAGCAGTATAATTGATGCACTTCTTTACCCAAATGAAAGCGTGCAGCAATTGGTCATGGTTGGTTTGCAATTGGTTTACAGGAACGGGAGAGAAATAAGTGATTTTTAAAAGGATAAGAACTATTTTCATTTTAGGCAAACGTGATTTGTTCATAGAAAGGCTTTAATGCATTTTAAGGGACAAAGTCGAGTCGGAGGACCGATTAGAAGCCTAAAGAGGACCTAAGCAGCGCATTTTGTGACAACCATACGTATCTACCGGGCCGTGGCTATAAAGTGTTTACAAAACTACATTCCTAATTGAGTGTATTCAACCGTGGAGCCCCATATTTCAATTTTGCACTTAATGTCCACATCAAGACTCTCGCCGCCTGGCCGTTTTCTCCCGCTTCGCTATCGAGATGTTTAAGATTCATCTCCGTGCCCGGTTGAGCTAGTTTCCCAAACCAATTCAAACACTGAATGAATGCATGAATGCTTAATATACATTCAGTGCTGCAATGCTCGCAAATCCCGACTCATTTCCCGTGTGGCCGTCGGATCGTCAAAACCTGTCGGCTAATCGGTTCGGACGGTTATTGGAGTTGAAAATTCATAGCATTAATTGAAAAGCATCCAACATGCTGCTGCTATTATGTTAATTGATTTATCCATATTTGATAAAGCTCCTATCCGAAACCTCCTTCCCCGGGTGACGGGTGACATCGGGTCGCCTTTGCCATCCCGGGTGATTGAGGATGGAGGGTTTGGTGAAATAAATTGTCCGCCCATAGTATCCAGGACCCGGAGTGTAGATAGTGGAGGTGGCCTGATGGTTGTGTTGATGAGACTACCAGTCAAAACACGCATTCCAATGTTTCTGGGACCCACCGCAGCGAGTAGAGTTCGAGGAAATTGGGGTTTGTTCGTTCGGCATCGAGCGCTTGGTGGAAGTGGAACATAACCTTGTGCAACTTTGTGTGTTTTGAAAATTTCACCTCAAAATGTGCGTTAAAATTTCGGTTGTGCTTGCCCCATTTGCCCCGAAATAGCTCAACCCGGTTCGGTTCGGTTTGTCTCCTCTGGATCGTTAAGTTTGTGGCACGATTTTGTCACAGCGGAACTTATCGTGCGTTGAAAATGTTCCGTTTCAATTCGGGTATTCAGCATTTAGACAGTAAAATCAGTTCCTCCATTTGCTCCACAGTCAACGAAATGGGGCGTTTTTTTTTCCTTTGTTCGATGCTCCGTAATTTAATTTACGCAACCGAGCGTTTGTTGGGCGGAATCGATTAGGAAAATTCGTTTGAACCAAACCCGTGCCCCTTAATTTGCAACAAACCCACCACACAATGAAAGTAAACGAAAAATGTTTGTCTGCTTCCCAATTTTCGTTCTCTTCCCATTTTACGGTGACACAAACACCGACACCACAGTCACCACAATCAGATTTTAATTCACGAACGAAGGAACAAACGCGTTTTGCCCAACACTGTGACCAGAATAATCTTTTTCGAGCGTGAAAAAGTTTCGCAGCGTAAACGTAAACCCCTCTAGCACTGACTGGAGCCGATGAAACGATCAAAAGAAGTACGCAGGAGAAGGCGAAACGGGGTCGGTCGGCACGATATGATTTAATTTATTCCTGAACCTGAAGCTCGTCACTAATGAAGTCGAAGCTGGTGTCATCTCGCCACCGTGGGCCACCCCGGGATGGAAGATTATGGAAATGCGGCAAATGTACTCAAAACCCGTTTTGGTCGCCGTTTTGCGCGATGAAAAAGTGTAAAAGAGGTAAAGCAGCCCGCTTTAAAGTGTGGCTAGATAATTTGTAAATGCCACGTTTGCTGCGGGGATTTGGCACGCGGATACGGCTATAAAACACGCGTAAGTCCCGTATTTTACGATAAAACTGTGCAACGAAATCCCAAACGAACGGAATTCTCTTCCGCTAGGTGCAATATATTGCTGTGAAGGTAAATTCCTACCACGCACTAAATCCACCCACTTCAATTACAATACCACGCCCGCACCATAATTGAGCCATTTTAAATGGCATTTCGGGAGGAGGGGGGGGGGGGCACGCGTAACATCATCATCATGGGGCGCGAATCTTGATTGGAAAGTAACGCACTGCACTGAATTCAAATTAGTGCTCGGCGTTGGTGGAGCCACAATTCACCCAATCCGTCGCTAATTGTAGTCTCAAAAATGTGCCATAAACATCCTGAAAAGAACACACACACACACACAAAACAAATTGAGGAAAATTTTCCCAACCCCCCGCGGCACGCAACTAGCGTAGGGAGAGAGAGAGAGAGAGAGAGCAAAACTTAAAGTGAAATAAAGGCAAAAAATGCGCGTGAGCGAAAAAACTGGAACCACAAGCATAAAACGTAACCTACTACATGGGTGGTGTGTGGGAGAAACCTCCGGTACCTCTAGGAAGCGTGGCAGCATTAAAAATAATAAAAAAAACAGCACCACAGCCATATCAGTATGCAAAGGAAAACAAACGTTAGTCAATGATGATTGCCCATAAAATGGTGTAACAGCGATAGTTAATTACAATTTACAGGCCCGCCGGCCGATCCTATCGCGAACCGACCCCAATAAACTAATGATCAGGTCGACTGCCCCTGCTTCTCCCCTTCCAACCCCACACAATGGTAAAAGCGCGCGCGTGTGTGTGTTTATAATGTTTTTTTTTGTGCTCCTTTATTTCGTGTTTACTTTTAGCTTTCCCACTGTCTTCACTGATTGGGGCTGCTCTCAAGCCGCCTTAGCCCCTCCCCCCTTTCACTCCATTTGTTCCCTCAGGTGTATACTAATAGTCCACTGGGACTTCTGCCCTGGACTTCCGGGGGCACCACGAGCGGCACCCGATAAGCGCAGACCGGCCCTTCGGCCCTGTAACTCTTCGCAGTAATGGCGGACGACATAAATCAACCCGAGCCACCGCACACCGGTGTGTCCTGTACCGACCCGGACCGGGATCCGTGGTGTTGGACAAAACTTATTCGTTGTCAGTTTAATCCGCTTCCGCTTTTGCATCCCTCCCAGCAGCACGCCCCTCGCTCGACGCGCTCGCTCGCGGCCATTTAGCAACGGGAATAATTGAACAATAATTACCTCTAGGCTCGGGTGGGGTGAAAAAAAAAACAAAAATAATGTACGACAACGGTGGAGCGCTGGGGACATTCCGGGTGGGGATGGGTTTTGTTCGTGATTTTATCACACCCGGTTCCGGTTCCGACTGATTCCGGCTCGACCGGCACAACAACAAATTCTCGACCGGTGCTGGGCCGCTTTATCGCTACCGAAATATATGTGGCAGCAGATAATGAGTAACTGGGGGAGGTAGGGGGGGGTAAGAGGGCAAATAAAAAAGAAAACACGGCGAACAAATCTTCGTGCAAGATTAAGCAACATTCCGCGAGAACCGGTACGCCCGCTCCTAAATCCACTCGTTGCCAACGGATCAACGCTCAAACGATAAAGCCGGGCCGTAGTGGAGTGGTTCTCGCGGGCAGGAAAATGTGCGGAAAATCAACATAATGTTTTCCGCAACAGCCCCACCAAACATGCCTGGACACGCAACACTTACGCACACACACATTTCACGAACGTTGCCTCACAGTTTGGCACAACGAATAAATTATTATTAATTAATTCCTAATTATTTATTTGCAAAACAGTGCTAACTGTTCGCAGTTACACGCTCAACTAATTATCGACGGTGCTGTTTGCTCGGCTGTGTGTTTGTGTGTCTCTTTATGTGTGTGTGTGTGTGTGTGTGTGTGTGTGTGTGTGTGTGTGTGTGTGTGTGTGTGTGTGTGTGTGTGTGTGTGTGTTGGGTGTTAAGGGAACTCCTGTCACACCATGCACCGGGGCTGCATTTTCGACAGCAGTGTGGTAAAGCTCACTCGCCCGAAAAGGATCGATCACGTATGAATATTAATTAACACGGTTCGCGCTTATTCGCATGGCAGAAGGAACGAAACAAAAAACTACTTTCAATGTTCCACCGTGACCGTGGTTGGTAAATGGGGCGTCTCTGGACCCGACTCACTACCCCCACCACCACCACCACCACTTTTGTGCAGTGTTTTAATGTGCCATAACTTGCATCATTTTGGCACTGTTTCAATCGTGTTAATGAAGCCAAACTGTCGGATTTTTGGAATGGAGTTTGCTGTGTTTCGAAATGTGTACCATGCTCTGGGGTTTATAGGGAAAGGCAATGCCATTACCGTGGCGCATGAGAGAATAAGCTTTATCTTCATGCCCTTTGATGTGACATTTACCGATGTGAAAGTTTTAGTGAAATGCTCTCCCTTATCCATGATGGTTGATGATAACTTGCGATGCGGAAAATGGGTTTTTTTTTGAGGAAATTAATATCAATATATAGCGTACTGTAAGCATAATATCAAACGCACAGGATCTACACTTTGATGTGCATAAAGCATTGCATTTCTTGATGCCAACTGTTCATTGATACCATCTGCACTATGCGGCAATCGTTACAGATCGCACCTCAACACTGAATGAATGTATCCATTTTGTCTATAAATACGTTGTACAATAATTGTGTAATTGCTCTACTGTACTGTAATTAATGTATTACTGTGTCATTTATCCCAAGGTCCATTAAAGAGATCAGGTGGTAGAATCTAGAATCAAAGTGTATGTAGACCAGGTGGCCAGCTGCTTGTTATTATAACCAATTTTGAACGTCACTTTTTCACAGGACGGGTGATCACTTTTGCTTAAACAGGCTTTCTGGTAACTTGACGAATACACAAGATTTCATTCAGAAGCAAAAGCGATAAAAATCAGCTTTCTGCTTACATAACATAATACGCTACATCAATGAACTGTTTTTTCAGCTTCATACTGGAAGGTTGCCGGACGACTGGATGTTGAAACTCTGTCTTAAATATTTACTTCCTAGTCTTTGTGCCTCGAACTCCTAGCAGTTTTTAGAATGGATTTTTACTCTTATTATTTTGGTTATTGCTCCAAAAATCGCTTAACTGGTCAAACTACAGTGGAGCGCCATTTATCCGGGCTACTCGGGGCTTGACTTTGCCCAGATATGCGAATAACACGGATAATAAGTCATATGATATATTTTATCATCAATTCCTAATTAAGTTTTGGAAAATTTTCTTATTTTTTGATAAAAATAACCCAGTTTTTATTAACTTCATGTTTTTCCAATAAGAATATTTGAAATTTGCCATTAATTATAGTGTTTTTTTGTTACGGCAATGTGCTCTTGTAACCGCTTTTTCAAATATCTTCCTCATAACGCAATGTCACCTTTGTATTGAACTGTCAATTCTCAACAGCACGGATAAACGGAAAGCCGGATAAAAGGTACCCGGATAAACGGCGCTCCACTGTACTGAATGAAATTGTGGAAACTCACTCAAATATTTATAAAATCTCAACAAAATAATTTTAAAGATACATTTAAAAGCATAAAATAGGAGGGTTTAAATAATGCTTTGCGCGCTAAACATTTGTATACCACTTGAACAGAAATTACAAAAAAAAAACAACTTTAATTTGTTTTTTTTTTTACTTCGCTACAAACTGTACAATCTGCAAATGAGTCGTTGTATTTTTCTCCCCCATCCGTACCAAACGTTTCCGGCACTGTTTGACCACCATCCCGCGCCACACGCACCGCGCATCCCGAGATGAGCAGCAACGATGGTAAATAATGACTGTGTTCCGATTCTGACCCTTATTCATGTTTCGCACGTTCGCTTCATTCATTCGTGCTGGGCCGTGCGTCTTTGTCACCCATTGTGTCGTGATTGAGGGGACAGTGGGGTGGTGGTAGGAAAGTCCATCCATAGCTCTTCTGGGGGGTGGATTTCTAGCAGTGGCAAGTGGCGAACCATGTCGGTAAGTGATTTTTCCGACCCCTATCCCCTCCCCCCAGAGCCCCTTCCGGTCAACCGAATGGGCGTACGTACCGTGGGGCTGTAAAGTCATTGAGGTGGAAGTTCTGTTTCGTAATCAAATTGAGTGCCTACGATTACGATAACGATCAACAGTGTAGTTCACACACACGCCACGCCCGCAGGTCGTACCGGAAGAGGAACTGCTGACACCCTGGAGGACACTGAAGTGAAGCTGATGGGCTGGAAGGGGAGAAGGCATTGGGTCATTTGTGTTATCGCTATCGCGTGACCGAATCCTATCTTTGGTTGGTGCGTGCGTGGAAACATCTCCCCATCCCCACCTTACCACCCCGTATGCACAAAGCAAACATCAAACTTTCGCGGTTTAATCGCACGTGGAGAGTGTGCGTGTGCGTGTGTGGTTTTGCATGCACGCTCGGGGAAAGAGGTGCGTGATTGGGACGCCCGGAAACCAAAGCGGAAAACTGTTTGAGGAAAACACATTTTCACACCTACGATCACAGCACTGGAGGGATTGACTGGATTGATGCGAGTGGACGACGTGATGTGAAAAGGATGGAGAGAGAGAGAGAAAGGGAGAGAGAAAAAAAAATCATGACCCTAACACTTCAACAAACGCTTGCACATGATTCAATGATGCGTTAATTACATTTAATATGAACTGTCAATACAGTGGAGGTGGCAGTTGTAAAAAATGGCATTACAAAACAATCATGCAGTTTGTTCGTCCCCTTCCTTTGTTCATTTACAGACACACACAAATGCAGAGCGCTGACTTTACTCTAACAATACCACATGTGTGTGCGTGCGTGTGTGTAAATAAAACAAACAGGACTGCAATGCCGTAATTACAGCATGCCATGATTAACAAGGTGACAGTAGAAGAATGAGACAAAAAAAAAACAGCAACGCACCATTGACCTTTTTAATGAGCACTTTGATTGTGTCTGTTGAACACACACTCACACACACGAACACACACGCATCTACACAAGCTTAATAGAATCCATTCAACTCCGTCCCGGGGATTGGGTTCCAGAATGCCAGCGTCATTCAATGCCCGCACCACCCATCTCGATCAATCCTTTACCCATTACGGTCGGTGGCGTTGGTTCATCAATCTTCGGCAAGGGGGGTTCGTCTCTTTTCTCAAATCGACTCTGCTCTAATCCCGGCGCCGGTGTGTAGGTATGGCCTGCACACCACCTCACTGAGCACCCCCCCGGTTTTTCCCTCGTTATGCCACTGATCGATTAGTTGAGGTTGATTTTAATTGTGTTTGCAAAAGTCACTTTTCCACGCTTTTCCGCCAACTCATCGTGCCACATCGTGCGGGGTGCACAGTGAAGCAGTAAGTAAGTTCGCCTCACTTCCGTTCTCCGACGTGCTTTGGTGGGGCTGGGGGGAAGTGCGAGAAGAAAATGCCCAAAGGCTGCGAGCTGTATGTGTGTTTGTGTGTGTGGGTGAGTTCTCAACTGTGCTCAACCGGTTGAGGTAGAACTTGAAAATCATCCCACGAGCGCTTGTGCAGGTCGAGCACAGGGAATGTTGGCCCAGGTGCACACCGTTAAGACGTAAGCAAACACATTCACGCTTACACGGTTACCCTTGTGGGTGTGTGTGTGTGTGTGTGTGTGTGTGTAGGTGGGAAAGGCTTAATCCATCAGATTAAATTACTCCCCATTTCGCTGAAGTTGGGTCGGTTCGGCAGAGGCTTGGTGGGCTTGTGTGTAGTGAAAGCGCCAGCAAAGCGAGATACAATCCTTTCTATGCTACAGCGGCTGACACGGGATTTTCCTCCACCACTTGCTCAAAGCTCTTGGGGTAGAAATTCTCACATGCGCTTTCACACTTCTCACACCACCATCACCATTCACTGCCAATGGTGTGGACTCTAAACCCCTCCCTCTCCCAAACCTGGCGTCACACTTTAGCTGAATCACAAGACATAACCGCCGGAGAGAGTAAGCATGACTCGGTAGGAAAATGGATCGAAATGGCAAAATGAAGGCCAAAGACCCTCATATAACCACACACATACGCACACGCACACAGCCAATGGGAACATGGATATGTGCAGGCGCAAAGTTTCGGAGTATGAGTGGTGGGGTATGCCAGTCTGATTAGCAGATTATGACAAACTCGTATTCGTTAGTTTAACAAGTATTCATTTGCGAATGCCAATCAAACTATAAATGCATTAAATCATCGGGATCGTAGTAGGATTCAATGCTGATAAACTTATGAGTTGGTGGTTATGTGTTATTGCATTTTATGCTAAAAGGTATGCCATAAAACTTTAACCTGTTCGACAAGAAATGTCTAAACGTTAATGCTCAACTATGAACAACAACTCAACGAACTGTAGTAATTACTCTTCTTTTTATTTGGTATTGTTATTATAATTGTTTGAGTCTAATGATAATGATTGAGAGAAACTCAATGATTTGTGTTGAATAATTATAAATATTAAGATATATACAGAAACTGATCCGTAAACAATGTTTAAAGTGACACTGAGCTTTAACTTAGCCATTGAAAACTAGTGATGTGTGCTGTCCGGAGCGCACCCACGACTCCGATCCGACTCCAACTATTATTAGTTCGATTTCGAACTCCCGCAAAATGGAAAGCACTAGTTTCGTCCAGAGTCGGCTGGAGCCTCCTGGGGCCTCCCGGAGTCATCCAGAGCCGTCCGGAGTCGTTCGGAGTCGTTCGGAGTCGTAGTCTTCCGGAGTCGTTCGGAGTTGTTTGGAGTCATTCGGAGTAGGAATCGTCCGGAGTCGTTTGGAGTCGTTTGTAGTCGTCCGGAGTCGACCGGAGGGACTTTGTATATAGGCTTTTGTTTCAAAGGCCGACTCCGGACGACTCCGAACGACTCCAGACGACTCCGAATGACTCCAGCCGACTACGACTGCAAACGACTCCGTACGACTCCGGACGACTCCGACTCCGAACGACTCCAAACGACTCCGAACGTCTCCGGACGACTACGATTCCGAACGACTCCGGATAATGCAGGTCGGACCTACCTTTCGAATTTATCGGAGTCGGATCGGCGTTGACTCCGATTTTTTGTTAACTTTGGTACATGGGTACATCACTATTGAAAACAGATCTCTTAACTTGAATCTGAATACGATCTGTATAAAATCCTATTCTCTCCAATTCGTCATATCCTATACAAATATATTTGATCAAACGTTTACGGAGAAACACCGCATAAAATGCATTGCTCCGTTGGCAGTTGAACACATCCTAGCCCATAAACAGTCGAATCAAAAGCTGATGAACGAGTGCACACATATGAAGAGTAAGGTAAAGCCTATCGTGACCCATTTTGCAGCTCAAAACCATATATGCACACACATACAATACTCTAAAGCGCCACACAAACACCACGGAAACTGGCCCACCAAATGTGTGTGTGTGTGTGTGTGTGTGTGTGTGTGTGTGTGTGTGTGTGTGTGTGTGTGTGTGTGTGTGTGTGTGTGTGTGTGCGTTGTTAAGATCAATCATCATTAAAATTTGATATTGCTCGACTGGTGGCTGCGGAGGGGTAGGTTGGCCAAGGCTGATGATGACGAACAACAAACCAACCAGCCAGCTCCCTCGTCCCTCGTTTGGTCGTCAACGTGATGAAATGTCCTACGATGATTGTTTCAGAAACACTACTCAACGTACACAATCGCACACATACATATGTACACCAACACAAGGATTGCTTTTTAGTAAAGGGAAGACGATGCGGAAGAAACTCTCGCGCAAGACCGCAAAGGAGTACAACCTCTCGCTGGGATTTTCCTATGCAAGCAGCCAGCTCGCACGCACCCACGAAAGCGTTCGTTCCCTTCTTCGTTCGTTTATTTATAACCTTAATGCGTGAATTATGTCCTTTCGGAGGCATATGCTGGCGAAGCCGCTAATGTTCCCGGGAGAGCAGTGCGACCGAGAGCGAGGCGAACAAGCAGGCCAATGAAAATACGTTCTGATCGGCTGCGCCATCCACAGTGTGTGTGTGTGTGTATGTGCGCAGTGTGCGTGTTACCAGCGGCGGTGGATAATCCTGGTGCGCCCACCTTATGGTAGAGAATGCAGATTTAAAAGGCCTACACTGCTGCTGGATGAAAGGGGAAGAAAGGACGAAAGAGATTGAGAGCGAGAGAAAGAGAGAGAGAGAGAGGGAGAGAGAGAGAGGGAGAGAGAGAGAGAGAAAGAGATGATAATGGTGCAAGCGCATGATTATGCTTTGGTACGGAGCCTACTTCGTCGCCAGTTTATGGTGCGGAAGAATGATGACGATTTTAGAAGCGTTCCGATGGCAACCATTACCGAAGATTCGCTCGAGCATATTCGCCACACGCCACGCACACCGGGCGAAACCACAATTGACTTGTTTCCTTGCAGACTGGCGGCAGAAAGGAATCTAATGGATCCTGGTGTAAGCCATAAACCCGCACATACACACACATTCACACATTCACCCGCAGATAGACCACAAACCATGCCATTAAAGCTTTGTGGAAAGGATATTGTTTTGCTTTGTTTTTTTTTGTTGTTCCATATTCCCTGCTTTACCTTGGTGCTTTTTTCTGCCGGGGGAATCGTTCGGTGCACCACATCATCCGTCCCCTGGTGTGTTTTGAGAGAAGGGGGCCAATCTAGCAGCAGGTCGTTGTATTGCCGAGTTAGTGGTTCGAGCGAGCGATCATTTATCATCTCGTGGCATAAAACATCATGTGTGCGCGTGAAGACACAACCAACGCAACACACACAGACATACCATTCAGTCAGAGTCATCAAACTGTTGTTAAACAGCAGCGGTGTAGAAAGGCTTACACACCCGTAGAGGCACTTTTGCACATGAAAGCTTCCGGTTGGCAAATTTATGTTTGTGGGTGGGTAAAAGTAAAACAGAAATTACTAACCAGCCTAAACCGTGAGCTGTTTTTGTTTCTGGCAGCTTGCGAGTGGATTGCTATGCTGCATCTACCTTGGCAACCAAAGGCGATGTTGCATGCTGCGAAGAGGCATGGATAGAACGCAGGCGCTCTCGTAAACCCATTTAACGCAGCGTTTAACGTCGTTACAAACTTATCAAACACGTGCTGCAAAATGAATCTCAAAATGCACTTGAGTGATTGACGGATATTGAACGTGTGTGTTTCGGTATATCATTTCATCATTCCAATGTTCAATCCAAAAGTAACTCCAAAAGGAGTCTCATCGAACAAAAACCCTGCGACACAGATCAAAGGTGTCTCGTGTCATCATGCCATTTCAAATCCGCCTGTTATGTGCTGCAATATTTATAACTCTAGCAGTCTTTTTTTTTCATTTATTGAGCGTACAAAGGGCACTAGAATGGAAGATAAAACTTTTCAATCAACCGTGAAGAGATATTCGCTTTTTTGCGCACCGCTCTCGCACACGTCTCGCATTTGCTGCAGTGGGCAACACAGGGCCGTTGAACGGAGGAGGTAGCAAGCAGCGCAACTGGAGAGTAATGTGCACTCGGTGCGGATGCAGTTTTACTACCATTCATCACCTCGGTTGAGGTTCAAAAAGCTCGGTTGCTCGGTTCGGCGACACGTACCGGATTGTTCATAAAACTGTTGGCAGTGCTTATGAGCCGCATTTATGACCGAACGTTCGCGTGATGGAACGCGGTACCGCGGCGTTTGCTCCTGCACGTTCACGGGGTGGGGATCTAAAAATCGGGTTTATAATTTCGCACGAATGCAATCACAGTTATCACCTTGTCTTTAATGGAAAGTTGAGTCTGCTGCCGCAAGCAAACTGCACCCACAAACGCACCTTTAAAGCTCTATTTTTGCTGTCGAAAAGTTAGCTCAATCCGCATCCAACTGGTAGGAATGGATTTATGCGACTTGACTATGCGTTTTGAAATTGATTACCGAATGAGCCGAAACATGAAAGGCAGAAACTCTCCCATAGGAAGCCCATAACTCTCCCGACCAAAACAGGGCCAGCGATTCAATGCGGAGAAGGAAATGAAATTAAGTTCAACAGAAGTGTATGACGAGCACGTGGTTCGTATAATATTTACAGCAGAAATAGAAGAAGAAGCTGGGCAAAAAATGCCAACAATATCTTCTGCTAACTTATTCATGCTTGCGTCGCGCACACTGAGCACCACACACACACACACACATTTCGTATGTACAAAAGGGAACGATCCGGAATTCCTCAAGTTGCTCCTACATTGTGGACGCTTTGATTTGTTATCAAAAGAAAAGAGAGACAGAGGGAGAGAGAGAAAAAACGAACCCAAATCCTCAGGAACCGGATGGGGCAGCAAGTGGGCAAAAGCTTCTGTTGCATGGTGTTAGCACGGACGGGAAGGTGGGAACCGATCACCGGCACGCCGCATACCCTTCCCAAAACCACCAACCAACCTCAACCGGCCCAAAACCGGACCCGTAAAGCGGACGAACCTTAATATCCTAGCAGCCGGCACACGCGTTCTCATAAATCTGAGTTTTTGAATATTTATAATAACTTTGTGTCCTCCCCCCTCTTTGTGTGTCAGTGTGTGTGTGTGTATGTGTGTGTATGTGTATTTGGTTTTGGGTCCGGTTTTGCTCCAAAGTTCCAACTCACCCGAGCAGGAGTCCCCAAATGCCAGGCCAACAACATCGCCGGCCCTTCCGTTTTTCCCCCAACACTTCCCCCACGAGGCTCGTTCGTGACGTAGTAAGTTTGGCACGATTACTGACCATCCCCGAGGCCCCGTTCCGTTCCTTTCCATACGTACAACTTCCGCCTACTTCTCATGGGGGATTTCATTTCTTTTGCTTAAAATTGTGTATGTGTGTGTTTTCTCTCTCTCTCTCTCTCTCTCTCACTCTCACACTCTCTCTCCTGTTCCTGCTGCTACGCTTTCCCTCTGCGACGCGGTAAGTTTTCCGTCATCATTATCATCATCAATAGTGGACGCCGCCGCGCGGCTGATGAAGCAACGGACGGGCAATGCCGAACCTACTGGAATGTTGATCGGAATTTTGATGAAGATGCTTCAGCCTCAGGATGGACGCTTCGATGGCGTCCGGAGAGTATTGCCCGTGTGGCTGTGTGGGTGGATGTGGGCAGAGGTTTTACTTTTCCCCGATGCACACAGCGTAGTTTGTTTTTTTTTTTTGCTTCTGTTTTATACATTTTTGGGAACATTTCCTTATCTTTCTGTCTTTCTCTCTCTTTCCTTTGAGAATGTTTGCAACATAAGGTATCGTAGCGTTTTGTTTGCTTACGAGAAAGAAACAAAACGAGGCACCCGAAGTAAGCAAAAACGCACACACACATACATACTCTAGGGACAGCAGGCCAAACAGCGATGGCAGCAGGCCATGATCTTAAGAACTGGAATGTTTCGCAGCAGGGGCAGGATGCATGCTGGGGCGGTGGGAGTGGCGAGAGGGCTGTGTGGATAAAATATTGATTGTATAAGCACGTAGCGCTGAAATCCTGAGCGGCATGACAAGTTGTAAATAGGCGAGCCGTGGAAACTCGATCTGCGTATAATCGATGGTGCTTTTGGAGGGAGAGGGATTTTCTGTCGGGGAAAAGTGGGCGTTTTGGTATTACTATCGCAATCGTACGCCTACGTTTGCTGTTCGCACGTTTTCGGTTTATTCTGGAGCTAGGTGGACAGTGATGATGACAGTGCCCGTTTGCTGAAGGACTTTATGAAATGTGTAAAAATTGTAAAGAAGTTAGAAAAGGAAGAAGAAAACATGAAGAGAGTGCATCGGAGTTGAAGTAATGTTATCTCTAGTTACTTCAAGCTCTCTTTTAGCTTTGCTTTTGTACGATAGCATATAACTTGGCGAGAGGGTCCATTTTTTCTATGTTACAAATCCACAAAACCATTTCAAATATTGATTTGATTCAATGGATCTTCCTCCACTTGTACCCGTACAGAGTTTACAGACACCAGTTCAACCCATTTGAACGTAACAATGCGATGATTTAAACTTGCTGATGAGCAAAATTGATGATGAACGATTCAATATTAGGGACATGAGCATAACTATACTATTTCCCTCGCAGTGATGTTCCTTGTGATAAGCTATTGGTACATCTAATATGATTTATTTAATGATGCTTATCAAACCAAACTTTTAAGTAGAGTATAATAACATGTATGTAGAAATAATTTTGCCAATAAGTACAAAACGTTAATACCATCGAAGGTATACAAATTATAACACCAAAATAGCATACCTTCAGGCGTTTTTGACGAAATCAAATATGTTTCACTAATTTCTACAATTGACCGTTTAAAGATGCTAATTTCCACACATTTAACTTAATAAAAGTGTTTTTAAATGTTCAAGAAGCTTTCATAATGTTCTAGTTAGGCGATAACGCAGGCGACTTTTTGCTGTTTAGACTGTTTTTGTGTGCTGTTTTTTTATAAAGTTTTGGCAACTCCTGCTCTAGTTGATCGATTGCTAAAGTTCGCGAACTGTAGCATGCACGCTTTGCCTAGCTTATTACACTTCGGAACAAGAATAAGTGCAAAGTTACACAAGTGGAACGAAATGCTGATCGTCGTGTTGTGCCCACAAATCGTAGCGCGTACGCGTGCAAAATTGGTTCGTACTTAACTCTACGAAATCAAACTCGCAGCCAGATTGGTTGACAATGCGACCACAGTGACCATCTTTGAGACTGGCGCAACCTAACCAACCCCGTAACGGCTAAACGTTAATCCGGTAGCAACGTGAAGCTCATTTGTGGCAAAGCCCGCTGGGACAGCCGGCTGTAATCCAATACGTAACGCAGTGAGTCACGCGCCAAGGACACAAACTGAAGGGTGACCGTCGTGGCCATCGGTGCGTAGATATCATCGCACCGGCCATGCACCGGCCGCTCGTATGTTTATCTTCGCAATTCGAAGCTTCTCAACCGGTACATGTCCCCGTCGCTCTGCTGCACCAACACTCTACAAATCCTATCAGTAAAGGTCACGACACAGAGTGAGAGAGAGAGGGGGCTTGTGATAGAACTTCGAAGCAAAGCTCACCTCATACGGGTTCGGTTTGTAGGAAAATGGCACAGGTGAGTTGTTAATCAAAAATTGAAATTGCAAATGACAAACAACGTTCGAGCTTTTGGGGGGTTTCTTTCGCGGTGTAGAGCTATTCGAACATTCGAACAAAAAAGGGGGATGGGCAGCTGTTATACCGTTTGTTCCCATTTTGAACGAGATGCAAATGCAGCCTCTGCCAGGGTAGTGTGGAAGCCGTCAACGGAGTGATGTGTGTGTGGTTAAGCTGTTTGTACAAGTGATTGCGCTGTGGACAAGCACTGGTTACCTACACCGCCTACACAACACAGCTGTATGTTAACTTTTTCAAACGCCTGGCCAGGCTTCACCAAAGGCTTCGGCCTAAGACACTATGACAACTACCTGTGCAGATTTATTCCCGACTGCCCACCACCAATCAGAAGCAGTTTTCCATTTTCAAAAAAAGGCCTCAATTTCCCACCCAAAGGCTTCCCATTAACGGTAACGAAAGAAGGGCTACCAAATCCACCGCTAACTAGGCAACCGACGCAACAAAGTAACCTGTTTTGTAGCGCAAAAACCCCTTTCGGCGAGAAAAACGATACGCCACCGATTGCGCCACTGGCTATCACGCGCAAGCCTAAACACACACACACACACACACACGCACCGGTCCCGCTGTTAGTGGCGTAATCGCTGGAGTGCTAATTTTGATAACAAACCGTAACGAGATGAAACGTGACGTGAAATGGGAAACAGTTGCGGGCTGGGTTTTGTGTTTTCTTGTTTCGCCGTTGCTGGTCACCGCGTCGCAGCCAAAAGGGTTGCCCTTGGGCCGTTGCCTCGTGCCATCATGCCGTGGATAAAGTGTTTAGTACGGGCGACGGGCGAGACAAAATAGAGGCCCTTTTTTCATTCGTTCGTTCGTACGTTCGTGCGCTACTACATACATCAAGGCCATACCATTTCGTGTGCAATGCCTTAGGAACTGCATAGACGAGCAGGTGAGTTAAATTCTCGGGATTTGTTTGAAGTGACTAAAACAACAAGACAGCACCTGAGCAGAAGGGTACTCCATAGTTTCGAACATTGTTCAAGCAGCAGCAAAGATTGCTTTTAATTACCAGCATACTTCCGACGTTCCGATACGATACTAATAACAGCTCAACTATTCCAAGAACCATACGCGCCACCCTTTCACTTGGCCTTGATTTCTTCCCCCATTTTCAGGTGCAAATCCTCCCACCAAAGCACAAATGGGTGGAAAAGGTGTGCTGTTTTCTATGCATCCTGAATCTCTTTTTTCCACGAAAATGCTGCTCGTTTATTTTTAACGTAGAAGTAGAAGAAAGAAAAAAAGAGAACAACAGACTACAACATCCCGTTTTCCCGCTGTTCCTACCTTCCAGTGGGTCGTCGCTGGGCGCAAAGAACGGCTCGTCGGTGAGCAGCAGATTGGCCAGCGTTTGCCTCTCCTGCTGATGCTCATCGTTATCCTGCAGGTGGTACGCCGACCGGTCATCCTGTTGCTGACCGGAAGCAGCAGCAGCAGCAGCAGTGGCAACTGAACCGTGAAGTTGCCGCTGGCAGTCACCGGCAAAGGGCGAGCTGAACGAGCGCCGAACGACGGTCGTTTTCGAGCCGATGGCGGCATCCCCATTCTCGGAATGCTGCCGACCGGTCACCGATACTGGCCAGCGGGGCATCACTTCGAAGGGTCCGAGCAGAGTGGCGGGTGGCAGCGTTGGGTACGCCAGAGCGCCTGGTGCGTGTTGGGCGGGAGACGTACTCTCGGATGCGCTCGGAGGTAATGAACCGTAAGCGCGGAACATTGTGTGATTGGAATTTCAGCCTTTTGCAACCTTTTTTTGCCGATTTTGCACACAGACACACACAAACACACACTCAAATTCAAGCACAATGGTAGAACGATCTGTTAACTGATATTTTCGATTTTGCAGATCGAATCGATTTTGGGAGCGACCCACACTACAACAACAGCCACACAAACACCACAACCACACTGATTCACGGGAATTCGTTATCTAACCGGCCTGAAGGGGGCGTTAGATAACAGACCAATACTCTATTATCACACAGCGTTACAGAATGAGGTGGCAATTCGATAGAGAGAAAGAGTGTAAGAGAATTAAACACGAAGAGAGAGAGAGAGAGAGAGAGAGAGAGAGAGAGTAGTAAACTGCCAAAAGCATGTGCTATTTGTGTGTCACTCGCGGGCTCGTTCTCTTCGTAGGAACGGGGATTTCAGAATTGGGTCGTACAAACCGGGGCCACACAAGTCACACAAAAAACCGAGCAAACGCAAAGCAGCAGAAACGGTGTGTACGGAAAACGGTACGGAACTAGTATTTCCAGGCCGTTCCAAAGAACCACTATAGCAAGAAACCGTCCGGTCTGGTGTCTGGTCACTGTTAATGGGTGTATAGTTCCTGTGCGACTATCGGAGCGACACGAGCTGCCACAAGCGACGAGCGGCACCAGTCGGGTTGACAGCTGTTTCAGAGATCGTAGATCTATGCGAGCGCGACGAAGGGCGACGCAGTGAGACAAATTGGTGGGAAGGGGGGAGTGCAGAGCGGCTAACGTTCATAGAGCACGCGATCGCTCTGCAAAGCTGCAAACGATTGCGCGATACGCGGTGTGGGGAAAAGCAAAGACGTGCGACATCGCTAATCATACGCAGGCGGCAGCCAGCGAGTGCGCGGCCATCTTCAGTGTGGAAGCCCTCCCCCTCCCCTCTCCCACCGGTGTGTGTGTGTGTGTGTTTGTAAGGGTAGCTAGTAACAGGGGGGGTTGAGCCACACAACTATGATAAAGATGGGACCAGCGCACGACATACCAGTCACCTGACGGTACACCGGGGCGGCCGTTGTTTTTGGTTTGGCCGCGTGTTCGCCCGTGCGTTTGTTTGTGTTTGTGTGTGTGTTTCTAAAAACACAAACACATCCGACCACCACCGACCGCATGTGCAGTGTCAATGTTGCGGTTGTGCCAATGTGAGGTGCTCTCCATATCGCGCGCGCTGGAAAGTTGGCCACTGGCATACTACCCACACACACATACACACACTAGCCGTTTATCTTTCGCGACCGGTACCAATTGTGTTGTGTGTGTGTGTGTGTGTGTGGTGGAGCTGTGATGTGTATTGGTTCTGTGCGTCTTACTACCTTGGTGGGGCCGGATAGCCCTTGCTTACTGGGGTGGAAAGTGCGGTGTTGAGACAAAACAAGCCATGCAAAAACCGCGCCTGTCAACGATGATCCGACGATACTCGTGCCTTTCAGTGTGTCAGTTGTCCACTAACGTCGGACACAATAGCAACAAAGAGAGTAAGACAGAGAGAAGCAGAGGGAGTTCGGCAAATGGGTCAAGATCAGCGCTCGCGCTTCCGCCGTTCCGCGGTGCTTGACAGATAATAATCGATCAAGTACGATCAAAATATCATTAGCCACCTCCCATGGGGGTCGGCTTTTGCGTGGGAAGGCCGGGAAATGAAGGCTTTATGGGGTCATTTCCTCCCAATTTTGGAAGTCAAATTTTACGCCACGTGGTTTTTATGCGTTCGGTGCGTACTGCAATTACGATCGGATTGGAACCTCAACCAAAATTGTTTCGGTTGTAGCATATCTGCTAAACAGAACTTGTTATAAACCACACTATCAGCTATAGACACATTGTAACGTACTTACTACATGGTCAGAATCAGCTTTCAAAAGAATAGTTTACATTAAAATGTTTTTAAATCGGTCATTGCTGCTAAATTTTGAATGTAACTAATACATGCAATTTTTGACAACATGCCCCAATTTGTGTCAAATTCATAAAATTTGCACTGTATGTCAATTATTCTGTTTATAATTCTAAAATAATTCAATTTAAGTTAAGTAATCAAACGTTTCATTTCTTAATTTAAAATATAACAATTGAAAAGACAATTTTTGAAGTTGTTCATGAAGTTGGCATGTATTTTTAGATGTAACCAATCTGTTGAGGATTTATTAAATTAGCTTATTTCACACCAAATAAAAAAAGAAACAGCCAATGTACATGGTTTTTGTAATGTTTTTGTAATTTAAAGTTACAGTTCTCATATATTTGCTCTATACTTAGCGAATTTAGCGGTTTCGGACACTCCTGAGACAGGCCAAGACCGCAAAGCGGTTGTAGCGCCGGATAAGTAAGTAAGTAAGTAAGTACTTAGCGAATTTATCATGATTTCTACAGGGATCATAACTTGTTGATTTACAGACAAACATAGTTGTGTTAGAGTCAAAAATAGTTGTTTCAAAAATCAAAACTTGATGCCTTAGAGCCAATATTTAGCGACAACAACTGTGAGAATAATAACTCTTTCCACCATACTGTTCCATGGTCGTGTTTGGTTGCTGGGCATATGCATACGCGCTTCACAGCCAGGTGCTAATTTGGTGTGGTGTAAGAGTGACCTTACACTCTTTATGGCGCCTGAAACCCCCCTATTCCCGTAAGTGGGTGATGCTCTAGTTTGAATGAAAGGCGCTTGCAACAATTGTTTGATTAAGTAAGGAAGAAAATAAGCACAAAACATAATTGAAACGCTCATTTCAACATCACTTTTCGCAAAACAAGTATGAACTTTGGCTTCATTCTTTAACGCTTCAAACGATGGCACGGTGCCAAAAATTAACTTCAGCTTTTCTTTATCCAGAATTATACCAACCTGCAAAAGAATGACACACCGACTACACACCGGCTCTTCATCCAGCTACCTGACAGCTGTCACCATACGGAGGAAGGTTCATAGTGTGTGTGTTTGTGTGTGTGTGTTTGTGTGTGTTTGTTTGTGTCAAAATTTATGACTTCCTTTTTGCCGCACCGGCACCAGTGACAGGCAAGTCAACCTGATATTTTTCCATTTCTTCCGCAGCTTGCGCACAACCGTGTGTGTTACGCGCACTCACAAAATGCCACGCGTAAACCTCGCCGCTGAAGCAAAATTCCTGGAGCAGTCGCCAGGACACACACTCACACACTCTGACATTGACGCGTACCTTTTCGCCTGGGTCGATGGGCCTGCCCTGTGAGCAAGTGGTGCTGCCAGGTTTGTACAGTAAATACCAAACCCACCCAGTGCATCTGGTTGTCGTTTTCGGAACATAATTTTCATCCAAAATATCATGATAATAAACATTGTCGCCATGGAGCCGGGCGGGAGAACGTCATGCTACAGAAATGTTGGTCAAACTTGCTGTAGTAAAAGCTCACATTCGGGACGTATGTGCGAGCAGTTACTTGCTTTCAGTTCATACCTCTTCGGCTCTGGAGCTGCAACGATCTGATGATGCCTGTTGCTGACAGTCAGTCGTAGTGCTCGGTGTGTGTGTGTTTGCCTTTCGATTCTGGAAATTTTGTTCCCCACACAAGACCCGGATAAGCACAAGCGTGAAAAAGGCGGTTCTAGTTTTCCACTTGACTTCTTGCCGTCCCCGTCCCATCCCGTCTATCACTGGCTCACAGGCGTACAGAGCGTTGCGTTCGAGTGTTTGGGAAACGTTACTTTGACGGCACTGCGGAGCATTTCGATCTTCGGGCATCTGGTTCTGTTGGTGGCAGGGCAGATTATTTCCTCACAAACACGCACACACACACACTCCAGTCCTCTTTATCCCCCGCTCTTCAAGCTCAAACAGTGACCGGATTTATTCAAAGTCAGTAAAACACATTCTTTGCCGGCCGGGGGAAAAGCTACCTTCCTCCCCATCTACCGCGCACTGTCCGAGAACTGACCAATCGGAAGCCCATCGACGCGAGGGGACCGGGCTTCCAAATGGTCTTCAACCCGTAAAACCATACACTTTATGGCGCAATAGGTGAATGTAGAGCAGTGAGTGAAGCAAGGTGGAAGCAGCAGGTCCCCCTTTGGATGGGATGCACACAACCCAGGGGTTTGTGTGTGTGCTACCGTCCCCTTGCCAAAGTTCACTTAATCGGGGACAACAAATTACCAATGGTAATCGCACTAAGTGCTGTGGGTCCGAAAGGTTGACTTTTTTTTCTCTTCTTTCGGACTCTTCCTTTCGGACGCACGGAGAGTAGGTCAAAGTAGCGAGCGCCGCCAAAACACCCTCCCATTTCGTATTCCCCTAACAAATCGTATCAAAGAACGCTCGAGGAACTAGGAACACGGACCGAGCACCTGAGTGGGGGTTGGTGATCGCTTGGTTTGAATGGTTTCAATTTTCACCTTATCCGGTATCTCGAGGGGTAAATTTCCAGCAAGTTACAAGCTACTGCTGGCCCATCCGCACGTGGGTAATTTCCCTTGAACGGTGCGTTACGTGTCATGTGTGTGTGTGTGTTATAGATACAGCATGGCCATCGTATGCTTTCACCACAGCTGTAAAAAGCACACACAAAAACACACGAACACACGGCGTAGTTGCACCGTCGTAGTGTGTGAATGGCAGAGTGTTTACATTCCCTGTCACGTGTAGTGTGCGACATTGAGACCAGCCGTGCATATGCAACGGAAGCGGTGCAGGGTGGTGGGTGCTGGGGCACAGGTACGAGGTCTCATTAGAGACAGCGCGCGGGAAGCGCTATGACGCAACGACGACGATGGAGCGCAATGAAGTGCGATGCCATATCGCGCACTGGGCCATGGTGTGTGGTTTCGAGGTTTCTCGAGCATATGACACTCGTATGCCGAGTGTATGCGTGTGTGTTTGTGTGTGGGAAAGGGTGTGAGAACTGCAGAGGGTTTGCTATGGAAGGTAGCGTAGTGTCGGAAGAGAATTTATTTTCTCCACTTCCAATTCTAAATTACGTAGCACCGTGTAGCACTAGCTGCTACCAGTTGCAGCGGGAAAAGGTGTTTTGCACCAGCCATCATCACCCTTCTCCATCCCTTCCCCGACAAGGTAACGACATGAACGACGACGACAACGACGACGGCAAAACCCATCATCATAGCGATAGTGCAGCATTGCAAATGCAGGCGAGACACCGGTAGCCGACGACGATAACGAATGTATGCAAACGAGGTGCATCCACCGTGCGGAAACGTAGGGCAGAGCAAAGCAACGCACGATGACGATGGTTGCGCCGAGCGCGGTAGCGGCTGGGTGACAAGCTGAATGGTTCGGCGAGTTTGCGAATGAAATGAATTGAAAGTAATTTGCCAAACCCGTCGCCACCGTCGTACCGTTCGTTGAAGAAGACGGTACCGATTACGGGAATGGACAAGCCGATGGGCTTATGCAAAAGGTTACGAGTCATACACACACATACACATACGCGCACACATGTGTGGGAGTATAGATAGAAAAAGAGAGAGATAGAGAACAGTAGGGGCAGAATCAACACCCATCAGCAGTGATAGAAAAGTGGGACAGCGGATGCCCTCCGGCAGTGAGTGATCGCTTCGCATTTTCATAAGTACAAGTACAGTGCGGCAATGCAGGGAGGGACAGTGCTGTTCTATGCGCGAAATGTTGCTGGTATTGATGTCAAGTAAAGCGGGGATATTAAAATTCTCTCACCAAGTCCCCCATACAGCCTGCCGGCCGTTTTCATTATGAAATTCTTATTAAAAACTTGCCGCCACGTGTCGCTGCTTATCTTTCGCTAAATGGCGCAAACTTTACGCCGGGCCGGGCGCCGAATTCAGCGTCGAAGCGCTTCGACAGCTAACGACTTTGTAGCCTGTGTCTGTGTAACACATTCTCCACATTTTTGCCATTTTTGCCATTTGAGTTGGGGGAGAAGGGGAAGGCGCAAAGCGCACCAAAGATCGAATGCTGCCCAAAATATGCCAAACATTTCGCTCATTATCTTTGGCCCCGTGGGCGTGGGCGCCGTTGATAAAGTGATATGAGCGCGATCAGTGTGGAGGTGGGGCAGGGGAGTAAGAGAAAGACATCTTTATAAACTCGACACCATTCGCTAAACGGCTGAACCCCACCGGACTCCACCGTTCCGTCCACTTTTCGGCATGGTGAGAAAATCTTTCGACAGCATTAACCCTACCACAAGGAAACCAGCGGAACAGGAAACGGCACGGAAACGAAAGAAATTCAATTACAAAACATGCTCGTTTCATGATGTGACACTTCTTGTTCTTCCCGTTCTTCCAGAAGGTTCAATCGCGCGCCGTTGCGAATGCGCGACATTCGCGATGGGCGCGGAAACTTTTACGCACGCAATTCGGCGATTCGCGTTAGCTCCCCCAACCACCTTTCGGTTCGTTCGCGAGCAGCTTGTGCCCAATGCTGGGTGGAAAAGGGGTAGTATTTTAACTTATAATTTTTCACGTCCCAGCAATAGCTGCTACATTGACGGTGTGTGCCCTTTGCCATGGTGCGGTTTGTTCTTTCCTGCTAGCGGAGCCCTTCGATCTTCTGCTCGGCATTACCGGCGGGGCGCACGCACGCACGCCATTCTCAAACGTGACCGTTTGTAGGCAAAGAATAAGAAGAACAAAAAACATCCTCCCAAGTGCCCGAGTAGTTTTATTTGACGTCCCTCGACATTGATGGGTACCGGAACCAAACCACAGGCAGAGGCAACAACGGCACCGGAACATAGAACGCGCGATAAAAGAACATGGTTTAAACTTTCCCTGTGGGTGCCGTTTTTTTTAGTAAAAAAAGGGGTTTGCAAATAATAACACTGGCTGGTGGGAACAAACGCTGGAATAAAAGCAAAAACAGAAAAAAAACAAGGACAACAAACGCCCGATGTGCCGATGTTGGTACGTGCTTAGGTGCGGTGGAACGGTTATTAGGGTGTCGCACATTGTCTAGATGAAAATGTCTGCCAACTGGGGGGAGCGTTTACGCTACGTGTGTGCTACAGTTAGCCACAGGGTACCACAAAACATAGGATATCATATTAGAATGGTATTTTGTGGGTTTAACAAATGTTCAAGTGAAACAAAATTTATATTTTATAAAATGTTTTATGATAAAAGGTCAATCAAGCACTGTTCACTGATTGTAATGTTTAATTTAGGTAAATACGAGTTAAGTGCAAAAAATAACAATGCAACGTCAAAGTCAAATTCTTTTAAAAATAGAGGAAATTGTTATCTCAACTGTTGTCTTCTTGGAAAATCCTATTTCCTGCTTATTTTATATTGTTTTGTTCCATTTCATTCCATCAATACTAGATTCTATTCTTGATCAATTCATAATTCATTCATTCCATATTTTCTGTGAATTATGTTATGTTTGTTGTTTTTAATTGAAAAACTAACTTTAAGATAATGTAAAGATAATAAAACAATGTTAAATTTCCCCTTCATTTTTAAGTTCTTTTTCTGTATGGTTTTCGTTCAATTGCTCCTTTTTAACGAGTAATTTTGTTTTTATTTTTGAGTGAATAATCTGAAGTACATATTATATTTATGTGGATTCAGTAAAATGTTTCATACCATTTGAATTTTTACAATTTTCCTTTCTGATAAGCCTAGATTTGAGAATAGTAAAAACAAATAAAAACATATGTAAATGCTACTAAATAAAGCTTTGTTTGCTTTGTTATTCCCGAATCCTTCCCCAATCCAATCCGAATCCTTGCCTGTGCGCTTTGCAAACAGAAATAATTTATTCATATTTCCGAAAACCATACAGCTGTTTCAGCTTCGATGAGCAATTCACCATTCCGCTGGTCGTACACCACCGTGATCGTAAAACACGATCGGTATACCTTTCGTCCGCTTACAATGGCAACGGTTATGCAATGCTACTGCAGCGCGTGTTAGTTTGTTGCACTTTGTTAGCCGGCAATCACCCCCCCCTCCCCTCCTTGCACTCACTACCCAGGCGGCGGTCACGGGACGAAAAGTTCTCCGCATCTCTGCATCAGTCACTCGCACCGTTGCATTTAAAGATGCAGATGAGCGCCATCACAACCATCACACACTACACCACCGCACACTCATCACATCACAGTCACTTATCTCTTGCTCCCACCAATACACACATATAGTCCTTCCTTCATTCCGTTGCGGGCAAACGAAAACAATCCCGGATCTGCCTGGATGGAACACGGAAGCGACGGTGGCGGCGGCGTCAGCAGTGGCGGCATGACACACGTATAAAATGCACCATTTTCATTGTTGCAGCGCTATCGCAAAGTTTGCAACCAACCAACCGGTTGCTAGATGCTTGATTGAGGCTTGAGGTTAGACACTGGAGACTGGTTGGGTAAGGGGGGAATGGCTGTAGCGCAACCAGATCGGTACCAGTGCCACTATCAACTTGGCACTGCCACAGCCGGATAAGCTTTGTGTGATCATTGTCAAGCGTGAGGTGCAACTGGGAAGGCGACAGGCAACTGTCGTGGATCAGGGGGGGCGCCCTTAAAGCCGTAGTATTTTGTGGCACGCACCGCTAAGTACACAACCCGGTTCAGTTCGTTCGAAATAGAACGACAAAAAGGATGAGGTTTCATCGCTAACATGGGACGGTAATTGTAACCTGGTCGTGAAGTTGCATTTGAACCATTGAACACGGCGGCGTATTTCTGTCAGGAACATTTTAGTATATTAACAGTTTACCAAGTATTCGGCATCCATTACGATGTATAGCTTAACGAGTTGGAGGAGTGAGTTTACCTGCAATGGAAAGAAGAGAGATAGGGAGATTAATTTAAAATGTAAAAAAGTTTTTCATTAGTAAGGAAAAAAAGATGTTTAATTCAAAATAAAAGGATTTTTTATTTGGCGTGCTGCCAATATAGCAAGTAATCATAATATTTGAGATCTTTTTAAGCCATGTTTAATTAATTTTAATCTATATCGTTGTATCTAGCCTGCTGTTTGTCCGTGCATTTTCGAAAATGGCAGTTTAATTGGAAAAGTCAACTCCGTGTTAAGCAGAATCCGTCAATAAAAACATTATATGTGGGGCTGAAAAACGTGATATTCGAATGTATAACCGCGTATATTGGGTAGACAGACTGTTGTCTTACATGATAGAAACATGAAAAGAGTAGCTAGGGCATTGCCAGTTTACTGATGAACGGTTCATTCTGGACTTGAACCCATGACGGGCATGTTATTGAGTCGTTTGAGTTGACGTCTGTACCACGGGACCGCCCTTACTGATGAACACAAGGGTTAAATTTGTCAACAGTTTGCTAGTCCGCATGTCCTGGGCGCGGAACAGTGTGTTCGAGAACAATGTGTCGCAGATTTTGCAAGGCATCCTATGGAGTCAGGTTTCATCAACGTTTTCCTATGAATTATGCGTATTTAACTGTGTTGAAAATACGGCCAAAGCCGCAAACTATACTACAAAGAAATAGAAATGCATATAGTTTATCAATGCTTTATTTTTGACAGTTCACAACAACTGTAATGATTGCACTCAGCGTTCGATCCGTAATGAGCGCAAGCATCACTGCCGTTGATGTTTTCCCTTCCAGCTGCAGCATAATTCACGACAACGACCTGAACCGCTGCCCCGTGTACTAAGAACCCACCGAACTCGTGGCGAAGCAGAAACGATGCGTTGGTAATGCATGAACCTAACCAACAACTGCTAACCCACAACCACTGTTACCACTTCCGAGGTTCTCCCCTCTCACGCGGGATGATGTAGCAAGGAACAACAATACCAGGGTGAGGCAATGCGTTGGCTAAACGTCTGACAATTACATGTTCAACGTCCAACACTCGGCCTCGGTGTAATCAGAAGTGAAGATAAATTATTACCGGTGAAACTAGGTCAGCCGGTGAGAAGCAGAGCTATGGGGGAAGATTCATTGTCTGCCACCGGGCTACACCCGGAAAGGCGGCTAATAAGAACCAGCATGAGTGTTGGGCTCGTTGAAGAAAGCCATTCTAACGAGTGATGAAATATGGTACGTGTTTTTTCTCCCCAGTACATGATACATGGTTCCCCGTTTCTTCTCCACAACAAGCTCCACTGAACCTTAAGGACCGCTAATTGTCGGGTTGTATTGTCAAGCTTGAAACATCAACAATATCGGCCGCATATAATGACATTAAGCATAGTACATAGGCTCATCGATCCGGGTTTCTGGGTAGCGCACCCCAGTAAATCCCGGTGTGCTGGACTGTCTCTGTCCAGTTTTCGATAGCAAGTCTAACTACAGCACGGCAGCAAGGAATGCAATTGAAGTAGGTGAACCGTGCCTGTAGCATCGTTCAGTTTTCGATATTTTCACCCGAACCAGATTAAGGACGACCGGTTGAAGCATTCCTTTCTGTAGAATACTTTCCACCCGGTCCCGGTAAACGTTTAGTCGATTGTTTGTGGTTGTACCATTCTCGTGTACAAGTGCCCACATGGGGCACAGCTTGAGCCTAAGCTGAGGGTGCATTGTGTGCTGTCATGGTTGTGTTGCACTCCTCTGTGGTCAACACGCAATGCTTGTCGTTCTCCCCCTCTTTCTCTCTCTCTACTCTTGCATGAGGTGCGTGAAGGAAACCCAGAAGGTGGCTTTTCGGTCGGTTGCATGTGGGTACGGATCCAAACCTGGATACGGATCTCTTTGCTACTGCTGGTGCTTCAAAGTAACCGCAAATCTTCTCATTCGCCCAGCAGAGGTTGGAGTACTACAGCACTGAAACAGGGCTGACTGCACATACCTTCAACCTGAGGGCATTCTGTAGGTCGTATGTTTTCCACTTCTTGAATCATTTTGCACTCCAGATGGGCCCGATCTGAGATTGGGGATTCATTAAAGCGGATGCCGAACAAATGCGGTGCAAGGAAAATTCCAAACAAAAATGCATCCCCTTTAAATCTCTGCATCTCTGTACAGCTTAAGCGAAGCCTGGTAGCTACCCAGACCGGACATGCAGATGATGATGATGATGATGATAACATCAATTATGGGTTTTGCTTTTTTGTTTCGCTGTTTACTCTGCCTTCCTGAAACATTAATTACGCTCACTAATTACTCGCTCGTCAGAGAAAATGTTCCGTACTTTCGCCGCGCTCTCTCGGAAGCGCTCGAATGAGTTTCGCCCTCCAATGCGCACTCGAAAAAGCTTCCCGTGCGTGCGCCCGCGTGCGGAAAGCAGAAAGTTTTATATGCTAACAGTAGCTGAAGCAACAGCGGCAACAGTAAAACCTGGCTTATCCTAGATTCGGGGGTTTGAGTTTGAAGCGTATTTTCGAGCGAAACCATCATATCAGAGATTAATTTGTTTTACAAAAGAACTCTTTTTTAATGAAGCTAAATAGCATTAATACTAACCTAAAAGTAATGTAAGAGCTCTGAATGCAAAATACCCAAAAAAAACATGTTTGTATTTTCTTTTAATTGTTCAGCAAATAAAGAAATTAAGTCCTCAAAACTATCTTAAATTTTATTAAATTCTATTCACAATACTATTATGAAAAATGTTGGAAGGAACATTGTAACATCAGACATTTTATTACCAAAATCAATACCAGCAGGATAGCAAAACGAGTGCAAAAGCAAAGCCCTCAGCTTTAATTCGCCCGTGGAAAGTCCAACCGAAGCAAAAACCCAGAGAAGGGTGTTCAAATCCGCGTGTAAACTTAATTGAAATCCCTGAAACCCCTATTCAGCTGCCAATCATATTGATTTGTAAGCCAATGGTACGCCACAGCCGGACCACCGTGTGCACCTCAACACACGGAAATATTAACTTAATTGATTCGATTTGCCCCCCCCCTCCCGTCAATCCCATTCCACTCAAGCTGACCTCCACCGAATCCTCCGTCGGCAGACGGTGCTCGGGGAAGTGCGGGATTCGTCGTGGTCCTTTCGCTAATTGAAAACTTTTCCGCAACACTTAGCATTGACGCAGGGTGTGGAAGGATATGGATGCCGAAAATGAAGGAAGGATTGGGCGCGAAGATGCGTTCAAGATGAGTCGACCGCAACGTTGTGAGTGGGGTTCGATTTGTTCAGCTCACATTGGTCTGCGAAATCCCGCTGTCCATGGTAAGGCGTTCGTGTGCAAACAAACGGAGCGGTTCGAGCTAGAGATGCCACGGCTACGGTTGCCAGCTCGTGGATATTCTTTTGGTGTTCCGCTGACATCCTGGTTTCGTTTTCGATCGTGTCGCGCTGGTTCGCTGGAGTGCCACGGTGCCGGCCAGTGCCGACTTCATGGTACTCAAATGATAGAGATGCTTGGTGCCGCCGCTAGTGCGAAAACTCCTTACCACAAGAGTACCACGAAACCGATCACCGGTATTATGCTATCATTAGCAGCACACACACACATAGATGGACACAGACCTACACACACACACACACTCTTCTTCACATAGCAGCACAGTATCAGGGGTTTTTTTTGTTTTTGTGTTTTTGTGTGCTGATTTTTTCCTCTTCTTCTCTTTTGGACTTCGTCTATCGTTGTATTCTCTTCCACTGCTTCTGGAAAGGAAACGCGTGCACCACTAAACGAACAAGAGCGTTCCTCCATCTCAAGCACCAGCAGCTCGTGGTCGAGCACCTTTCGCGTCCGTCTCTTCAATGTCGGCATGTTCTGAATGGGAGGAGCGGTGCGCGATGGCGGTTGGTTCGGATGTTATTTTTTAATTTAGGCACAATGAGGTCCTGCTGTTGATATTCATTGTTTTCGTTCAATTTTCGGTAGCGCGCATGCCTGCCGAAATGTTTCTCGCTAATCGATTTCGAGATCCGTTTAAAGCGTATCCGTTTTGGGGGGTGGGGATTTAGCGCTTTGTTTAGGTTCATTAAATAAAGGACGACAGATTGTAGCTTTACAACGAAGCCGTGAGCAGAACATATTACGGCCTATCGAATGCGTCTCCTTTTGCTTGCCCACCCGTGTCATAATTAATAACAAATCATTCGCAGAGCAACTGGCATGGCTGTTAAACTTTATAGCACCCCAAAGTGAGGCTAAAAAAATTGAGTATGATCGATCGGTGGCGAGCTTTTACGCGTCTGAAGGATTATTGTTCGCGCAGAATAGAACAACATCTTCGTAGACGCGCAGCGCGAGACAAACGTCAACATGATGCCATTTGTCAACGTGTGACAGGTTTTAATACTTTTCCACTTCTTCCTTAACGCGCTCGCAAAAATGTTGACCTTGTCCACCATCAGTTGATTGTAGGATGGAAATGGGAAAGATGTTTAAGTATGGAAAAGGACCGCTTCTAAGAATTGTCAATGCTAGCTAATGCCAATGGAAGCTGTATTGCACGACTAGACGGTCTAATTTAACGGCTGTTTGAATACCAATTTCGCTCAGTTGATGTGGATGACACTTTGTGCCTTTTATTGGAATGTTCGACGGGATAAAAGGGATTTACATTTACCAAACACGTTTTTCCTCCTTCGGGAACGTTCAAAGCGGTAAGTGCAGGCAAAACGATGCCCCAATTTACAACAAAAGTAAGCTGATGAGAGCAATTGAATGGTACAGTAATAATGAAATAATTAAACACTGTAAAAGTAATCTTAAGCTCACCCGCCTGTGTCCCTTGCACACGACTTCGAGCGCGTATGAAGATGAAGATTTAATTGAGGAGTAAATGCGCTCTTTAAAATAAATGACACACTCCCGACTTGGACTGTCTCTCCGGGCTGCGGGGGGAGGAGGGGGGACGTTTCCCGACCAGCAAAGCATAATGACTGAACCTTTTGTCAATGGCAACACCGAACGACCAAGCCACTTGGTTTGTGTGGATCGTTCATCTTTTTTTTTGTAGTAGATAACATACTTTGAAGGACTTTCCTACTTTGTTTGCGCCCTTCTTTCGAGCAGATGGAGAAACGTGACTGGAGTGGATCGCTTCCCTTGGTGGAACTGGTTGAGCTAGTAGCACTAATCCTCAGTGACGTTATGTGCATGATTACGTTAATCATTGGTCGATCGATCGATAAGAGTGGAAGAGGTTGTTAGTGTGTGTGCGTGTATCTGATGAAAAAGTTTTAGCGACAATTTTAACAAGCCCGAGCATGATCAGCATTTAATCGCATATTCACGTGACAAGTGAGACAACTTGTCAAATTACCAATAAAATGTATTATGTTGCAAAATAATAATAAAATCCCACAATATACAATATATCGTTAATCAATAAGTGACCTCGAAATCTGTACCACCAGATGTGTTTTCCTCTACGCTCAACAAGAAAGCGAAAAGAAAATTCCCATCCAATTCCCGTGGTCCCCTGATGCGAACATAGCACCCCCCCCCACTCCTTCCCCCACGGCCCTTCCGATTGTTCCAATTTTGACATAATAGGCCAGCCTGAAACGGGCGAGACTTGCGCACAAGCAAACAAATGGAAATGGCAATCTCCGACACCCAAAACCCCCGAATGTGAGCCTGTTTCGCTGTTTCGCCCTTCCATGGACAACATCCACAACACGTGGCTCCGATATTATGGGAAAGTGGTACCGTACCGCTTGTTGGTAGCGTGTTTTTTTTTGTTTTGTTTTCTGCACTTCCAGTGCGCAACGATTGCTTTTACCTCGGCTGCAAAATCAATCAACGATTGCTGATTTTAATTTATTCATCAAATTTGTCGCAGCAGCAGACGATACCAAGCCGACCAACCGGAGCAGATGTGCGAACCGTTTGCCTTGCCCCGGTGACCCATGCCGTGGTTATCAGCCGTTGGCCGTTTTTCTTCTGCCTCCCTAGCCGCTCTCACACGTGAATGCATTTGTATAGTTTTTTTCTTCTTTTCTTTTTTCCTGTTGTTGTTGTTGTTGTTGTTGTTGTTGTTGTTGTTGCTGTATGTGTCATCCACGCCCCTGGGGGGTTATTGGTGCGCTTGCAGTCCTTATTTTTCTGCATCATCAAAATAATCTCACACACAATAAATGAGCTCATTTCCATTCCATAAATAGTTAAATTTAAGACCAAGTGCCTCCCCTGCATCCCCGTGCAATCGCTGCAGCAGCCTGCAACGCAATGGCAATAATTCGGCCCAATCAATGGCGCACAGATTGACCTTTACCCTTTTGGGCAGGTGGTGGTGGTAGAGGTGGGTAAAGCATATGGGTAAAATATGTGCACGGTATTGTATTTTTGTTTGTTTGTTCAAAGCGGACAGATCAATCGGTGCACAACACAATGCATTGCAGCAAATGCAAATACCGCTGGTTTTAATATTACTTACTTGTAACAATTGTATGTGTTATGCACTTTTCAACGCGAATATCAAATATGCATTAGTTGAAGCAAATGAGTTGCGTTGTTTACAGCACGATATCGGATACATGTTTTCTATATGCCTTAAAGTAATTAAAACAAGCTTCGTATCGGTAAGCAATGTGAGTAGAGTTGACGAGCAAATTGGAGTAGCAAAGTGAACGTTTTTACATAAATCATGTGGAAACACTTCCATATAATGTATTGCTTTGCTACGGGCTGAAGAGTACTATAAACATGATAAATTTCGATGCATTGACCAGTTGTTATGTTATCAGTCAATGCATTTGCACAATTAAAATCAAGGCGAAGATACCGTTGAGTAATACTAGTTGAAATCTTTATTGCTGTAAACTCTTCCTCAATGGGTCCTAAATGGGCTGGTCTGGTGGTACAGTCGTCAACTCGAACGACTTAACATCATGGGTTTGAACCCTCGAATGGACCGTGCCCGTAATACGTAAGACTGACTATCCTGCTATGTGTAATCAGTAAGTCACTAAAAACCCAGCCAACTAGTAGTTGACCGACAACGGTTGTTGTGCCAAAGAAAAAGAAAAATGATAATAATAATAATAATAATAATAATAATAATAATAATAATAATAATAATAATAATAATAATAATAATAATAATAATAATAATAATAATAATAATAATAATAATAATAATAATAATAATAATAATCAGAAGAAGAAAGAGAAAAAGAAAAATAAGAAGAAGAAGAAGAAGAAGAAGAAGAAGAAGAAGAAGAAGAAGAAGAAGTTTTCCTAAAACGAATATGATGTTCTTTAACCCATCCACGTGTGGCTTGTATGCGACAGATTTGAAGTCCGCCTATGTACGCAAGTGTGTGAATTCAAGTGTCATTGTTTATATTTCAAATTCACTGATACATGACACAGAATTGAACTACAATAGGATGGAGTTTCTTCAATAACTAGTCTCGATTATAGCGGCAGTATCATGCACTTTTGTTCGGCGGACACATTTTGACTTGCTTTTCAACAAATGTTGCACCATATTGGCTTTGTCATGCTGCCCTAAAAACCCGATCGATATGCCCATATGATAAATGGAAGCTTCTCGATCCAGCTAAAACAACACATATCCTCACGGGGTTAGTTGTTTTGTTTCTTTTTTGTCTTTCTCTCTCGCATCACTTCCCCATAACCGTACCGTACCGAGATTGGAAAAGAAGCATATGACAGCGAGGAGATTGATTTACACCGCTCGGCACCGCTTACGCAGTCCCAAAGGAGAGGTGACATAAAATCGGTTTCTTCTGCATGCAATCCTCGCCTAAAAGATCGGATGTACCGTTCAGCAAAAAGGATGATACTCTGTGTAATTCGCAAGAGCGTGAGACAAGACAAAAAAACTACATTGCTTTATGTGTGCGTGTAATGTGCTTTCCAAGTCGTAATGCAAAGCAGCTGCTCCGTTCTGCCCGCTGCAGGAAATTGGCCTTTTTCTTCTGGCTCAGATTTTTCATCTCCATGTGGCATTTGTGTCGGTGTGGCAAACATAAATCGTCCAAAAAAGGTCGGCCATCTTCGCATCCGCTGCTACGCCACTTACAGTTACACTTTAAGCAGCCGGCAGTGCTTAAGGGTGGAGCTATCTTTCACGTGCTTAAAAATTTCATCCCTTGTCAACAGGCCCCAACAATCCCGACACTGGCCCTTCTTGCTTAACTCTTCTTGTGCGTTAAGTTTCTTGCCTTTCGCAATGAGCAGGTTAACCGAGCAGGCCCGGGTCTGATGGGTTTTGGTGTGCAAGTTTAGAGCTTTCGATACGATTCCGAATCTAAATCCGGCCGAAGGTCGTAAAAACACGAAAATACAACTTTACCCGGAGGGAGAAAAAAATAAACCTGGTAGTTTCGGGGTTCGTTTCCATTGCCCCAGACGCCTTTCCGACAGCCACGGGCGCACGAACGGAATCGGGACAGAGGACCGGGCAGGCACGAGCAGTG
The DNA here is from genome assembly GCF_016920715.1 of Anopheles arabiensis. Taxonomy (NCBI): domain Eukaryota; kingdom Metazoa; phylum Arthropoda; class Insecta; order Diptera; family Culicidae; genus Anopheles; species Anopheles arabiensis. The sequence goes on from NC_053517.1 coordinate 18,575,434, forward strand.
GGTGGCAGGAAATGACCCAGAGGTTAGGAAATATACCAATTTCGTAACAATTCGCTAAAGCTGTAAACCTTTCCCGAAAACTCGCCTGACCCTTATTAAATAAGAGAAAAGCGCTGCGAAAAACGGAACAGGGCGCAAAACAGTGCTTATCAATTTCGCCAAAATCACTCGCCCTGTATGTGTGTGTGTGTCTGTGTGTGACTTCATCCTTTCTGTGCCTTTGCTTTGCTGTGAAAAAGGAAACGTGGCCAATATCACACCGATTCGTATTCCTGCGGCAAAATTCAGCAAAACGTGTGTTATCGTGTAGCCTGATATTAGCCGTTTAACCGATTTTTGGGAAAGCAAAGGACAAAACCCTCCACACCCGAACGTACTACTGGACTCAAGATTTCGGAGCTTGTGTGTATGTGTGTGTGTGACTGTGAGAGATATAGTGTGTAGCATCGAAACTATGGACGGTCCCAATTAAAGCGCGGGGCGTGCTTGGTTGCAATAATTTAAAATCCCATTGGCAAATTATCACCCGATGTAAGGCAGGATGTCGGGAACATCGGGGACGGACAGTTTCGATACGAATGGAATTTTTAAAATTCTGGTAAAACTTTTGAACATTCGAATTCGTTATCGGGTGCTAATGAGCTAAACTGACCATCTGGATGAAGGCAAAACAGGAAGGTTTTTAAAGCTAGTTTCACGGTTTAAAGTTGGCTTAGGGTTGAAAGGATAGTACCGATTTGCAGTAAAAAGTGCACACGCGCTTTTTTTAGTCATTATACAGGTTCGAATGAATAAAATCCTTTAACAAAAAATTTGTTGAAAAAGCTCATTTTTTTATGTTTTTTTTAACATAACATGCTCGTAAGGTGATCGCTAATCCCAGCGCACAATGTCATCGCAAGCTTCCTTAACCGTTTCCTTCCCGACCGGTTATAAACGTACCGAACGCTCAAAGAATAAAAACGCTCACGAGCTCCGGGTTTTCCCCTTAACACGGTGAACACACTGGCCACAGAGCACTCCAAAAGCATATCCTACCCATGCCCGTTGCACTGTCACGTACGCTTTGTTTGCGGTTGATTAAATCCGGCACTTTTTAATGCCTAAGCTTTTGCGGCAGCAGCAGCAGCAGCAGCAACAACAAAATTAATCGTCTTCTGCGTGCTCTACAACGCAACAGAAGGCACCAGCAACGGTTTCGACAACCCTTTCACCTGCTACACTTAAATTTCGTATGCTGCCTTAACTGTTTGTCATACATTCCCCCCCACCCGGCAATGTGGCTAGGGGACATTTTGCCGGGGTGTGTTTAAAAAATCCCTTCGTCAGCTGCAGGCAACGGTTTCGTTAGTTGGCTATCGCATGTTCTTTACGCATTGTTTTTTTTATTATAATAATTTCAAATTTTAAGTCGTTTCCGGGTTGTACGGGTTTCTTCATTTTTGAACTGTTGTTTTTTTACCTACTCGCCCTTCGCTCCGCGTGTCCACTGTACGCAGTGTGTGCAGGAAACAACACCAGCTGCCAGAATGATAATGATGAGCCAGTGTAAAGCTCATCGCTCGAAATGATCTCCCCATCTCGCCCGAAAAGTTGTGTACGAATCCCGTACCCCCCCAAAATACAAGTGCGAAAGCAAGTCAAGCTCCCTCAACATCCCCGATTTACCCGCCTTACAACCCGCCTTCCGAGTGGGTGTGTGAAAAAGGTCGTCCGACGTTGATCCCGAGCGCTGCATTAAATTGTGATCATGCCTGCCTGCCTTGTCCTTCGAGTAGATGATTAAATGTGATAAGACACCGTACCGGTGACCAATCCCGGCTGTGTACGTCCGGTCGACCCCGGAAAAGCACGTACTGCTCGTACCACCCGGCGGGTTTGTGGCGCTTATCGATATACGGGAGGGTCCGAGTTTAGAGGAAAAGTGTAAACTTCCCAAAATTCATCAGCCACACTATCCCGGACCTCGCTCGGGCACTACGCTCGTTCACCATGCACGATTTGGTGGGCGCACAGTGGACGAAAGGTAACAAGCACCTTGTGTTCCGTTCCTTTTGTTCCCCGTGTTCCCAGCCACTCGATGGACCTTTCACACCCGCAGAAAGTAGTGCCTGGTGGGTCCATCGGTCAGCATCTGTCCGTGCGGTTTATTGACTGTAGTTTATTGTAGTTAATCTACTACTGTTGCTTCCGAGCCGTTGTTGCCGGGATGTTGGACCGGATTTGGTCCGGAAACGGGCCGATCACAGCATCACAGAAACACACAGAGAGCCTGGACTGGACAAAGCAAAACCCAGTTCCTACTACTGGCTAATCATCTTCTGGTGTGGTTAGTGAATTTATCTTTCTGTGCGTGTGTGTGGGACTGTGTCCTTCCTTCCTGTAGCTGAAAAACATCATTCGTGAGGCTGAGCCGAAATCCAGGCAATTGTAATATTTCTGGGAGTTTTTTTTTAGTATGTTGTAGCAACATCCCTGAATCTCCCGTATGCTACTCAACCTTTGAAGCTTCTACCTTTTGCTCAAATCCATATTACTGTCCGGTTTTTTTTTCCTGCTTAGCCTGGATGATAAATTACTGGACACACACGTAAGACACACCGAGAGGATAAAGCATCACCTTTCCGTACGTACCATTCCATTCGAACGGTGTACGGGTGTGTGACAGCAACAGAATTGAAACGCCAGCGCAGAACCCCCTTCCCGCCGGTTTCAAATCGATACCATCGGTCTTATCCTTTGTTCTTCCTATTCTCTCCCGGTAAGCGGAATTTTCGGCAACTCCGGACGGCTAAGATTGCGAAAAGAAAATGGAATAAGCGTCCGTTCAGGTCGGTTGACTATCCTGGGGGAGGAGGGTGGCGCACACAGTGAAAGGGTTAGAGTGCACACCCCGGGCAAAGGATAATATGCTGCCACGTGCTCATAGATCAATTTCACTGCACGAACGGCAGGGCTAGGGTAAAAGGTAATACTGATGAGTTGGCAAAACATAAAGCAAAGCAACACACCCGACTCGAACGAAAAATTGGTCCGAGATTGCAATAAGCGGCACCGATACCGAATGGGACAAGGTATCGCTTGAGCTTGATGGAATCCGGGAAAGGACGCATTTCGCTACAGGGGCTGTGTTAGCTTCATCCTTTATGCCGATGCCAATGCCTGCGCTTGCTGAAAAGAATCCTTTCGCCCGCTTTCTGGCAGAAGGGCAGAGCACCTTACTGGCAAGTCAAACCAAGGGTGGATAAAGAGATATATAGGGGGGAGAAGGGAATAAAGTTTTATTTAGCAGAAAGTTGAATTGACACGACCGGGATGATAACAGATGGTGCTGATAAATGTCAGGTTTGTTTCGTACGCTGTCGCCGTCCAGGCAGTTTTGGGGCGGTTTTGGGAGCGTTCCAGCTAACTGGATCCGACGACAATTCGGAAAACCCAAGACGCCCGGGTTGGAGCTACCATGGGCATATTTGTTAGGTGAAAGTTTCCCCCCGCCTTCGCTTCGCTCCGGTTTCTTGAGAATGCTCAAATTATGATAGAATTCCATGATAAAACGTAGCGCAGCACAACGAGCAGAAGCTTAAGCGACGAAACTTCAGCTTTCCCTAAGCCATTGGAGATGTGCCGTACCTCCAGCGCGACCGCCGGGGTCGACCGGGAGGGGTAGACTGGGTGGTGTGGTGAAAATTTATGTTTCGGCTGGGAAATCTTGCAACCGTGTGTACTTTCGACGCGCACAAACTACTTCTGTCCCTTTGCAATCTGTTTGCATTACCGCTAGCGGGAGCGGCTAGGACGCTAGGAACGGGTCACAACAACTTTCCTTAATAGTCAATAGAACGGGCGATAGCGAGGCGTTCGTAAGTATGATTGAACTCATTCGATGGAAGTATCAATTAGCGTCGTTACGTTTTCGAACGTGTTGTCACAGCTTTACCACGGTCGATATAACGTAAACAAAAACGCGCAATCGTAAAACAAGAACTTAAAGTAAACAAATTATCATTAATCTTTACCGGAGCCTTTTGCATTGGGAAGTTCCATGACAGTCGCTGAATGCTACGTCATTTCTTTTGCGCCCTGAAGCATTGGGGCGTCGTATTTGTTTGCGATCAATGTTTCCCAACTTTTTTGTGTCTCTAATACCTCCTTTTGGGTCGCAATATCCCACACACACACTGTTGTACACTTCGCTGAAAGGAGCGTCTTTCTATTTCTACACTCTTTTTACTTTGCTGCTTTCTCTCTCTCTCTCTATCTTTGCTGATGAAACACATTTCCATGTAGTGCAAATGGCGATGGCATCAATACACAGCGGTACAGCTAGCCCAACGGCACGTGGCTACAGGGTTTTGGGCTGACTGGGCTGTTTCAGCGTATTTTTTTCTATGGTTTTCGATTACCTTTTGTCACCCACAGTAACGCAGTAAAGCAGTCCTTTCCACTAGCTTCCCACGTGTATCGATCCCAACTCGATTGGCATAAATGGTGGTTGGGTTTTTAAAAATAGCACCATGACATTTTTATGTACCGTCATTGCAATGCTTGTTTTGCTATCGAACGCATTATTAAATGATAAACCGGGTGGGGTGGATAGAGAGAAAAAGCATACGACCCCGCACAAGGCGTTGGGGAAGGCGTTTGCATTAAGAAATTGGTTACAACGGTTCTGAAAGTTCAACGCGATGATTTCGAAAAAAGTGTGTAATTTAAACAAACAAATACAAATTTGGTTTAATTTTTCCTTCCAATAAATTGGGCAAAGTTTCTGCTAAAATCCCTCGGATGTTTCCATTTCTTAAAATTCACAGTCCAGCCAGACTGTAGGAAAATCCCTGCAACCTTTTTCCAACTAGAAATAGACACTGCCGCTTCATCAATCTCTTCTGTTTATCACAGTAGCTCCTTCCCGAGGCTGCCCCATAACATCGGGTGTGGAAACGCGAGCGCCCAACATCGACCAATTGAGTTCGATCGCGGTTGTGCCGCCCGAGGCACCCGTGGTACAATAAACAGACGGGCTGCTGCTGCTGCGTATGGGAATATCGATATAAATATTTTGTTTTCCACCCAACGCTTCCAGCAACTGGTGTAGGAGAAATGGGGGAAAACACACGCACACACACACTGTGTCAACGATCCTGAACGGGTGGCTCTGAGCAGTAAACAAACAGACAGACAAGACAGAAATGTTTGTATGCAAAAAAAAAGAGAGAAGGCAGAAACCACCCCGCGCCCATGATGAAGTTCGGCTGCTCGGGCTGGGTTTATTTTATCGGTAAATATATCAAATCAAATAATTTCGAGCTCACTTTTCATCCTTCCCAGCTCGTGCCAGTTTTAACCGTTTGAACCCACACACACACACACAGGCAAACATACACATGAAAGCTCAATAAATATGAAGCTTGATTTCGCTTTGGTGGCACTTTGTGTTGTGGATGATAAACATTACCCATTGCCCGACACGGCCGAAAGCAGCACAGGATGGAGAAAAGAAGGTAAATAACAGCCAAACCAAAAAAAGGAAACTCTTTTCTAGAAGCTACCTTTGCTTTGTACTCTCGATGCTCGATCGATCGATAAAGATTTGCGCCACCGTGCCCACCAACGGGCTCAGGGCCTTTTGCTTTGCTTTCGAGCAATGGACTTTCGCAAATGGCCCCCGCCACCCAGCGCAACGAAAGGACGTAACCGATACATTTAATATAATCCCTTGAGCGATGGGAGGGGGAGTGTAGGCCACAGTGCACCCATGTGCGGGCCGGGTGGCACTTGTGGCAATAATGGGGTGTTAATGGGTGAATTGATTTTCTTTATCGTCGTAAACGTAAGCACGATAGTCGCGGGAAACGACCCCAAACCTAACGCCATGTGCGCGGGCGCGCGCGCCACACTACAAGCGATATACATCATGACCGATTATCACCGACCGGACGAGGAGGTGAAGGTGGGGTGGATTGGGGGTAACGCTTTTCGCTGACGACAGGTTTTGCTTTCAAACGACAGCCAAAGGGGACCATCCCAGCCCCATCGGGTGGTTGGTGAGTAGTGATGCTGCTGATGACGCTGTTAAGGCGTAATGGGTCGACGCACACGTACCTTCGCGTCTGGACGGGTCTTCCATGGGCCGTGGGGGGGAGAATGGAGGGAGTGGCTGCTGGATGATCTCTGCTATCAAAATCTCAACACTCGCCAGCAGCAGGGCAGTTGGCAGACGGACACCAGAACCGAACCACCGATCCATAAATACTCGTAGTAGCAGTAGCCATTTTCATCTTTTTTCAAGCACCTCGGATCTTGGCTATGGTTGATAAATTTCCTTCTGTCCTCCGCCTTTCTCCCTTTCCTTTGCTGCCTTTTCTCCCACCGTGTGTGACCGCTCTATACTGTCTCTATTTTCGCTTCTCTTCTCGCCCCGTTCACCCACTGTGCAAGGGGAAAAAGGTCAAAGCCAATGGCCAAAGGCTCATAAATAAATTAAAGCATGAAATACGTCTTGCGGTGACCGTAAATCAATGTTCTGGTGCTGTTACCGTCCGCCATCCGTCGGTCTCGTCGTTCCTCGCTTGGATGGGAAGTCAAGGATCGCGTCGGGCTGTCTTGTCTTCAGGAGGTGGGCAAAGACTTGCCGAACAAATCGCCCAGAGAAGCCACTGCACAAGTGCTCAAAACTACACTCCAAGTATGAAGCACGGCCAGAATTAGCAGCCACCGGCCGCCTTTTTACCGTCCCACTCACCCCCAGTTGACTGTAGTTAATTTTCTTCGCACATTTTACATTCATCTTTAGGGCTGAACGGGATGGGTGGCCTTTTTTTGCATTTTTTGGTTGTAAGAAAACCACACAAACCCTCGACGCTTGAGAAAGAGGGAGGCGCAATGTTGATAAACAGTCGGTCTGTCAATGCAGCAGGGAAAATTGGTACTTCTTTAGAAATTGATTGAGATGAGCTTTACGTTTATGTGCTGGTGCGGCTGAACAGTGCTGTTTGAGTTTGTACAAATGGCCTTTTTTTGCGGAGATGGAGGATGGAGGAAGTGATTTGTGGTTATTTGATTTGTAAAGTTAAGAGTGTCGAGTGGTTCTACAGCACCATTGCTTTTAAAGGTTAGGGATATTGATTGAGCGATTTAAGTGGGAAGGGAAAATATAACGGAATTTTGAGATAATTCTACTGGTTTAGCACATAAGCCATGACATGTTCGATCGACAGTGGAATAGGTTGAAGAATAATGCAAAGCAAAGTTTATAAAATAATTAAAACCAATTATTGATTTTCATACTATGAGCCTACAAAAAACAACTCAAACAAACATACCACCTTCACCAAATGGTAACCCAGTCAATTGTTTGTCTTGATTCTCACCTACTGAGGATGACCAGTGAACTATTGAGGATTTATTTTCTATCCAGTTAAAGCGGATTGTGTTTTTGTTTTTTAAATCCATTTTATACTTTCACTCAAGCTGACTTTATCCGCTTATAACACTCTTCCCCGGAGATCGTTGAGTCGATTTTACACCCTTCCAGCCTTTCAGTTTACGGTTAGTTTTAGCTTTTGTTTGGCTTTTACGCTACCTTTTTTTCCTTCAAATTTTGCAACCAGCTGCCAAAGATGACTAACATTTACCGGTACTGAGGATCGCTGCCTCAACTCCGCACTGCTCGCACGAAAAGCTGCACTAATCCACAATAATATTATCATCATCAACCGCCAAATGAGCTGCTTAAGTGGGGCAAAACTTACAAAAGCAAAGCAGTCGCGCGCTGCTGCGGGTCGCAAGAAGCAACAATGTAGCATTTGGGACGAAAAGTAAGTGAAAGAGACAAAAGAAAGGAGGGAAAGATAGCAGCTAAAAGACAAACAATACCTTAAGCACGCACACACACGCGCGCGCGGGCGCGCACCCATTTCTTGGTACTTTATCGTACCAATGGAGATGAAGAAACTGTGGTTAGCTTTTTCCCGTCTTTAACACAGCAAATCACTTCAAATGCGTCTGCCATTTCAGGGCTGAATCAGCCTGAAAGTGGCATTTCTGGCAGCGCCCTCTCGCTCACACATTTTTTTCCATTGTTGCTTCATCATGTGCTTTCCCGTTTGTCGAAAGTAATCCTGTTGCATTTTTCGTATTTCATTACCATTACCGAATTTCCTGCGACTTCATTAGCAGTAAAATCACGTGCCGCGCGCGCACACGCGGTTGCGGTTTCGGGTGAAACGGGGATTTCCCCCGTAAGGATCGTCCGGGGGGCAAAGCAGGTGCTTGGGGAGATTCTGACTGAATGAAAGGAGTATAAGTAATGTGAAAACACCCATCCGCGCAATCAGCACACACTCACACTCTCGCGCGCACAATCCACGACCAGGGACGCTTGGGTAGAGTGGTGCGTCCCTCGCGTGACTAATGGCGGGACATGCGTTCACGGCAAAGCACGCAGCACCATTGGCCGAATGATAACGAACGGTTGCCTTAAACGGAGTAGAAGACGTAACGCCCGAAGGCGCACACCCACAATCTAACGGTCGATTCGGTTTGTACGGTTGAATGGGTGGGCGGCTGGCTTTAGCTGGTTAAACCGAGCCGGTGCGGGCCGAGTTGATGTTTTGGTAAAAATTCTGCCAATGACTTTTGGCACGAGGTTTTTTCCTTGGAATCCCCACTTCAGCATTTCAGTCAGCATTTGGACCACCGTTTCGAAGCAGCCGTTTAAGGCAGCTCGCGAAGCCAGACAGAATGGAGTGTTGTTTGAACAGCCACTAGTCAGCCACTGGGCGGCTCCATTGAAGTGTTGCGGAAAACGGAAAAGTTGTGCTGCTCCAACACCATGTGCGATTGCGTGTGTACGCAGGGATGTGTGTTTTTTTGGAACGAATGAAAAAGCCATATTATGCACGGTGCTCTCCATCACAACTCTCCATCACAACGCTTTTTCCCCTCTCCTACTGAAGAGCAATCATTTACTGACCGCATTGAAATGGCCACACGTACCCATTTTGAGATGGTTCCATCTTCAACGACTAACCACAAAGCACACACACACACCCTCTCTCTCACAAACTCATTAATCTGCATCACAACAACACCCCGCACCGATTGGCAACACTGTACACGACAGAACAAAAAACCCCTCGCTGGCGCAAATGCGTGAATATGGTCCAGAAAATATCTCCATTAATCGCATCACAGCCAGCAAATTACAAAGTTTTTAACTAACATTCTCATTCTATTAGCACTCCCGGCAACTTTGCACTTCAGCGCACGTGAGTAAGCAGGGAGCGCCACACACCACGCCCGGAGTGACAGATAGGGCACGCCACCGGCACCACGGCACGCTTGCCACAAATGAGTTCAACGTGCTGTGTGTGTGTGTGTGTGTGTGTGTGAGTTCGTACATCACTTTCTGCTGCTAGTTTCAGGACGGTTTTGGTGCTTGAATGAGGATGGCAGAGCAGTCAAAACTTTGTCATGCACATGATGCACATGACGAGGGTGAAGGTGAAGTTGCAGCATTTTGGAGCCTTTTTCTGGAACCGATATGGGAAAGCGGGAAGAAAAAAGAAGAAGCAACGCTGCATGAAAGTAAAAGTTACAACTTTCTTTGTGAACGATGTCGAACAGGTGTGGCTAGATGTGCGTTTACATGCAAGTGATTGCATCAACTCCGGGCAGTACACAGTGTGTTTTGAACACACCATCAGCAGCGTGATTGATCAACCTTCCAGCCATGTGCCTAAGTCCCGCTTAAAAGGTAATTATAATGCTGTTGAAAATGGTGGCGATGGTGGCGATGGTGGTGATGTAAATATAGCTTATGATCGCTACACCATGCAACATCAAACTTGAAGCGGTAGATTGGCAAAGGTTAATTGCACCTGCAAAGCTTCTTTCCAATAAACTCAACAAAGCAGCTTTAACACAAACTGTTTGCACAAACTGTAATAAGCAGCAGCATCTAATCTACATCACACCCATCACAGGAACATTACTGGATCATATCAATAATGTACCGTAAATATGCAACAATTGCGATACTCCCCAACGCGCCGCGGCTCTGCATCCACCCGTGAAGCAGCGCCAGCAACAAGCTTGTACGGGATGAAGCAGCAGCTCAACAACCGGTGAAAGCAACAAATCCTACCATGTCAGAACGAATTTGGCTGGTACGTAAGCGTAGGTACATCGGGCGGCGGCCGGGATCATGACGGCGACCTCTAACGACATCGTTAAGGTGTGCCAGATAAATAAAATAAAAACCAGAAGCAAAAGGAGAAGGAGCCTGCATTGGGCAAATGTTTTCGCTTACATCTTAAGCAAAAGCCACCGAGGAGTATCACCGAGTGAGCCACACTCCGCCGTGTGCGAGACGCAAACGGTGCCGATGGGAGAGGCTGGGAAAAGATGGTCAAAACATGTAACGAGGATCATGCTCTTGCCGTAGCGCAAGCTGAATGCTCGGTTTGAAGTTTGATGCCAGTTTTAACGCTACTTGCCGTACTTGAGCACACTTGTTGATGGCGTGATGAGTTTGGGCCGCTTGGCTTCTTCCCGTCCCCAAAGAGGTACGGGTATCGGGTGAAACATCTCTACAGGCGCCCTGTTGTCCCAATTTCCCGCTTTCAACCCCAAGAATCCACGATCACCGTACAGCAGCGGGAAAGGAAAGGTGATGTGTGTTTGCAATTCAATTTCCAATAAATCTCAATAAAGCTCTCGCCTACAGCCGTCACCACCAGCATCGCCACGCACACACACACACATCTAAGGAGCTGGTGCTGGTTTTTTTTTAGGTGGAGGCAAACGATAAAATGGCCACATCGTTCGCTTGTACGCATTCACCCGGACGTCTGGAAGCGGATTCGGGGAAATGGGATTCTTTTTAGCGCGCCTCACAACTTTGCGACTGCTTTAAACGCGCATACGTTCGCGCCATACTTGCTAGAGGGAAAACCTATCCCCCTCCATCTGCCCAAAAAAGACCGCTGGATGGAACGAAACACGACTCCACGGCGTTCGTTTTCCACAGCTGTTGCTGTAACTCTGTATCTGTGTGTGTGTCTTTCCATCTTCCTTCGCTAGACAAACACCGGGACATCGGGCCCAACCCAAGCGAGTAAATAGGCTTTGGCAATGGGATTAGTGTTTCGATTTCCGGGATACGGCTTCAAAAAAAAACCCCTCCCCAAATGGCAAGATAAACTTTCTGCCCTAACGTAGTGCCATTCCGAGCCCGAGAAGGTTGGGTGCTTCTGTTTTCTTTCCCTTCACGCCGGTAATGTATACAGCGTTTGTGTTGGGAGGATAAAATAAACTGCCATGGACCACCAGTACACTGCAAGCAAAGGAACCGAAAACTGCGACCCAACTGTCGGCCGACGAACGTTTGATTTGAGCCGGAAGATATTCGCACTTAATCAATCGATTTGTTCGGTGTCCATCGACATCGGACTGGGGTGGGGGTTTGGTGAGGCAAACGGGCTACCGAGCAATGGTGCCTTTCTCGAACATAAGTGTAAGAAAGGAAAAGCGCTAGCGGTAGTGAGAGAGAGAAATAACGGTAGCGAGATCAGGAGAACGAGAGCGAACTAGCAACGAGTAGCGAGAGAGAGAACGCGCAGCTTTAAAATCGGGAGCGCGGGTTAAGCGCGAGGAGTTGAATTCGGACCGCGAAGCGAATAACATGTTGTGAACTGAAATCTAAATAAAGCGTTATTTGTCTAAACCGAATAAAAAAACTCCACATTTGGTGTCAGAAGTGGGATGAACATCCAAATAAGAGTGATTAGAACGTTGAGTAGATTGATCTAAGAAAATCAATTGAAGTGAGGGAAAAGTGATCCCGTGACTAATTGATTTGAGGTGATCAGAGGTAGACTCAAATTTCTGTGGAGTGAAAGTCAGTCAAAGTGAAGGAAAGTGTTCCTGTGACCGATTGATTTTCGCAAAACAAAAGTTGACTGATCAAAAATGAATGAGCTGGAGCAGCGCTTTCTTGATCTGTGTGAAGAATTCACGAAGACTGGCCTAGCGAAAAGGTGCCAGCAAAAAGGGTTGCCCTCAACGGGAACCAAAGAGGAAATGGCTAGATCACTAGTGGAAAGTGAAGAAATTTCCAGCGCGGATGATTCCACAATGGATCAATTTCATGACATGGATGAAAAATCTGAAGCGGCAGCTAGCAGTGCAGCAGCGAAAGTGGAGCCGAGCATAGTGCAGCAGCCCTACTCCTTTAGGGACGTGGAAGAGGGAATTGAGGCGTTTTGTGCAGATGGCTCGGTGAATTTTGCTGCGTGGCTGACCGATTTTGAGGATGTTGCGACCATGGCGGGATGGTCAGATGAGCAAAAATATGTGATGTGTCGAAAAAAGTTGGTGGGCACAGCGAGAAGTTTTTTGCTAACGATGCGTGGGGTCTCATCGTTCGGGGCTCTTCGCAAGGCGCTAGTAGCAGAATTCGGAGAAAAAGTGCGTCCGATGGACATTCATCGTCAACTTGCATCACGACGACGAAAAAAAGGGGAATCTGCTTTGGATTTCATTTACTCTATGCAGCGAATTGCCAAACAGATTGACCTTGACGAAGAAAGTGTGTGTGAGTACATTGTTGATGGTATCGCGGAGAGCGAAGCGCAACGCGCGGCATTGTACGAAGCGCGCACGGTGAGAGAGTTGAAAGAAAAAATTGCCTGGCAAGAGCGTGCAGCGCAGAAACAAACACGTGCGGTGAGATCTGCATGGCACGAGCGCGCGGGGCAGAAAGAGAACAAAAGTTTGCCGGTTCAAGACACAATTCCTGTGAAAAATGCAACAAAAGCACGTTGTCTTAATTGTGGTGTGATGGGACATATGGTACGGAATTGTCCAGAACAAAGAAGTGGACCACGGTGTTTTCAGTGCAACGAGTTTGGGCATCGTGCGAATCAGTGTGGGCAAAGGAATAAACAACAACCGGGTACAAGTGCAAACCTGATAAACCATGTCCAAGCTGAGCTACCGACAAAAATGGTCCAGTTGGGGGGAAAAAATATAAAAGCGGTTATTGACACAGGCAGCGAAGTGTCGATTGTCCGTCAAGACACATTGCAAGATTTAGGGTGTGTACAACAAAGCATGGAACAATCCATACAACAATTGCGTGGTTTTGGTGGAATCATACAAAAGCCGATAGGCGAATTGGTAACAAACATTGGCATCGATGACGTTGAATACGAAATCGGTTTGCTGGTGGTCTCTCCAAATTCGATGAAGGTTCCAATGCTGGTAGGCATGAATTTTCTTCGAAGTGTTTGTTACGCTATAACCAACGATGGAGTGCAGATTTTTAAGAAAAAAAGTGACAATGAGGAATCGGGTAGCGATCACGAAAGTGCTGTGTATAAGATTGATTGTGAACAAATCCAAGAACTGGAAGTGCCGGAGAAGTTTCGAGACAAGGTACAAGCGCTGAAAAGTCAATACGAAGCTTCAGTGGTGGATAATTACGAAGACAATTGTCCCATACAAATGAAGATAGTGTTGGAAGAAAACGCGTCACCTTTTCGGCATACGCCCCGTCGCTTGCCTTTAACGGAGGAAGAAGCAGTCGAAAACCATGTAGGGGAATGGTTGAGGAAGGGAATTGTTCGTCCGTCGACGTCAGACTTTGCAAGTCGCGTTGTGGTAGTGAAGAAGAAAGACGGCACTAGTCGGATTTGTATCGACTTTCGGAAACTGAATACAATGGTTCTAAAGGATGGGTTTCCAGTTCCATTGTTAGAAGAAGTTTTGGAGCAGCTTCAGAGTGCAAAGGTGTTTACTGTTATGGATTTGGAAAACGGGTTTTTTCATGTGCCGATAGAAGAAGCTAGCCGCAAGTATACCGCATTCGTTACAAAATCGGGATTATTTGAATTTAATCGTGTGCCATTTGGACTATGCAACTCGCCAGCGGTGTTCATAAGGTTTGTGAATTATGTTTTTCAAAATTTGTTAAGAGAGAATGTGTTGCATATTTACATGGACGATATTGTGGTTTGTGGTAGTACGGCTGAGGAGTGTTTAGAAAAAATGGGGAAAGTGTTTGAAGTAGCAGCCCAAAATGGATTAAAAATAAAGTGGAAAAAGTGTCGTTTCCTTCAAACATCGATTGAGTTTTTGGGACATCATATTGAAAACGGATCGATTTGGCCTGGACAAGAAAAAGTTAGTGCGGTGAAAAATTTCCCTATACCGAAAAACATAAGAGCGGTGCAAGCGTTTTTGGGTTTGACAGGATTTTTTAGGAAATTTATAAAAGGATATTCTATTATGGCCAAGCCTCTTACTGACTTGTTGCGGAAGGAGGTAGATTTTAAAATGGGTAGTATAGAGATCGAAGCCTTTAATGATTTGAAAAGTGCGTTAGTGAAAGAACCGGTGCTCAAAATATACGATCGAAATGCTAAAACAGAAGTGCACACGGATGCTTCCATCAAAGGGTTTGGGGCAACAATGTTGCAATGGTTTGATGGAGAGCTGCATCCCGTATATTTTTGGAGCAAGAAGGCAACCGATGCAGAGGCCAAACATCACAGCTATGTGTTGGAAGCAAAGGCTATTTATCTTGCGTTGAAAAAATTCAGGCATTATCTCCTGGGGATAAAGTTCAAGCTTGTGACCGACTGTAATGCATTCAAACAAACATTGAAGAAAGCAGACGTTCCGCGAGAGGTGGTGCAGTGGGTTATTTGCTTGGAGGAGTTTAGTTTTGAGGTGGAACATCGTGCCGGAGACCGATTGAAACACGTCGATTGTCTCAGTCGATATCCACAGTTAACAATGATGGTGACATGTGAAGTGACGGCTCGTGTTAAAAGAAGTCAACAAAGGGACGATTCAATAAAAGCGATAGTTGAAATTCTTAACACCAGACCGTACGAAGATTACAAAATAAAAGGAGAACTTTTATACAAGTGTGTCGAAGGACAAGACCTTTTAGTGATTCCGCGTGATATGGAAAAGCAAATAATTTCGGACATTCATAGTGAGGGTCATTTTGGACTATGCAAAACCATGCACGCCATAAAACAACGGTATTTTATACCGCATTTAGAGCGAAAAGTGAAACTGATTCTCAACAGCTGTGTGAAGTGTATCATCCACAATAAGAAGTTAGGACGAAAGGAAGGGTTCCTGCACCCCATTGACAAGGGAGATCAGCCACTGCAAACCCTTCACCTCGATCATGTAGGGCCGATGGACGCTACGGGAAAGCAGTACAAATACGTGTTGACTGTAGTGGATGGTTTTTCCAAGTTCGTCTGGTTGTACCCGACAAAAACGACTGGAGCGGAGGAAACGTTGAGGAAGCTGGAATGCTGGTCGACAATTTTTGGCTATCCGGCTCGTATCGTAACCGACAGGGGCTCAGCTTTCACAGCCAACGCATTTGGTGAGTACGCTAATCGCCATGGTATACAGCACGTCGTTTGTACAACAGGAGTGCCGAGGGGCAACGGTCAAGCGGAGAGAGTGAACCGCACCATGTTATCGGTTTTGACGAAGTTGTCATCGGAAGATCCTGGAAAGTGGTTCAAGGTGGTGCCTTCTGTGCAGCGAGCGATTAACTCTCATATTCACGTAGCAGCTGGAAAGTCGCCATTCGAGTTGATGTTCGGGACAAAGATGAGGACGTCGGAGGTGGAAGACTTGTCGCGGTTACTGGAGGAGGAAGCGTATGATCGTTTTGATTGTGAACGGCAGGAAATGCGAAAAGGAGCGAAGAATGACATTTGTAATGCGCAAAATGTATATAAAAAACATTATGATTTATCACGAAAGCCGGAATATGCGTACGTGGTAGGAGATTTGGTAGCCATCAAAAGAACACAATTTGTAGCCGGAAGAAAGCTTGCTAGCGAATTTTTGGGACCGTATGAAGTTATTAAAATTAATCGTAACGGACGATACAAGGTTAAAAGGGCAGCCAATTGCGAGGGACCGAACATAACAACAACAAGTTGCGACAACATGAAGTTATGGTCGTTTGCCATCAGTAACGACAAAGTATTTTCGGAAGATGAAGCAGAATCGGAAAACGAATAAAATGAATTAGAAGAAAAATCTTCAGGGGCTGAAGATAGGGTAGGACGGCCGAATGTAAGAAAGGAAAAGCGCTAGCGGTAGTGAGAGAGAGAAATAACGGTAGCGAGATCAGGAGAACGAGAGCGAACTAGCAACGAGTAGCGAGAGAGAGAACGCGCAGCTTTAAAATCGGGAGCGCGGGTTAAGCGCGAGGAGTTGAATTCGGACCGCGAAGCGAATAACATGTTGTGAACTGAAATCTAAATAAAGCGTTATTTGTCTAAACCGAATAAAAAAACTCCACATAAGTTGCTGTTTGATGAGTTGGAAATGATAGAAGTAATACGTTCGTACCCGGATTTAAGGCTTACAGGCATCATGAAGTCTTGCGCTATTTTTTGCTCTCGCTCTCTCTCTCTCTTTTTATCTCTCTTTTCCCCTTGTTTCCCCTTTGTGGATGCAAATTCCCTTCGTTTCTTTTGTTTGTTTCGGGTTTTGCCATCGAACAAAGAACATGCACCGATGGTATATTGTAAGCTTGTGCTATATTTACAACGGTCTTTGATGTGAAATATTAGATACGTCAGACAGATAAACTGAAAAGTTAAGCAACACAAAACACAAATTGATAGCGGGTTACAGCGCGCCCAATTGCCAAACGTCGATTCTGGAGCGAACGAAGCCATGTAGTACATTCCGCTACAGGGTAATGTAGATAAAAGGGAGCGTTGGAAAATGCATGCAGCGTGTTTGTGATAGTGGCACAAAAAGCTACATAAAAAGGTGGAAAAAATCGGTGCCCTATAAATCTACCAAATAAACGGTTGAAATGTGCAAATTGTGGATGTCGATTGTTTTTTTTTTTGTTCCCCAACTCACAAACTACATTCCCGGTCGATCACGTGAGGATCCCCATCAGCGGATTGGGAAACGAAACAAGGAATGCAACTAGCACCAAAAACAAAAAACAGATTCTCCCTCAAACAAGCTTGCGGCAACCAGCACTGCCAATGTATATTAGTCTCGGTAAATCGGATAATTGTGATTTACTGCAATCAATTCCGGGAAGATTGCTGCCATCGGCATGCGATTGCATTCGGTGTACCTGCGCTTTGGTGGGAAATGGTTGCAAAAGGGCACAAAGCTCGAGTTCGGTTGCTCGATACGGCAAATAATGTCCCGTTCAATAGCGATGGGAAACCAATTAATTGCTGTCCCGAGAAGTGGTACAAGTATTATCCAAGTCGTGTACGGCATTTGATGTTGTATCGTTTGATATAGGGGTTTGTTGAGCTTCGCAACCTTTTGCAAGGGGAACATTGATGCAATGTTACATGATTAAAATGTATCTTAATTGATGATGGTGTAGATGTACGAAAAATTCTACTAATACTAACAACGCAATCAATGCAGTGAAGATATATTGATGCAATGGATGAGTTTATTCCTTACTCGATCGTGGCACAGTATGAATAGATTGCTTGCTTATTAGTTTAAAAAATAAGAAGTACATCCTTCAACAAACCTTAATAAGATGACTCAACAAGAGCTAGCTTGCCCATGAGAAACTTTGTATTACCGTTATGATTCAAATTACGGACAGCTTCAAATTCCGAACATTTGGCATGTTTTTATTGAATATCTTCATATCCAGTCCCTGGTCATACCGCTTTTTATTTTTTAATAATTGTCATGATGTACTAGAATAAAATGAAAATGTGTCTGATCCCTAGTAGACCCTGATGTCGCAGTAGATAAATATTTTCTGTCGGTCAGTTCACCACCAGAGGCATTTTTGCTTAGCAGTTTTGTTAAAAACCCACGCCATTGTTATTTCTTTGATAATTCCTATTTATCGTGTCCAAGTGCATTGAAATACATTGGCATCTATTGTGGAAGTAGTTATCAACTCTCAAATAATATTGTTTAATCATATTGTGTTCTGAATTTCATTAAAACACGTATTTAATTCTGTCCGGAATACGAAGCAAGATTTTGTACCTTGTTTTTGATTCCGGACAGCTGAAGTAAATTGTGATTTATTGCATAAAAATATGTTCACACAGTGATAATAATAACAAAACAATGGAAGATGTATGTGACAAATGCATTGATTGTAGTGGGTGTGTTAATTTGAATATTATAAAAGGAATTTAGAGACTGTCCTACTGTTTGAACCAAAACGTAAATCCGTAATTTGAAACATTAGCTCGAATCTGTCCAGAATATGAATCAAAATATCATTGCAGTTTTATGATATTTTACAACATTTAGAGTAAATTTATGGGATATCTTTATTTTTCCTCAAATAAAGAAGGGTTGCTTTAGTATAATGAGTAATGCATGTGTTTGACTGATTAAAATTGAATTAATAAGAAAATTTTAAATTCCAAAAATGTCTTAAGTGTCCGAAATTCGAAGCAGTACGGTACCTTTTGTTGCAGCAGGCAGCAGCAATTGGAATAATTTTGAAGAAAAATTAAATAAATTAATAGCACCACATAATTTACATTTACATCTTCAAGAATGGTTTAAACTAAACAAAACAGGCTATTTTTTCTTTGATTTGAATTTATTTTTGGCTCAACAACCGTTGGCGGTCAAGGCCTGCCTGTACCACTACTTCTGAGCTTGGGCTTTCAGTGACTTATTGATATCCCCACATAGCAGGATAGTACGTCCTACGTATGGCAGCACGGTCCATTTGGGGCTTGAACCCACGACGGGCATGTTGTTAAGTCGTACGTTATTTTTATTTTTATTTTTATAAATACACACTTAAGCAGGTGCAATACAATTAAAAGCTTTCCATGACATTTTATCTCTAAAATGCTTTATACCAAATGCAAAAATACTAACGTTCATTTATTGTTACAGAAAAACTGTTTGTGATTTGCAACATAT
Organism: Anopheles arabiensis; assembly: GCF_016920715.1. Lineage (NCBI taxonomy): Eukaryota > Metazoa > Arthropoda > Insecta > Diptera > Culicidae > Anopheles > Anopheles arabiensis. Next base: position 18,594,385 of record NC_053517.1, read on the forward strand.
TTCACACATAACAAATTGTTACTACCACTGTCTTTTTCTTCCCAGTTTCATCCCATCATTTGCACAACCACTTTTGCGGACGGTGATACAATGGTGACGAATGACTTTGGCAAACGTTTCCCAACTCCGGCCCGTTCCCATTCCCATTTGCAAAACTGGAAGCTGGAAATTTGCTCACCAAAGCAGGCAGCACTGCTAACACTCGAGCGTGACCATTGCACGGGTATGATTATTAATCACAATGGAGTGGTCATCTCTCATCTCAGCATTAAACATCTGCTGTACAATGGTGAAAGCGAACAAAGAACACATTTAGAGGGTGGTTGTGGGGCAGGGCAGGGAAACGTAACACTCGAACTATCTTCCCACCGAACAAACGCACACCGTGTCTGCAGCTGATGAGTTTCCTGCAGCACATCTCATCAAGGCTTTGGGCCATACAAAAACGCAAAATAGTGAGAAAAACATTAGAAGGACGATAAGAATCCTTACCTACCCCGATAGCAGCAGTTCGGGGGGATGGAACTGTGCCCTTGTGCTGTTTGGAGCACAAGCTGCACCGAAATGGAGTGCCACAAGGCACAAAGAGACAAAAACAAGGTCACAAAGCACTTCAGAAAATTAAACACTACCTCAGGTGTGTGTGCTGCTGCTGCTGCTGTCTCCGTAGAGTTTCTTCCAGCCGCCTCAAACAACAAAACGCTATTCTTAAGCCTTCTTGCTTGCTTTTGGGACAGAAGGAAAATGCCATTTAAACCCCTTTTTGCGTCGGCCGCTCAACTGCAGAACTGCCCGCAAGTGTTTGGAATGGCAAATCGCAAAGAAAACGGCGGCGACACTCGCCGAGTGTTTGCGTTACCTTGCGTCAAGGCTCCACCCTCCCTAAGCAAAAACCGCCCGCTGTTCCGCTGTGTCTCATCAGCCCGTGTTGGGTTTGATACGAAAATGGGCAGGCACCGCAGATGCTGGATGCTCGAGTGGATTGCTTTTCATTTATCATCGCAGAATCGAGCGAGCGAGCGAGCGAACGAGCGACGAAAAGATGCGTTTCCGTTTTTCGTAATGAATGGCATTTTCCGGTACCGCGTGGTATGATTCTGCTGGGCAGCGGGATTTGTTGGGAATAGAGACAGAGAGAGAGAGAGAGAGGGGAGGGGGGGAAACCCAACTAATTAGAAGGTAATTAGTTTCATGCCATAGCTCGCGCGGGCCAGTTTAGCAGGAGTGTTGTGGGTAGATGGAGCGTTGAGAAGAGCAGCTAGCCGGCCGCTTGAAACTGCCGGCAAACCGGAACGCACGAACGGGACACTGTTTTTCCCTTTTGCCCATGTTTGGTGGCCGCTGAATTGTTGAGGAAACAAAAATTAGAATTTTTGCTCCAGATCGATGATGATGATGATGATGCCGGTACCGGTGTCAAGCACATTAAAGGGTCTCAGAAAACGTTTGTTCGCAGTGGAAATGGAATCATTTTCATAGTAGTGCGATGAAGGTTGCGCCATTTTCTAAACATATTTCAAGCCATTTAATCTGTACTGTTTGAGATACTCACTTTAATAAAAATCTTAAAATCCTCATCCACATGGGTATTGGGAGGTTTGGAGAATATTACCGAGAGAAGTGAGAGGCTTCACTGTTCATACCTGAAACGAGATGGAAAATAAAAGACTCTATGTAATGATTCATTTTTCCAAACAAACAACCAAACAATATTTTCCCTTTTCTTCCCTTACAATCTGTAGCAATTAAACTTTTGCCTTCGTACATTGTTTCCACCGATGAGTCAGTGGCAGCGTTGGCAGCGCATTACATTCTGACAAGCACATTGAGGCGAAACCAGCCGAAATTGTACGCTCGTGTTTGTCTAATGTGAAAAGTTTTGTATCTGCTTCAGTCAATCGAGTCTTATTGGTATGTCAAAAGCAGATCGCTTGACAGACAGACGGTTGCGGTTGGAGCAGACTGGTGAGGGAATCGTGTTTCTTCACGGTATAAAACCGTTTCAAACATTCACTTTCAACTTTCAATTTTCATTCAACATTTAAACATAATATTTGAATTTTGTATTAAATTGTTTGCGTTGATGCAATCGTTCGTTTTTCTGATCCTTTAGTTGAGCAAATTCCATTTCAATACTTGTTAGCGCGTAAAACCAGTTTGTGAACCAAATACCTGCAACATATTTACCTGCGCACCGCAAAGGCTAAAACCATACCTTCCCTTCACACATCTGTTTGACAATCTGTTTCGCTTCATTTAACAGGCGCGCTTAGTTTACCTACACATTTAAACGCGCACTTTTACGCACATTTTTTTCCCAGTTCATTTCGCGACCGTCGCGCGCCCGTCCGTGCGCCAAAAAGTAACCTTGAAAAATGTAACTCCTACAACCACCGATGCTGGATGCTGGATGTTGGGTGTTCTGTACAAAACCCTCATCCCCACACAACACATTGCCCGAAATGGGGGGAGAAGAAAACAGCAACCAAAAGCCGTTTCGAAAGCCGTTGAGCAGGCAGAAAGCAACGAAAGGAAAGGAAGCAGAAGCAGAAGCAGGATTCCACGTTGTAGGCGCTGCGGCGCTCCGGCTCCTGCAGCGTGTATATATATATGTACGAGCCAAGTGCGCGGAATTTTTATTGAGCTTTCATGCAAATGTTCATTTCCACCCGGCAACAACGTTGCGCGGCACTTTATTGAATCAATTTCGAAATTCCTTACATATCTACACGAACATATCAATTGTGTCCGGGGTGAATGTGTGCGGGAAATAAAGGAGCAACGTACAAGCAAGTGCAAGAAAATGAGGAAACGAGATGGTATAGAATGACTTCGTGTTTGTGTGTGTGAGAGAGGGATAGAGAGGTAAAGAGTGTGAAAATAACAAATTCCGCTGAGCCAAGATTTTCCATGTAAAGGATGTTGCGAAAAAGCAGCATAATACAGCAAATGGCAGTCGCGATACAGGTGTGCTGCGAAAAGGCAAGGAATTACATGAAAGAAATGGGGTTTTAAAGGCCATGCCGAACCAAGTAAACTTGTTTAGATGTTATATTCTAGATTTTTTCTGCTTTTAATAAAAATCAATCGTCTGTGATTTGATGTATTTTTAATTAAATTAAGTGAACTATCTTTGTGTCACGAAAAACACCTCTTTGTAACGCACACTTTCCTGCATCAATTCATCAAAGCAATGGTAAACGATGGCACGGTTTCTTTTGATTAAACTTTTAAATTATGCAAACAGGTGGGGTGGAAAAAATCCCACACACACACACACAATCCGTCTCCATCTGTGCAATTGAATGTACAGTTCCTGCTTTGCTAATGCTAGCCACCTGTGCCAGTGAAGCGTAAAAAAGGGGGCCACTTTTTAAATAGAAATTATTGTAATTTCTTGCCTCGATGAACGCAATCACGGCAACTGCTCCACCCCACACGCGGTGCCGCTGATTTGCTTGGTGGGCAGCAATGTGGACGGTTGAGTAAAAACCAGGAAGGACCAACTGTCTGTCTGTCCGTCTGTCTGTCTTGCTCGCGTCTTGGCGGCCAACCGGTTCCGGTTTACTTAACCACTGTGCCAGCTGACACAAACTCATTTGCATCCGGTACGGCCGGCGATGGGCAGTTGCTGTTGTTGTTGTTGAATTGGCGCAACCTACAAAACCAACCATCCGAATGAGGATGTTTTTTCTTGCGTCTACTGTCGGACAGTAGCAATTTAAACAGGTGACCTTTTCCCTCGTTGCCACACACACACGGACTGAGACTTTTGCTAATTAATTACAATCTATCGGAAGCTCACAATCGGAAGTTCACTAAGTGTGTCCAAGGAATCGGTATTTCCTTTTCGTCTATTTACTTCTACATTGTGTGCTGGTTCGGTGACGGAGGGTCTTTCTTCGTAGCATTGCGCCTTCCGATTTGCTAATTCAGCCCCACTGCTAAGGGTGCTGCTGGACGGTGGAGCAACATTGGAGCAGCAGGCAAATTTGCATAATCGTGGCAGGAAAGGAAAAACGAGCAAGAGCAAATGCAAAATGCCGCTAACTTGAATGCCTTGTTTAGTGGTTGTCCCTTTGCTCGGGGTTTCTTTCCTTTTCCGCTCATTAAGTTTATTTATGTTACGCCGACCGCCGAAGCAAATCGCTCGGTAGAAAGCGGTGCAGTAGAACAAGGCTGGCTAAGAGAAGATTGGTGGCGAAGTGTGATTGAAAAAGAGAGTGAATTGGCAATCGTGAGCAGGAAGTTGGATAGATATCTACAATATATTTTTTAAATACTTCAGCTATTTTTGTATCCTTTTATGCAAACAACAAATTATAATTGATTTTGGCTCATCATATTTCAAGAACAAAACCAAAAAAACTGTGAAAGTGAATGAAAATTAAGCTCAGCCAGCTGTAAATGATGCTGCTCTCGATGGTGGGAGTTCATTCACAAAATTGTACACTTGGGCCGGCGCAAGGTTCGCTTAAATTACCGAAAAACCCCCGGTACACGCTCATTTTGCGGCATACGCAGCACGGAACAAAAGGAAAACGGCATGCCAAACCCAGAATGGGCTTATTTTTTTTGCGAACACTCACAATCAGCAAGAGAAGAAAAAAACACCACAAAACAGAACAATGACGGATGCTTTTCCAGCGTTTCGCCGGAAAAACAATAAAATTTCTTTCCCATTCATCGCCGCACATTCAGCGCGGTGCTGCTTACTGTTGTGTCTTGTTTTGCCAGGTTTTGGCTTAACGGGAAACGCCTGGCCTTTTCGTCTTTTGCCGTGCTCGGTTTTATTTTTTAACACAATGCGCGCACAGTATCAGTCGGCTGTCGGTAAAAATCGGTACAGACGGAACTATCAAAAGCTTTTGCTGAAAGCAGGGAGCACGGAGCCGACTCGAAAAGCACGGGAAACGTTTTCCTTTCTCTACCACAATAAACCGGACGGACAATCTCGGCCATATTTCGGGGGTGAAAGTGTTCGGTCTGCTACGCTTTTATGCGGAGGGTGGTGGGTGAATGTTTTCCACCATTTTTTTTTTGTTTTGTTTCTCCTCCATTCAAGAAACATCTTTCCCACTCAACGCTTATGCCATGTCCAGTTAACGAAAGCTCGTCGTTGCTGCTGCTGTTGCCGCGGTGCCTCGCATACGCCCGTGCCAACAGAAGCACAGAATCGACAAACGCCCAAGGCGAACCCGAACATCGTTTTTCATTATTTCAAGTTTTTCGCTCACAGATCGCCTTCCCTAAAGCAGCAGCAGCAGCAGCAGCAGTACTGTTTCAGACCAGGTTTCATCCTGCCAAAAGGTTCCGTCCCTTATTCAGTTGGTTCAGTTTGATGATGAAAAGCTGTTATCGTTTGCAGGATATTCTTGCACTGCTTATTTTAGCTGTTTATTTTATTCATCACTCGTCCGGTCTCTGTCTGTCTGTTTCTCTCTTTCATTCTCTCCCTCTTCCTTGCTCTGTGACGGACGCTTCCATTATGATCGGATGGTATCTGGCACGGACGCAAACGGCTGCACGCTACCGAAATACAAACGAAATGATGTTTTGGGATAAGATGAGCTGGTACCGTCTACACATTGGCAGGCGTGCAGACGAATCGATAACAAAAAAGGTGGTATCAAATTAATAGAAAGAGGAGTATTTCACTTAACATTTTACGATTGCTGGCAACGTTTGGTTTGTAGTGCAAGTGTAGCGTTTTCTGCAAACAGACTTTCACGTTGTTTTCCATAGCAAGTTGAAAACTATCTTTAGTAAAGCTTTTCAAGAGCTGGATATCTCCAAGTACACTACATTTGCAAAATTAAAGGTAAACTTGTGTCGCTAATAACTTGAAAAATGCAGTATCTACTTGAACTACTGCTGTGAACAAAACTTTTTATTTTATTTTAAAGTTAAACTTTCATCATCAGAACAGCAGTAAAAGTTTAAACCGTTTAAACCTCTTAACAGCTGTAACAAAACAATAATAATATATTAAATTTTATAATTTTATAAATTTATAGTTTTAATAAATTGTATTTTGTTTTGATATCATCCTATATTGAATAATGAAACTGGTGTAATAGTTGACTCCTAGGACATTCAAATCGATAAAATGTAAAAATAAATTCAAACTTATAAAGGAAAACTAAAAGCATACAAATATTCACGAATATTATCGTAAAGAGACACAAAAACACGGTGAAGACGGCTACAGGGATCCACAACAAAAGCAACTGCCCACCCAAAATAAAACGCATAAAGAAATCAAACAGCTTTCCCTCCGCGGATCGGAACTTAGCACGGACTAAAAGTGGCAAAATAACTCTCCTTCCCGCCAGCACTTTGTGACAGTTACAAATACGATCGAAATCCTGACAGATAAAAATAACTTTACCTTCCGAAAGAGAACCAACACCAAGACCAAAAAAGAAAAAGGAGAGAGAGTGAGCTAGCATGAATGGAAATAGAACGTCAAAGCGGGAAAATTTTAATACAACTCCAAAGCTTCCCGTGGGTATGCTTCCGATTTCCATTGAAGCTGTCGGCCCATTCTTTACTCACACAAGCTCGCCCTCACACATATGCCACCCTGCGAAATGGGATAACTTTTGCACCGCGCCGCATGCACCGAACCATCATCAACCCCCTTTCCATCACCCTCCAACGGCTGCAATTCCTCCGTGGCAAACCCTGGAAGTGCATTCGCAAAACCGCACCGCGAACCAAACAAACTTTCCGTCCGCTTCTCGCGCACCGACACCGCACAAATCCTTCCCCCCGAAGTGCAGGACGGCAAAACTTTGGTGTTGCGTGCTTTTGCGCCCATTGTCACACGGGAGGGCTCGAGCCCGAGGACCACACGTTTAGTGAGTGTGTGTGGTGGGAAGGGGGGCACAGAGCTGGCAGTTTGTTCATCCCACGTGTGAGTGTCTGTATTAGTGCGGTTCTGTGTGTCCTTGTGCACTCCCGCCGCTGCATCCTTGCAAGAAAGAAACTTTATACTCGCCCGGGAGAGCGACCAGCAACCCACCACCACCACCACCACCGGCGGCGGAAGCCACTGGGCGAGATCGTTTTGGCGTGCTGGTGGGTGCTGTTTTTTTTTCTTCTGTCTTCCGCTACCGCTTTCGCTTTTGCCACGCCAAAGGTGACGTCGTGTGCAGTGCCTTTCGTTCTCCCAATCGTGTGATTCAAAGCCCCCTCTCACCCCCCTACCCGTTCGTGCAGGCTGCAGTTTAGTGTGGTGGGAAAACGGCGTCCGGTGGTTTTATTTTCCTTATCCATTGGCATTTTTCGGCGCGCGTGCTTCTCCTTCCTACCCCCTTTCCATCCCCTCGCTGTGTTGTGCATTCTTTGTGGTGAATGAAAGCGAAAGAAGTAAGAAAAAGCAGTCAACAGCCACCACACCACACAGCAGCCAACAGGGAGAGGAAGAAAGTTTTCCGCGAAACGATGCATTTCCACTTCCGTCTGGTACGTGCGGCAAAGGAAAAAGATGATTAATAGTCCCGGTGCAGTAGCAACAGCAGCAGCAGCAATAAGCAACGAACGGGCTTGGCAGGAATGCGTGGACCTCCTCCTGGACGCCCGCTTTTGTCGTGCACAAAACTCGAATGCAACACTGCAACAGGAGCTGCACCATTCGGGACCCAACTCGAATGCACAAGACGTTGCATGACTCTCTTTGTGATTCTGTGTGCCACTGTGTGTGTGTGTGTCCTTCTAAACCGCACGATACACTCCACCAAGTGCAGAAAAGTACATTTCAGCAGGGTATTGCCGCTGCTTGCGGGACGATTTGTTACTGCGAGCGAAGAACGACCGAAAAGACACACGCGCCGCCGCATCCGAAATGCGGGGGAAACGTTTCGATTAGTTTTGGGGAAAATTTATGGAACCACCGGGCTCGGGCTTCGGCCGTGCCCGATAATTTATCCCAATCACACACGAGCCGAGCCGTTGCGCTACGCGTGCCGCTTGCCCGAATTGAAGGCTCGTTCCCGTGTTCCGGCGTTGAGAGGATAGATCTGCCAGCCAAGATGGAAATATAATTTCCTTCGCCTTAACACCTCTACCACGGTCTAGCTGGGTGGAGATTTTATGGAAAGCGCTTGCCATATTCACGCAAAGCCCGTCAGGCAAACTCACTGTCGTTTGCGTTAGGGTGACGCTATCATCATCATCACATTCGTGATCGTTGGCAGCGATGGGCTACACCTTGCGCAATTCGATCAAGTCAGACACTCAATCACAGATTCAGATTCGGCCGCCCCCAAAAAGGTGATTACTGCTGCTCAACATTCTCGTGCCCATTGTGCTTGTGCGCGTTGTTGCAGTGGCAGACCAAGGTTGATAGACGCAGTACGACACCACGGGTAAATAGATGGAAATCACTATGCTGATAGATTTTGCTCACGCACCGGGCAGGGAAGAACAAGAGCCTTTGTGGCGTGGAAAGAGGAGAAAAAAGCACACACAGTCCTACACTGTCCCGCGTTCGTGTGGCACTTTTTGGCGTGAGAAACGAATTTCGACCATTTCCGCCCAGTTCGTTCGGCAACGGCCGGCAACAACCAACGCTCTGTTGGATGGGGGCAAAAAACCCATATCCATACGATTCTACGAGATACATAAGGTGTATCATCATATGACCAGAGAATCTAATCTTTTTTTCTTCCTCCGTAAGCTTGGGCGAGATGGGAAGAAAGGCCAAAATCGAAACCAGCTCAACACGACCGAACCGAACACGCCGAAACGGAAACAGAGAGAGCCGTCCCCTGTGTGCTGCCAGCGTGCTGAAGCGCAGCTATGGCCGTGATAGGATGAGGTTTTGCCACGTCCGACACACGTGTGTTTGTGTGTGTCCCATGCGGATTTTCTTCGCGCACTGGATGCTGAGTGAAAAATTTTCCCATGCATATTAATAAGCTGTTCTTTGATTTTAAACCTTTTATTTGTGCTTCGTTTGTCGGGACGACATTGGATTACGAGACGATTTCTCTGCATGGTTTTTGGGGCGAGATTGGGTGGGTGGGTGGGTTTTTTTCCACATGTTCTTTGGTGGTTGTACGGTTTATTTTCTGCTTTATTCTGCTCCGGTGAGCTTTCGGGGCCAATTTCGCATACGTGTGGCGGGCGCTTTTTTTGGAAGCTAGAATTAGAAAACGGGGGTTTGCTTCAATCACAACCGTGACGTGTAATACCACGGACTAAGCTTGGTGCGGATTGCTTTCGATACGTTTGTTAACATTCTATACAATGCTACTGCGCTTTGTGTACTATGTAAATAGTGGCAGGTTGTTTTACAATGGTATACAATGGTTTTGTATTTAAATTTTAGAATTGATTTTGCCGATTGCGGGCAATAGGGATAATAGTTCTCTGGGTAAAAGATCTTAACCAAAGATTCAAACAACTTAATGAAAAAATAAAACTCCATGTAGTTAGATTTTAAAAATATTTTTAGTGAGAAATTGTTGACATTTGGCATATTCGTTGCAGAATGGGACAGCTTTTGACCAACAGCAATAAATAATGAAACATAATGCAGAAATAAAAAAAACTCTAGAAATGTCTTCCCTTTTTTTGTAAGAAAGTAATAAAATAATGAAGGATAAACATTTTCATCATTACGATCACACTAACCACCGGTTTAAACTATTTTTTATAATAAAATATAAAACTCACGCATTCAAATGCTCTTCACGGAATCTAAAAACACAGTGCTTCAAAAGGCATCATCTTTATGTGTTTTCCCCACTTCTAGCAATGTCACAACGGTGTAAGTTACCTTGTAATTTAAAGCTTCAATTTTGTAACAAAAAAAAAGTTTTTACACGAAGTAATGCTATACTCTTGAAAATAAGATGAAACGTTCCGGAGAGCTCCATTTGACAAACTTCAAGTATTTAGCAAGTAATTTCCTATCGCTAAAAGAGTAATTTCCGATCGCTTCTCCATCGGAATCCTGTCAGAAAGAGGAAGAACTGTGATAATTGGTCTGCAAGCGACGAACCCTGTTCGTTCACTTTAGACCAACTGCTGCTGCTGCATCCTTAAAAAAGAAATTCTGAAAATATTTATTCCCTCCTTTTTGTAGCCCAGCTTTGGATTATCCTTCGGATCATTGTCTGTTCGTATCGAAGGAACATGATCTGACTGACCAGCACGTCTCCAATTACGATTAGGTGTAGAAATGGAAGAAATTGAATAGAAATGGAGTTGCATTGGATAGTGGCCGTACAGTCGACTTGGTGTCGCGATAGAAACTGTTTTGATTAAAATTAATTAAATTACTTATAAGATAGGTTATTGGTCATTAAAATAGTCACAAAAAAGCTTTCATTTTCGGTTTAAAAAATACCCTTACATACTTATTTGTAGTCCAATATCATAACATGCTGCAACGTCAAAATCTCTGAACATAATTCTGTGCAAACATATGCTCCACTTGTGCACCAGTTTCATCAACATTCGCGATGCGGCCGCGCAAATCTACAACTCTTGCGGCTGGTCCAAATCCAAATCCCACTTCCATCCCACTCATCATCGGATGCGTCCGATGTTTGCACATCATGTGCCAGTCGCGGTGGCCATCATTTCCATTCGCCGTCGTTATCGTTGTCACCGCAATGCAGAATTGGTGTACCCAGGTCTGTCTGTGTGTGTGTGTGTGTGTGTATGTGTGTGTGTGTGTGTGTGTGTGTGTGTGTGTGTGTGTGTGTGTGTGTGTGTGTGTGTGTGTGTGTGTGTGTGTGTTTGTGTATGTGTTTGCATTGGGCACGCTTCCCACACGTTGGCGCTTAATAGGTCAACTGGTTGCAGCGGGTTCACGTCTTTGCTCCAGCGGAAGCACACTACTGCTGACTGCTGACTGCGACAGAGTCTTAGACAATCGTGTAGCTCGGAAATGTTACCAGCCGGATACGCTTGTTCAACAGCAACAGCGACACATGTTGGCGGCGGTCTGGCTGCCTCTCTCTCTCTCTAACCCTGTGCACCTTTCTTCGCCATGTGTGTGTGTGTGCCTGCATGCTATGCCCATTTTGCGACGGCTGTGCCAAATTTCAACAGCCAAACCTGCCAAGCCTGCCCAACCCAAATTACTGGGAAAGTAGGCGCTCGAAAACGTCTGAAGTCAACATACACGTAACAGCAATGCACATGAATAATGTTGACCTTGTTGTCCAGCGTGCCAGTAAATTTATCCCAACTATTTGTAAGCAATCAGAACGGCAACTCTCATCTGCTGTTTGAGTTTTTATTTTACTTACAAACAAAGAGTTCCAGTAATTGAAAGGGCGAAAACAAAAGAACATTCACGTGTTGACAGCAGCAAATTCCACAGTTGCGCACATCGTTGGTAATGCATTTTAATTAGCTGATAAAGCGCGTGTGCGTCAATCGAAAATTCCAACGCAGTTCAATTAGTCCGTGCATAACTGTGCGCACTTCCCCCTGTGTGCCTGTAAACACGCAAATGCTTCACAATGCTCCCAATTCCACCAGCACAGCACAGGTTTCGCCCGTCTCGATATAACGATTAATAAAAATTCCATAAATATTTGAAAATTAATAAATCCCTTACGACTGTTTCCCTCCACAACACACGCCACACGCCACACCGTTTGGTACAAGCATTGAACGCATAACGGGGGGAAAAGCAAAGTCAAAACAACAAAACACATCAGTTTGTGTTCCAATAAATCTCTGGCATGGCCACCATCCCTGCAGCGTTTTGCATGCTTGTGTGTTGTTAGTGATCGATCCAAATCATCGCTAGATAATAAAACCAACACACCCGAACCCAAACACTGTTCGGCACCAGTTCAGCCCAAACTTAACAAGAATGGGCGTATGTTTGCCCAGCAAAGTCTACCAGTGCTCGGGCAGCGGAAGGGAAGCCACAAAGACGAAAGCTTAAAAATGCTTGCCTCAACCGCTCGGCTTATCTTCGATCCATCAAAACAGAGCCGGAACGGAACGGGGCCGGGAGAATGTGCAAACAAAACCCATCTAAAAGTATGCGAAAAAGAGGGGAAGAACCCTCCCCGCTAATGTATGACGCACACGCATCGAGATGGGGAAAGTTTGGCATTTTTCCTTTGCTGCCATGGCCTTTCCATGCCAGAAAGAAAGAATGAAAAAAGAAGGAAATCTGTCCAAATGTTAATTAAATTCTTCACTCAGCACATATGCAGGGATGGCCCCAAAAAAAAAGCCGCATTCCTCTCCGATGAACCTTTGACCTTTAGCCAATATGTAAAGGGGTTGCCGAGGCAGTTTGCAGATCGCCGGTTTGAGCAGGGCTTTACGCAGCAACGCTTACGCTTTCGCTAATTTTCCTCCACAATGGACGCCCCATCATAAAAATCTCACCCCGATAGAACAGGGCATCTCTGGCAAAACTTGCGTCTATCCGGCCAAAGTTTGTGCGTAATGGGAGCTGAAGGGGAGGGGCTCCGATTTACAGCAGTATAATGATTGTGAATCCAAGTGTTATGCTCGTTTCGAGGTTGTGCAAAAGTTTCCTTTAAACGTGTGCGATTTAATGCTACAGTCCCGGTCCCTGCGATACTGCGGATGATTCGATTGTATCTGTACGTGTGTTAATGTGTGTGTGTGTGTTGGTGTAACAGGATAGGGAAGGGACGGAGATCCCGTGGTGCCTTACCTTTCAGATGATCCGGCTGCGATGCTTCGCCCACATTTCGCATGATGTCGCTCAGACAGTGCTCGAGCGAGCGCATGTCCAAACCGTTGCCCAGCCCGGTGCGGTCCTGGTCGGTAGGCACAGCCAGCAAAAGAGGGAAGAAGAAAGAAGCAGAGGAAAAAGAAGAAATGGTTAGAAAATCCGGTCCGAAAATTGTGAAGTTAAGATTGCAGCGGTAATTAATGGATACGGGGTGGTAACTTTTTGCGACACGATCCCTCCTTCGTCGCTGCCGCCGTGGCCTCCACCCTCTAAAAGCCCATCCCAGCGACACACTGTTTGCGCAGTGTTTCGTCGTGCACAGCGTCGTGCTATGAAGACGCTGACGGCGCTATGAGGTGACTTGAAGCGACAGCACCATTAAGCCACTGTGTGTACTGGGGCAACGGGGGTTTAGGGAATAGGGGCATAGGGGAGCGATGTCCGTCCCGTCGGATCCTTTTTCCCCGCACGGAAAGGGTGGCTGCTCCTTAACAAAGTCGCTTTCTTTAAGGTCAACCATTGGAAACGAGACCCATTCATAAGTTGCTCGTGTATGTTAATTTAGTCCCCAAATGGCAAATTGGTTGCGCCGTCGGTAGAGCCGTCCACCGGAGAATATGGGAGAGTTACCGTAGGGCCAGGGAGGAAACTAATTTCGCAAAAGGTTAGCTCCGAACAGATAAGTTTCAGCTCGCACAGGTACAGCAGCAAACATGCTCGTGAGCAACGAGCGTGAAGGGTAGGTGTACTTGATGCTGTTTAATGCTCGCTGTGATGAAATTTTACTTTCGCTCATTCGCTCAACTTTGCTTTTACTGACAGTGTCTATATTTGTGGCGCGATGGTGTATTAATTTTCTACTTGAAATGTTGAACCATTTTGTGCCTGGCAGTACTGTGGCTCAAACTTCAATAAAAATTGTTACTTGCCAGTACATAAAATTGCAGCTGGTAAAGTTCTAAAAAACCTTCAACCACAACGACACAAAAACTCTAAAAGTAAAACGGGAATTGCTTTGCTTCCGGCCAAACTCGTCAAATCTCTAAATTGGATCGAACGATATCGCGCGAGCACACACCAACACCGTGCAGGGGAAGCTGGGTGGGCAAAGCACAAGAGGGGGGGGGAGTTTTTATTTCCACCCACTCACACATTCACACTTTTACTTACTTCCCAATGGTTGTTCGATTACACGTTCCGTCGGCAGAAAACGGCTGGCTAGCACACACCAACAACAACAACAGCAGCAAGAAAAACCTTTCCTCCCAATGGTGCACACACACGGAAGTATCCACACGGCTATATAATATCACGGGGCTCCATGGCACACGGCAAACCATCCACGGAATGGCAAAACTGGGTCGTATAAATATTTTCTTATTGGATTTTGAATGAAATATTTCCGCTTGCCGCTTCAATTTTGTGCGCGATGCCTCGCACTGGCTGCTGCTGCTGCTGCTGCTGCCGTTTTGCAAATGTGGAAAAGCCAACGGCAACGACGGCAACGTAAAGGGATGATTTTGCACCACAGCGCCCTGACTTTTCCCCTGTAAATCGTGCATTTTTTGCTTATGGCACCGGCTCCTGGCTCTTCTGCCATTTCTGCCGGCACACTCATATATGGGCGTTGCGATTTTTCCCAGTCCAAAAGCACCCATACCGTCAATGGTACAGCTGAAGCTGGAAAAAAGATGTCCCCAGCACCAGAAGAAACGAGAGTCGCGATGTGTTTTTTTCTTCTTTCTTTGCTCTTGTGGAAAACATCTCTGCCTATGGCAAGAATCCCGACTACTGAACGCAGTACGTAGTGAGTGTGGGTGGGTGAGGGGAGGACAATATTTGATCCACCTTCTAAGGCAATCGAAGCCATAAACCAAACACACACACACACACACACATTCGTAAGCCTTTCTGTAAAGGGATGTGTGTGTGTATACATTTCTTGCTGCATTTTTTGCATATTTCCACATCTGTTGCATCTGTGTGGCTGGATGTGTTTCTTTCCTGCATATTCCACATTGCCATCACACTGCCAGGGCCGGCGCAACCGTGAGGGGGAGAAGCAACGAAGCTCAACCGCCTGCCCATTCGATTTCAGCGATGGGAGAGAGAGAGGGAAAGACACAAGCGCAAAAAGCATGCCCCGGTGCGATACATCGCCCTCCATCGTCCGTATGGTTCGCATTGGTAGGATGCAAGTGCGCAAAGATAAATCCCACCAAAACCCGCTGCGCGATGGGTGAGCAAAAAAAATGCGCCCACACACACACACACAGAAGGGAAAAACCATTCCAGTTCACCAGTCAGCTGGAATGCAGCTGGGAGCCGTTTTGCCGTGAGAAAATGATCCCTTTTGGTCGGAGTTTTGAAGCACCAAAGGCAGCGGAGCAGTGTGCCGTCGTGTGCCTTCCGTGCGCAAAAATAGAATGAACGGTTAAATCTTACAGAAAATCTGCAATGATTTGTTTTTTATTTCTTTTTTCTTTTTTGTTGGTGTAACGTTTGGGAAGAAAAACAGGGCAAAGCTGACGCTGAATGTCATCATTTCTGACGGTGGTTGTGATCTGCGCGCCCTACGCCCCGCGCTTAGGGGGAGAACCTTTGAAATTTGCAATGATATGCTATTTCCAAGCATTTTGTTTTTCATTTCCATTTCCGTTGACAAAACGCAAACAAAACTATTACAGTCGGCACAATTTTGTATGTGCCCAACTGCATCCCTTTTCAGCTGCCGGCAGGTTTTCCCGTGCTAGTGTTTGCATGATGCTTTGCCTGCTTTGTTGTTCGTTTGCTCATCTTACGAGACCTGGCGGCAGGCCCAGCGGGAACAAACTTACCGACAGGTGAATAAAATTGATTATTTTCCTCCCCCATTGCCCGGTGTGCTGTTTTGTCGTGCTGTGCACAAAAACAGATCGATTGCAATATGTAAGAGGAAGGGGAAAAACCCCGCTCTGCAATCTCCAAATCAATCAGATAGTGCTCGACCGTACTTTTGCTGCAGAAGCAATCCCTCTTCAGGCTAATAACATGGAGGCTATCGTCTTCCGTCCTGCCGGGGGGGAAAGATTGCACATCACTCGTGTGCGCCTGACAGGTAGGCAATGCTGATATGAAAGTCCAATTGATAAGAAGGTTCTGTGTGGTATTCGTATTTTGCTGCTCGCAATGCCCATCGTTCAATGGGAGGCGTTCAGGGAGGGCGCCAAAGGGATTGCTGGCACTCAACGCCGCTTCAAACTGTTGTAATTGAATGTGCCAGAGGGCCAGGGACGCAACAACAACAACGGCACACACATGGACACTCACACGACATGCCACGGTGCGTCAGAGATCAAAGCGTTTCTCCGAGTTTTCCGGTTTGCGCTGTGACATGTGATGATGATGCGTTGTTTTTTCGCCGGTGTGATGGACTGATTGTCATAAATAAACACAGCCGGGAGCACCGTCGTGTGCAATGGAAATGGTGTTTTCCTTTGAAATGTCACACACATGGTGCCTTTTTTTTGTAACACGTTTATTTAGGTGCCTGGTGGTGGATTATTTCAAGCCCCTTGCAGATCGCCCCTCCGTTCGCTAGAGCGTTATTAATTGCGTCGAGCACTTTCATTAGAGTTCAAGAAGTATTATTAAGTAGTATACATAAAATCGAGTTACTAACAGGGAGAAAATGAGCAGAATATTATAGCAATTTAACTTGTTCAACTCATTTAATTAGGTCTTAAGGTTTTGAGTGCCTCTGTAATGTAACTATTTTGTTGTTGTAGATGAATTCCAGACGATTTAAAGTCAGTGCTCGAGCTCCGTTTGCATTAAATAAGCGGTTTCAACATGTTTTATATAAAGCTGCTATTTGGCTTAACAACAGCTTCAGTATCCATCGCACATATCTGCCACCTATCGACGCCGTTTTGAAGTATCAGAATCCGTAATCAATATCGCCCACCCAACGCAACGTAACGCACCAAACTTCATCACCTTTCATCGTACGGTGCGACACGTTGACATTTTGCGCTCGAGCGTCCTCGGGCAGCGAGCAGCAGCGACCGGGGTATGCAATCCCGTTTTCGCCACGCCATTTGCTCCAGGACCGGTATGTCCGGGGTACGTCAATCCCAAAATCAACACGTTCCAGCCAGTCCATTCCAGGTCAAAACGCGACCGGTACAAACGTCCGGATATTTAGATGCTTAGCGAATGGCACCACTGGTGTTTAGTTTTCTTCCCTCAAATCACACTCCAGCGCCACCGTACGGGCAGCGTCCCATTTGTGTTCGGTATTTCGTTGGCGCGGAATATCCGCCGAATGGCCGATGAGCACGTCCGCTCGCGCCGAAACGGGCCACCCGAAAATCGAGCACCGAAATTGACGACTGCAGACCTGCACCCGTCCCTGTGTCCCGGGGATGACCCGGAGCTGATCAATTATGAACGATTCAATTCGCCCTCGACAGGGCGGTTGGGCATTGTGCTGGCTGCCGACCTACAGGAAAACGGTGCCCAATGTTATTGAAGCGTGTGTGATTTTTTTTTTTTGTTCCTTTCCCGAAGCTACCCACCTCGACTGCCCAGGTATTGCGAAAATGTTGTGCGCGAATCACGAAATCTGCGGCCTGCGACGTGCAGATATCCCATGCCTGCCAGCAATGATTTCGGTACGGTGAAATTCTGATGAAAGAAAGCTGACCGTCGGGCTTGAAAATAGAACCGAAACCGAAATAGGCTTCTGCAACGCGCAGCATCCGCGGGTCGACGTTGTTGCTGGTCATCCCACCGATTCACCGTCAGCTTGCCAATTTTAAGGGCTACGCTTGCGATACTCTGCACGGGGCGCGCTCAGGCGCTCAGGAAAAATTCATAAAATCGTTAAAATTCTATAACCCACTCAATCAGGTTGGCAAGCCTCACAAACTGCAACCGATGCACCGAAAATTGGACAGTTGATATTTTCATTCAATTCCCCCAGGTTCCCCCTAGGCCGGCGCCAACCGTAACCGGCCAGTAAAACTGTGATTCTTTGCAGCAGCATACTGCATTTCCCATGTCAGCTTCCAGTTTTCACCTTCCTCTGATTGCCAAACGGGACGTAAAATCGAGACAAAGCGCTATCTAACAGCTCATTGGACTCATTCCGCCGGGCAGTGGCAGTGTCACATTCTTCGGCTCGAAACTGTTTAGCGTGGCCGTGGACGACAATCAAACAATCGAGAACTATCGTAACACATTGCTTGGGTACGACGGGGTTTGGCTTTCGCATCCGTTATGCCCAACAATAGCAGATCATTTCAGAACACACACACACACACACACACACAAAAGCGCTTCCGAGATCAGTGTGTGTGTTATTGTAGCGCATTCGGCTCACGCAAGCCTTTTCGTGTGCTTTCGTGGGCACACGGCAACACAAAACCGACCAACCCTTCGCAGTCGACGCTGTGTCGTTTGCGAACGAGGCCAGGAATCATAATTAGAACACGGTCAACCCATTCCAACGGGCAGTGCCGGTGGTAGTTGGATTTTGTTGGCAGAGCAATAGATGATGCGTAATGTTCCGATCGTTCGAAACCTAAGGGGGAGGATACGTTGGCATGCCCTAAACGCTTGCTTGTGAAAACGTGTTTTTTTAGGGGGAGGTGAATTGTTCCGACAAAAGCCGTATCCGAAACAGTGTAAATGATGCATTGTGTTTGCCTGCTGGTTGAAGCTTTGTGGCTAATCATTTGTATGCTGTTTGGTAGGTGAAATGAGTTACGAAATGTAAACGAATTGATTTGATCGGAATGTGTAGCAAAACTGGGCTGTGTATTAAAACTGTTAAACTGTTTTGAAGCTTTAGTTGCAGTATAACTGGTAACTTTTTACGACTTTTATGTTTTACATTAGATGCCTATTAGGTAAAGTTGCGCAACAGTTTCATTCTGAATTCGTAATATTCGTAACGACTGAAAATCCAACTGGATTTTCACAGTTCAAATCTCTCCAGTTGGTAAACTTTTATGCATTGAATTATATTTTATCTCAAATGGATTCTTTTAGTTTTATGCTGTTTACATACAAACGTACTTGTTACTCTAAGTAGCTATGCTTGATAAAACACATGACAAACATGCATATTCTTTAACAAATTCTTTAGCTTTTCAATCAAAGCTTCGAATCATATCATATTTTCCACCGTTACCTGGTACGCTTCGAAGCTTTTTAATGGTGCTTCGCCTACATTTCATTCTCGGCAAACTAAACCATCACTATCAGCCTGTTTTATGAGTATATTTTTGTGCACTGAACATTCCCTATTTCTGGCATAACTTTACGACGACCTCTTAAAACACCCAACTCAGCGCAGCAAACGGTGACGGCGGCTTAAAACAATCGTCATGATACGCAGCGTGTGCCAGCGAGCATTGCTACTCCGGCTCGTACCGTAACCACTTCACAACCGAGAGCGATACGATGCACGGGCATTTGGTGCTTCCCAAAATCCTTTCCCAGGACGGTGGGCACCATCTTTGCATCACCATGGCCCGGGGACGAACAGGGCGAGCAGTGGTTCAATGCACATAATCGTAAAACCAGAAACGAGTTTCTACCTTTTTCATCTTCTGCCCAACGACATCACAAATCGTCGGAGGACCTGCGCGAGTTTAAAGTTTTGCTGCGAATGATGCAGCCGTTGCTGTTGGGTGTCGCGGGGGAAAGGGTTGAGCAACCGCACGGCGCACCTTAGCTCAGTTCAGCCCCACAGGCAAGGTTAAATGCTACGTTTATCTGCTACCGTAACTGTTACCATTGCCCTGCTGGTTGGCGTTCATTCCCCACAAGAAGCGTGAAGTTCCCTTTAACGGCCGAGCGTAGAACGAAGGATCCAGCACTTGAAGCACTTCCAGGTAGTGGTAAAAGAGCAGTGGCTAACACGTAGCGTAGATGCACTTTTTCGAGGTGGTGGGAAAACTCTCCCATACACACACACACACACACTAAACAACTCCCTTCAACAATGGCCAAAACAAGGATGGATCGGCAATGATCGTCTTTAAGCGGGAATACCGTACCGAGCACAACGCTCCCTGGAATTGAAACAGATTTCCTTGTCCGCCAAAGTACGCCAATGGTTCGGTCGAAAAATGTTCCACCCTGGATGCTTTTCCCCCTTTCGTGGATGCACCTACCGCTACGGGTGGAAAGTTTCGGCCAGTATTATACTGCCAAACGGGAGCTCTTATTTTTTTTCGTTTAGCTTTTATGGATGAATTTATGTTCACTTTCGCTACAACCGTTCGCTACTGCTCGAGCGGTTTACAGCTCTTGATGTTTTTTTTTTTGGTTTGTTGGTCCCCACCCTCCCACCAAAACTATTACACTTCAGTGGCCCGGGTTAAGAATGCCTTCACGCAAAGCCCTCCGATCTGTGCTACGGCTACGGCTTATGCAGGTACGGCTCACGTACACGCTGCAGTCGGAAGAAACGCGTTGTTTGTAACCCATTATGGCTACCTTTTCCAGCTGGAATCATGTTTCACGGTAATTCCGCTACTGCTTCCCCTTTTCTGTTCACGAAGCTGCATTGCTGCTTCCCTCCCGGTACGCGTTATCGTGTTTCACTGGGCAAAAGTAGTGCAACACACAACACACGAACGCACCTTCCATCCGTACGCTGGGCCAAGTTTCAGCCGCGAACTCGTTCGCTCTGGTTGCAACTGGTTTTACGTGCCGGCATGTTTGCCTGTGCCCCGTTGGACGAATGGGGCCTTTTCCTCCATTAGACACAGAGAGTTGTATGGTTCCCGAGCATTGCTTCCTTCCAAAGAAGAACAGAAAAAAAAACAACGAACGATAAAACCCGCCAGGTGTGAAAGTTTGCCTTTAGCAGGAATTGCTTTAAGCACTGCTAAAGCCTTCCCACGACTGTATTGGTACGAAAGAAAGGGGAAAAAAGCATGGAAATAGGGTTACGTGCACTTCGGAACCCATTTACTGTGTTTGTTTATTAATTAGCTTCACGCAGCTCAATGCAATACTAATGTAACGAATAATTTGAAATACATCTTGCTGCACTTTTAAAACAAGATTTCTGCACCCTTACAATCTCAAAACGTTGGCCAGCAATAAAGAAATGGCCAACAATCTCGCTGCTAGTTTGCTAGTTCGCAGAAACGTAGCCCGTGGTTTCGCCCGTACAACTTCCCACCGGCCGCCGGAAGCGAACGGATTGAAGTTTATTGCCAAACGTGGGGTAAGTTTAATTGCAAAATTTATTGAAACCCAACGCGGTACGTGGTCGTGGTGCTGTTTTTCTACCACGTTCTACCACCACCCGTTTGTACCGTACCCCCTTCTGGTGGTCGGCTACGTGTGGAAATGGTTCACGCGTTTCCATAAAACCGGGGATAACATCAAAAGCGACAGCTCGACTCGAGCACTCGAGCACGGCACATAGCACCACGGACGGGGTCGGGAAAAAAAGCTCGGTCATCCGCGAATGCGACGGACTGTGAATCGAGAGTGCATAATGAAAGCATTTATTAATAATAACTGTATTACGCAAAACAGGGAGTTGCGTTGCGCCCGAGGAGTTCGTTCGTTCGCTCGCACGCTCGTTTGGGGTGGGGTTTGAAAATGCATTGCAAAAGTTACTTTTACTAGTCGAGCACTCGCGCTAACTCGCTAACAAACTGTGTGCGCGACGACGGTGGCCAACACGCTACGTTGCTGCTGCTGCTACTGCTGCTAATAGGTACGATGAAGTGAAATTTATCTTCCCACCAATTATCTTTACCACAAACGCTTTCGCATTACCGCTTGGAATGGTTGGTGCGGTAGAAAAGGCAGTAGTGAGAGTGTGGCTTTTGGGTCCCACCGGCCAGGCTAAGCACTGCCTGTACTGCAAAAAAGGCAGCTCTCAGTTGAAAACCCATCATTCATCTAACAACGTACAACAAACGACCTGCTTTAACGAGCGTAACCGAAACTTAGCTTAACCCTTAATGCCCCTTCCCCTGGCTGTTTGTGCAGTGAAAGTGTAGTAGTGAAAGTAAAAAGAGGAAGGAGCTGGGTTTTACACACATTTTTTATGTGTACGCATAAAGTTGCGAATGCTCGCAATGTCTTGCGTACTACTTTTGCACATTGACCAAAAAAGTGTCCTTTCGCACAAAACCCCGTCCCGTCTGCGAGGACATCGGTACCCGGGCCGGAAGGATTTAGTGATGATAGCGATCCATTCCCGGCTCCGTGTTATGACCGAGCGGTCGTGAAAGCCGCCTGTCTCCGCCACACTATCGTGTCGAACATGACATTGTCTTCTGTGCTGGGGTGCGCAGGAAAGCCATTGTGCACACAAACAGCACACTGTGGCCGAGATCCTGCTCGTAGCAAACCCCCAACCCTCCCAAAAAAGACTTTCGTGCTTGCCGACGCACTGGCACGACGCGACAGTGCTCCAATCCATTTTGCCGGCCATAAACTGGCATGTTGAAAATAATTAAAAGCCTAATCAAATAGATTGTTATCTTTGCCCGGAATGGTACGGTCTCGCCTCGCTCGTCGAGCCCTCGTTTTGTTGCCACCCTTTTGGGGTTGGCCATCGTCTCGTCCAGGGCATCCAGTTCGGTGATTCGGTTTGGTTTGGGAAAAGTTTCACATCCGCAGTGACATATCTCTCTCTCTCTCTGTTTCTCTCTTCCTCTTTTGCTACTCTTATCGGGGGGTGAAGAAACAGCGACCATTTGCCAACGAGTGCCATCATCCCTTTTTTGTAAGTGTGGTGATTAAAACCATTCCGTTCGGCTTCACGCCAATCATTGCTAATCTGGCCGGTCAATGCATGGGCATGAGATGAATCCTGTGCGTGCGTGTGACAACAGACTGGTGCGCTTTAGAAACAAAGCAAAAAGGCTGCTTCTTCCGAGGCAAAATTGGGTGGAAAAGTTCATTAGTTAAGCTGCACGTCGGAAAACAACACACTAAAGATGTCTCACGAGACAACAGCAGGAGTATTGGCGAAGAACTATAACACACACTTTTAGTTGCAATTTTTTTTATTGTGAAATCTTTTTCGACCATGGCTGGATGGCTTTTCAACACTTTATCATCTGGGAAATGCGAAACTTCTGGCAGGCACTCGATCTGAAACCACGACCATGCACGACAACTTTCTTCCATTAGCAGTCAAAACTGGGACGGATGTGCACATGTGTGTGCGTGTGTGTGTGTGTCTTGCTTGCACAAATAGACTCGCTCGAAATAGGTTCGCTTTTTGCCGCACAGGAGCAGTCACACACACACACACATGCACTCCGTATGCCGGGAATGGCGGAAGCGTAGGCAAAAATCCATAGATAATTTAATGCATCCTCGTGCGCTCGGTCGTATTGTGCATGCTTTATTTAGCAGAATGCCTCAGAACCCTCCTTTTCCTCCATCGTTCTTCCCTCCGTTTTAAGTTTGACTTGCAGGTGTCGGGGCTCGAGGGTGGTGGAGCAGAAAGATATGGGCAAATAAAACATCTCCCCCATGTGCTCTTGCTTGCTTGTTTGTTTCTGTATGTGTGTTTTCACCACCCCTGTACCGTGATTTTGCCGCTCCGGTAAGAGCCGCTATCCATTGCATCCAGTGCTAACCTTGAGCGGGAAAACTGGGGATGGGAAGAATATAGAGAGGAGGAGGAAGAAACCGTCTGCTCGTTATCATTCGATTTTATTTGTACGCCCTCGAAAGGAAAGCCGAAGCGTCAAGCTAAAGTTTTCTTCAGCGCCTTGTCAAGCAGAAGCACACTAACACACACACGCACACATACACGATGGAACAAACCACCAAACGAGTCCGTACAAACTGAACATACCACACAGACAAGGGAAAATCCTCACTATTCTCCATCGTGCACCGATGGAGACGCCTTGTCGCTCATCCAGTCTGTGCGGCAAGCGGTCTGTTCTGATGAGCTAGAAATAAACTTCCTCCACAGGTTGATGGCGGTTTTTGCTGTGTGCCGTTACGCAGGTATAGCTTGCCAATGAAACTAAAATGAGTAACATGCAAACTACCGCTCCGCTCAGTTGGTCGACGCGGCTTTGCAGTCACTTTTGTGCGCGCTTGCAGTCAGCAGGCCGATGTGTCTATAATCGGGCGGTTGTTTTAAACCCTTGGCTTGTGCCGAAGCCTTGGCAGCAGTGTCAACGCGTAGGAGACGAGCAGGTAGTGCCGTTTGAGATATGATTATCTATAAACTGCGCAATATTTATGAGCCAGTCTTTCTCTACCCAAATGCACGGTGTGTTGAGTTTGGAGATGAATAATTTTGCACCATAAAACACTTTTACTGCTCATCATTCCACATTGTCGCCGCCGTGTGCCTATTTTTTCGAAGAATTTAAGTACTGTTGCATAAACCAAAACTCTCTGTTAACAAGAATGTTTATTGAGAGCAGCAAGCAACCCAGCAGCTGTTACGTGTGTTTTTCACGGAATGTGCTCTTTAATCGTTCGCTGATTGTTTACAGGAATTCGATCGGAAGCATAATTTGAATGATTCATGACGATTTCGGTACCTGTAGGACATGGCTACCCTGGTACGGCAGTGGAATATATTGACGTGACAAACCGACATACCGACATACCGGCCGTGTAGCAAACGCGCCAACGTACCCGCAACGTCTCATAGCTAAAACGCAAACCGCACTTCCCACATCCAATCAGTGCGCGGGACTGGATGGAACCAAAGCATCGCTCGTGAAGAGGGTGCTTTGAAACCCTTTTCCGCTTCGAAAAGGCAGCCAGCTGCTAGTATAAAGCTGTTGGCGTTATTGATTTCCCCCTTGACGCGCATGGTGCAACCCGTTCGCTACCGCGTTCGATTATATTCACCGCTCGCGGTAAAACCTACGCTTGAGCAAACTTGAAGCCGGATCGTACATCGTACATGCCTGCCGTCGTCGTTGTCGTCTCCTTGCTGTCCTCCGTCAACGCTGCGAGCGTTCGGTTGCGATGACAATTGTACCTTTCTTGCGTTCTTGGTTGATTTGAAATCCCACCCACGGCAACCGCTGAACCTCCGTCGGTTTACGCCATACGCTCTTGTTAACAATCTAACCACAAACAGCAATAATAACGAGCGCCCATGCTTCACATAACCGTGCGCATTGGGTTTTTTTTTGCGGGAAGAAAAAAGTTCCAAACCCCAACCCGCTCCGTCTCCGTTGCCCTCGTTGCACTCGCACTCCACACAGCACGGAATGAAACTCGTAATACCGCAAACGATGAGGTTTTTCGGTTGTTTAGCAAGTGTAGCCAGTGTCATTAAGGATGGGCGAACTTTACCTCGGGTATGCCCGGCTGGATCCACGCTTCCTTTCACTCCAGAACCAGGCAACAGAAGCGAATGACACCTACACGCATTCATGTCAGCGGCGTATACCCACATTGGCGTAAAGGAGGGACGGAACGAAGCGCCAAACTTCAAGACAAACCAAGCAAAACCAGCACACCGATCTAGCGGGCGCGTGGGTAAAAGGGAACCAACCGAAAAGGCCAAACAAAACTTATTTTAAGCATATTGGGCGAACGTTGGGTGGAACTTTTTTGGCTTTCCCTTTGCGTTTGTTGGAGGCTTTTTGCTCCTTTTTCCAATCGGAACTTTTTCCCCCGAGTTCCAAGCCTGCCAAACCCGGTAGATTGTAGTGTATTTTATTGTACGTTGGTTTCGTTTTTTTCTCTGTTGCGTCTTGCTGTTACTTGCTCCCCTACATTTGCACAGTAATACCATTTGAAGACGATGTTTATGAATCGATAGAACTGACTTCAAGGCAGTTAATACTAGCCCCGAAAAAAATGTGCCTTCCCTTAATGGCAACGGTGATGATAGTGGGAATCGATTTTTGTCCTTTCCTCCAACAGTCAGCTTGACTTTCGACGCTGAAAGTGCGCTGAATCAACAGCCGATGCCCCTTCCTGTAGACGTGCAGGAGTGGAAGCACTTGTCGGCCTATTTCTTTTTTTTTTTTGCACTTGGAGGGGCAAACAAACAACACAACTTTTGCACAAATTGAATCGTTTTTATTTGCCGAATGTTTGCACTTTGTTTGCAAGATAAAATAGCAAACTTATTTCCCCCGCTCTGAAGCGTTGTTCGTTTGTAGGAGAGGTGGAGCATTGGGAGGCACAGTGTAACAAATGTTTAAGGCAGTGGAAAAAGTAAATTGAACATTGTTCATAATAAAGGTATTCAAGTTTAGACGGTATTTCTTGTATTGCTGAAGACAATGAATACAACAGTGATGCGCAACAGCACCGGACACATTTACAAACATCTCAGATATATCTCTGTTGGACACTTTTAAAGGCAAACTTGGAAGTCATTGTATGATGCGTTTCTTGCGGGTTCGTCGCTTGTTCGAGAATTATTTAGCAATTGTTCTATACCAGCGAGCGCCAAAGAAGGGCTCGCGGGCCGCATGCGACTCTTTGATATCGAGTCGGCGGCAGTTAACAGTTCATATGTTTCCTATAAGTTTTACACATATTTGCTCTTACTTAAACAATTTGTCTCTTCGCGGCAATCTCTACGAACATTTGTGTAGAATTTAGCTCTTTTAGTCGCAAAGTTTGCCAACCGCTGTTCTATACCAACAATCCCTCTCCTATTCTTCTTTTCCTTAGTCATTGGCAGGGATTGGAGCAAATATAATAAATTGAAAAAAATTATCATATGAAGCTTTGACAACAAATAGTCTTCAATGAATTTAACTTTCGGCATTCATCTGCCCAGAGGACGCACTTTAAATCGTAAAATTTTGGAACCATCCAAAGTGTCTAGCGAAAATATTGCAAAAAAGCACCACATACCATATACACACAGCTGACCAATTACGGTGGCTTACACTAAACATTTCACGCCCAAATACAGCTAATATGCATCACCAGTTTGCCCGAAAAACGGGAAATTCAATTACTGCCACCCATTTCGTGTACCCATGCGCCAGCGAGGGCAGAAAAAATTCACCCTAATTGGCCATCGCCAATGGCACAAGCAGGGAGACGGGCCGGCTGGCTGGCTGGCTGGCCGGTCGGCTGGCCACAGCGATTATGTAAGCGAAATACGTCCATTTCGTCCCGCTCCTGGGTTCGCAACCATGCATGTGAGCTGCCCCTGGTAAGTTCTCACTCACACACACAAACACACAGACCGAACAGCTGCGGATGGAGGTGCCAGGCGTAGCGAGTAAATCATATTATACATCATCACCAGAGCGCAAACACTTAGCGCTTGAACTGTGCCCGTACCGAACATTAGTGGTTTCGGTGTTGCTGCTGACTAGCACTGCCCTCTAGCGGTGGAAAAGAAGGGCAAAATGAGGAATGGAGTTTCACACCGCTGGTGGAGGAAATGAAGGGTGAAATTAGTGTTATCCGACGCCTAACTACTTGTCACACTTTCGGTTCGGTGCAAACACACGGTGCGCTCACCGCCACCGCCTCCGCCAGCCCAGCGAGGATCAAACCAAAAACGCTCCGGACGGTAATGAGAGTTGAGAGGTCACTACAGCTGGAAAAACAAAACAAAAAACACTGATCTTCACGTTAAACATGCACACAAACGCACAGATCGAAGGTTCCGAGTGGGCCACTCGTTCATGCCACAGCTTTGCGCTCTCTCTCTCTCTCTCTCTCTCTCTCTCTCTGCTCTTTCTCTCTCTATCCCCTCTCATTCAGCCTCGCGAACCACTTTGCTCCGCCGGTAAACCGCCTAATTACATTCTAGCCCGGGTTCCGGGTTGATACTGCCGAGGGGGTCGACAAAATGGAAACAAAACTTTTCCACAAGTGTCCACACCAGCACCAGCAACACCATTCACACTCTCAGCACCGCAGACGGTACACACGGCGCTGTGTGGACGGAAGGTTTTGTGGACATAGCGCGAGAGAGAGAGAGAGAGAGAGAGAGAGAGAGAGAGAGAGAGAGAGATCACGACAACTGAAAATGCTAAATATGACACTGACACGAAAAACATAAATCAAATCAACTCAAATTATTCCAGGCCCGCACACGACACGACATCCACCGGTCGGCCAAGTTCCACGGGAGTGTATGTGTGGGGCGGTGTGCGAGCGCTCGGGACGGACGGAAATGGACGCTCGGGGACTACTGCTGCCGTTCGCCCGCATATCCCCCCAACTCAACCACACAGTATTACCCGACACCGAAGCAGCAAACGATCGGGCCCTATCCCTTCTCTCACCTAACCGAAATTCCCCTTGGGAGCCGCACACTGACAGTGGCCATGTTAACTCAATACTTACTCAAAGCTTTCTCGCGAACCACTTTCTTCCCTCGGTCCAAAAAAAAAAAAAACACAACTCGTCCCCAAACGTGTCGTCGTCCTCGCGTGCCAGTCCCCGGTGTGCTCTCGCTCACGCGTCACGCTGATGGGAATGGTGTGTGAGTCTGTGTGTGTGTGATTTTTTGCTGTTGCTACTTATCGTTCCTGCTGCACACTTTGGGAGGCGAGGAGAGGGAGGGATCCGTAGCAAATTGGCAATGGGCGCGAAGTGGCATCCGCAGGAACAAATCACATCAACATTAATATCACTCGGCTCGATTTTCCCCGCAAAAAAAGCCTTCTTTGGCCGGGAGGCAGAACGCCAACGCCGTTCCCCCGCGGGCAAGACTTTTGGGCTTGATGGGAGTTTCGGTCCTGCTTTGGGCCGGAAAAAAACCCCCCGTGAGCGGTGGATAAAAATTGCCAATGGACGGCCACACCGCACCGGGTGACGATGATAAGCCCGATGATGGTAATGATCATGATGATGGTGATGTGGATAACCAAAAAACACACACACACACTGTCACCGACACTGGGATTGGAGCTTGGCAGCAGGTGTCAAAGGTACGATATGGTAAATGATATTAATATGCATGAACATGCAGACGAGTCCGGGACGGCCTCGGCTTGGGCAGAATGTGCAGAAGAAGCAATGAATCTTGAGCCTGCCCGACCTGCACAACGTACGCCGACCGGTTGCTCCCGCCCGAGCGTACAGGGCGTGTACAGGGTTTTGCTTTTCCGTTTCCCCCTTTGCCGCAGAACCCCCGCTGGATAAGCGCAAACCATGTGCTCCACGTCGCTACGCCCCTGGTTCGTGTGTTCTACCTCCGTTTGCGCGGAGCGACAACAAGTGAAAAAGAATTACATTCGCAAGGCAAACACCGGCTCACCTGACATAACACCATGCAGGCGGCGCGAGGAAGCAAGACACGGCTGGCAGCTGGCGTATGTCCCTGCCAAACCGTACCGTATGGCTTGGGACTACTGGCACCGTAACAGGTGGGGTGATTTGAATTTCCTCGTGGATGGTGTTTTTTGTTCTTCTTCTCCTTCTTCTTCTTTGCCACTTTGTGGGGTCCAGCGGTGTGAATGAAAATGGGGATCATGGTTTGCGTGGCAGCCCGGGACGTACCCGCGCAGCAATCAAAACCTGTCGAACCCTGGCGTATTATGGAATAATATTTATTGTGGCTTAGCAAATCAGCTCATTGACATGCAACACGCACACGCAAGCGAAAGCGGAATGTTTCCCACCCAGAGCGAAACGTTTATTCCGCACACCCCTCCGTGCTTTGCCGTGCTGATGTCTTTCGTCGTCGATTTTGGGTGGAGCATTGATTGGTGCGTGGGAGAAAAGGGTAGGGCTTAATTGATTTCAACGTGGCGGGAAGGAATGGAACCGTTGGGTGTTTGAGTTGGCAACCAATTTTAAAGAGCATGATCATTTGCTCAGCATTTGCTTTCATGCCCGTTTTGTGGTATGCGTGGCAAGTAAATAAGCCTCTATCAATGTGTACGTGTATCTTGCAAATGAAACTGTTATGTTATGTGTATTGATGTATATTATTGATACCACAAAAACCCCAAATCAAAACTCGAATCCATGATGCAGTTTTAAAAGATATTACTCACAACTTTTTCCACCAACATTCCACTGTTTTCCGGTTCAATTTTCAATGTGAACAGCATTATGCAAAACTTGCAGCATGTGTTTCAACAGCTGTCATTTGTGACAGCTGGACCGTTGAAAAACTTCGCGCGATTGTTGAATAATGCCGTTCACATTAGGAATTGACCCGGAAAACAGTGTATTTTGAGATCCCCGAGGACAATCACCAGACTAATCTAGCTCATGTGATGAAACTTCATTTTGAATCCATTAAATTCCATGTCAACACAATGAATTTTTTTTTTATTTTGTTTGTTTGTTGGCAGTTTGACTGTTGGTAACTGAAATCATGTCAAAACTCCATACACGATCACACGTCATCCGCTGAATTATAAATGTGTTGTCGAGAAAAGCCTTAAATACAGTTTCAAATGAGGTTCAAATTTCAAAACTTGAAAACAACACTATATTGAAATACATCCTTGTTTGTCGAATCCAATATGAATCCAATATCTAGCAAATACAATTGTCCAATATGACGGAACGTAACAGAGTCTCTTGAATACGAAAAACACAACCTGGATGATGTTTATTGTTTCACTCAAAATCTGCAATTTCAGCTTGCTAACTTAAATCATAAAAGCGGCCAATAACAGATCATCCAGATTATCACAAACAATCAGACGTTATTCAAATATAGTTTCTTATTCTTTGGCTCAACAACCGTTGTCGGTCAAGGCCTGCCTGTACCACTTGTGAGGTTGGCTGTGTGAGTGACTTATGGATTGGATTTCCCTTCATAGCAGGATAGTCAGTTCTACGTATGGCGGCACGGTCCGTTTGGGGCTGGAACTCATGAAGGGCATGTTGTTGACGACTGTACCACGAGACCGGCTTATAGTAAATATAGTTTACTTACTATATAGTGTTGAGATGACCATAAAATTATAGCCAACAAATAATCGTAGAGAATGGCTTGATGAACGGCTTTAACGGCTGGTAACAAATTGGCAGGATCTGAACTTCATTCAACGACTCCAGTGCTTTTATCAACACCCCAAGACGCAGTTATGCAAACAACCAAGCAAGAATAACATATTCATTCGAATCGTTCCCAATACTTCCAATGCTCAATGTCGATGAGCCGGTGTCATGCAAGTAAACATTACTTTTATTCTTTTGTGTTAAGCTGTGGTACTGGGACAAGAAATTGTCAAGTATCAAGCCTATAATGCTTTAACCATGATTATTTCATTTACTTGTTTTGCTGACGTTTACCTTCATTAAGCTGTTCTCACATAAAATATCCTGTGAAGTCCTTCAGCAGAAACCTCATTCACATTCGTATTGATTCGAAAGCCGATTAAACCGTTCCCCATTTCCATCGCACTGTGCTTACGTCTGCAACTTACCTGCAATGAAAAAAGAAAGCAAGAAAAGGAAAGTAATTAGATATGAACGCCCGTAGATACTGTACTGTAAAACATTTCCTCAAAAGCGTTTCTGGACCCAAGAAGCATAGGTGAAGCTGTTGGTGTGTGCCATTAAAAGAATTTGTAATAAATTTTTAAGTAGGTCATCTTTCCTACGATCAAAAGACCTAAGGTTCCAACGCATCTCCTTAGTACGATTTATCCCATCCCCATGGCAAATGCATACATTAACGAAAAGCTCTTCGTTGGAGAGCGACAGCAAAAAGAAGAAGAAAAAAACTCCCTCACCCGTAAACTTCAAAGCATTCCTTTGTTCGCTTGACTGAACGCAGGCACACAGACAATCGATGCACTCGCACTACACTATACGCTCGCATACGTTCGCAGCGTTCGGTGCGACCGGAATGCACGAGGTGAGGTATCGGTGGGTGGATAGTTTCCCAGAACTACAACCGTTTGCACTTACCCGGATGGATGCAATCTTTTGATATTGTCTTACATGCCTTTCAAGCAGCGAGGATCAGGCAGTTCATTAAAACTATGCGGCGAATGTGCGCACACACACACCACCGTTGGGTTCCCGTGCTCCGTTTTATGTGTGGGTTCATCGAAAAAAAAATGAAATTCTAACCAGCTTCATCGTATCCCACTCCCACTATCACCGTGTCGTGGTGACATTTCATAAAATTTCGATTTTCTCCCAAAGCTATCGAGAATTTCAGTACGAAAAGGTAGCCGTTTTTTGTTTATTTTCTCGATGTAGTACCCCCCCCCCCGCCGCACTCTTTGCTTGTACCCCGTAACAAGCTAACATTACCACCCGGAACCCGTTTCGTTTACATCCTGCTTGCACAAAATGACAAAAAACGCTCCCACAAAACAAGCACACGCGGAATATGGTCGCATAAAAAGGGTGCAACGAAAGAGAGATAGCGAGAGAGAGAGAGAGAACAAGAATAAAAAAAACAGTAACATTTCCGATACGGTCCACTCCATTCGGTGGCAGGATTCCCCAGAGTGCTTCCGGCGCTCACCCGAAGGATGGCTCTTGTTACTTTTGCTCAAACAATCGCTATCTTGTCACCAACAAAGCTCACACGCTTTCGCTTGCCCCCCCCCCCCCCCACTCCCGTGGCAGTCGTGTCACGGTTATACCGTGATAGTGTGTGGGAAGTTTGTCGACAAAGTCCTCCCTACCCCACCCGGTGTCTCTAGAGAGGACGTTTCGGTCCACTCTCACCTCACCGCAGGCGCCTCTAAAGCGCGTCCCGTTTAACTTGCCCTAGTCTAGTTTCTTTTCTTTGGGGTTCGGTTTTGTTTTTCACTCCATCATCCCTTCCCTTCCCGTGGTACACACACACACTCTTCACTCATTTCAGCAGTTAGACGGTGCTGCGGCGGTGTCCTCGCACCCGTCAGCACACGTGCTCCAATCCACTTTGCTGCACCGCGTTCGCCGCGCTCAGCCGGCTTGGCGCTGATTTCTCTTTTTGCACACGACGGTGGTACACTTAGTTTTTCCTACTCCATTCATTCGTCCACCCCGTTTCCTCCCACTACTACCAACGTCCACGGACGCCAGCTTTGTCTCGTCGTTCTCCCTTTTCGCAGAGTCGTCTGCTTTACATTCCACACTCCAAATGAATTGCTTTATAACAGCTCTGCTGCAGCGCCCGCTGAGCTCATTCGTTTTTGCGCTTCAATTTTAGACTGAACGATGGGACAGAACACACGGGGGGGTGCGGAAGGTGGATTGTGAGTTCCGCCAGCCTCTTCAACGTTCTTAGATTTGCTTCTCGGTTCACCAAATAACACTTCACTTTGTGGGCGATTTGTGCAGCGCGTCCGTGAGTAGGACTTCCCAACCGTGTGCCCTCCGTGTTCCCCAACCATGTTCCCCACCCCAATGGGAACCGATGGGGGAACTGTTCATGCACTTGAACATTGCATTTCACTGTTGTTGTTTTTTTTGCAACAATTTTCCCATGAAACGTACTACAGCATACAAAAGGGTAGAAAAATCAGCAACTCAAAACCACACGCGCGCGCGCGCTCGCGCTGCCTGTCACGGATGGAGATTCCACTCATTCACATCCTACTTTACAGCGCAAAGCGGTGTAGTACAACGCCACTGTTTTCCACATCATTGTGGAAATCATCATTATCATCAGCATCATCATCATCATCATCTGTGTCATTAGTATTATGGTCATCCAGTTCCAGCATCAAAGGCGGGCGATTTGCTAGTGCCGTTTGAGCAAAGCATCACAGCACGGGGATGCTTGGAAAATGTCCTTCCCTATAGCGAACGCTAGATGGAGTTGTTTTCGTTTCGTTTCTGTGGGAAAAAGTATGTTTAATTGTAGTGTGTAAGTGGAAAACCCATAGCTACATCAATTGTTATTGGAGTGGGTATGTGCGCTTCACACAAACAATGGTGTAGCGGTGTTGAAAAGCCAATAAATAAATACTGTAACTATGCAAATGATAGGACATTTTTAAATCCTTTATTGGATGGAAGGAGGAAGTCATTTTTACACTTAAAATTCAAAGCAAACGTTGTAGTGTAATATTTGGTTTAAACATCTCAAAAGCGTCGAGTAATACCAGGATGTTTTCATCGTTATACAGGGTTTTCCAGGTGTTTTCATAGATGTGGGACCCTTTATTGACTCTTTCTTACGTGAAATGAACGTAATGTAATGGGAATTGGTAATAGCACCCTTGTTGGATAAATCCAATAGGAATATAGGCCATAGAGTCTAATTTTCATCATATGAAGTTCACTTCCCATGATAAAGAGTCAAAAAAGTGTCCCACAACTATGAGAACCATTGCAAATCCCTGTATGAGTTTTGGATCACTAACGGTCTCTTTGATTTGAATTTGAATAGGTAAGTTGATTAAGCTATCTCACGTCTGTTGAAAAACAGATGCATTACGATGCAATAAGCAAGAAACTGCGATGAATTACCTATGTCAAACGTAAATTCAACATTCATTGGTTGAACTTGTCTGCTACATTTTGTTACAGCACTTCTACTTTTATTTCATGACAAAGGGAACGTTTCAATTGGCGTAATAGCTTAAAAAAGGGCATTCATTTAAAAATGTTCCATTTAAAGCTTTTTTGATGAGCTTCAATCGTTCAGGCGAGCCAAACAACGAACAGGAATTTCCTCATTTCAATTTGCTTTCACTACCACATTTTGCTGTTTGCGGTCACGTCTTCGCACAAGTGCAACTCTTAACGAAAACAATAAAGGGTGCTCAAGAACAACTAAATCAACAACAACAGCAAAAATGCAATACTTTTCTCTGCCCAAGCCCACTTTGGCAGGCAAACAGTAAAGAAACAAACCCCACTATCCGCAAAAAAAGGATGAGGTTGTACATTTTTCAGCTGAAACCGTCCATCTTGCCCGGCACCATCGTAACGCACCAGTGCACAAAACCGGTGGCTGGTGCAAAGATTTTGCATTACGCCCTTTACTGTCCCGCAGTGGTTCGAAGTTGTACCGCATCGGGGAGAAGCAGAAAGGGAGCAAACGCATCCAACTTCCGCTGGCTGCGCTCGCCATCCACCAAAGTTACAAGATTGTTCATTTGCCAAACGCAAAAACTGCTGCTTCGCCAGATAGATAGTTGGTAGTATTATTGCTGCTAGCTGGCAGTTTAAAAAATCATTCGCTGCACAAAAATGGCACAACGGCAAAGTAAGTTTACTCTCTAATAACTTGCATTGTTGTCGCGCGCGTCGCGGTGGCCGTGCAGAAGTTGTGCCGAATCGGTGAAGCATCTGCAAGGGAGGCTACCCGTTTGCTGTGAGCGAAATAGCGCCACCGTACGAATCAGCGAAGCTTTAAAAGGGCTTTAAAACGTAATGCTACAACTTCTTAATCATACTGTCGAAGATGCACGCAGCGGCATGAGTTGAATGAACGATTTGACCCTGAGTCCCTCTTTGGCCATCGCACGAAGCCATTGAACAGGGTTAAGGCTGTAGGGCAGGGCAATTGAACGATTCTTTAAAATTTTCTTACCTACTACGCTTTAACATTACGACCCTTTCTGCTTCCATTTCAAGCATACTGCTGCTTTGGTTCTTTTCTACTCTTTTCAATTCGTTGTAACCCTTCAGGGGGGGGGGGGGGCTTTTTTTCTTTACCC
This sequence comes from Anopheles arabiensis, assembly GCF_016920715.1. NCBI lineage: Eukaryota > Metazoa > Arthropoda > Insecta > Diptera > Culicidae > Anopheles > Anopheles arabiensis. The sequence goes on from NC_053517.1 coordinate 18,629,605, forward strand.
AAAAGCACCCGCTGTGTAACCTCCCCAGAAAGTGGCAAATCGCTTTGTGGCGACAGTTCATAAGCAGTAAATTATATATTTAGCCACATCCACAGCGGCACACGGTCGCAAATTTTGTCGCCAGTCTGCCAGGCCGGCCAAACTGCGCATTGCCTTGGCTGTGCCCTGACCGCAGAAGTCGGCAGGCAGGGCAGAGCTAAACCCCCGAAAAAAGGGGACAGAAAGAAATCGAAAAAATTACATCCCAAAAAGCAGTCAGTCAGCAGCGCTACCACCGCACTGCGCGCCTTGCCAACGACGCGGGCTGGTGAGGAGACCGTATAAAAATCGTTGGCTTCCTTCCGCGGTTGCCTTAAAGGCACGAACGCCGACGAACGTGATATGAGCAGGGTCGTCGGTGGCTGCCACAACCTTCCAACCAGCGCCCGATTCGTTCGATTCGTTATCCTTGATGATGCAGCCGTTTCCTCAAGGCGAGGCGCTTGGAATCCGGCGGGCGAACACGAGCCAATCAATTTACTTCCTACGTCGAAGTAAAGTTTAAACAGCTTCGTTAGCCCGCCCTCTCCTTTCTTTAGCATGGCGACATTTGGCGCCGAATCAGGGCAGAAGCGGTCCACATGACGGAGGAAATAACGAAACCTGGGCACTGGCAGCAGCAGCAGCATCCTACATACCGCAGTCGAAGTTGGCGATACGACGCGACTGGTTTCATGGAACTGATGGTCAACACACACACGCACATACAGAGACACATACCGAAGCAGTTTGACAGGCACACCATTCGATTGACGGATGGGTTCGTGAGCCGATGCGATGCGGCAGGACGGAGACGCAGCTTATCGGTTCCATTACGAGAATTAAGTAATACCACATCACTTTGTCTAAATGAGGGTACGGAGCGGGCCGGAACGAGGACAGCTGGGAAAGGAAAGAAGCTTTCATTCATCGTGCTGTAACGGTGAACTGCCATGCTGATGTGCTTTCTTTTCCATCGAGCTTTAAAGTCGCAACCCAGTCGACTGTGAGATTAATTCCTTCTTCTACCTCGCTGCGAGCATGATCCAGGCGATCCGTCCAGGGTTTCGTGCGTCTTCTTGGCACGGCACTGCCTCTTCAAACGACACGATAGGGCGCACTGCAGCAAGGCCAGCCTGAGCTATGTAAAATAATGACATTGTTTAAGAAGCGTACAGGGTCTAAGCTTGCTTTCAATGACAAAACCGATTACGGCGTAAAGTCACCGCTATAGTCGACTGGGCCGTGCGGCGCACGGCCATCCGTTTAGCGTGAGCGTTTAAATGAATTAAAACCGGCTGCCGGCTGCTGCTGCTGCTGCTGCTGAACAGAATTTCATTATTCAAACCTCAAACAAACACACACACACATACAAACATACATTTTAATGATAGCTAAGCCGATAAGGCTTCGTTTAGGTGCCGTTTGTGATGCGCCACAAGGAAGTTTGTGCTTTCCGTTTAGCTGTAAAGTGTAAACGTTGCCCCGCAAACCATTGTTTGAGAAGCCTTTGATGGATCAAAAGTGTATGAAAAGCATTCGTATAGATAGCTTTTTCAGCATTAAATGAAGACGTTTTTATAATATTATTATCATTCAACGAGACTGCTCTTTCGCAATACATAATTGAAATAGCAATTAATAAAAGTTTTGCAACCAAGCACCATTCTCTATACTTTGTCACAAATAAGTGGAGTACCACATTTTTAAAGTAATGACTTATGTCTGGTGCCAAACAACACTCAACTCTACCCAGTTAAGTAATACAGCAATTCAATTTGCATTTGAACTTTATGCATGATAAACTGTAAATAGACAATCCATTTCTTACGGCACTACTGTACGTGACACTTTGGACAACTTCTGGTGGGCCGAGTATGTTTGGCAAATTAAAACGACTTCAACGGTAGCAAAAACTTTTGCCCCCTTTTCTCCGAACGCGACAGAAACATTCGTAATGGCCGTTGCAAATGGCATGAAAAATGCCTCCCTCTCGCGCGCGCCACAGTGCACAGGGCTGCTTTTGCCCCAATGCCCAATTGCTCAAACTTTTTGCAGTTTGCCCGGGTGTGAGGAAAGCTTTTAGAGTTTGTGCGGTTTTCAGCCTCTCCGAAGCCGTTGCTGCGGACGGTAGATACATTTGCAGTGCCACCGCCCACCATCCACCATGGTGCCGTGTTGGGGGTGGTGTGAAAGAAAAAAAGGTAGTGCAACATTCTAGCGAAACTCTTCACACAGTCTTTTAACCCACGTTCCGCGCACAGGCCGTAGGCGTACCAGCTCGCAAGCACAAAAGCTCCCGAGGCTTCCTCATCCGGCAAAGCGGCCGCTGCTGCATGAAACGGGTGCAGAAATCTGTTGCAAACAAAAGCACACTTCCCTCGCGGGAACCGATACTCAGCCAAACAAACATAGCACACTGTAAGACAACCAGCTTGCGCCCGGGCCCCCCGGCAGGCATTACCGCCAGGTTACCGCCAACACGGTAAGAACCAGCAATGCTTGAAAGTATTGTGAATAAATAATGCTGAACGGTACTGCAGGCCTGCCGCTCCCGTAAGAGCAATCCCTTCCCATCAATCTACGCTCCCCCGGCGTGAGAAGTGTCATGTTTGAGACGGTGACTAAAATGTGCCCCCGTTTCTGCTTGTTGTATGCATCGTCACAAGGTGCACTCATCAAACAGCAGCACCGAAATATGCAATCGCAACGGCTTGCTGCACAAATCCCTCTGTGCATCCCGTGTGCTTTTTTGGGGGGCAGTGCAAATGATTTAAACCCCCCCCCCCCCAGCAACCGGGGTTGGAAAATGGCAAACCCGATGTGTAGCGGAGAAGAGTAGAAAAGAATTTCAATTATTTGCGCATGGCATAAGCATTCAATTCGTGATTACTTCGCCCGAAGCATCGCTGCCAGTGCCGGTGCGCCTTGTTGCACGCGGGACCGGCGGCTCTGCTTTCCCACGCCTAAAAGCTACCCCCTTAAATCCCACCCAACCCGAGCGCCCGAGAAGCGCCGTGGTCAAAGATGCACTTACAGCATTTTCCATTAGTGTGTGAGTGTGTGTGGAGAGCGGGAGGAGGTGCTTTGAGAGTGTTGATTTCGTTTCTTGTGCCGTTGTATTAATGCCACTAATGCATGTTGTGATTGCAATTTCGGTTGCTTTGCACTGCTTTGTTTTGCAACAGCGCGATGGCAGCGCTGTTTTTTCAAAGCAAACCCTTTGTCAGCATTCTTTTGCAACGAACCCAAATTTCTTAAACACCTCTTCTTTGCTGGTGCACATTTCAAAACAGACGCGGCCACTCGGGAGATCCGGGCGAGAGGACGCTTGGAATGTTATTCCTTTTTTTCTGCACTGCTCCCACCCTAGTCGGGACAAGTTTCCGGTGGCGAGTAACGACAGTTATGAATATCTTCTCCGTTTTCGCATGAAAAGGGCAAAGTTTTAATTGAATTTGCACACATTTTTCTCACATCCACTAAACACCTTTCTGATGCATTTTTTGTATTGTAATGCAAGGGAATAGAATTGAATCATACGACGACCGCTTAGATTGGGGGTTGAATTGATCGTCTGGCAGATGGTAAATAAATAGTCCAAAATTTCGTGGGATATAGCACATGGCCGCGATTATACACTAATGGTCGAATTGTTTAAGCTTGGTGATATGAATTGAATGGAAGAAAAGGAAGAATGGAGAACAATAAATTAAATATATTTTAAATGAAACAGAAATGAAGGGTTTTGCAGTCCTGCTAAACGCCTGATAGTATGCAATAGACTGTTTCTTTTTATACATTTAAAATTCATAATCATTATACAGCGGAAAAGAGACGAATTATTCCAATTGTCTCAAAGTCTCTATAAGAATAAACCAAAACAAACAAACAAATACGGTGGAGCGCCGTTTATCCGGGTTCATCGGGACTCAACCTCGCCCGGGTTTGTGAAAAACACGGGTAATGAGTCAAAGGATATTATTAATCACTAATTTCTCAATTTTTAAATGTTCTGATAAAAAAAAACCAAATTTTTATAAACTTATTTTTTCCAATGCGAATATTTGAAATGAAATAAAGTGTTTTTTTTCTCTCACAATGTACCAATAGCCGATTTTTTTACAAATATCCTCCTCAGAACACAATGTCACTTTTGTATAAGAACTGTTATTTATAAACAGCACGGATAAACGGACAGCACGGATAAACGGACAGCACGGATAAACGGACAGCACGGATATAAGGTCCTCGTATAAACGGCGCTCCACTGTACTTATAACTGGTGCCTGTTGAATGACAATGAACATCAAATATTTGTCCAATGCCTAATACCGCTCTAAAATAAGTGTATAAAGCACCAACAAAAACCATCTGCTTGCATCATCATCATCATCATCGGGACAGATATTTAATCTCATTACCACCGATCGTCGCTCTTGCGGCAAAGCATCCGCTCAAAAGGAATAAGCTGAGCTCTGCAAAAGAATGGAGCAGCAAAAAACACACACACTCACACACACACCCCTCATACCAAGGCATTTGGTTGGTTTACTCGATTAGATACAATCAACCGGAAGCACAAACGCCGCCCCCGCTTAGGAAAGGTTTTGTGGCTACTTCTCTCCCTCCCCCTCTCACTCTCTCTCCTAATCAGCTACCTGGAAAATCATGATCACATAACTTGACCTCGACCATTTTTCCAATCGATTGCGTTCACTCATATCTTGCAAAATTTAGAGTACGCAATAGACTGGAGCGCACCCTCGCACACAGGATGTTGGATCGAAAAACTAAGAAAAAAAAAAAGCTACTGAAAACCGATCCAGAACCGAACCGTTCGCTGGGACCTGCAAGCTGTACCTTTTTAAGCGTACGAGAATGTTATCTTCCCTACCTTTTCGGTGGTCAAGTGATGGTTTGAAAACAAGTCGTATCGGCTGGTTGGGTAGGGCGGCAGTACCTCCCATTCCATCCTTTCTTCGCTGAATGGATATGTTTTATGCCCTATCTACAGTACCCATCCAGAACCTCATTGATGCTTCTATCTCTTGCTTTCTTTCTCTCTCTCTCTCTCTCTCTCTCTCTCTCTCTCTGTATCTCTCTCTGTCTCTCTCTCTCTCTACTTCCCTTCAATTGAGTGGTGAAAGGTGAAACAAACACGTCCGCTTCCTTTATGCGGTGAAAACACCCAACCGACCGGTATGATAACCCACCCCCAAGTCATTGAATGAATGGGCAGGAGAGAGTCAAAATTAAGGCTGCCCGACACCGTTCGATTACGTCCCCGCTCCGTCTACCCCTCGCGTATCTGTAACATGCGTTGCGCGAACACGACACTCTCTGCAAACCTCACCCAAACACCCCCAAAACCATGTTCCAAGCGCGGAAGGTGAATCTGCAACATACCGCTACACGACCCGAACAGATCGTGCCTGATATTGGCCGCCGCAGCGGTCCAAATAAAGCCAACATGAATAAAAAAAAAAAACAAAAAACCCTCCAACAGAAGAAGCGACCAGCATCCTTACCTAGATAACAGCCATCGCATCGTGTGTGTACCTATCCCATTCCCCGGCGCCGGCATTTGCAATGAACCGCAAATGAACCGCCAATGTTACTGGTGGGAATTGTTCACTACGTTCACTACACGTTCGCAAAGCAATCTGCCCGTCGGTGGCCCTCCCCGCCTAAACCCCGCGTGAGCTGCTGCCGAATGAGGTGTAAAATTAAAGTGGAACGTATCATAAGGTTACCTTAAGGCTGCCCCCGTGCCGTTAAGGTTCAGCTGCGCAACGACTCCGGAACGACTGCCATGGGTTGCGGTAAAAGAAAGAGAGAGAGACGGGGGAAGGGGGGTTCCCTGCCACCAGCCACCAAATACCACATACGAGAGACCCCCCCCCCCTCGTTTGCGTACAAAATATGCAAATCGAACAAAATAAATTGCTCGATGGTCGTTCGAGCGCTGCAGAAAAAGGTCAAACAATCGAGATCACGTTTTTGCACGGGCGAAATAATCAATTTCATGGGAACGCTAACAATTGCAAATGCTCGATCAAGGTGTGTGTGTGTGTGTGTCGGGGTGTTTTCTTTGCTTTTGGATTTTTCTACTGCATCGTACCGCCCTTTTGCATATGGCACAAATGTTGGAATTAATTTACACATTTTACGTATGTTTGGACAAGCGGAAACTGGCGTTTTATGGTGCCATTTTAAGAAACTGACAACGAAAACATAACCTGCAAGAAAAAAATAAACCATCATAATAAAGGCAGAAGAAGCTCGATTGCTGCAACTTCCTCTCCCAACTGAACAGGCAACATCATAGCATAATGCTTTCTATGTCAGCTCACTGACGCGTGTGTTACCGTGTCCAGGTGATCTATTCCCAGAACGGTGAGATTTGAGGGCCGAAATATGAATACAAAAGCAACACACACACAAGTTGCAACTATACCTCCCCGCCCCAAAAAACCATCGTCCAATTAGCATTCCAGTCAGCCATTCGTCGGCGTGTTAGCCTCGGGAGCAACGTGGAGGGACAAGCAAAAAAGTTATTTTTTTTTTCTTTCTTTCTGAAGATATACCCATGTTCGGAGCAAAACTTTTCCAACACAAAACTCGTAAAGCTTGCTAAGAAAAACAAAGTAAAAGTAAGACACACACACACATAGTAAGAAGCAGCAGATTTGTTTTTCTTTTTGTTTTACTTCTACTTTTTCTTTTTATTTATTTCGCATAAACGAAACCTTGCGGCTCAGTGGAAACTTGCTCTAATAGGCACACGCACACGCCCCCCTGTGAAGAGGGCATCCCCGTTCCCTCTCTCTCTCACTCTTTCTCTCTCCCCACGGTCCACGCGCTAGCGAATAATCCGCCAATAAACAATCGCTAGACTTAAGCTCGTAAAAACCGTAACCCCGGCCTGTCCCACCGTTCCCGAGCGAATCTTTCCAGCGAAGCCGCCTGGAATATTAAACGCCGTAATGGGTTCGGGAAGCTGAAACTTAGTTTTAGCCCCATCGAAAACACACACACACCCAGTGGTACCACGGCGTTGAAACGGTGCCAAAAGTACAGTATAAATTAGCCAGTGTACACACACACACACACACACACACACTTGCACACTCAATCGTAGCCACACAAAGCAAAATCCAGACAGCCACACAATCGCACGAATCACGCGCTGCCAGCCGAACACTAAAGACGTACGCGATTAATGGCTAAAAGGGAAGAAAGTGAAATGTGTCGCTCCTGCCACAAGGGCGGGAGTTACACACACATACACACACACACACACACACACGGACACATCGAACGAAAGGGAATAGGTAGGTCATTGGACCGATTTTGGCTGCGCACATTTGGAGCCCCGCGATTCGAATGGGTCCCGGGCGCATAAAATGCGTCGCTGCTTAAATTACGAAAACGTGACTCATTTCGTGAGACTTCTCTTTGCTTTTTATGGGGGGTTGGTTGCTGCCCATCGAACGAATCAATACCGCAGCAGAAATCGGACCGACTGTCGTTCGCTTTAAGAAGGACCCTCGTACCCTCGTGACACCGTTAGCCAGTGAGACGAAGCTTGAAGACCGAAGTAGAGCAGACGCAATGTACAATGTTTGCACTCCCACAGGAAGCAGAAACCAATCGGCAATGTGAAGAACAATATCGATAAAAAAAAGAAAGTTTTATGCCACAGCCAGCAGACAAATGCCAGAAGAAAGAGCACTACTACAATGGTGATGGGGGAAAAACGAAGCGAAACTTTCTCCACTTCGTCATTTTTTTCCGTGACGCGCGCGGTCAACGTCTCGTCCAGCGAACGAGACAGTTTGTGTGATTGTGTCATTTGTAGCAAATGGAAAGCATCAGAGAAAAACAGTGCTGCTCCATCGAAAAACGCACGCCAGCCATTTGCCTCAATTAAATGTGACATTTTGGGTGCACCGAGTCGAGCGTAATTAGAGAGCATGTAGTGAGCGTAAAAGTTATGCGTATTTGATTTCCTCGCCAACGGGAAGATGTAACTGCCCCCCATCCAACCACCTCCCGTTTGATGGCTGTGTACACGAAGGCAAGCTTTTACAATCGATACAGCCACAGCACAGTGCTTGCGAAACGAAAGCCGCCAAGAAGGAAGGAGATGGAGGCAAAAAACAACCATTTCTCTCACCCCCTGCCCTGCAAAACGCTCTAATGCTGCCAGTGTGGAGCGTTTGGATCCACGGATAATACGTAAGCGAGTGGCAGCAGCAGTAGCAGTGGCAGCTAAGCCATCAGCCATTATGTCAAGAGTGTGACGACGTCACCGAGTCACATCTGACATGTGAGTGGTGGCTTTCCATAAGTGGGAAAGCCGTGACTCGGTAAGAAAAATGAAACCGGCACAGACATACACACACTAAATGATGTGACGGAGGCCACACAAGGAATGGTGTAAAAAGAAGGAGAGCGAGAGAGAGAATCCTCCGAGCAGCAAACACACTCGAAGGAAACACACGGAAAGAACAAGCGCCGTGGGAAGGAACACACAAAAAAACATCGCCCAAATGCTTGACTTACACGAGCGAGAGAGAGAGAGAGAAAAAAGCTGCAAGTCAAAGCACGAGGTGCGCTGCCAGAAACAGGCCCCAGTAAAGCCACAGCACCGACGGGTGTAAGAAAAAATCGGGGCCAGCGGTGAAAAAGGCAAAATGAGGTAAAGGGAGCAGAATTTACATAACCAAATATCGTCCCGTCATTTCTACGCCCGACGAAAAGAAGCACCACGTGCACGTGGAAAACCCAACGTGTGTGTGTGTGTGACGAAGCACTGTAAGTGCCCCCGGGAGTCGTACCATTGTCTTACCCGACCCATAGGCCAGAAGCGATGGAAAAAGGGCGAACGAGAGAACTATTGAACAAACGATCTTGAGCCGCTTTTTTACCATTCCAGCGTGTGTGTGTGTGTCTGTGGTACCGAACCAGCAAGCAAAACCAGCTCCCCTTGGCTTAACCCCTATCCCCCTCCATCTGCTTTTGGTGATAAGGATCATCTGGGCTGATCGATTCGTCTTTCTTCACTGCACTAGTGTGCTTCTATGCGTGTGTGTGTGTGTGTATTTTCAAGTATGAGAGTGTATAGGTTCGGTTGGGCAAGAACACAGAGCAAACGGAGCAGCATTAAACCCGCTCCATTGTTTCGGGGCTGTGGCTGACGAAGACAATCAATCACGTCGCACTGTCGAAACTCGCAGGTCCCATGGTTGCCGCCCGTACACGTGTAAAGGATTAAAGCAAGCCAGCAGGCGAGCAAGAGCACCAGTAGGCAGTAGTCCTGCTCATTAAAAGTCTGGCTGAAGTTTGGCCACAGCACTGTACACTGTTCAACATTCTCATCCCTGCCCAACACACGGTCGGTGGAAGAAAAACACCAGCGCTCGGTGAATGCGCCTCCCGTTAGTTGGTGCAGACTGCATAAATTCAGCGTACAGATTTTACTCGTTTTTTGTACTAACCAATTAAATAGCGGGCAAAAATCCTCGTCTGTGGGAAGCCGTTGCAAAAGTTTTGGTTTCTGTTTACTGTCAAAAACTAGTTCATTTCACAACGAATCTTACAGTGCGTGTAAAAAACGTCCTAAATGAAGTAAAATAATTAGTTTAAGCTACTTATTTTCCATGCATTTGGGCCTATCTTTGTTGTTTAACGGGTGTTAATAGACAGCTTTGCTCACACTGTAGGTAAAGCACCCAATTTCCAATGAAAATTAATTGTACACACGTGAACAGTGTTCCTTGCTTCTAATGAACCACCATGCGTCTCCATTGTCTCCATATCGGAGCGTCACTTTTTACCGCCACTGGTTCAAGCACATTAGAGGCGGTTTCGCTGTCATCGAGCAAACAGCAGCTCACGCTAGGAGGCTTTCGCAACTGCTCGGCAAGCAACCAGCTTCGGTTCAGCATCGATTTTTCTGAACATTGCCGCCAGTATTGGGATGGTACGGGATGGACTCTCCCCCAGCACACCGCACAGACAAGGGCAAACATGGCAATCCGTTGTAAGCGGATCGGAGAGAGGAAGGCAGGACTGGTATTCCAGCGAAGAGCCCACCAAATCGACCAGAATAACATACACTCGGCAGCCAAAACGTAGTGAATAAATTACCACCAGCGAAACGGTACGAAGGCAGAACTGGCGCTGGCGACGTCAAGCTTCGAGACCAACCGATTACGAGGACACGGCCAGGACAGTGCCAGCCAGCCAAAGACTGGTTCTCTCTCACACACACACACACACACTTGCACACACACAGAAACATGTGTATGTGTGCGGGTATTGCCAATCCGTCCAAAAATTCCAGCGCGTTTCTTCAACTCGCTTTAGCGCTTCAGCTTGCCGGGCAAAAAGGGTTGTCCACTCCCCTGCCCTTCCTGTGCGCCCTCGGTGTTATATGGGCAGCAGAACATATAAGAACAAACCCAACCAGTTAACATTTTAAATCTTTTCCCCCGCATTTCCTCCCCCTCTTTTTTGACAGCCCGTGTTGCCGTGCCGAAGTTCCAAACCCGTGCCACTTTGACCCACGAAACCAGTGACAAGGTTTTCGTTACGGATAGGGAAAAAAGAGAAAAGGCAGCCCATTCGAGCTGCTGATGATGACGACACAAAAAAAAATGCGACTAAAACAGACCCCAAAATGACAAGAGCCGGCTACCATTTTGGGTTAGAATCACATCCATAACACGCGTGAACCCGTGCTCCGTAAATCGTTCAGCACGACGGCATCTGGGTTTATTCCCATTTTTGGATGGCTACTTTGGATGGCGTTGTTGGACAAACCTTTTTTTTACAATATTCTGGGGGTAGGTTATTTAAATTTTAAAAGGATCTTAAACAATATAAATCGCCCTATCAGTCGCTTACCAATATAATGCTTTGTTTCTTCTTACTAAGTTGACACCAAAGATATCGATACAAAAAAAAACTCAATGTCTCGATATTGCAATGGTCAATTGGCCACTACAAGCAAAGGGGAGGCAAAGTTTTTTGTTTAATCCTTTTGCTCCCCGGAACAGGAACACGAAATGCCATAAACCACCCAGCTCTGCTCACCCGGCACGTTTGGCATTGGTTTGCAAAAGAAAAGAAAAGAAAACCCACCGTAAAATGAAAGCTTGCCCTGGACAAACGGCTGAAGAAACGGAAAAATTTCCATAATCATCCCACGTAGCATATATATTTTTCATCCCAGCCCCCCCAGTTTCATATTGATTCGTTTCTTTTGCCCTTTTGCGGTGAATTTTGGTCCCATTGTGACGCAGTTCAATAGTTTTCTGCTTGGTTCTCGAGGTTTAAATACTCTATTGTCTCTACATTATGCACATTGGGGAAAATTTCTATTGTTTTATGTTTCACATGTTGATTGTTGTTATCATTTGACTGTAATACTCATAAAATATCTCGTAAAGCAATCAACATTCAAACAGTACCTCGGGCTGCAAATGTAAAAGGAAATTCATGGAAAGCACAAATATGCTTACATTTAAATCGCAACAGTATATAACATCTAAACACCCATTTCCCACGGCTTCCCCGTACGTAGTATTATAGTATCAACCAGGAGCAGCTTCATTTACCGATACGATCGATTCCAGCGAATGACACTACATTCCATTAATTCTCGCTGCTCTTGCGCACCTTCCTTCACTAGCCGCTCTACCAGTTTTGGTTTCATTTTCACCCATTTTTCCCGGTACACGGCCCAGATGCTACGGATGCGAGCTTCTCCATCGCACCGGCGAACGGAAAGCACTTGCTGTAAGCCATCCGGATGAGACGAGAGAGAAAAAAGGCAGTCAAATGTCACCGTCGGCCGTTCGACGATTCGACGGGCAAACCATACGCGGCCCCACACACACACACTCATACGGATGTAGCAACATCGCCGGAAACGAAGTCAATGAAGTCAGTGTAGAAAAAGGAAGCAGCGAGCGTTAAGCTCGATCGGCTCAAGCCGCCCTCTGCATCATGCGTTGCTCCTGTCACTGCACAGTTTCGCAACTATATGGCACTAATTTGAAGCAGAAGAAAAAAAATAGTGCAGAAGAGATCGAACGAGCGAGTGAGAGAGTGTTATAGGGATAGAAAAGCTAGAATGCAAAATGCACAGCACAACCAAGCACCGGACGGCAAGCAACGAACGTAACGTTGCCTAGCTATTGCTGCCGAGCGGGCACATTCCCACGTCTGCTACAAAGACACATACACACACATAGTGCGCACAAACGTTTATGCCCACGCGACACTATACCAAAAAAAAACAACAACATTTTCGCATCCAACCCAGACCCATTCGGGTAGTAGCGACCATGATGCCGTACCGCTTCCATGGAGCTTTCCATTCTGCTGGCTGGCTACGTTTGGATGGTTTGCCATTGTGTGTTTCAGTAGGCCGGTGAGTGAGCGGCTTGTTGTTATTTCTTTTTTTTTTTTACTACCTCTTCTGCCCGTTCCCAGAGCCTCGTTCGTTTTGCACGGATTTCGAATGATGCAAATGAAAAGTAGGTCAAAAAGATGCTTTTAATGACGTCATTATCCTGGGTCCACATTTAGCGAGCGGAATGCTAGGGAAGGCGAACGTGTTGGCAGTACCGGCCCGCTGTCGTTGACAGCACTGTTCTAGGCTCTTGTTTTTTTTCCCTTAATCTCTCTCTCTTTCTCTCTAACCCTCATGCAATTGCACAACACACCGAACATTCGTCAAGAGAGAAAGCCTCTGACACCATCCTGGCGCACACACACACATACACACACACGTGTCATGCTCAAGATGGCGGTTGTGAAAGAAAATGTGGGACACTCCGCTCCACTACCACCTTGCCACCATCCATCGCCCTCTCGATAACGTGACGAAGCCTATTCTTCCCTGCAGATTAATAAAAAGAACTCCGATTGCTTCAAGCCGTCGTTTTCGGCTGAGAGGGTGGCCAACACATTTGGAAGGCGCGCTAGGCTTCAATTCTCCACACCCACATCCCACCCATTTGTCGTGCAGCGGGGTTCGGTTGAATCGGCACCCGGTTAGTGGTCCCCATCCCGTTGACGCCCTCCTGCATGGTAGGCAAACAAGGGGAAAAAATGCGTTTGTTCTTTTATCATCGGTCTTCGTTTTTCACGACATGGCATGGTTTCGGCACGTTCAGCAGCAACGCAATGGCAGAGGAGAGAAAACAAAAGCCCGTTGTTTGTCGAAAAAAAAAAACGCACAGCGCTGAGCAAGGATCAAAAGTAATGCTTTGCCACGGCGTTGGCAATGTATTAGCGGCCGTACGAAAGTAACGAATGGCGACGGAAAGCAATCACGCTTTGCAACGCTTCTGGATGAGGCCCATCCTTATAGTCGTTAGAGTCGTTATGGTTAAAAAAGACGTCCAAAGCATCTCACACAACTTTACATGTGACAGCAAACGCTCTGTGCGCAACACAAGGCCGCTGCCCGATGGACGCGCAAGTACTTCAGTGGTGGTTCAATAAGTTAACTGACTTTTTTCGTTCTTCTCACGCTAGCTTTATCAAGCAACGATTTTCACGGCAGTCGCAACAGTAAGGTTAATAAATTTCGGCCCCCTCCAAAGCGACTCTCGCTCTTTCCCACCCAGCACGAGCGTTATCTGGTCACTTTCAGGATGAATGCACCGGCTGCACCCGCAGCGCGATTAATGGCCGTATGGGCAGGGGGATCGTATTCGCTGTTCATTAACGCCAACAGTTGCACCCGAAACCTGCTGAATGCAACACCGTGCCATACTGGGACAGGATTGGCCTCAAAGGCTCGCAGCGAGCGGTTGCCCAGATTTAATGGGGCTCAAGTGTGGGGTGATTTAAATTAAGCAAGCAACCTTCGCTCCAACACCTGATGAGCTCGGGCGTATGGGGTGGTTTAACGAGCAAAAATGGCAGCTCGTTTAAAGTAAATTTACTATGATAAAGTGACTCTTATTTGAAGAGTAATAGTAATTGTAAGCATGTAAGTTAATGAAACAAGCATCATTATGCCACTATTTTGTTACTTACTCCTAGCGTTACTAAGTCAGTAACATAAACCCTCCTTCGTTGATATACCTTTGTAGTTGAAACGCATCGTTCACACCGTTCGATCAATCAGGAAGCCTCTAGCACGCTTACGACTGCACTTTCCATTTTCATCGAGCTCTCACTCGACAAACAAACAAATGAACGATCTTGCCAATAAACGTGATCATACAAAGCCAGTGAAACAGAGGAACAAGAAACCAACACGATGTTGGCCCTTTGTCGATGCGCATCGACGCCTTTTTGTGCCATTAGCCGCAGAGGAAGCGAACCAGCATCGTCTAATCTTTTGCCGGAACGATCCTCGGTGACGATTGATGAGCACCGTGTTGCTATGTAACATGACAGCTTCTGTAGTATGAACAGTATGCTGTGTTTCGCAAAGAGCCATTAGCATTAATTATGTTAGTGTAATATTAGTAACCGCTCTTATTGCTTGCGTGAATTAACCAGTTTTAATGAGGTTGCAGGCATAAAGCAGCGCTTCACTACACAACTTTGCTACACAACTTGCTCTTACAAACTCAACCACCACCTCCCGAAACCTAAAGATATCCGCGTTCAGCGACAAAGGTGAACAATCGCAGCTATCACGGTCAAAATCAGGCAAGCAAAACCACCCGCCCTTTTTTTTTTTGTTCTGTCGGCTACCGATGAACGCTACACCACCGGTGTGCGTCGTTTGGCAGCCATGCTGGCGATCAGTTGGCGGGCGGGCGTACGGACCGCCGCTTCTTTCTTTGTTCTCGCGCCTGTCCGTTCGGTTGGGAGTGGGGAGGTAGGTAAAAATAAATCCAAACAATTTATCTCTACGCCGCTACACTTTCGCTACGGTACACTTTCGCTTGGCCCGCGGTGCGATTGCGCCTCGGCTGCAACCACTGGTGGGAGCGGGAGGGTTCGCGTTACTTCCTTCGGATCACGTGAAATAAAGGGGATAGGGTGTGAATTGGAGAGCAGGAAGCAGGGTCTGTCATTTGGTCGTTTGCAGGCCAGGCGCTCACGACCGTCCGCCCCGTTAGGAACACGCCGAACACTCGCCGTAGCGCCCCGGTAGCGTAATACCTTCAAGGTCAAGTGTTGGTGTGGCTAAAAATGGCCACCTTTTACACCGTTGTCTCCCACCTCCTGTCGACAACAGTCCGGATGGACGGGCGGAAGGACGGTACGTCGGTGCATTACCCAATCCCGTTACGCTCACACGTTGGCATGCGCGGCAAGTTCGCTTGCGTCGCGATGCGTGCGTTTGCGTTGCGTGTTGGCAGTGCTCAAACGAAGCAAAAAGGCACAGTCCGGACGCTCGACTGCTGAAAGACTGCGGTGGGGAGCGCCGGAGGTTTTGCTTGCGCGCGTGCATGCACTTGTGTGCTCTCGTGGCGCGTATTCTGGTGGTCAATGAGGTATGTGTGACCGCGGCCCCAAAAACCGTGACGAGCCACCAGGCTTACTGGGTCCAAAGGTAGGCATTGTTTGTATTACTGCGGTGCCTGTTGAGTAAGCCCGCCAGTGACTTTGATGCATCACAGGTTCAAGCCGGGTGGCAGGGCTCGAAGATGCTTGGAGTTCACCTGCTATCCAGGGGTACTAGCCTTCTGCTCAAGCATTGAGGATCGGCCTGTTAGGACTTCTCGTCCTGTAGGAGTATGTTGAAAGCAGTTGCAGTAACCAGTTTCGGACATATGTCCATATTTTGGAGCACTACAGTGGAGCGCAGAGGAGCATCCAAGGCACTTGCACAGTCTGAAGTGTGAAGTCGCCAAGGTCGGGTCAGTAGTTTCGATCAATTTAGATCCAAATGGGTATGATAGGGCCTGGTGATGGATATGGGACACAACACAACACAATACTAGCCATATGCTTCGCCATTCCATCTGGCGCGCATGCCAGGCAGGCATAATAGTAGGTCAGGCTTTCAGGATTTATCTTCCGCTGGATACGACACTGGAAGTTCGAACTTCCCAGGCTTAGACTGGAAAGCGGTGCGAGTTACTTTTGGAGAAAGGAAGTCATCTCGGTTTCAGCAACTCTAATACTGAGCTGCTATCCTGACGGAAGGGTCCATACCGGAATTGAAGGTGATGGATTTAATACGAGATATACAAAGTCGCAAGTCATACCTGGTGCAACGGGCATGGTGGTAAGTGGTGAGTTTGGAGACACACCCTGTGGCCTTCAGTCGAGCATAAGAACGCTTGTATGGGGGTTGCAGCTCCCGCCAGTGTTCATTCGACCAATTCCACTCCAATGTCCAATGTCCCCTCGGAGGGAGTTCGCTTCATTTTGTTGTTAATGCTTTAACCGCAGGTCCCCAGAGTGTTGGGAAAAAGAGACGCATGGAGTGCATTTAGGGCGATAAACCAGCTTAAGTTGCTAGGAGTTCCCCACTCTACACTACCCAGCGCAGGATAGTCATAAATATTTAATTCTCCATGTAAATAAAACAAAAAAACCCGCTTTCCACCTACCTGGTACGAGGACAGGAACGGATCACGATTCTCATCCATGCCGGACACGACGTCGAGCGGACCGGGAAACCCGCCGGACCCGATGCCAATGGAGCCACTGCCGCCGCCGCCGTTGCCACCACCACCGCCAGCGCCCACAATGCTGCCACCGCCCGAGCCACCGACCGAACCGCCGCCGCCGCCGCCGCCCGCCCCCAGTGCCGATAGGGTCGATTTCGACGGGAACGGCACGGACGCATTGGTGCGCCGGTAGCGCGAGGGCGAGTTGGCCAGGTTCGATTGCAGCGGTTGCAATGCGTTCGACTGATGGTGCGACTGATGCTGATGGTGAGCATGCTGCTGCTGCTGCTGATGGTGTGCATGCTGCATGCTTTGCTGCTGATGCGGATGCTGCTGCTGCTGCTGCTGTTGGTGGTGGTGGGATTGCTGCAGATGGCTGCTGTTGCTGCCGATGCCGTACGGTGAGAGCGACTGGTTGCCGCCGGACTGGTGGGGTGGTTTGCGCGAGTGCAGCCCGTTCGGGCCGAGCCCCGACGGGTTCAGGCTCGACATGGAACGGCCCCGATTCCAGCTGGACAGTGAGCTTTGCTGCTGCTGCTGCTGCTGATGTTGATGCACCTGCTGCTGATGGTGCTGTTGCTGCTGCTGCTGCTGGGTGGATTGTTGCTGCGACCATGGTCCCGGGTTGGACCAGGATGGGTACGAGTTTTTATACTGATTTTGCTGCTGCTGTTGCTGTTGTTGCTGCTGTTGCTGCAACATTGCATTGCCATGCACGGAGAGACCGTTCGGCGAGATGCCGTGGTGGCCGTGGTTCGGGAAGCCACCATGCGAGGCAGTTATTGCACGACGCTGTTGATGTTGTTGCTGCTGTTGTTGCTGTTGTTGTTGCTGTTGCTGTTGCTGCTGTTGCTGCTGTTGCTGTTGCTGCTGTTGCTGCTGCTGAGCTGCTGCAGCGGCTGCAGCGGCAGCAGCCGCCACCACGGCACCACTGTACAGATTGCTTGAGAAGTTCTGGAACGCGCCCAGCCCGTTCATCGAGAGGTGGCCCCCGCCGGAACCACCCTGGCCCTGGCTCGTCTCGTCCGGCCCGGTCGACCACGGGCTGCTGTGGTCCGGTGTGCTACCGAACCCGAGCCCGCTCGGTGCCAGACAGGAGCCGATGTGCGACGACCCGTTCATCAGGTTGGACGTGACACCGAGACACCCCAGATCGGACGCCTTCAAGCTGAGCTCCTCGGCCACCGACTGCAGCTGGAGCGGATCCGCCGCCCCGGTACCGTCCAGCAGCAGATTATTGTTAGCGCTGTTCTGGTTCGCGTGACCTCCATTGCCATTGATGCTGTTGCCACTGGCGCTGCCACTGCTGTGCGGGGTGCTGCTGTTGTTGTTGGTGCTGCCAACAGTTGTTCCAGCGTTCAGGCCACCGTGCCCCAGATTCACGATCGAGGGCGACGTAATGCTGCCCCCGTTCAGCAGGGACGAGGTGACGGTCGCCTCGCCCACCCCGCCACACCCACCGGCCGACCCGAGGGCGAGCGAAAGCTCCCGGGACGACAGCGAGCCACAGCCATCGGACGACATGGCCGTTGTGATGATGCTCGACACGGAGGAAAGGCCGCCGCCGGCGGCAACGCCACCGCTCGAGGCAGCCGCACTCGACGCCATCAGCAGCCCGGCCGGTCCGTCCACGTCGACGGACGGTTTCGGGCCGGCGCTCCCCACGGCTGCCCCACCGCCCGCATTGCCATTGCTCTTGGTGCGCTCCCCCATCGAGACGGACGAGGACGACGAGGACGATTCGCCGACGATCGTGCCGACCAGACTGTCCCCAATGTCGGCCCCGGACGCAAGATGCTTGATGTTCAGCAGATTGTTAATGCTGAGCGTGTCGAGCAGCGACTGCGAGTTGGCGACGCACGACTCGTTCGCCAGCACCGAGCCGGAGTACAGAAAGTCACCCATGGTCGATTCACGCGTACGAAACCACGGACCTATATAGGAAACGGGGAGGGGTTTGGCGAGCTCTGCAGGTGTACCCTAACCTGAGGACCCGTACGGCGCGGATATTTTTTCCTTCTTCTTACACCTTTTCAACCCCACAATGCTACACGTGTTCTCACTTACTTCAATTCACTCGATACAGAATTTCACAAAACGCGCGCACGCACACAAACACACACACGCGCGCGTTACTAATGAGCTGCCGTAAGCGCGTACAATACGCTGCAACACATTCGAACGAATAGCGACAGTTCGCTGCGTTTGCCGTATACACTGCACGAGCGCAATAACACTTACTATCGAACGCTTGTTTTGTTTGCCTTCACATCGACATCGACACCACTATACACCACGTACGCACCTGAACGCGCGCGACACGCCGGTTCACATCTCCTATCGCACACGCACGCACACCGCACCACACGCGTTTCACCTTTATTCAGTAATCAGCGTTCGAATGAAACACACGCACACAAACACACACACCCGTTCTCGCTTACGACACGCATTCACTGCACGCCCATACGGTACACGGTGTCGTTACAGCCACAGGATCACTGTCACGGAGTGCATCCCAGAGTTCTACACCGAACGCGAACGCGACACCTTTTACACACGCACACGATACCACTGACGAGTGGTTGTAGCTGCTGTGGTGGAGAAGAGACACGAGACACGGAATTGTTGCGTTTATTTGTACATGAATGGTTTATGATTAAAAATCTGAATTAGAACTTTAACTTGAATCCCATCAACACGCACACACACACACACACTGGTCAGCAGTGTGGAATGGATAATGGAAACGGTAGGGTTAACAGTGTATTAGAAGCCGAAGAGAAGTCAACAGTTAGATGTGTCCGCACATCGCCCGTCCTTATTCTAAGCGAGCGTTTACACCGAGCAACACACCAAGATAAACTCGAATTTGGCTATATATATATATATGTAAAAACAAAACTTAACACATTAACACACACTAGATTCACGACCGCAAAACGCCGTATCGGAGCAGCGTCGTTTCAGAGTGTCGGCGCAATGGTAGGTGCGATGGTATCTATATCTCGATCCACCATCTGCACAGGAGAGTGTTGTATGCACACGGGACAACCTTGTGCACGGTAGCACCTTAACACACGGACTGGTTGGCGTACGGCACGACGCGTACCGCTCTAGCCACTAGCAAGTCTCTGGCCGTTGTGGGTGCAGAGCGTTTTCCCCTGCGCTTGTTCGCAGGCAAACAAAAAGCTGGAACTGGGCGATGCGATCTACTGCTGCTGCTGCTGCTGCTGCTTCTGTTGCGATCAACTTGTTCTATGAAACGAAGCGACACGAATTGACCGCAGAACACCGACGCTGGCTGCGTTTTATTCGTCGATAAACCTCCCCCCCAACTACCCCCTCAACAGAGTAAAATGGGGCTTGGAGCAGTCCGTCCCGAGTCCCGAAAGCTCAGCGCTCGCCGTACAAACGCCGTTCGGGTCACTCACGCGCCGCGTATCCCTGGGCCCGAAGCGGCCACATCCTGGCCCGAAGTTTGTTCGGGTTGGCATTTCCCTCCGCCACACACCCTCACCGGATTCTCACCGTCCCGTTTTGATAAGCATGGGCAATGGGGAGAATGGTTCGAGCGGATGGTGGGCAGGGTAAACAAAAACGCACATTTATCCCAGTGGCACCGTACCCTAGTGAACTCGGACGCTTCGGCGGACGGGCCCCGAACGCTCCCGAACCCAACGGAGCCTGCAGCAGCCTTCGTGCTGAGTGACTCGGCACACTCGGCCCGGGGCATGCGCACCGGCGGCCCGTACCCGAGTTCCGTACCAATCCTACCGAAATTGTGCCGTACCGTGGCCGTATGAATGGTACACGTAGGAGTTGTATGGGCCGGAAAACTGGTGACACATTGAAAAAAAACTTAACGAAGATATTTCACAACCTCCATCATCACCCCCGGCGGCAGTGGAAATCAAGGGACACGGTATTACGGTGCGTATGCGTCGCAAAGGATTGCGAGTGAGCTGCAATGAGGTTTTTTTTTAATACGGAATTTCCAGCAGCAGAGTTCGACTTAAGAAACCAAATTCTTCCAAAGAGCGTAGCTTACGGGCAGGAACTCCTTCCACCCAAATACGACCACCTTTACCCTGGCGCGTTGCGACAGACGCGCGTACGGATGCGTCTAGACGGTGGTCTACCCGGCCACGGCCGCTCACATCATCAAATTGCGGCGAGAGCGCCTACTGACGTCAGTAAAATTGCTGCCGCCTCGCGGCCAACCCCTCGCCCCCTCCCCCCTCCTGATGAACCGGAAAACCGATCGGAAAGCTGTCGAAAGCAAGCTCCCGTACGACTGGAGCGTGCGCCTCCCTTCACCTTCCAGCTTAGACGAGCTGGCCGTCGTCTAATGATAGCAGCGTTCCATAAAAAAAAACTGAGACCACATTTTATCCGTTTTAGACCAGGCCGGCGTGACTTGGTCCAGAATGTGGGAAGGGAAACCATGGTGCGGTGTAATGATGGGAAATTTTCCGCTATGATTGATGCGTTCCGGAATGGTTGTTGTATTTTTTTTTTTGCTCCTCTTTTTCTCTCTCTCTCTCTTCCTCGGAACTAGAAACAACGAACTGGTGGACGGGAGAAAACCCTGGCACACCCGTCCACATCAGAAGGAGAGTGTACGTCGATGGCCCATTAGTCGGTCGGGATGGCTCCTGTGTGACTGCTTGTCCCTATCCGGCACCGTACACGAAACGATTACATATTTCATCAGCATGAAATGATGAAATTATGAAACATTACCACCCTGCAGCACAGCACTGGGCCGGAAAAACGAGTTTCACGGTGCGTGTAGCCGAATTAATTTGCGTTCATTCATAATTATCGTTTTGTTTTTCCCTTCGTTTCTCGTTTTTCGTACTTTGGAACATCGGGATAATCGCTTAATTGTTGGAACATCGTCCCAGTGCGCGCATCATTTGTCGGTACAGCGGCTCTTCAAATCATAATTAAGAGGGGACCGTGGGCATTTATGTACTTGACTGGCGCTTAAGGAACTGGTTGTAGCTCACCGTGCCGTGTTTTGCGTTCGATCGATGGTTCAACAGATTATTGGTTGTGTTGCTATAATGTGTATTATTTTTTTTTTTTACCTTAAACTCTCTATCAGTTACATTGTGGCCTTATTTAGCACCCACTTGTATGTTAACATTTACATGCGTATCTACAACACATGCAGCAATCACCCAACAGACATCAAACATGTGCCCAAATGCCTGAAGATAATTATTCCTTTTTTTTCTGTTAGCAACCCACAGAACCACTCCACGTGCCAGTTTGGCGAAGTACGAAAAAACGAACAAACGGACGCGAGAAGAACAGTAAAACGCTCACCCCGCTATGTAACCCCAAATGTCAAATTGTTCTGTAAACAGATTTCACGGGCACATTTGAAACGGGATTTCCGCTCATCGTCGCGTCCTCTCCTGGTCTCACAGTAGTGAGCGGCCACCGCATACCAGCGAAGAAAATGGTGCCCCACATATATGCCCCCACACAGTAGACGGCGTCGGTGGAGGGTTTTTCCATGCCAACCGACGGCTGGGCTATCCGGCCGCTACCAAAACTCGCCGGATTCGCACACCAATACCGGCGCAAACACGTGCTGTGGCGAAAGGAAGGAAAACTCGCTCAATCTCTCTCTCTTTCTCTGGCGAGAGAAGCGCCTTGGGCCAGTGCACTGTGCAAGAGTGCGTGAGCGTGAAAACGGTGAGAATCGCTTTCCCACGACACTTTCCCAACCTGAGATGCCAACGCAGACACTCACTCAGGTTGAAAAGGAAAGAACGTACACGTACTTTCACATGCTGGTTGCTGGTGCGCGAGAGAGAAAGGGAGAGGCGAGCGCGAAAATGGGCACGAGCGAACGAGAGAGGTAACAGAAATCACACAAAAAACGGCACATAACAGCAGTGCCAACTTTGCGGCATGAAAAATCAATCGCGCAAAAGAGAGGTGAAACGTACTGTTTCTACCCACGGTACTGTATTTTCGTTCTCTCTCCTTATCTTTTTCTCTTTTTCTCTTTCTCTCTCCCTCTCTCTCACTCTCTCACACACACACACACTCCCTGCACTACTCAGTTTTCCGGCTTTCCTGGATGGATGTTTGGCCACTTGCACGTAGTACATCGAATAATGCTCTTTCTCTTTCTTCCGCATACACACACACACATTCGCATTTCCTCTCTCACTTTCACCACTGTACTGAGCAGTGTCCCTGTTTTGACTCTCACGGAAAAGCAGCATTTCCACTGAATGAACCGTTTTCCACTCTCTGCACGGGCGGTTGCTTGGCACTTGGGGTTTGGGGGTAGGGGGGGGAGATGGCGCTGGGTGAGTTAAGGGGAAGAACTATAAATGTGTATACGTCAGTGGCGAAACTGTCAAAACAGTGGGGCTATTTTTGTATGCTGAACACGGGGGGGGGGAGCTGCGTACGTCACACAGCAAAACGCAAAAAAGCCACAAAAAAATAGAGAAACTACAATTTTCAGGCATTCTTTTCCATGATTCTAATTTGCTAAACTTCCATCGATTGTGCCGAACAAGTCGCAACATAGTACGCACACTCACACACACACACACACACACTCTCGGATTGGACTATTTACATCGCTATCGTAAGCAATCGATTGGACGGTAGGTGTTTGGGGACGGGGTCGAATACGCGCCTGGTGCCGCGCCATTGCATGCCGTTGGACGACAAAACGAGACGCATTTCACTTGACGTACCACTACCACCACCATGGCACCAAGTGTGACGGTCGACGGGGTGAACGTTATCAGCAGCGATAACGATGTCGTCACCGGGGTTTTGCGTTGGGGTTGGAAAACACGACACGAGGTCGGCGAATATCGGGGACGGTCGTTGACAATTCTTGCTGTGTGTGGTGCATATCTTGAAATACGTTTACGATATTGTTCTAGCTTCGAGGGGTATGTACACGTACACGCAGCTTCAACAACATATTGCACAGCACACACACACACACACACACACATATATATATAATGAACGGTTGAAGACACACACACACACTAGCGTATCGCGTTATGTGTCACCACACAGCTTGCCCGATAAGCAGCAGCAAGCATCGTTCGTTAGAGAAAAGTCAGACGCTCTGGTTGCTGTGGCGCCCTCATCGATTGCATTCGACAGCACGGCAACACACACACAGCACATTGCGTTCTTGGATGGTGGCGTATGTCGCAATCATACCCGGATAGGCACACTCAGAACTGCATCAATAATGTACACCACCGGGCACCGGGGCTGCCGATGGATTGGCTCGATAAGCTTCCGCTGCTTTCCGTATCCGGTCGCACCAACACTCTCTAGCCCACCGTCCAGACTAGCCGGGAAACCAATCCATTGCCACACACTCACACACACACACAGAGGGAAAGAGAAGTTTACACTACGGCCTACTACGTTGACGTTGACCCCGCGAGGCGACCAGGGTTTGACAGTGGGAATGCAACTTTTCACGAATGCAACAATACCACAGCACGGCCGCAAACGAAACAAACGTGCACAATGTGCGTGAATGTGCTGATGATAGTAAGCACCAGCACCAGCACCAACAGACACGGCCTACACGATGCGCGAGCTGAATGGTCCCGGGACTGGGTGGTGAGAGATCTCTCCCAAAATATTCACCTTGCTCCGGCTCGAAAAACACCTGCGATGGCTTTGGAGAGGTTTCAACATCACACACATACACACGCACACACGGAGCAGCTAGAGCACGTCATAGTTTTTCCCATCAACCCCCCCCCCCCACCTCCCTTCGCCCCCTCGCAAATCACGCACACTCAGCTGCGTGTACCTTCCTGCTGCTGCGTCCTCTGCACGCTCTGCACGCGTAACATACGGCAGCACGCACGGACACACAGCAGTGCCTCAATAGGTCCGTATGGTTGGGGCCACAATCAAGTTGGAAAATCGTAATCTTGACACAAATGCACTGGTGTATCACCTTAACGCACGCGTGTCCACCGCTGTACTAACACCGATGCGAAGCTGGTCACACACGAAGCGCGCGTCTGTCTCGGTGGCTCTTGTGGCCTGGGCCCCGGAGCCTTTCCTTGTCAACTGGGAAATGGGAAATGGGCGCCCTGGTGCCGTACTGCCTGGCTGGCTGGCTGGCTGGCTGGTGAAAAACCTGTTTCTCCATCGGTCGCTGGCTCACACGTTCAGCGATGAGCGAGAGGCCGATACCCGCTCCCGCTACCGTGGTGGTGAGAGCGAATAAGCGCAGGCGATGCAACAAACCGCTGCCCGTATGGGGGTTCATTTTCCATCCGTCACTCACCCCGGCGGAAAAGCACGCAGGGACGCAGAGCAGGAGAACTCGGGAAAACTCGGAGAACCCGGTACCGTACCATCTCGCAAATGGGGCAACGTGCGCATGCCAACAGCTGTTATCTGAGTGCCCGCGGTGGTGGTCGCGCTTCGGTCCCGTGCGTGCCGTGGCCAAATGAACCAACGCCGTTGGCTGTTATTTTTTCTTTATCAAACGCACACAGGGCAAAACAAAAATGGGAACCGAATTCACCCTTCGTGAGTTCGAGTGAGTGCGACAAATACAATTCACTCCACAACTCATGTCGCCACATACCGTTCTGTGATAAACGCGTGTGCAAGGGAAGATAAAAGTCCCGTCCCGGACGGCTAGAGATGGAAAGTGAAGGCACTACACTACAGTTCCGTGAAGGAGTGAGCAAGGTTGAAGATGGAGGGGGGAAGAGGTGGTTTTTCGAACATTGAAACACGGAGGCCTGTATAGGCCGGCTTGTCCGCGTAGGACGTTACGCCAAATAGCAGAAGAAGAAGAAGAATATGTAATAAAATCGTGAACATTATACTATAGTCATTACGTCATTATAGTATATTGCGTTGCTGCTATTGAATGTATAAACATTGTATAAACTATAAACTTGAATGTATAAACGTGTAACGTCCTACGCGGACAAGCCGACCTATACAGGCTTTCGAGACTTAATTCATTACTACACAGCCGGATAGTCAATCCTTGCTACGGAGGGATGGTCCATTCTAGACTTGAACCCATGACGGGCATGTTATTGAGTTGTTTACCTTTACCACAGGACCGCCCCGTTTACATATTCATTAAACGTCATCTGAAAATTATGCCATTATATTGTAAATCAACGTAACCCAGCTCAGGGCGAGCTTCAGCACATGCAACGACGTGGTTTTGACATGAGGTTCAACATAAACAGAAGGAGACTTGCAACAGTTTGCGTCAAGTAATAATTGCTTCATATTAATCAGGTTAAAATATTCAAAAATGTAATGTGAAAATGGTAGACACAAACTTCAAACAATTTCATTTTAAAATTTCATCTTTTAGTTAAATCAACATCAATTTATATTGCATTGCTGTCGAAACAACCATTTTTGTATTTTCATTCAACCATTCTACCATTCCAGTCCAATTATTTAACAACTCCACGCTGTTAATCTTTAAAGCTTGTAGCGTTGGTCGGTTCGCAAAGCTTCAGAAGACAAACGATTCGCTCGTCATTTCACCAGCCCATCCGTTTTACCCCTTTTCTGCGCTTCCATTAAACCTTACTGTCACCAGCTCCATCATCCATCTCCCAGGCATGGCTTTCAAACGTCAGCCCTCATTCATTGTCTCTTCGTTGCAATATTAGCCCACCCAAGCGATGTAGCAAAACAAAAAACTAAAACATTAGCAAAAGTACGCAATAGCACATGCCCTCATTAAAGATGGCATCCACCGGCAGGAGGTACTAAAAGCTCAAAAAAAAAACAGACCGCCGCCACCGACCACCACGTTTAATTGAAACGACTTGAGGCGGAACAGGAACACACGGGAATGATTGCACACTGGGCACACCTGCACACCGAATGCATCTGTAGTCGGGAGTTCCGGGACGAAAGCCTGTAAAGTGGCCCGAAAAAATGCAATAAAACCAGAGCCAGAGCAGACCAGATCCTCTTAGGTGGCAGGCAAACAGTGAACTGGATGGGTGATGGTGCCCCCGAAACGTGTGCGATGCCCTGTACACCAGTAGACCTCATCAGTCATTTATAATTTTATAAGAGGCTGCACACCACAACCGTCTCTCCCCATCTCTCCCCGTTGGTTGGTGAGTGCTGGCTGCCCTGTGCTCCTATTGTGCCACCTGTCTGGGTAAGCATTTACCACTTCAGCTGCACAATCAGCAGCACGCGGGAAGATATATCACAAACCGCCGTCGCAAACAACTCGTCGTTGTGGAGCGGTGTTGAGAGAGAGAGAACACACAAAAACTGCACCCACCACCTATTAGCGTAAACTTTTGCACTGTCCACGAGCATTGCGATGGTGACAGGAAATGTTCCTGGTGTCGTTTTTAGTCTGTGCTGTTGCAGTGATGTTTTATGTTGTTTCTTTTCGTACAGTTTTAATAGTACAACAGTGCGGGGAGTGAACAATTTAGCTGTAACAATGAATTGTATGTTTAGGGTCCTCATCAAATCTACTACGATGATAGACGTAATAGACAATGCAACACCTGCTTAGCATTTAATACAATGTCCACATTGCTGTTCGTATAGTATCGCACATTGCTTTCACCTTAATCTTTGATTTGTTCTGAAAAAAAATCCTCAGCCAAAATGGATGCCAAAACTAAAATTCTTTCCAAGAAAACAAACAGCAATGAGACTATGCCAGCAGTTCTGCAAAGTGTGGCACGCGAGTCGCTTGCGGTTCCGTGATTTCTGGATGACAGCTCTTAACCATTTACATATTTCATAGAAGTTTCACACATTTTTACTCTTGGTGTCTCTGTATGGCTCTACACTTGGAGTTCTACGAATATTTTGCTGTAATTAGACTATTTCGATCGCAAAGTTTGCTGTTAAATCTATAAACGAGGTGTGTTCTTTGTTATGATTTTGATCACTTCGATGATCGCTTTGTAATTATTAAATACACTCAAACTACAGTGAACTCTCGCTCTAATCTGAGACCTCTCCAATATGAAAACCCCTCTTATTTGAACATTTTTGGCAGTCCATTCATTTTCAGTACATTTTTGTCGCTCTAATTTGCCCATGATTATTGTATGATAGATGCTCCAACCTACGATTATATTCGCTGTTTCCTATAGCAATCATACAATGTCTAGGTTGCATACTCAATGTTCTATCTCGTTCTAGCTTGTATAAATTTTTCTTTCACTTTCAATCTCGCTGATTTAAAACCCCTCTTATTTGACAGTCTCATCGACTCTCAAATAAGAGAGAGTTCACTGTATTTCAGTTTCATCAAAATCAAACATATATTAAAACACATTTGCTAGACGAATCCTTGAATACAATTATTGCTTTAAACATTTACCATCTGCCACAGAATGGAAGATATCAACCATTATACGGATTTCCAATTTGAATGTAATAAACCATTCCAATTGTAGTGTTTGCGATTGAGTAGAGCTTCTACCAAACTTTGAATCCCATTATTCTCTCAATTTTCAACCGTATCTCCCCTCATTATCACCATCAAATGCACCTGATTACCACTGTATTGTTCTTCCTTCTACCCCAATGCTAGATGCAGCGGGCAATGAAATTTGAAACTTATTACCAACGTACCCAACCTTCCCCACCAAACATCGTCCAACCAGCGCCACTCGCTGCCGAATAACAACAGTTCCAACGGTTCCAAACATAGCGTCCCCCGCGCTTTTGTTTGGCCCTAGCACCCGTCCTAACCACGAAAGCTCACACATGGTCCCTCGCACGCAAGGGGCTGCCGCAAAACTGCAACCAACCCGGAGATAATGGTACTCGGCACAGCTTCGAGCTGCTGCTGCTGCTGTTGCTGCTGCCCAACAACAACTCGACCGGACCCAAGGCGGGACCCAAAACCGGGCAGCAGTAAATAAATACCTATTAACAAACTGGTACCGAAACCGGCAAACCGATGTCTGTCGAGCGTGAATTTTTGGACTGGTATCTATTTTAGTAGCGCACAAACACACAATCATACGCCCACAGCGCAGTCAGCACTCCATCTAAAGGGGGTAGCGATTTTTGTTGCCATTTTACCGGCAACACGGCACAAAACCGTGCCCGTTGTTTGCTCGCTGGCGAGATAAAACAAAGTTGTCGTCACAGTTTGTTACGTTTGTTTCCGGAGCCCCGTAGGTTGGGGGGGATGTACCTTCCGCCCCCTGCTCTTCCGCTTTTCGGTCGGAAAAGGATAGCCGGAAGTTGCTGTAGGAAGCTGGTGGTTGCGCTTGCTCGGAACTGCTGGAGGCCATCATTCTGCCGAAGGTGTACGCTTGCAACTGGGCGTGGGTGAATCCATTAAAAGTATTTATTTTTCTCATTTGCACGTTTGGGAACAAGCAGCCAGATGCTCGGAGGCGCATGGCGCTACGGACCAGCTATTGCAGCACGCACGCAAGCAACACCACACCACACAAGTGCGAGTGGTCCAATTTTGTTTCTGTGTGTGTCATGGATTTATGAAGATACATTATTTGACAATTATGCAAATATAGCTAGGAGATCCTGCATTCCGTTGGACCGACTTTGGGTCGGCTCATGGTTGCCACAGGGAAGGGAGAAGGTTCTCTTTCCGGTAAAGCGCTGACCATGGGTAGCATACGTGCCTTGGGTGAACTGGCACTGCCCACACGCGCCGTATCAACGTGCGGCTGATTATTGAACGATAAAGCATCCGCTACCAGCCTAACCCCCCCCCCGAACAGCATCCGCCGAGGTTAACCCGATATCTGCCCATACCTCACGTGTGGATGAATGTATTTATATGTAGCCCCGTTAATGGTTGGGTAATTAAATCACCATCTTGCAAGGCAAACCCCGAAACACGACCCGAAACAATGTATTCCCCGCCATTGTATCGCGCTTCATGTCGGAAAAGGTGGTTTTGAGGGATGATGATGAGGGTTGTTTGGAAGTTGCTGACCACACCGGTCACGCCGGTGCATGCCGATTCAATCAGCGATCATCGGCACAAGTGGATTAATCAGCATTAATTTCATTGTACTATGTGACATGACTTCCTGGGTCTGCTGATAGGAAAATAATTTCACCGGCCCCGTCCTCTGAGGGGCTCGGGTGTATGGATTTAGGCGAATGGTCCACGCTCTAGCAACAGCAGCAGCAGCATCCAGCCAGCCATTGTCCAGTCCCGGGGTACCATGCAACGATTAGAAACAGATGATGTTAATGGAATTTTGAGCACGTTGGGCAGCAGCAAAGACGCCGGCACGCGTGAAACATGGTGCGCATGAATTGATTAAAATTGGCCAACGAGCTCGATCGAAAATTTGCAACGAATAATGCAGCAAGCCAGCGGTGGGCAAGGCAGCGTTCAACGCTTTTATTTTAGCTTTCGACACATGCTCGCCGCCGGAATGCTTAATACATCGTGTGCCCGGTGGTGTCGCATCAGCTCTCGCTGAAGGTGGCCGAAAACAATTATTGATAATTTAAACACGCGCTCGTTGGGCGCATGGGTTGGGTGAGCTCACGAAGCACGAATTACTTGCACGTATGTGGTCTGAATTACATTGGCATCGTTTTTAATTAAATGTCTAAGAGCTTCGGCAATGGTCGAAGCGTTTGGTTTTCACGTTTCGGGAGACGCAAAATGGGGAAAGCTATGAAGATAAACTCCCTAAGAAAATGGTAGCATCGTGCAGATTACTGTGGTTTCTTAATTTACTAATATTATAATTAATATATTAATACTATTTACTGCTGATATAACCAACCTATGAGAATTTTTGGAAATGAATAGAGTTGTACAAATTATTGATTTTTTTGGGAATTTATCTTGTGTTTTGATAGAAATTACCCAGTTTTTATTACCTTCATGTTTTTCCAATGAGAAAATTTGAAATTTGCCATGAATTAGAGTGTTTTTTTTATAATGCCAATGTGCTCTGAAAATCGTTTTTTTTCAAATATCCTTCTCATAACGCCACCTTTGTATTGAACTGTCATTTCTCAACAGCACGGATAAACGAACAGCCGGATAAAAAGGTACCCGGATAAACGGCGCTCCACTGTATCCACATTTATATACAAAAACATAAAAATGCTTTCATTAGTTCTAATTTTTTTATTTTTAGTCAATAAAATGGACTTTTAGTTTGCCAGTGCAACATTAACCTTCTTCCGGGATGTATCAATTTGACAGTAACGGCTCTCCGTATTGGATTTCAGCTGTTGTGTACTGACAAAGATGCATTTAATTTTTTTTTCTTTTTTCTGTTTGAAATGTGTTATAGTACTTTAATTTAACTTTTAAAAAATCAATCCTAACAATTTTTAACTTTTCTTGACACGATGTTTATCCTTCAACAAAAAATCAATCCTTTTTGTTCTAACATGATCGCACCCGCGGCGAATCGGCGTTTGATTACATATTTCCCAGCCTGAAATAAACATATTTCCCAGCTTGAAAAAAAGGCTAAAGTAATGAGGCTAATATTGCGTGTGGTTTTGTATGGAGTTTCAGTCGCCAAGTGTCAAACTCCATGTAAAACAGGATATCGATATCGTAAAATCCCGTTCTAAAAAAACAAAAAAAAACAATAATAAAAAAGATAACCTTTTACAAGACGAATAAACCTTGATTTTCCTAGTTTTTGTTTTGTTTTGAGCTGACATAATTACAGTCTTCAAATGGCACACAAATGTCAAAAAAATCATATGAAACTTTATTTGAATATTCTTCCCTCTCATATCTGTATTGCGTTATTTGGTTCTTCAGTAGCTTATTCAGTTCATTGCCATACAATATATGCGATAGTTCAGCTTCACTTCAGCTTTCTGCTAATGCATTATTCCTTCTTACAAAAAAAAAACTCGCAGGACTTTTAGTAACTATTTAGTGGCTAGAATGGACACCGCACATCAATACAACACAATAAATCATCCGATCCGATTGGCTAATAATTCCAAGAAGATGGTCCTTGTTTACAACCGGCGCCTAGCATCCCGGAAACCCCCGGCACACAAACATAACTAAAGAAGCGCTGCTCACACAAAATACCGGACGCAATAAAAGCGACCCATTGCTCATCAAAAAGCACCTCATCGATTGGTCCTAAACATTTCACCACCACCACCACCACCATCACCCCACCAATTGCGCAACACCCGCTTGGTCAGCATAATTGGACGGACGGCATTAGCTGCGGGTAAACACAATTACCACCACTTGACACGCTCGTCAATCATACCCGTGGCGGGTACCGGTGGGATGTAGCGCACCAGCGCACCAGTTGCCTTCCAGCACCGGCAAAGCGATGATCGTACGCCACGTGTCCTTGCTGGTGTCATTTATACTCGGCACCGGGCTGGACTCCGTTTGCTGCTCCATCTGTCTGTACCACGGGTTTCACAGCAAGTTTTTCACCGACCTTAACTTTATCATCGAAGACTTCGACAGCGCCAGCTGGTCTGTGGTGGCGTACCAGCAGCCGGACCTGCCCTACCGCACACCGTACCATCTGCCGCGGGACATTGCGGCGCATCGCAACTGCTACAGCTACACGCTGCGCACCCGGCTCGGTGTAATACTGATGGAGCTCGTCTGCCGGGAGGTGGCAGGCACACCCTACGAAACGTTCGAGATTTTAACGCGCCCGAACGGGATGTACTTTATCGCGGCCAAGGGCCAGCAGGAGGTGCGCGAGTTTCGGATCGTGCACGTGATGCAGCTCACCAAGACGATGGTGCTGCTGGTCAGCTGCGCTACGAAGCGGCGCACCTACGGTGTGCTGGTACTGAACCGGGCACCACCGGACGCCGAGGACGAGGGGCAGGTGCGGAAGCTAATTGAATCGAAGCTACCCGATCCACTGTACCGGTGGATGAACTACACGGTGACGAGCGCTGGCAGCGATGGGGAGCGGTGCCGGTGCGGCAATGATTTCGTGCTCAACCTGG
This sequence comes from Anopheles arabiensis, assembly GCF_016920715.1. Taxonomy (NCBI): domain Eukaryota; kingdom Metazoa; phylum Arthropoda; class Insecta; order Diptera; family Culicidae; genus Anopheles; species Anopheles arabiensis. Next base: position 18,662,211 of record NC_053517.1, read on the forward strand.
ACGCACACTATGACAAGCGGAAAGGGTTCGTGCTGGTGACGCTCGCCGCTACGATCGTACTGCTGGGCGTGGTGAAGATACTGAAACGGTTCTTGTAGTGGGAGCAAACCGGTGAAAGAAAGCTGAGATTGGAATTCGCATGGGCCAAAGATGTATCTAGAGACTTTATGCCAAGAAATTGTACAAAAAAAAAATACATTCATCACAGTAACAAGAAGCATTTTTAGGGTGAAAGCGTATGTGTAGAGATCTATGTACAGGCTATAGAAAGAGTTAGAGATATAAATAAAGTGGGAAAGAGAGAGAGAGAGAGAGAGAGAGAGAGAGAGAGAGAGAAATCTAGAACACTTTCATTATCCTGAAATTTGAGTCAAGCAAAAGAGGTAAGAGTTCCACAATCGTTGCAAACTGAACCAAGAAGTGGCTATGTAAAATTGACAGGAATTGCCATTGGTTCTAATACCATGTGCGTCCTCCTGCAGTAATGTCATAACGTGCATGACAGAGTTTCCCACAATTTATTGGTTGGCTCCCTTAATTTGTTGAACTCGTCTCACGATCTATTCACTGTTTTTCATATATGTTTGGTTCAGTCCCATAATTGATAGGATTCATCCGATTGGACATCAATACAAATGGAACAAAAAATCTGGAAAACGCTCAAAAAATCGCCAGAATACTTCAAAAAAATATTGGAACAAACAAAAACATTATGAGAACCAACCATCCAGAACGTGGGAAACCCTCTAATAAATACAAACAACGCATAATCGTTTAAAGTGACACGTATCATGCTAATCATATAAAATCACATGAGAAGCCGTGCAAGGGCAGTATAAGTGCAAGGGTGAAAAAAGGACATTTAATGATTAGTATGAGTTGAGGAGTACGTAGGTCGTTACGCCCAAGAAAAGAAGAAACTAAAAAAATATCTCGGTTGGTCTGGTCTTTACGGGGGCATACAAAATGAAATAATAAAAACAACCTGTTAATCATGAGAGTTCACTTATTAACATCGTTTTAGCATCCAAAGTGCATCGAAATAATCGATATCGTTTTATGCACCAACGTGGAGACGCCTGGTACTTAATGGCACTTGAAGTTCACAACAGAGTAGTAGTTTTTCTCTTCAAAAGGAATATTTTATGTAAGTCTTTTACATTTTAATTGACCTCCACGCTCATACTCACACCATACACTCTGCTAATCGCTTAAGATGTACCCAGAACACTAATATTTGTCATTGTGTTATTTAAAGGGAATACATTACAATGTCTTTTCTGGTAGCACTAATTCTACGGAATGTAACTGGTTAATCAATTGTTTAGATATTTAAGAGCGCTACTTACCAATAAGAATTTCCCTATTGCTCTCTCAAACCAGTAAGAAGAACCAGAAGTCCTGACCGTCGGACACTAACCCCGCGGCCTCGTTCGTATTAGTATCGATTGGCGTTCTGCCCGAGCGACGCCTTATTACAATCAGCGTTTTATTTTATTTCCCTGCCGCTATACACTGCAAAGCCTTCGCTTGACAGTTTCCATCTCGACACTGTTCACTGGTCAGCCATAGTGTTACCCGTTCGCTTACCTCGTTATCGCGCTTACCATCCAACATCGAACCCCAATGGCTTCATATTCCCTTTCTCTCAACACACCCCCACGGTGCAATCGTTCGCATCTAATCTGCATACATTTATTATACATAAAATGTAATCCCCAAGAGCAGGAAAAACGACTGTCAGCTCAGAGTCAGAGCCGAGCTGTCCGACGACGACAACGGCTCGCCCAGCCAAACCCAGAACACGAACATCGAGTGAACCCTTCCCGTCTGCCATTAGTTTGCCCAGCCCCATTTGCATTCGGTAAGGCTCCCCATACGGTGCAGCATAGTGAGACGTCGTAACCTCCATTTATCCGACCCCGGTAATCGGTGTGACGAATTCACTTTTGCGTTCCCTGTCAAAATCCTAGCTTAAACATGGTAAGCTGCCACCCATCGTCGACTGTTGACGGAACCGGATTTTATCCCATTTTTCTTCGACTGCCTTAGGTCAATCGCTCACACCCCCCCTGGGGCATTGGACGTCGCAGTGCTCCGGCGAAGCACCATCCACATTCACCATTGCATGTCGGGCGTAATGCAACTGGGCGCACAACTACATGCCTTACCTACAGCGCTGTGGAGTTGTTACACGAGTAAGCTCCTGCTAGCATTTCCTACCCAGCCGCCACAGCCGCCTTCGATCGTGGTGGATTATTTTTCGATCAGCACACGCGAGTCTCAGCACCGTTGAGCAGTACGGGGATCACAGCAAACGGGGACAAGGGTGCACGAAAGAAGGAGCGACGTATTTCAACCGTTTAATTGAAATATCCCGCGAGTTATTAGCCTTTGAGCAGTGAATCTTTCCACCAACCACGCCAGGGCCAGGGCAAACCATTTCTACCGTACGTGGTTCGTGTGCACTATTACTCAACGAGAGAGCAGCACACCCCCCCCCCACCCCAAAAACCACCACACTGGCTCCACTGGGTTTCTATTATCTGGAACTGTGCTACTGTAGCTTGCCAGCCCAAGTCTTTCTTGGCGCCAATCGCTGCCCGGGATGCTGGCGGGATATAAGTTTCGCGCTTTTCCTATCAACCCTATCTTCACGCGATTTCGACCAAATGTTCGACCAAACTCTATCTTTCGTACGAGGCTAGCATACATGCATGTGTGTAGAAAAGCTCTCTACATTGCTCTACTTCCCTGCTATGTTATCCCGCCGCGGTTGATAAGAAACATCAAAACCGGATCATAGATCGGAGCGTACACCGGGCGGTGTAGCTTGAGGTTGAGTTTCACCCGTCCACTACAATCTCGCGTCTAGCCTCTGCTGCCGGCTGCGGGTATGGTTCGCTGACGCAAATCTTCCAGGCAGGAGTTTTTCAGCCAACCCTTCGAAAAACCAGGTTGCTAACAGGTAGGAAAATTGATTAAAATAGTTTGCTACATTGTAATTTAATAAAACTCACCCCGTGCTGGATGGCGCTGTGGAAGGGAGAAAAAAAAACTAAACGCAAACCACGAACAGCGAGCAATAGCGGGAAGAAAGTTTGCCTTTTTGCTCGTTTGCTCTCGCCTGGCGGGAAGTCTAGTATGGTGTGTCCTTTTTTTTACACCACTGGCTCATCGCTGTAGTTCGATGGTTGACTTTCTTGTGAAATTATTTTTATAGTTGCATTTGTACCATTATGAACAGGGGAGTTTCTTACCTGTTTAAAGCTGCTAGGAATGCTTCACAAACTGAGATGAATTAATTAAATGATAGCGGTATGATGATTGAGTATTTAATGTGCAAAAGAGAAAATGTAGGAATTGTAGGCAAAAAGACTGAATTTCGCATAAAGTTGAATAATTTTATATTGTGTAACTGTAACTAGAAGAAGCATTCATACATGTACTAAGTTTCTTATTAATTAATATCCCAAACTGGTACTAAAAATTGGATACGAATAATTATTAATAATTTCTTGAAACTAATATTTTCCCAGAATTACTTTAAATAATCAGTTTACAATTGTCTATAAAGGTCCGATTCTTTTATCTACTAGCGATGCTAGCTATTGCAAAGTCCGATTAGTTGTGATTTCTTTTTTTCCTTTATAAAAATATAAAAAAAACCATTTCAAGCTAAAAATAATTGTTAACACAATGACATGAAATTAATCATGCCAATCGTATTCGACCCAATAGCGAACGCTGTATGGCGCCACCGGCTCTAGCAATTCCAAGAAGAAACACCCCAAAAAGAACAAACAAACTGAAACTGAAAACAGCGGCACCAGCGCCCACTATTAATATTCAAATCTAATAGCGCCCATGCATTTGTTGACCGTGACGAAGAGGTTTTTTTTGTTTTCCTTTGGTTTTTGTGACTCTTTTCGCTATCCTTTTCCCTCTTTTCATCTTTTGCAATGCTCGAGAAGAGAATTCACAGCTGAAGAAATGAATATTCGAACGGCTCGCCCTTGCTACCAGCAGAGCCACATTCGCACAGCACAGCAACCGATGAGCCGATGTCAAGTTCAGAAAACGACCATGCCTATCTGACCACGTGCCCATGGGTATGGCTGAGCTGAGAGCTAGTACGCTGCCAGAACGGAACGAACGCCAAGCAAAAATCGTAATCGGTTGCCCCCGCACGCCTTGAGGCACTTTTGGCACTTTCCGACTTTCTTCAATCTACATAAGTAATCAAATTGTCTAGACGCGCACGAGACGCAAAGTCGTGAGGCGTATAGCAACAACACCAGCGAAACAGTGTGACAATTCTAAAAGGGGCCAGTTTTTTTGTCGCTCGTATTTGCCTATTAATAGGGTAATGTGAGCAGTTACCTACACACGAAGGACAATATGGACCCGTCATCGTGCTGAAGTGCTCATTTAAATAATCCGAGAATCCATCATTGGTAAATTAACTCTATCAAGGTTTGCAAATGTTGAAATGCGTTTTTAATTATGAAAGCGCTTTTGAGCCTCTACGAACTCTGCTATCTCGCAAACGGTCTATTTTTCATTACAAAAATAAGGGTCAAGAAAAGAAGAATTTAATATACCGAGAGAGCTTATCAATCTATAAAAATAGCCTGACTGTCTTTATTTACTTGAAGCAGCAGCTTGATCGAGTAAACCCTTACCGATGTGTTTTGGGAGCCCATTAACGCAAAAGATGAAACGTTTGAGAACCCCTTCGGCACAACCGCTCTCATACACACGTCCGTTCTACTTCACGCGCGAAACGCGGCTAGAACCAATAAAAGGGATAGTAATTTACGGCTAAATTTAATCATATTTCACTTTGCACACCACCGGTGTAATGCCGCTAACAGTCAACCCAGTCCATGTTTCACCTCATGTTCGCGGCTTTGTTTTGCGCGTTAAGCCACCCCGGATACGGCTTACATCCGGGTTGGTAGCTGTCGCTGCGATTGACACGCAGCCGTTGCCGAAGGTACAGGAGCCCCCTTTCCGAAAACGACCATCATTGTCCTCTTTGCGCGAGGGTTTCTAACGGGCCTGTGAGCGTTACAGTTATGGCAGTGTAAGTATGGACACGAATAAACGAAACTGTTGTTGGATTTCGATGTTTCCGATTAACCTTTGCTAAGGTTGATATGATCGATGCCTTATTGCAATCGTTGTGAATTTTACAAATGGATAAAGATAACACGCACAGCCTGACTTGGAATCAATGCTTATGGGTTGAGATTACTCACACAGCATCCACTGCGCGTCTATTTAGTGGATATTGATATCACACTCAAACATATAGCAAACTTTCCTAGGCAAACCCAGCCCAATCCTTCCAACAAACGCCCAGCATCGCTATTGTTCGCTCGCTCGAATCACTTCCATCCAAACGCGGACGCGCATTCACTGTCAAATAAGAAGAATGTCTCGCCCGGCGTGCGCCACCAAGACACTACTGCCGATCCCCCAACAAACCTTCCTTAAGCAACGCACCTTGCTCGCCGTACGCGTACACGTTATCGAATCACAACCGCAGAGTAATGGTTGGGGCGGGGCGCGGCAATCGAGCAGTGCGAGCGATGATTTATATGAAATTTGCCATCAACATATTCGAAATAATACATCATTATTCCCGTATTTCCGGCAGCTTTGACCCAAAAGCTCGCCTGCCGTGCCCGTTCGGTTAGCGCGGTACGATCAAAAAGACATCCCGGGATGAGCCCGCGCTGGTCGGAATGAGACCGAAACTCTCTGCCCCCTCCCCATTTCCAATTCCGTTTGACCGAGCATCATCCAAAGCATCAACGGACAACAAAAGGGACCGATTTTCACACTCACACAAACACACACAAACGCCCACATACACAAAGCGAGCGATACACATTTCACCAACAATGCTAACCGGTGGGTGAGTTGGCAACCGTGGGAAAAGTTACGGAAAATATGCACACATAATTTCGTGCTTTCATAAGCGATCGTTCTTTTCGCTTCGTGGGACGCAGTGGTTGCGTTGGCTGCAGAGGCGCATGAGGGGGAGAAAATGAGTATCATCATCACAGTACGCAGTTTTCCATTTTCCCCCCGACAGGATCGAACTGCCACGTACCATGGTCGTTATATGTCGGTGCGGTGGGGGAAAGAGAGAAAAAGAGAGGGAAAGGGAAGTAGGAGAGGTAGCATGGGAGTTTTTCGGTTGGCGTTTGCAGAATTCCATCGAGGTCAGCATCTGCCGCATGGTGCGCTGGTGTAGGCGCAAAGTGTCGATAGAATCATTAGTTTTGTGGTTTTCGCTTTCCGACTCCTACTCCGCATGAATGGTACAGTGCCATGGTACACTACGACCGATGGTTTTCCGTGTTTCAGGAGCGTACGTTTCGATTTCGCCGACTTACGCCTTGCCGTAAATGTATACGCACCAAACGGAGCCGCGCCGGTCGCATCATTTGTGTCCGATCATTACGCCCCGTGCTGGGGGGAAGAGGCGGTGGGAGGGAAACTAACGTGCGAAAATGAGGTACCGCGTCGGTGGCGTCGATGGTTCGATTTATCTTCAAACAATACCGACCGTGCCGTACGTACGTAACGTTCATGTGCGTATCTATGCTTTGCACCGTTTTGCCAATCAAAAGGCGGGCGAAACACACGGGCGAAGGAAATTTGCAATAAAGTATGCGATAACTTATTTATGGTTGAGTTACAGGATGCAAGCTTGCACGTGTCCAGCATTTTGCGATCAACATAACTTACATGATGAACAATACAATCCATATCGATGCGACTGTTGTGCACTTTTTGTGATCATAAAATATGGATTAACTTAAGTGCTAGCTGTTTTTTAAGAAACTGAATTAGGCAAAATTAGAGTGGAACCAAAATTTTTTTTTTCGTTCATACTTGTACTGTTCTAATTTTTGTTTTTTTATGACAATAAACGAACGGTTCATGAGCTTTAACGACTGATTTTACAGTATTTTAATAATTCAACTGACGAAGACATACTATTGAATGCTGCAGGACTGTAAGTTAAAGAACTGAGAGCTGAAATCTTAAGATGAAACGCTCAATTTGTTGCATAGCAACGATTAAAAGCAGAATGGATCTTTATTTTGTCACTTCGTAAGTTCGATCGAACAGTTGACATAATTATGAGCATAATCAGTTCTGTTAGTTGGACATCAAAGTCTATATAATACAGAGGTCGATGCATACCTCGATTTTGGTCCACCATTTTGAAAGCTTGTTTTTGACAGTCAGATGAAAAAGTTTGTGAACGATTCCACGCAGCCAAACACTTTTTAGGGCCAATTGTACTTTTTCTATACAAAATCTAGTGTAACTATACATTTCCTTCTCATTTACGTGGCATGGAGTAGTTTTTTCACTAATTCATCAGTTAAAAACGACCAAAATAAAAAAAAAAACCTTAACTTTGGTCCTCTTGAGTTGCACATTATTTCGTCCTAATTTTGTGCACTGATCTTGTTATAATCAATAATTGTACTATAATTCTATATTTTCTTGATATTCGTCCATTTTTTTAAGTATAATATTACAAACAAACGATGTAAAAATGACCGAAAATGCATTCAGACCACTGTATGCGCAACAACTAAAACCTCAATGTATGCTACGATGAAACTATTGAAGCTTTTTCATCCAGCTGTCAAAACTTTCCCACGCTTTTTGATCAAATGTTCTGGACGACTCGACCTCTGTATTATATAGACTTTGGTTGGACATTATGGTCGTGTCAGGAGTCAGTTTTTCCAGATATGCCACATGCAGCATTATTGCACAGCTTAGCTTTAAATTTGCCAATTATAAAGTAAATCAAAATTGATATATTGTTACAAACCTGACGTTTAAGTAAGCAAAACGATTTGTGTGGCCATTAGCAATGTTAAGACCAGGTGGTCTAAAAGACTGTTTTTTTGTGACAAAATTTGAACGTCATTTTTGGACAGTATGAGTGAAAACTTTTCCCCAAACAAGCTTTCTGGTGACTTGCCGAATACACAAACAATCTTAGAATCTTCGTTATTTGCACTGAAATATCTTAAAAGAACATGTAAAATATATCTAATTGTAACCTAAATCAAATCTGAACTAATTAAAATCCATTTTTGGATCAAAATAATGCCGTCGGTGAGGACACCAATGTGTGCTACGTATGTGTTGCTAAGAACAAAGAGAACCGTTTCTATGGAAATTCATTTCACCCAATCTGTCGAAAGGAGCTTTTTTTGTTTCCGAAATTAGTTATCAATTTGTATGGGACGAGACCACCTGGTCTTCATACACTTTGGTTATTAGAAACTGTTTACTAAACAAACTTGTTAGTAGCCTCAATAGCAATTCAATAGATGCCTATTTTCTGATAGATGGTGCTTGGAACATGAACTAATGTTGTAGTCTTCTTTAGAACCTTGATATGTTCTCATAATTTTTAAATTACCAAAGACTCTTATGATTGCAATTTATCTATGTACTTTCGATTAAAATGATATCTCGGAGATCTTCGACTAGAGAAACTTCAATAGCAGATAAGCTTTGTTTGGGGGACAACATATTAATAAATGAAACCTATAAAACGAACATTTCTCAATTAAACGATGCACCGTAAAAAAACCAGGAAGGTATAAGCTCTGCAAGAATTGGAAGGTTTTCTGCAGAAACTTCATATTGTATTACTTTTCTTGCTAACTTCAATGAAAACAGTTGGACATTATCAAAATAATAGTTATACAAAGCTATACTACACGCAAGCAAAGTATGAATTGCAAATACTCATCGAAGCAGAAGCAAGCTTTACTTACGATGTAGCTCGACCGATTGCACAATTTACCAATGCAATAGCTAGAAAGCTCTTCCAGAAGTCGGCAGTTTTTATTTTTAGATACCACACCAAAGTACCTGCTTTCCCAGAACTACCATAGCTTTCTTACTGTTTTGTCGGCAACACCTGCCAGATGCAGTGATTTCTTGGAATGGCACTAGTTTCAGCAGGCCTTAATTTGCAGCTATTGCCGATATGCCGATAGACTTCCACCAGCACGGTGCATGCCGCTTACCTGTTGAATGCATTACATTTCCTTCCCAATTCCCAATAATGAACCATTACGCAAGCCCGCCCAACCAACCACGATCGTTCCAAACCTGCCTTCACGGTCCATTCCAATGCATATTAATCAAAAACCCTCCGCTTCGGTATGATGCAGCAAAAGCTCGCCGTAGCTCGAATGTAATTGAAATAGTTTCACCAGGAGCAGTCGCGCGATCGTCTTGCCGCGCCGTGCATCCGTCCCACCGGCTCCACTCTTAAAGATGCCACCGCGAGAAACTAATCAAACATCCATCCATCACTTAACCATCATGCTTCATTAAAACCAACCAAGCCCAATCAAACCACTGTCCCGTTGCCGTTACGATCGCCCCTCTGCCGCGCGTATATTACCGCAGCGGGCAACCAAGGTGGTGGAGTTAATTTGAATTTCGGGCTGCAGCCGAAGCGCGGAAGTGTTGGTTGGCCATCGCTAGGGAAGCACCAGACCCATTGCCAGGTGATGGCTTTTGCTTTTGCCACGCGTATCGTTCGTTCGCGCTCTCTTACCGCAAAAGAACTATCAATTTTACATCAACTACCCACCACTCTCCGCTTGCACCGGGCCATCCACCGGGGAGGGGGAAAAGTGGTTATTCATTCGATTCCGATTACTTCACCGGTCGTTGTCGTGCACTGGCGCTGCTGCCTGCCAGGTGCACCGGGCTGATATTACACCGATTCATTCACTTCATTTCCCGCCGCTGCGCAAGCACAACCGACAGCAGTCGCAAATGGCACGTCTTCCCGGCCGGCAATGGAGTGCCTGACAAAATGATAAGGAATCAACTTTCAAAGGAGCAACGCAATCTTCTACTACCACCGACGAACAGGGAGAGTGCAGTCCGATACTGCTGCTACCGATGCTGCTGCTGCTTGGCTGCATAGTAACTGCAGTTGTCTGCCACTCCCCTGGTCACCTTGCAGCTTGTGGACCACCGAATCGGCAAAACCCTTGAGCCGAACGACTGCCACTGAATGATGTACCGGAACGGTGCTTGCCACCTACCTGCTGCATCTTATTTCACTCCTTCAACTACACTCACCAACACACCCACACAAGCCCGAACGCGTGAGCCAATGATCCTTCTGCTTGCCGAAGGAATTGGAAGCAGGCTACCGACTGGCAGACTGTAAAGTAAATTACTTCCATTCCCGGTTCCGGTCGCTTGCATTCCTACGCCCGCGCACCTGCGAGTGCAGCTCCGACATCGAACAGCGAGACCCTCTGCAACCGGCAGAGATGAAATGGAGCTGAAAAATTGTGCAGCATCGCGCTGCAAATGGCATCACGCCGCCGTGCACCACTCAAACGACCGGTTGCTCCAATTTACGTACGAACGCTCACACACATTGGCAATCATGCATTGTTTGCGTCGGGCGAAGGTTGCAATTTGCGTACTTAAATTATTCCCCCTTTTTTGTTGTTCATTTATTTTTATTTGTTGAATGACCAATGCAACAAACAAGGGCACATTTGCTGTGCACGCCGCGCCATTTGGATTCCGATCGTGCAGAACGGAAAGAGTAATGTTGACGCGTAATAACACGCTCAGTGTGCGATTTTAAAATTCATAATTTTATTGGATGCTGGTGAACAGTAATAAGCAGAAGGAAAGAGAGAGAGAGAGAGAGAAAAAACAGAAAGAGGATGATTGGAAAAACATATTTTACATTCCACAGATTTATCCATTGCTATACTTCTAGCTATTCAATAATGGTTGTGCACCGCAGCGAAAGCATCGATGTTGTTGTTTGTTAATTTTTTTCAGAGAAAAAAAGCAGCCCGTAAAAGCCCCACGATCCATCATTATCCTGGCGAATCGTTCAGTGTAAAAGTTCAAAGTTGCGAGATTTACAGATTGTGCAATGATTTTGCGCTGATTAATATCGCTTTGTTCAGTGGCATTTCTATTGTTACACTGTCGTTGATCGTCAGCATCCGCGTTGCGTTAATAGCAGTGCTTTTGTGCGGTATGCTAACAGAGCAGATTGGTCCTACGCAAACATGTTGTATTGTTGACTTTTTTTTTTACTTTTTTATATTTATTGACTTTACATGCTTAATAGGATCGATTCTTTGGTTTTTTGGTATGTTTTTTTGTTGTATCCATTGCGGGAAATTAGATAAATTTTAAACTCCAGTTTCCCAACTTGTCACAAAATGCACAACATACAACATGTTACACGCTTTTCATGACTACAATCCACTGAAATCAACAAAAAACTATTTATTATGTAAAAGAAACAGATAATTTTCACTACTCATATTTAATTAAAAAAAAAACAACTAACTAAGCTAGCTTTCATGTAAATAATTGACCAAAAAAACATCAATCAGAGTTCACTACACAGTGATACATGCAATATTTCCAACTTAAAAATTATACATTGCTGTCGATTAAAATTCGCAAAAATTTGATATCTTGACAGGAATGTTCACTGTTCAAAAAAATCAAAATTATCAAAATTCAGTTTCATTTCAATTAAATACAGTTTAATGCGTTTCTTTGATCTCTACACCACTATAATACCACACACACACGACAGCTATTGAAACCACCATGATTGAAATACCACCATTACCGGTACAGCGGAGCAATCAGAAAAATATGTATTTTATGCTAAATTTGAAGCAACCATCGAATCAATTTAATCAATAAATTATAATGCCTAGACAAAGCAATTTTCAATGTTTTCACACATTGAAATGCTGCAATGTTTAAAAAAACACAAATGAAATTTCCTACTCCAAACAACCAATCGCGTTGTTGTATCAAATGCGTATTTTCACTTGTTTTTTGTTGTACTGGTTTAATTTGTTTTAAAACCATATGGTGTCAATAAATATGTTTACGACTCCCGCCACCAGTGCGCGGTTTTGCATCGAGCCGAAAACCCTCTGCGTCGCTCGATTATTTTCTTTGTAACTGTTTATGGACACAGCCGTCGGTTTATTTATGGGCTGCAATAAAACGCCCAAAAACTGTTGCAACCTATTTTTATTACCGTACGTAATTGAAATTGTTGTTGAAAATTTTCTAATCATTCCGAGGGCTTCGTGCGAGCGAATCAATCTGCTTCCCTCGCGCCCCGGACCACTGCACTGCATAGAAGCTTTGACGGGGCTTTTGCCCCGGCTCAACATTAATTAGATTTCGTTGGCTGTATGGGGAAAAAACAACGCAAAAACACTGACGCTCATACGCGAAAGGCTAGCGGGAAAGCTGATTGTCAGCATCCGTACATCGAAAAGCGGTCCGTGTTCGGACTTGCTGCCATTTTTGCCGAGTGCTTCTCTCTGTCCACCGGCTCAGGCACCAGCTGCCTTCACCGTGCTTCACCGGTCAAGCGTGTGTTCTGTGCCGTTGTTACATTCGATTCGTAGACACAATCCAGAGCCAAAGCGTCCACTCGAGAGGTGGGGATTGGGAGACAAACACTCCATTATAAGAAAAGTAAACTAATGTTTTCTAATTTACTTTTAACGACCGTTGTGCTCTCCGGTGCGCTTACGCTTCTAAGAACGTTTTTGACCCTAAACCTGCACACCCACCAATGCCAGATTGGCCAAATGCTGTTTCTTACTCAGCTCGGTGGGGGGGATGGCTTAAAGGCTGCAGTTTGTCTCACTTGAAATTAGTTTGCAAAAGTTTCCAAGATATGTTGCTGGACGCATGGCTTTTAATTGCGTTAGGAAAAACGCTGCAACTGGATACTTTCACGCCGGGCGGGCTCATAATAGCACTTTGTGTGGCCGTGTTTATAGCAAATGTTGAGGAATGTGCTTGAGTGTAATTATTCCACTTGTAAACTTCTGCCTAGCTACCTGCAGGCGTTCTTCTAGTGCGATGCATTAAACTTCATCCAATATGCACAATAGCCAACGCACACAGCTCTGTCGTGTTTGTGCTGTCAACCGCAAACATCTTCTTAGCGTACTTCGTTGCTAGGCAGGACAATCCTCCTTAAAGCAAAAGCTGGTTCCGGTTTCATCAGCGAATTTGCACACACACATTCCAGCACAACTCATCCACTTAGTGCACCGATTAAAAACTACTATCGGCTTAACTGTCGAAGCGAAGCTATGCATGCGCACTGGGAAAATCGTTGAATGGGAGGGTTGAAATGGATGGTTTGCCTGGTGCGCCTCCCAGTCGTGACCATTGTTGTCATGTTTTTACGCTCGTTTTGCTCTCTCGTTGTCCCCTCCGTAACAGCGTTGGGGCGGAGGCTGGACATTTTCCTAACCGAGACAATCGGTTCGCTCCCATGCGAGACGGACGGACGCAACTAAACAACGGGCAGGACAACGCAGCCACGCAGACACGAATGACAACCCGCCGACAGCGAAGGCTGTACGATAGCAAACAAGCCGGAGCTTGGTTCACATGTACTGCTGAGGATTATGCAGCGACAACAATTGGGTTTTTTTTGGGGTAAAGGAGGCTAACGGAGGGGTACATGCTGCTCGTAATTTACACGCGTCGTAATTTGTTCCACTACTGCTGAACAACGCTACTTACGCTGGGTGCCATTTTTCCGCCAAGAAAATGGCTTTCGTCGTGCAAGCGGATGGGCTCCCGGGGATCGGAGGGGCTCCCGTACTCAAACACACGGTAGCACACGGTCGTGTTGTTGCTCTACGCTGTGAAGGATATCTCTTTGATTTCCGAGCCTCTGGTACGAACCTCCCGGTACCCAGAACACTTCTCAGCGCAGCGTGCTAAAAGAAACATGATTGTCGATACACGATTTTCCTCTGTCGCTTTCACCGTACACACCACAGTGCAAACAGTGTGCAGGTGGTGATGTGTGTGTGTGTGTGTGTGGTGTGCTTTCTGAGAACCAGATCTCTGAAGCATGGCCCAGCCCGACCGAACCCCGGTGAAAGGGGACACTTGGTACACGGCATTTTCCCAGTGGCACGGGAACTCCACAAGCCAGTACCGGGAAATGTTTGCCGTCATTAAAATTTATGCTACCGAGATTGTAAAACACTTGCCGCGATATTCACCACCATTTCGGAAACGTTTGCTGTACCCCTAAAACACCCTCCCACACTCTTGTGTTTGATGGGGTGGACACCAAGGGGACACGACGATGACGGTGCCGAGGATGCGCCTGTAAATCTGTACGTGTCTGCTCTGCTTCACCCGCAACACAATCTTGCGCCACCGAACGCCGGAAAATGGACCCAGCGGACCGGCAAGAGGGGGCATTTGGGCCCGTTGATACGGGCGTGTTGGTGTGCAAGGAAAAGGCTGGACGGTCAGTGTCCGAAGCAGGAAGCCTTTCTGGCCCATCGCATCGCATCGGAGGCTCGACGAAAGGCACGACAAAGAGCGAAACGAAACGGTGGGACAGAGAGCGGCCGAGAGACATAAAAAGTAGACATCCCGAGGACCATAAACGAAAAGACTGACTCGAGAGTTCGTGACTAAATCTGGAGACGTGTAAGCGCTTTTCACACGATCATATTTCTATTGACGGGGGCCAGCAAACGGCAAGCCTACCGGCGTGGAAAGGAAAGCGGACAGGAACGAAGCGTTGCTAAAATTCTCCCCCAGGGGGTTGATCAGTGACAGTGGTGGTACAGTAAAAAAGGTGAAGTAGGTTAGTTTTTGGAACCGGGCACCAGTAGCAAACCGAAACGTACGGTCGTTTCTGTGTCAGCGCTGTGTATGTGTCTGGGTGAAGCGTGGCCAGTCAAGCTGGCTGGACATCGTTAACGAGGTTGAAAGCTGACGATTTACGAAACGCGCCAGTTTCCGCCGAGGACAGCACATTTTCGGTCGTCATCACAGGTCGGCGAAAATCGTGCGCAATTAGATTAACTAACGGTCAATTTACACCGTGCCGGTGAATCTCCGGAAGGTGAGATGTGACTGGTATTAATATTATTTTTTGTAAGTGAAGGTAATTTTCGGGATACCTGTGACATTTCCTTTACCGTTTTCACAGTAAAATGCGAATTTTGTGAAAATTGTGCAAGTAAATAATGATAATGATTGGAGTCGTGTTTAAGAACGTCTTTTTACATCGAAATTGTCTTTGAAATACATCGTCTTTTAGATACATCGAATCATCTCCATCAGACAGCTTGTTGAGTAATGATTAAATTATTTTAAAAATATTAAAACACGCTGTGTAGAGGTGTTGAAATGTCCAGGTTGTGCTGGAATAACGCTGCCTGTTTCATGTTTCCAGTAACGTCCAATTCCTACTGTGATTGACACTACCCAGGTGACAACTGTTCTACAGTTTTAGCTTAAACTCCTCTTGAACAGCTCGATTTAACCCATTGCCTCATATAAACGCTTGAAAACATGGGTGTGTGAGTGAACAATGATGTGTTCAAGCGTTGAAGTTTATGTCAGAACTTCGGTAGAAGCCGGACAAACAAGAAGCTTGCAGATTCGTCCTCGGTGTACAACAACCAAAACACGATCCTGGGAGTATCAGAATAGCGGGAAAACGCATGGACCAACAAAACAACATGAAAAGTGTGTTATAATAAATTTTTGTTTGATATGGATTGAAGAGTACGAATGTTTTGTTTTGGGTCGGCAGCTTGTGCACAACGTGATGACAATTCTCAAAATGGCACCAGAAAAAAACGCTTCACTCTGATGTTTTAACTGTTATAACAAGCTTAAAGTCGATGATATCGACAGCTCTTTAAGCTAATTTTAAGCCTCCTTGTTAAGCTTCGAGCAGCTCGAAAAACGAAAAAATCTACTCGAAAATGTCACTTGGGTACCCATAATATAACAGTTATAACAGTTGAAACGTCAGAGTGAAGTGTTTGTTCTGGTGACATTTTAAGAATTGTCATCACGTTGTGCTCAAGTTATCAGTCCAATACGTAAACCATGCGTACTCTTCAATCTGTATCAAACAAAACGTTTATTTTAAAACACTCATTCACGTTCTTTTATTGGTACACGCGTTTCCCCATTATTCTGATACTCCTGAATAGATTGTTTATTTCTTCTTCTACTCAGTGTTTTTGGTTGTTGTACACCGAGGACGAAACTGCAAGCTTCTTGTTTGTCCGGCTTCAACCAAAGATCTGACAGAATCTTCAACGCTTCAACACATCGTTGTTCGCTCATACACCCATGTTTTGAAGCGTTTATATGAGGCAATGTGTTTATTTCGAGCTGTTCAAGAGGAGTTTAAGCTAAAAATGTAGAACAGTTGTCACCTGGGTACCGCTGTGTCTAGCATCCCATCTAGAAGCCTAAGGCATGTCAATAGCTTGTCTGGAACTCGTTTTCAATGTGTATTCTGTGGTACCTGTAGTCAAATTGGTGGACAGTGAATAACTATTTTCATATCATACCACCTGCCGTTTGTTTGTGTGCAGATTAGCATCACCAACAGTTGAAAGTAGAATCACAGTAATTGTATTCTTCTAAATCGTATTCGTTCACAGTAGAAGTTCATCGAAACAAATTAATCTAATAGATGAAGTTATGAGTGTTTTCAAATCTATTCTAAATTCTTAAAAAAAAGTTGCTAGAGATTCTTCATTCATCACTAATAAACCGATTCCTTTCAATCGATGTTCTCAACTGATTTGTTTGCTTCTTAGCTTTTTGTCTTCACTAAATGATGTTTTTGCAAAACATGTTTATGCTGGGAGCGATTTTTCCGGCACATGTCAAGCCCATCCCTCCATACCGAACCGTGGTTGCGTGGTAAAGACAAACAAATAAATCTCCCCGAGGCACACGGACATTCATCGCTGTACATGTACATCGGTTTGCTGCGTGCCACACAAAAATATCCGATCCATGAATGGATCGGTTCCACCGTATGACAAAGCCCATGCTACAACGTCTATTTTTGGCCACCATCAAAACAGCAGCAACGTTACGCTTACCCATGGCACGGTAGCCAAGGCAAATCCAATCAAGCATCAGCCTACAGCCGCATGGGGCTCAAAATAAAACACCGCACAGTGTTCATCCTCTGGCCGAGCGGTTGCTCGGTGTGACAAGCGTTTGCAAATCAATAATCAACCACGTGCGACCATACATTTGCCATGTCGAGACAATGCCAAAACCTCTTCCAAGAATTCACTGCACAAAACGGAAACAATTGAGTACGATTTTAAAACGGTTCGTTTATCATTCCATCCCACCGGGGATTTGTTGTTGATCCTGCCCCAACACGTTGACCGTGAGGGGAGGCCTACGTGGTGGAAAAATGAGACCATCAAAACGCTTTTTTTTAAACCAGCCAGTGGTTGCATTTTCATTGCTGTCCCCCTAATCGAGCTAAAAAACAGTAATTCGTACTAAAAAAAAAGACAACTACAACCACAATAATCTCTGTTGGCAAAAAATAGCCTTCTTGCAAACCGGCTTCACAAAGGCCGCTGGCGCGCTTGGAAATGGAACTGGTTTGGATGGTGGCTAGTTTTGGTTGCAATTTGACCATAATACCCACAATACAAAACTGGGACGTGCTATTTGCCAAGCGTCCATCAACTCCTGCTGCCCACTGCCCAACACAGCGGCTCGATGCTATCGCAGTGTCGGCTCAACCGACAGCAAAATGCATCATTCTTCACCGTGCACGCCCGCTGCCACTCTAGGCCAGCACGGTGCCCCAACGCTGCCCCATGGCTGCAATGGCCATAAACCATTTAATTAATTATTGTTTTGCTCGCCCGTGTGCCAAAATGTAGGCATGGCGATGGTCGACTCCGAGGGCGACTCGGTGGCCCATTGGCAACGGTACCGTAATGACTTGTTATGGATTTATTTTTGGTACAATTAGGTTTGCTTCATTTCGAGTCGATTCGACCGTAGAGTAGCATTGAGGTAAATATGGCTTGATAGCTTTGGGCATGAGAAGCATAATTTACCTTTTATTCAAACGGCAAACCAATTTGCGTTCCCCAGTTTTTGCTTCTTAACTCGTTTTTAAAAAGTACTTTGCAGCATTACCACTATGCTTCATGTTTGTTTCGTTAAAAGGTGAAACATTAAAAAAAAAGATAAGAGGGCAAAGGGAATATATAATGTTTCTTATGAATCGGCACTCAAATACACTTATAATAATTATTTTACTATTAATCCATTAATCTATTGCTGCACGTTTCATCCCATTTCTCATTAACATTATTGAAATATTACTTTTCAATGCATCTCTGCTGCATATCGCCGGCATTTTCCTGAACCACAAACAAAATCCAACAGTATCACCGTTAAACACATCACACACAGCTAATTACATCACTGCGGAAGAATGAAATTGTTCGTGTAATGTGTGCTTCCACCCAGATTTGCCCAGCCCCTTGCACGATCCTCGGGGGGGGGGGGAGGGAGCGAATAAAAACTGTTCCAAGTATGTCCATGCGGGAGCGGTTTTACTACAACCAACCGTGACAGGAGTTGCTGTGAGTTTTATCCGCGTGTCTGCACAACACATATAAAGGCTGATATTTTCTGGGAACAGATTGGATTCGTTTGTGTGTGCGTGTATGTGTTTTTTTTTAACTTATTCCACTAGAGTTGGCGCTGCAGCGGAATTGTATTCGTTGTTATTTTGAGCTTCACAGTATTTTACTTCAGTATTAATTTTCCGTGGAAAAGCACCAGTTTTCCTGGTTTTTTCTGTAAACAAACATACACATACACTTACAATGAGCTTGTTGCGCATTTTGATCGGAAATGCATTGTTTTAATTATTTTCTATTTCATATCCATGTTGCAAGGTCAAAAACACATATTTGATAGATACTAGAATTTAATAACAGAGATGTTTTACATCCAAAGAAAAAAAAACTTTACAAACATTGAAAAACATTAATTTTGAATTAAATTTCACAGTTCATTTACCTGACGAGGACATGCTCAATCTGACATCCTCTACACGCTCCATTACAACGTTGGAGTTGTGGTTTGGAGATGGGGGGGGGGGTGAGGTACTATGTAAGTCGTAAAGTACACAATTTATAGCATCCCCGTCCCCGCACAAACAAAGCCAATAATTTATAGTGTAATTGAGTGTAAATATGCATTGCATTGTGTTTGGTGTGGCTGAAAGCGCAAAGCTCGACTTTTTTTTACACTCTAAGCGCCTCACCACTCGCGTAATGGGAAAATGAAATGATTCAAAAAGAATTGTGTTTCAATTTACGAGATAACGTAATTGGAAGATTCCAACGCTTCCAGGTGATATTGATGGTGTGGGTTGGTTGTACTGCTGTTACGTGGTAGAAATTGTTAGAGCGTACTTATTTATGATCCTAGAAGAAAGAAGCGTTTGCATGCTCGTAGAGTAATTTACTGTTTTACAGTTTTTAGAATGCATCAAGTATTTTAAAATAATGATGACAAAGGTTTATTTTTTATAAATAAACAAGAAACCTGAAATATATAAAAATTCTTCATTAAATTGCTGAATGGTTGCAGATAAGCTGACCGGTTTCCTTTTATGTTGCTTCGCATCGACCCAAGAAGATGAGAGATTTAATTAAACATACTCACTAGCAACACGGCGGGCGTAAGATTTGAGTCATAATGAACAACCTAAAACCACTCCAATTTCGCCTTTCTTTCCTTTGTGTAGCTTTAATCCAAGACCAAGCCAGGCTCATAACGTACGAAAACGTACGCCTCTCCCTCGGTGCGCCAAAGGCTGAAAGCTTTTCCACCAAAATAGAGTGAACTTTTTGCAACAACAAAAAAAGCATTAAAAGCTCGTACCCATACACACTCACACACTTGCATACACACACACACACCAACAAACACTGTACGCCGTATGTGTACACACATTTTTCACACCCCACGAGGCATGGATTATCAACTCAAGCGTTAACGGAATCTTCAAAATCCCTACACAGCTGCAGCATGGCAACGACGGCCACAACTACCGCACGCCGAGAGCGGAGAACGGGCGCATCTCGACAGCCAATCTATCTCTCGCCCTCCCTTGCTAACCCCACACCCTTCCCCCTAAAGCCAATCCCGGGTCGAAAAGGGGTTTATTTTCACCAGCCCGCCACAATCATCGTCACTGCACGAACCCACCCGGAACGGCGGTGGCGCTCGCCGTACCGTACCAGAACATGCTAATTACAAGTGGCAAAACTTTTACCAACCTTTGCAGCCACACACACACACACACACACACCGGCACTTCCCTTCCCGCTAGTGTTTGGTACCATTTGGTGGTTGGTAGCAACAATTTTCCATCCCTTCCTGCACACTACTTCCAGCACCAGAGTAGGGAAGGGAAGATTCGCGTTAGTGCAGCAGCGCACATTCACGGTTTACTTCCACCGAATGCTTGCGATACACACACATACACACACATACACACTCATCATCATCATCATTGCCGCCAGTCGGCGTCACATCGCTCTCAGACCGGTAAGATCGGCACCATCGACATCGCCCGGTCTAAAGAAACCTCGGTGGCCAAACAGAGTCGCCGGAAAATTGGGGTGCGATTTAGACTATTAAAAACTTTATCCTACACTCGATCGCATCCCGAGCAGGCAGGGTTTTGGTGACGCTGTGCACAGTGGCGAGTCGCGGGAACGGACCTGGCACCTGGTACTGCTTTACCATTGTAACTGAATCCCCGCAGGCAAGAGTTAAACTCTCGAAGAAGAAAGCAAGCACATTACAGTGCAACTAGACTCGCTTTGCGCGACTGCTTGCAGGATTGCCTTAAAGTAAACGCGCCCACAAACGATCATGCAACGATCCGCCACACGGGACTCGGTCCTCGAACGACAGCTTTGAGCTGCTTCCTCTCTCTCTCCATCTCACTCTCCTTTACAAAGATAAACAAGCTATTCACCAAGGAAATGGGATTCGTCGGAGTACACAACAGCGGTTAAGATGGCGAAACTCACCCGGAATCGGATAAAAGCAATGATCTCGTTGAGTCGTCGCTCGGCGGTTGCTCGTGGCGGGCGGTACAACATTAGCTCATAATTCTTTACCAACCGTTCGCTGCTACGCAAACCGACACTTGCCACACGTAGGCAGCACAGTGCCTTACCGAGCCGTTTCAACTTTGTCACAGCGACACAGCATAACCTGCACGTTCCCTTCTGCGACCAGCCTACACACACACCCACACACCCACACGCACACACGGGGCCAAAGCTCATACATTTTCATCCACAGCACTTCTGTCACATCTGTGTTTCTGTGGAAAGGTTTTTTAGTGCCCACACGCGGGCGCCACACATGATCACCGCACTTCACGTGCCCGGAGTTGGCCGTTTTGCATAAGCGAAGGCAACATCCTCGCTACAAAAGAAACGAAAAACATAAGTCCCCTTTTCTTTCCTCTTTGAAACCTTACTCTGTAAAGCTCTTGGTCCGTTGATTTGCCTCTGGTTTTTTTTTGTCGTCGTTGCAATACATACAGTTTTCTTTTCCCAGCTCTTCCACCAGGCCAGACCATTGTTTGATGCACAGCGTAGAGGGTTCATTTTTTTGTGATTTCATCCCCACTTGTAACTGATGCTGTGTTTTTCGCGCTGTTTTTTTCCTGCTCATTTATACTCCTTTTCCCTTTTTTTTGCTGTAGCCTTACACTTTCAACTTGGAGTGCACATTTCAGCAGCCAGCAGCCGCTTGTTTGTTAAGGGTCGAAACCGTCCGAACACTCACACATACACGGTACGATACCGAGCGTTGGAAGCCATTGGTCCAGCGACCAAGGTTCCAAGCGTTCTAGTGAAAAGGGATTCATTCGAAATTGATTTCGTTGCTAAAAAGCTGCTACTGGCCGCAAAACATTCGACCAGAAACCACGCGTCCAAATGGTGCGCTCCCGGGATGCTGTTGGGGATGCGTCCGTTGGACAGGAGCCAACGTTGATGAGGGAGAGAGGACACAGCTTAAAGCAGGAGCTCGTCGATGGTCGATGAGAAAAATTATTAAACTTTGCAAATGATGAGGAAAGCAAAACATATTTGTGCGATTGTGGTGAATCTTTTTTTAGGTTGTTTTTGTAGCAGCATTGATGTAGCGGAAAGGGAATAAAGAAATAAAAAGTAAAGAAATTAGACATTCGGCTTTAAAATACTTCAACAGCAGCAAAATTAAGAGCATTCTACAATATAGCGACGTTAATTGAAACATAATCATAACATATAATTTATGTAACGAACAAAAAATCCAACCAGCTACTACGCATCACCATGTCGTTAGAGCAGTGTTGGTTACTTGCTTTGATAATATAAAACTCGTCCTGCTTGAAGTGAAATGTTTAACCACTAAAATAACCCACAGAACCGTCTGCACCGGGCGTAGCGTATTGTTGTGTCGAACGTTATGAGCTTCATTTTTCTTGCTTCCCTCAGGAATCTGCCCCATACCATCGTCGAGCGTTGTGACCGTCGGGGAAAGCTCATTTCAGGAATCAGTTTCAGTCCCAAAACCAAAGCAGAAGATGCAACAAACACAAAAACCTCACATATCTCTTGACATACACATCCATTCCGATGTGCTTCGCTCGTTGCAGTGTGTGTGAGTGTATGTGCCATGCCGTGTCGTGCCAAAATGAAGAAAAATAATCACAAACCAAGCAATATCTAAAGCTTGCCCCTTTTCCCCATATCCCTGTTTTATTCCACTTACATGCTCATCCAGCTTCATTAGGGTATGAGCAAAGCAACACACAAAAAAATGAAGAGCAAAAAGAACACAATATGGCAACATATGAAGGACACGGGGAACGACGCTAAAAAAACCACAAGCTTTTTTGCTTCTTGAATTCGTCGATGATACCCGATGGTGTTCCGGATGGTAAGGAAAGCTGTGAGCAAAGTCACCACAGTCACCCGCACAACATGTAACATGGAGCTGACAAACAAAGTAAAAGAGTTCCTTCCCTTACCATCGCCTCGGTAGTCGGTGCCAAACAGGGAGATATAGAGAGGGGTGAGAATGAAGACAAAATTGTAAAATAAATGTTTGTAAATGTACCCAGGAAAGGGTAAGGATGAGGGGTGGACCATGTGAACGGAGCATTTCGCTCGGTTTCGGTGCAAATTATTTGCGTTTTTCGTTCTCGTTGAAGCACATTTCCAATTTCAACTTCAACACCGCAACTTGCACCAGACACCAGATGGCTTGAGCTTGCACTGTGAGGAAGACGGGAGGATACAACCACACACACACACACACACACACAAAGCAACCAAGTCACGATAAGTAGCACGAAAATCGTTCTACTTAACCGAAATCCCACATTTGATTCGAAAGTTTAGCGAAGAAAACTAGTGCCAGCGATGGATCCGGTGGACACTGCTATCGATCTAACGCTGCGCTTCGATCTAGCGAGCGAACCAACCCGGATCGGTGGACAGATTTCGGGCTACCGAAACGAAGAACTACGTACGCTCACAGAAGTTTGTGTTCTCGGAAAGTGTCTCGAAACTAAGTTGCAAACGATTTGAGATCTTCCCCTAAATACGTCCCACTTTGTACACCCTGTGTGGTTTCGCCAGCATGCTGGAAAGGACCGAAACTCTCCCCGCACGTAACGTCCGAAAGCAAACATGCAGGCCACCGAACTCATGTGCACGTGCAGGCAGCTAAAAGGCAAATTTATGATGATTGTCGAGTGTAAGCAGCAAACAAAAAAATTGACTAGCTTCAAATGCGATTTTGACGATAGCGGGCGTGCTATTTACGCGTCGCTGCACCGCCACCGTCTGCGATCGATTCGGAGCGTTTCTCCCTATTACTGTCCCTCCCTGGTCGGCAAATCGGGGAGGGTGTTTTGTTTTTTCGTTTACCACACTAACAGGAGAAGAGGAAAAAATATGCCAAACCGATGCGTTTGGATTGCTTTCGAGCTCGTTACAGTTGCACTGCTCGATGCGTTTTGATATTCGAACAAACCGTACCCAACCAAACGGATGTTGTGCCAATGTGCGTGTTTTTGTTTGGTTCTGATAGGATTTCCATTTTCATCCCCATCGCTCCCTGTTATTCTTCCCACTGGCACTGGCATGCCCATAAACCGCACAGACGGACGCGATTGATGCAATCGCAAAATGAATCAAACATTTTTATGAACCTTCAAGCGAGGGGTTTTTATCGTTTCCGTACTTTCCAACCTCCGCTGCGTATCTCCTTCCTGGACCTCCACCGCATCAAACGCTCATCGGAAAGCGATAAAATGCGCCAAGCTAAGCTAAACCAGCGAAAACCAGCACCAGATTAGGGACGTGCGAATCCGCGTTATTGGATTTTTCCAGATTTTCGATACATTCCACTTTTTGTGCGTTGCTAGTACGATAGTACGGCAGCATTGCACCGCAATGCTGGATGCTTTGCTGGCGCTGCCCTTCCAAACAGTATGTGACGTTATTAGTTTTCTGTGGGTTTTTGTTTGTGTTGTATGTGGTTTTTTTAATACAAAACCAGCAACATGATGCATGATGCGTCCGGTGCATCAGAAATTCTGTAGCATTTTACGGCATCGTTTACGTTGTTTGCACCGTAATGTGAGCTATGGTTAAATTGATTGCATTCAATAAGCTGCATAAAGGGAACTGGCAAGTAAAAAACAACCGCAGCCAGAATATAGAAGGAAAGTAGACCGGAGCAGCTTCGATGTGTAATGGCACGGACAAGGGAACGGTGAAAGATACAGCAAACAACCACCCCATGCAACTAAAACTAGAAACGAATGAATGAAACGACCAGCGTTCGGCTCATTTACTTCTACCATTCTTCACGAAAAAATTGTCGAAACGGAAAGTTCGACTCGAAATTTATGCCACCGCGGTTTGGCCGATAGCGAATGCGAATTCCAATCTTAATGAGCACAAGCAGGATACTGTGCAATACAGTGTGCCGCAATTTTCGAGCACCGCTTTCCGCCAACAAAGCGTCGACGGGAAAGAAGGTTCCGGGTGTTTTAGCGAAGAGTTGTGCCGTGCTGGGTTCGGGCGATAAAGTAAAGTAATTATAGTGCAGTGCACGAGCGCAACAAATTTATTGCCGACCAATAACCCATTCCCGCACCCGGCCCGTTTCGCCGAACAGGTCGTTTGTATTGGCCCTCGCAGTTGCATATTAATTCATAAATAAAGCTTATGACGTTTGATGCTGCCAGTGGCACAGTAATGTTTACACGTTTGCGGACGGTTTGCATCGTGGCATCGATAGTGCTGATTGGTGGTTGGCAGGTAGCACGGGGTTATCAAAACGGTAGTTTGATAACTGGTCAGAAACTGCGTACAGAACTAGCAGATGTTTGTGTTTATGTGTGTGTGCAAACAGGGGATTTGAATTCATTTGCACGATGTTTTTAGGTTTTTGAAACGCGTGTTGCCGTTTGAAGTACATGGATGTATAAAGCGTTATTAAAATGAAAACTTCCCATTTTTGTGACAGTTAATGCGTCAATGACAGTCGAACTGAATGGAATAAATAAGTACTGTATTAATTACTTTCTAAGAATGCTAACAAATGGCACATAAAATTTGTCACCTGACAATCGGGATGCTCGTTGAACAAAGAAGAGCTTATTCTAGTTTTAAATGCAGCGAAGTTATATCAGAACTTACTGTAAAAGTAGTTTTCAACCTTACTACCAGCACTTTTAGTTTGAAAAACAAAAAAAACACTTATTGAATTCTGTCCGGAATGCACTGCATGATTGTTCTTTTTGTTTTAAATTCCACACAACCACCAACCGAAATAAATTATAATTGATTGCACAACAATGTGTTGCCACGGGTGTAGCTTTCTGTTTATTTGAATTGCTGTTACAGAATTTGTGCCATTGTCGCTTGCGTATTAAGGATTTTGCCGATCAGTTCAAAAATCTTTCTGTCTTTCCTCGATTCTAATTCGCAACGGACTTGATGACGCTTATTCTTGAGCAGCTGATCCGTCTTGACCCTGAGGCACCCTGCTTAGCGACCTTTGTTGAACTTTTTCCTTGTTGGCCTTATTTTTCAGCTTAGCTAGTTGCTAGTAACAGCGCCATCTGGAGTTTCTTTCGGTAACCATTCAATCTGAGCTAGTTGTTTTGTAAATATTACGGCTGCTTAACTCTAATAATACCGATATCGTGCCAACAAATTCAATAGGAGCAGCTTGTTTTACAATTATTGATTTAAAAGAAAGATAGTTATTCCAAAACTGATAAAGAACCATCCATAAAAAGCTTATATCATCAATCAATTCATTATGATGTGTATAGAAACATCTCTTTCACAGTATCACATAGCAAACCAAACAACTCATATCAATTATCAGCTTCCTCATGATCTTCCATTACAATAACGAATGGGAATGGTACGAATTGTTAATAGAAAATGATATTAAAATCTCGTTCAATATATGAGAGTAGGAAAGCTAATCATCAGCTATCACAAACGCATTATTTGTACGGTGGTTATTTGTAACATTATCCATAAACACGATACCATAAACAATTCATTATTCCCTGCAATCGCAATCACCATCGGGACAATTTAATTACAATAATTTAACGTATTACTTTCGCTTGCTCCACTGTCACACTGCGCATTCAGCTAAAAATATCAGTCAGTAACAGCACACCAACACATCATTTACGCTTTTATCTTACACCCATCAACCATTCAAACCCTATCAAACGCAATCACACACACACGGGCTCTGCATAAAACTATGCAAATTGAAATCAAACTCATTCAACCGTTTCTCTCCCCTCTTTTACCCCATTTCAAATTGATGCTAGAGCCACGATGGTTCATATGCAAACATGAACTGCTGCCCTATCAAAAAGCGCATCCATCCGGTGAGCTCGCCGTAACCCGTGGCAAACCGTTTTACTGTCACTAAATAATTCAAAACTTATGCTTTCCAAAATTTCGACCCTCTTCCTCCACACAGGATCCCATTCCTACGGGCCGCAGCCCCAATTTCCCCTGCCGATACTTACGGCAGCAAAGTTTAGGCCACCAGGCCCAAAAACGCTAGACAATTCTTGCAGTGCAGTGGTAAGTGGTAAAGAAAAGCACATCCAACCCTGCCGGAGCTTCGCCAATTCCTGTGCCGGAGAAAATTGACTGTACGTACGCTTAGAGCGTGCAGCATTGTGCAACCCATGTGCAAACTGTTTGATAATTTGCATAACAAAACACATAACAAAACTCTCCTGCCAAACCCCTGCCGATGCAGCGTGGAAAAGTCATTCGTAAGACGCGCTGCACGCTCACACGAAACTAACTTTAGTATAAGTGGCACCAGTTACACTGGGTAGATGGAGCCGAAACCCGAACTCAGCGGATGAAACGAGAGCGAGCTCTCCTAGCAGCTGGTAGTACCCAACGGGTACATCAAACACCGATCATTGGTGGGAATTACAAAATCCATCCAGCCCGCCTATGGCCCCTGCCGGCTCGAACAGACAGCGCTCGATCCCGGTCCACCCGGCAAGCAGACTGGTGGAAGGTGTGCTGCTGCTTTATCTTTGCATACAGATTAATTAAAATAAACATTTTACCGCACCTTGCCAGGAGACTCACATTGCTTGTCTCCGTTGCTTTCTTCCTTCACTTTGCGACGATTTGCTTATCGCCTTACGACGGCAGGGGCAAGTCGGTGGAGTAATTGGTGGACGGTTCGCTTCCTGAAGCAACGGTTTCGCTTCGTACACGGTAAGCACCTTTGCCGCACGTTCTCTCTCAGCCCACTCTACCGCTGCAGTGTGTCGGTATAATGAAATATTAAATCACAAGCCCACAAGTCACGGGGACTAGGGCAAGTAACTGCGAGGGCAGACAGGCGTACTGACTCCCGGAACCGTAGAGCAAACCGGAGAGCATCACAAAATATCGGCCGATCTGTGAGGCCGAACAGAGCGGAAATATTCGCGTACCGGGGGTGAAACGTCTTCTTCTTGCCCGTGTCCTCTTGCAGCTGCTGCCACGGAGTCAATGGAAATGCCGGTTGGCCCGTAATTTACCGGATGATGTTTCCAACGCGCAACCGGCACACAGCGACCAGTTACAGCGAGCAAAGGTGAAAGAGTTGTTAATCATCATTCATGCACAAGTTAAGTCTCATATCAATTACGAATTCATTAAAACAGGGCCTCACAAGGATGAGGCTACGAAGGCTCCCGGTTGGTTTGGATCATACAACAGGCTTACAGGTTTTCCCCTCCCACCCGGTCGGCCCAACAACTACGGATCTAATCCTTGGATTGTACGTACCAGCCACACGGGAGAAGGCATATTTTTAATCAGCCTGGATGCCGCTTTCCCGCTCAGGTTTGACGTCACTGGGGCCGGAAGAAAGATGCTCGGCCGTGGCAGACACACGAAGGAACAGGATGCACCACCCGGAAGCGAGGTATCTAACAAGCTGCTGCAAAGCCGCTCGCTCAGACTCACCTTTAGTTAGGTTTTATGCACTGATTTATGCTCGCTCGGAGTGTCTTTATCAGCCACAGTGGACCTCTTGGCCCACGGATGTTCCACTTTGGCTCGCTCAAGCGGGGCTACAGTTCTCAAGTGTCTTTACCAGCATTGAATGCTTAATGTTTCTCTGCTTCGCTCAATTACATTCCGGGCGCTTCCACCTTTCCCTAGCGGGGCTCTCGCGCTCTCTGGGGCATTGGTTTCTGCTTGCGTGTTGCTAACAATCTGCTTCTGGTATGGATTTACAAGCACAGCACGTTAATGCGATAAACGTAAGCGGTTGAGATGCTCTCAACTGTACATTCCTTTTGTTCCCCAGGTGGATGTGGCTATAAGGATCAGAAGAATTTATTTCCAATCGCTTTATCAATTACAATAATTCACTTTTCAAGTACACGTAATCAATGATCAAAGATTCTATCATTTACAATGCTTTAACAATACGCAACTATCAACAGGTAATGGTCATTTTACCAATTGAAAATGTAAAATACAAGTTCATTTAGTTGCTAAATACACACAACATGTACTCTTTTCAACATACCTTACGATACCTTAATCTTGCTGCTTCTGAAAAGAAACAAACGACAACTTTTATTTGTGTGCATGCAAACCACATAACAACGCGAAACTTTATTGAATGATAGAGAACAGACTGGCAAACGAATGGCAATGTGATAAACTATTCATGTTTCGTGTGACTGTCGTGGTCTGACAGGGATAATAAAAAGCACTTCCAACGATTTGTCACACTATCACACCGGAGGGAGTTTTGGAAACTCCTCAATTTATGGGCATCCTTCGAACATGTTACAGACCATACTACGATCACTATAGTGTTTGTGTTAAGCCATGCTTGTTAAACTTAACCTTGAACGACACGCTCGCCGACTTCGTAGCTGCTCTCATCCATTTTCCACGCTTCTCGGATTTTGGCATCCGATCTGTGCGGCATATTTTAATGAGCCTGTGTTTAAGTTTCCTCCAAAACCATGGTTAACACAACTAAGCCTAACATCTGCCAGCTCGTCGACACCGAATACGGTTGCCAAAACCATCATTACCTTGCCGAAACCCACAAGCTGATGCCATTTCAATAATGCGTACATTGTGTGCGGAGTGGCTGTTTGCTGGAAGTTTTCGGCACAGAACCGCAGCGACTACTATAGCGGGCCAACCAATTCGGTCGCGACGTCGTAGCTGGAAAACGCACGTGTACCTTTTTGGTTCGCATGCAGAACCCGGCTGCCGGTTTTCATGGGAAGATTCTTAATCCGGCACACTTGAGATGCTTAATCCGATTAATCTTTATTGAAAACAGGTACAACTATCTGGTAGGGTAGTATTGGTTCGGCAGAATTAATCCAACCAGGTGGATGGTGCGCTTGGGAGAGAAGTTACCTTGTAAACCGACACGAAGCTTACAAGATGAAGCAGATTCGTTTTTTTCTGTAGCATAAGGCTCAGAAAGTGGAGGAGACAAAACCGTAGCACCGCTTAGAAAAAAGCCTGCTGGTACATCTTGTTTGGTCTGCAGTCGTCAAATTAAACGTTGTGTTCGAGTTGTTTCAGGTGTCCAATTACAACCCATCGCGATGGTGTTTGTTATTAATGTAAAGATAATATTGATGGTTGTTTTTTTATACAATTTGAACTCATTTTATTTACTGAATTTATATTTTATTTAACTGAACCAAGTTCCAGCATTTCCTTCACATTGCTGTAACTCAGCATTTTTTCCGTAAGCCTCATTTTTGGTTCCTTGAATTGGTGGCTTAATTTTTTTTTTCTCTTTCACTCCCTATATGTCTCTGTAGTATTAAAATGCTACCTTAACGGCTGCATAAATTCCCATCTCAACGCCGACAGTGAACCAACTCGCCCAAATGCGTAACCGGAATCAAAATCAATTTCCATAATCCCACTACCTTCACCGCCGAACACACATACACTCACACGGTGCCGGTCGTTTAAAGAAGCCACTCGAAGCAGTCTCCTCCTTGATTAATCCCACTTTATTTACCTCAGCAAAAGGTAGACTTCTTTTTTGTTGGGCAGCGCACCAAATCTTAAGCCTATTTTGTCATCAATATCCCAAACTCGAATGCCGAGCAGTGCAGGAAGCGGGGGATATAAAGTGTATTAGAGTGATTGTTGGACTCACCGTTGGAGACCAAGACTTAAGAAGTAGGGATGAGATCAGGAAACGGCACGAAACTGTCTGATATGTCCGTTATTTTACCATAAAAGAACCATAATATTCACCCAAAAATCGTCCTGCCTGGGTGATCGTTTGCGGAAGGGGTTTTTATTTTCTCGCTGCCTTTTACTTGAGCACTGTGTGCGTTTCGTTGGGCCAACTGTTAGATCCCACTGTTTCCCTTTCCCGTGTGCAACCCTGATGTGTGGTAAAGCTGGGGCTGAAAAGGATCACATTTCCTAAATATGATGTCCTAGCGTGGACACCAAAACGGGCCGTATTTATTGCAGGTACGTGTTCTCCTTCAGTCCGACTGGTATTGTCTCCAGTGGGCTACGAGTATACCGAGTAAACAAAACTCAACATCTTTCAACGTGTGCCTGCTGTATAAGACTCGTTTCCGTTGTGCTTCATAACTCAAAATACTTCCGCTATTATTATTTTTCATATGAAAAACATTCAGTTGGTTTCGGAATATAATGGAGAGCATGCACAATTATTAATAAGATGGAATATGTTTTTTGAAATACCCCATATTGTTTATCGACAGTAAAATTTTCCAGTTTTTAAAGCGTTTCTTCTGTAAATATAGTATTTATTTAAAACAATATCACAAAAGATTCAACAACAAATATGCAATCAGGTCTGAATTGTGTAAAATGATTTTTTTTTTAATAAACTGATCCTCGTTCTGATGTTTCGCTGGAGCAATCGTTAAAACCCTAAGCACATTCACAAAATTTATACGATAACCAATCAATCGTTTTACAATGATATCGTTGGTTGAATCAATAGCCATGCCCGCGATACAAGATACGGTCCAATGTGTGTCTAAACACCTATCGACACAACCGATCGTGGCCAATTTTGATGAGGCCAATGCCGTTGAAAGCTTCCACTTTGCTCCTCTACAAACGATACACCCTCCCAACGGATAACTGGGCTCATTATTTAGAAACTACCCTCCGCCTGTGTCCACACCGCAGCGATCCGCATGCCACTGTCTAGCAACCGTTAAACACATTTACACGCCAAGATAGCAATTGCATGTGAAAGGTTTTCCGGGCGTGAACCGAGCAGCAATGGCAAGCCGGCACAATTCATGACGGCACACCACAACAATCAATGTCAATTTCGGTGAATTTGACACGGTAAATATTACGACAGCGGGGTGCGGCGCTCGCAATAAAGCTCGCTGTAACGCAGCAGAATCATTTTACAGCGCGATTGCCCGAACCGTTTCAACTAGCTAACGTTATCGCACCCGCGCCCGAGTTTCGATGGCGTGCAGCATTTCAGCCGTAACGCCAACTATTGGCAAGTTGGCAAACCATCGTAATGGGTTAAATGCCATCACACTGCCCATAAGACGTCGTTTCCGGCGGGCGTCCCTTTTTGGTAAGCGGAAGCGGGTTGCGCTAAAAATGGCAGGCCCAATGGCAGGCCCAATCGCTTAGCTCGCTGTTTTCTTTTTACGACCACTAAACGGAAACGGGGCTATCCATGGCCGAAATCAATGCATTTGCCTCATTTTGCTTATTATCTTTATCCTCCACCGTTTGCGCTGTTACGCGAACATGACGATGGTGCCCGGTGCCATACTTTGGTCAAAGACATCCCATAATCGTTAGGCTTAGGGCGTTTGAATTTTAATTCAATCTTCCCAATCCACGGGCTGCTGGGCCGTCTTTCCGGGCACAAGATAATGGATTTGAAGGCGAACGCTGATAAGCGCCCTCTCTTCCTCTCTGTCTCTCTCTCTCTCACTCTCTCCCTGCCCGGGTGAATCCTTCCACCGTTATGCAACCCTACAAAGCGAAAGGGTAAATGGTTGCTACCGGATAAACGATTTCAAATCCGGCTTCTGGGGAAATCTATTTAGCCAAGCAAACCCAGGTGGAGGAAATTGCGTACGGTCTTACAGGGAGACGGAACACTCAGGCAGCTTTTTTTAAAGCAAACGAAAAAAAAAACGATTTAAGATTGTTTAGATATGTTTATAAAATTGTTACTTGAACGTTTTTACTAAAATATTCACACAAACAATACTGTCACAAGGCTTTGAATGGCCAGTTTAAAGTGTAACTTATTTCTCACGGAACGAACAAACACACTTGTTCTTAGCAAATTGAAACTGACCTCTAAAACCTTCGCTTCGTGCTGAGTGCTGCAAAAAGCTAACCCCCAAAAGAACGCTACACGCCCAAGCAAAGTGCTTCCGGGTACCAGGAACAACGCTTGCGTTACAAGGAAAAGGCGTAAAGTAAAACAGTGATTACGATGCAACGAAAATGGCCACTCCGCCATCGTTGGGATAGCCAATCCTGCCCCGCCGAAATACCGAAGGATAGCAGGACAGGGGTGGAAGCAAACAAGAAAGAATACCAAAGTCACCATACAACCATTTTCCATTATGAAAATTAAATTTCTCACCGACGCTGGTGCTCCGAGTGACTTTGTAAGTTTCTTTCGTTTTTTTTTTTTATTTTATTCGTTGGCTGTGCACTTGCATGCGACCATTTTGGTGACCACCTTGTAGGGCAATAAATCAAGCGGCAGTGCACCGTGCACGACGAACAGGTAATGGGAAGACGCGCGGAACACTTCTTCACCCGGCTGTGCTCTGATGTACCGCCAGCATTACCGAGCACAAAATGCATGTAAATCTGTAAACCCCGCAGTGCTCATCTGCTTCCACCTGGCCGACGTACGACGTGCGTTTGGCGAAGCGTAAGCACTGTAAATCGAGTACGATGAAGTGGTTTATTATAACACTTTAGCGGAGAAGAGTGCTACGAACGAGACGGCCAGCACAAATCACGTGCAAGAAGTAGGGTTTTCCCCGCTTTATGAATGCGATAGTTTAAGAAATTTTCTGCTTCTATGTTTATCACGTAACCTAAAATGGGCAACTATACCTGACCTAGCACATTAACATATCTTTTGAAAAATAATGGAATTATGGAATTATTTCATTAAACTTTCAGCTAAGTTTCATTTAAAGCAACGTTTAAACATTAAATTATAAAGAATTATACCATTCCTCAAACTACTTACTTTCTTTTTTATCCATATCTATCCCAGTAATTTGTGTCGATTATCAGATTCAAACGGAAAAGTGTCAAACAAAACCACGTTACACAAACTGAAATGATATCGGTATTATACAAGCTTGTTAGAGATTTCTTTCGTTGACTCGAGACATTGCTACCAAATTGATCTGAAATGGATTTCCTTGTCCAAACAAACTGCAACGCGAAACGCAGGAAGTATCGTACCAATTTATAATTATTTCTAATTTTAGTATATTATTGTTCTTTAAATGTTTTTGGCAATGTCATGAAAAGTAGCGCTTCTATTATATGTAAAATAATATAATATGTAAGCGCTTAAATATATGTAATTAGTAGTTAAACCGTAAAACAAAATGCCTTCCGTAGCTTTAACCTGACGGAAAGCTGTTGGACAAAAAATGGTTTCCGTTTGAGTCAGGTAATTCAAATGACCTTCGTTCAGTTCGATACATCAAACCAGAGACAAATCGAGTGCTCTAACACGGATCATAATAGAAAATGAGCATATTTGATACTTTTTCTCAAGTAGTTGAGTCACATAATCGGCACTTATAATAGAAAATCAGCATTTTTGATACTTTTCACATAATTGGCCCTATTGTGTTCAACGTCCTAAGCAAAGACATTTAAAATCCTTACATACACTCTCCAGACATTATTTACGCATGCAACATCTGCTGCTGGCTTCGCCACATTCCAGTTGCTTTATTTGATAGATTTATTTATAAATTATGGTTGAAGGATGGTTGAACATATAGAGTGTTTCATCACAAAGAAAAAGAATATTCTGTTTGCTTGTGCTTTTCCTGTGTCTCGATAACCGTTTAATATCAATTATGTAGGGTTCTTTTTTGGTTTTTCAAACGAAAATAATGTACTTTTTGAGATTGATAGAGTTGCAAATAATTCTACAAACAAAGTTACGCATTTTTTACTTTTATTTCCCAGCAATTTTCCGATTTTACCGAGTTTAAATACATTAGAGGAAACAATGGAGACGCATGGTAGTTGTCTGTAATAACAAAAACGAGAATTACTAGGCGCCTCCATGAAACAAATACATGTGTCAAATGAAGAACGTCAAAGGAGCAAAGTAATTCTTATTCTTTATTTGGTCTTCAAATTATTAACTAGTGTGCAAGCCATTCATCCATATCTACACCAGTGTCACTATAAAGAATAATGTAAACACTACGATTTTTTTAAGCTTCTTACCAGCTTTATCATACACTTTTTGTTTGCACATTCTTTTCCTACCTCACACCTCCACAGTCCCAACCGCCACCCGTACGCTTCCGTGTCTGTTCCACCTAATAAAATAATAAATCTCGTTCAACACGAATGTGCACCCAAATTGCTCCCGATAACAAACCTAATGACTAAACAAATTGACGCTCGCCGACAAAGTGCGCGTGCCATCGTGCTAGTTGCGGTGCTGGCCCAGAGCATTCGTTCACCCCAACCAGTCACCCCCAACCCACCGCCACGCCACGCTCGATTAAGAACAAATTAACAAATGCTACAACAGCTCAGATTCTGCATTTGAAACAAATAACAATTTATCATACTTCCACCATTGCAAACCAATTAATCTTGACCTTCCGCCCGCGTCCGCACTGTCGCTAAAGATCCGTCCCGGGTGGTAAAAATAGCGCAGCGAAGGCAAATCATTAGATAGGCTACTTCGAGGCAGCGCTCCAATGACAGACTGCCTGACGGGGAGTCGACAGTTTGCCCCGCGAGGCTTTTCCGTTTGGCGGCCGCTCATCGATCACTAATCGACGGTTGATGCCCGCTTTTCGGCGCGATTTAATCGCTGATGATGCCGAACCACCCCACTGCACAACGGGGAGCGGCTTGCTTGTGCTGTGCTATCACTTCAAATCAAACACCGCTGGTGAAACGGTACACCAACAACGATGGTGACCAGCTCGATATTGGTCGCTTCCTCTACGGTCGCTTTCCTCGTCCTCGGGGAATCCAATTCTCATGACACCCCAAAATGAGTGTTTAAGTGAAAAATTATTCCCATACTGAAGAGATTTTGGACGGGGGCGTGTAAGCATGATATCGTTGAGGGCAAAATGACGCACAAGAACGAGCCATTTCTATGTTGAGGTTTGTGAACGATCGACCAACCTTCACACACACACACGTACGCGCTGCTTGAACTTGCCTGTACGGCCATTACCATGGTGCGAAGGAAGATAGATTCTCGTTTTTCGATAATCAATCAAATTCAGAGCTTTACGATGACTCGTTTTTTACGCTCCCACTCATCTCATCTTTCCACCGTACGAAAGAGAAGGTACGGTTTGCTGCTACTGCTGTTTCTTCTGCTGCTTAACACACCATTTACGCCTGTATGTCTGTGGGAGGCTGACGATCGATGCTCTATCACTCACTGTCCACCAGTTCACCAGCAGTGCCGAATCAATTGCAGCAAAGCGCGCCCGCTGGTGTTGCTTTACATTTTCTTGCAATTGGCACTTTGAAAACTGTTTGCGTTTGAATTTACATCGATTAATTACATTCACTATCGCTATCGCATCAGGTTTTTAAGTGTGTGCACGTGCTTGTCAGCGAAGGATTTGGGTGGACATCGTCTGCAATCTGGAGCGTTCATTTGTTTGCAGCGTGTAATGTCACACCCCAAAAGGCACTCTTGGACAGCTCGAGAAGATGTATTAAAAGAAGCCTCCATCAGCTTCAATTTCAATCGATTTTGTCGTCCTTTTCAATTGAAATTAATTAAAACAAAAAGGTAATTAACATTATTTGCAGTAATGTTTCCGGATTGTTCACAATTGACCTACAACCTAATACGCAGTGTTCAAAGTTTGTTTAATGTGCAGTGGATTTTGTTTTAAATAACCAGTTAGTTGATTGTCACACACAAAAAAGCGCTGATAGATGACTTCATCTGCATGATCTTCTTGTATAAAACGATGGTATAAAAGTTAAGCTTACTTTGTCTATAAAACAATATTAAATGACTTCAAATTAAGAGAGATTCTCGAAACCGAAATACTACCCACAAACTTTAACCTACAAAAAAAAACGCATAAAAATTATGTGTGAGAAACGAGATGGATCTAATTCTCCTCCAGCAAGCTCGTAAACCCAAAAAACTTTGCCCTTTTCGCGGTCCAAAAGCCACGCTGCAGCAAGGTGGAGCGTATGGCGGGAAAACGCTTTTGTTTTATACTTCATAACCTAATAATCCTTCGCTTGCAGCTTTCCACCAATCAAATTATCTTCCCATCTGCCTAACCTATTCGATCGTTCCAATCGAAGCCCTTCCGCCCCTCCGTTCCCGCCCGCTACGCTGCGGGGGTCGATTTATGATGCCTTTTAAACTACCAATCGTCCCGCAACGACACCAATCGCATTAAACGCGCACTCCTATAAACTTGCACCACATACGTACCCCCGGAGAGGTCAAGCTGGTGGTGGTCGTGGTGGTGGTAGTGGTCATAATTCTTTTGCACCATTTTTATAACCGATCACTTCTGCTTAACGGCATCCCGGACGCCGGGTCGCTGCGACCTTTACACATTGACCACGAGTGTACACTCGATTTTTATTCCGCCCCACCGTCCCCCGGGGGGGAGTGCGATTCGTTTGCAGCCTTCATTTGTGCGGCGAACCGGAACAGGAGCAGGAGGGCTAACGATAAAAAGGGCAAGTTAAGGATGCTGGCTCTGCTGGACACCGTGAAGGGCACACCGCAGCACAGGTAAAGCGGGGCCCACTTGCGATGCTCACGATCGCAAAAGGTTCACTTCAAACCGCGCTGAACATCAAAATAGGGGCCGAGTGCCCTTTTCGGCCAGCGCAGTGTGTTGATGGGGAGAAAAGCCCGCTCTCTTTCTCTCTTAATCTGCCTGCTTCGCTTGACCGTCCACCGGGACACGGGACAAAACGGGTGTGCAAAGGATGGCTTTCGCATCGCATTAAAACACCCACCGAGCGGAGGGAGCCAAACCGACTGCAACTTTTATCCGTTGTTTCTTGAGCAGCAATGCTATTTTTGCATTCATTGCATTCTCGTTGCTCGATGGGGAGAGCAGCTCGCCGGCCTCGGCCCTGCACATAATCAACCGGGCAGACTGTTCACATAAAATGAAATTATGAAAATTAATTTGCTGGAACAACGTTGCGCCGGTGGTACCGCGCCCGCATCGACCGGGCAACCGACACAGGCACGAGCCAAGGGGGTTGTTGTTTTTTTTTGTTCTCCCTCCTTGCCACAGTCATCATATTGTCAGTTTACCGCCACCACCAGCGCTGCTCCTTGTGTTTTCGGGCTGGAGCGATACGATAGGAGCGAACAACACTACAGCGAGCCAGTTTCTTTGGCAGCTGGTGCGTCCCTACGAACACCGCCTCCACACCAGTGTGCTTTCTCAGTTGTCATAATTTTCCACTCAAAAGTGAATTTACCTTGCGTCCTCTTGCCGATCGGGCTTCTGCTCACCTCCATCAAGCTCGACGCTACTCGAGATAGCGCTTTTGCTAGGACGCTGCCAAAGCACTGACCGATACACAAGGTTTGTGGCGCACTTTCTTATCTTCCTGACCGAGCCAAGCGGGGGAGAAAAAACAGAAGCATCAACGCAAAGGCGACTATTAGAGATGGTGTGCAGAAAAACACACAGAGCAACAAAAAAAGCCTCCAAAAGCAGCATCATTTTGCTTCGGAGCTGCTGCCTGACAATAATAATAGTCAGGTCGGAAAACTCGATACCACAGCCGAACTAACGATGATGACATTGGTGAAAAGATGCTGATGATCGGGTGGTAGTGGTGGGTAGAGAGTGTTTTAAGACAACCGTCCTCAAAAAGGCGCACCCATGCTGCTGAATGCGAAAATGTTTTCTTCGATGGTTTCGACACCCGCCACCCATTTTCCTGCGTTCATCGTCCTTGTGCCGAGTGGGACTGCCGAGTGGGCGGATGGTGTTGCGATAAAGTCGAACAGTGAACATTCGTTTCGGGTGGGGCGGGCGAACTTGCAAACCCCCGCACACTAGTTTTGCACCAGCAGCTGCTCCGTTCTTCGGGCGTCGTGAAAAATGCCGAATATAAAACAAATGATAAACATAGCGCCCAGCATCGGGAGCAAATAAAGCTGGTAGGAAAAGAAACCACCATTTCGCCTAGCCCACTTCAATTTAACCGATTGCGCGAGCAAGCAGAGTTGTAGCTGCCGTTGTCGGTTTCAGTCGCTTGGGCGAAGTGTACCATTTCACTTCCAAACGTCAACACTTCCGCACATAAACAAGCGCACGCATCTAGGCGGGGTGTAGCTGCGGAGAAGAAAAATGGAAAATCACTAAAATGAAAACAGCCACCCGAAACAAACGCGACCAAACCGCTACTATTATACCCACCGGCAGCGCCCTTAACAAATGGGAACAATAGGAGGTGGGTGGACGCAAAAGCGTACACTGGTTTTTATCACCACTCTCGCGCGGTGCGGCTTCATTATCCTTTACCCCGACTGCTGGCGATGGTGGTGGGGGCAGGCCAATAGTGGGAAACAAAAAATAAGAAACACGCGTACTGTACGTACTTTGCGGCCCCGTTCCACCAAACAACCAAAAAACACACTCAGGAATCGAAAACGGGATGCCGGTCCAAGAAATTGTGAGCCTCGGCACTGGCACTGGTCGTTCGCGTTTCGCCACGGCCAAAAAGTGCCGAAAATTATCAGCAATACCAGCGCACATTGCAGCCAGCAGTAGGATCTTCTGCTGCACCACTTTATGCAAATGAACAGGAGTTTGTTGTGTTTTTTGTTTTTTTCTTTCTCGAGAGTGTAGGTTTTGGAATAATGAAAAGGTTCCTTACTCAACCGCCACTCCTTACCATTGGGCGCAACAGTTAGTGTGCTGTGGGTGCATCTTCGGGCGCGCGGTAACTGCAAGCGCTTGGTTGGGCACAATACCGTCCCACTGGTTCCGTTGCTAGCTTAATTGGAGAGGAATGCGGTTGGCTGGTTTCGAATGCTCGGTGAAGCGAACGTTTTGTTAGCAATACAGCGATGGTAGAAATTGAAGGCTAAAATGTATTGGTAATGATGCGACTGTAGAAACAACACGAGTGTAGTGAATTTGTTATTTTATGATAGTTATAGCGTTGCATTGAAAGAGAGTACATTAAAGTGGGAAATGTTATTGGACAACACAGAATCATGCTTTAAATTGTGGAGAGTTATTGTTAACAGTCATAGAACATCGTTCGGTTAGAAAGAGTCGTAGGGGGCGTACCTTTTCCATATTTTATTGCCTTTTGGGGTTCTTGGGACATTTATTCTTCTTCATCTTCTTCTTCTTTTGGCTCATCGTCCGTTGTCGGTCAAGGTCTGTCTGTACCACTTGTGGAGTTGACTTTCAATGACTTATGGATTGGATTACCCTCCATGACAGAATAGTCAGTCCTACGTATGGTGGCACGGTCTATTTGGGGCTTGAGCCCATGACCGGCATGTTGTTAAGTCGTACGAGTTGACGACTGTACCATGAGACCGGTCAATGGTTTTGCAACATTTTGAGGCCGTAAAATAAGGACATACAAATTATTTAAAAAAAAAGCCAGCTTTATACCAACCAGAACGTAGCAAACATTACGCAACAGATATGAAAACTTAAAGTTAGGGAAATACATATCAAAAGCTTTTAAAAGTACTAAAATGCCAAAAAGTATGTTCAATAATTGTGATTGGGTTTCCGAAAGAGCCGTTATCATGCGTAGAATCGAAAAAAAAAACGATTCGCTACAATATTTTCGAATATTTCTCCCTCGTCGTCTAATGTCGCTTCTATGAAAAAAAAATTATTCTTTTTTTTAATTTATGAAGTTAATTCGGACGTGATAGCATAACAATTATAGTCACAATGCCCTCCTTCACTAATGCTGTTCAAGAGGGTACTTCAAGTGCATTACAACCACCCTAGTGCTCTTACACCATGTATGGTTGTATGTAAATATTAACTCTAGAAATGAAAACACCTTGCAATATCATTACGGTCAATGCCTCTATACGTACCACCTTGGCCAGACAAAGAAAAGATACTGAATAATGTGATCTTTTTCATGGCCCATAACGCGCGCCCCGGGAAAGAGGTAAGAATGAGCCCGACCACTGCTCAACTCGGACCTAGCGGTGGCTCATGCACGCCAACGCCTGCACACCGGACATTCACTCAAGTACCATCGTTATCTACCATTTTTTACCTTTTGAGGATTTTCCTTTGCACTGTGTGTGTGTGTGTGTGTGTGTGTGTGTATGAGTGCTAAGTATCCTCCACGCCAAATGCAAATGTTTGCAAATGCTTCGGAAACGAGTTTGCTTCATTTTCAAATGAGTGCTGCCACTCCATTCGCTGCGGATGAAGCAAATATGAACAGCGTTTTGTTCATAAAT
The DNA here is from genome assembly GCF_016920715.1 of Anopheles arabiensis. Lineage (NCBI taxonomy): Eukaryota > Metazoa > Arthropoda > Insecta > Diptera > Culicidae > Anopheles > Anopheles arabiensis. The sequence continues at coordinate 18,703,458 of NC_053517.1, forward strand.
TTGACATAAATTTACCCACAGCACAGCACGCTCGTCCTGCTCCTACTCCCACAGCCCCACACTCTCAGCATCGTCCAGCTCGGGGGGTTTTCGGATGCAATTCTACTCGTGAATGTAGCAACGCGCAGCTAAAAGAAAAGCGGAAAGCGGAAAAACGGGCGAACCAACCAGCGGTTTGAATTTCATGGGAAAAGGTGGTAAAAACTGAACACGGGGCAGGAGCTTGAGGTTTTGTTTCAGCTGTTGCGTTTTTTCGCTGCTGCTGCATGCCCACACGTACCCGACGTGCACCAAAAGCACACATTCACCACCATTTCACTATCTCATTGACAGCGGTAGCATGTTTGGGAAATAAATAATTTAATTTAACCATAGCGCTGCATTATGCACAGCGCTTCCCGAGCGCCGGCCCGAGCGAGCAGAAGGAAAAACTCGAAATCCAATGTAGTTTTATCAATGCACTATGCCAATTCCAACAAGAACCGGTGGTGGTGGTGTGCTTGATAAGAAAAAGAAAACAAACAGATAAGTGGCAAGCTCGTTGCTGCAAATGCGAAACTCTTGAGCATGCACAGTAAGCTAAAACAAAAAGAGACAGTGCAATGCAAACAATGGTATGGTTTTTTTCATTTCTTATTTCATACCCAAAACTCGAAACCCAAATTTCCCGATAAGCAGCGGTGAGTGAGCTTTCGGTAGCTGCATACCAAACAGGTTGATGTTTAATGAACATCCCGTGTGTCTTTTTTTTAGTTTTTATTATCAATTCTAGCTAGCTCACACAACCAGCTACTCGCAATTCAGCGCTTGCCCCTGCACCGAACGATGCAAATGTGTGGCGAGATAGCAGAAAAAGCATTTAATCACGCCCGCTCCGGTCGCCCATTTCTTATTTCAATCAATTAACTCAATTAACTTCTAGCTACGAGATGAAAATTAGCCAACCCCATTCGTTATTCTGCTCTCGCTGCTACCGATTGATCGCACGTAACCGCCCCCAACCCGCCGGATTCAATTGGCAGCGATAAGTTATCCAGCGCTTCCAATTGCTTCTGCCTCACTGTGTCGCCCAGACTCTCCCTTCGGGCGCACATACATACCAGCACCCGTCTACCCTTTGGCTGGAGCCACATTTCTGCCACATTATCCGACCGAGCCACAGCAGTCAGCAGCAAAAACCGGTGATTCCGGTGTGAGTGTGACCGACTAGGCTGCTCCACTACAGTCCTGCTGGCAAATGATGGTTTTTCTTCTCTCTTTTCTATCTCTATCTCTCTCTGCCTCTCTTTAGCACTGCTCGTATAACGCGAAAGCCAGTCGGTACCCCATCTACGGAGAAGATAGGTCACTGATTGCCCTCGGATTTCTCCACGCAGTTCGTACGAAATGAAGGCAATTAAAATATCATTAAAGAAAAACGTCCGTTACGTTTGTGCGGTGGAAAGGCCCCGTTTTCGGATGGGTGAATGATGCAATGCAGAACTTGGTGCTGCTGCTTTTAGCTGCAATCGAGCGACGATTCCGGTCTGGATCACTCACACGTACCGAATCTAACCCCGTAAAGCTCGACAAATATATTCAATCCGTGCGATTTATATTTGGCTTCGCTCGGCTAAGTCGTACTAGCTCGTCGTACAATGCTTTTGGTCTATTTTCGGATACGAGCTCGGCTCATGCCTCATGCCGTCTTGCCGTATCCTTGCTGAGATTGCTTTACCCCTCCCAGCACAGAGCACTCACTGTGTGTGTGTGTGCGGTGTGACAAATGAGCTGCATAATTATACGTACAAACAAATTGATATTCAGTGCGGGAACAGGAGGGCGGCAGCAAGATGATGTAGCAGCAAGGTAATTAAGCAATGTGCAGCTTCAGGTGTGAAGCTCACATTTGCACATTTGCAAGGGGTAGCTCATTTTGTTTTGAGGCAAACAATACGAGATAGTGAACTGATTTTTTTAGGAAGCGTCTGCCGAACGTTCCAACTCAGGGTTGTGTCGTCCGTCATCAATTGACAGAGGTGTGAACCAAAGGAAAACATATTCATTAACTTTAATGAAACAGTTTGTTAACATAAAAAGGAGCCCTTCTCAAAGCTATATGGAGAGCTTAAGCAGTTTTGCCTAGTAGACGAGCGACAATACAATTATTATGTTCAGTTCAAAACAGTGTATATAGTGGCACCGTTCTTTGCACCTTTTCGATGTCCAAACGTCGGGTTTTGTCAACTATAATGTCATCTCTAATACTGTAATAAAAAAACAGGTCAACTACCACGACGTCCTAAGCCTGAACCGGGATCTTTTTTTGTCATTTTTACGCAATATGTAAGATGAACAAACAGCTGTAATGGCATGGCTAACGATTTTTTTTACAATCAACTAAATTTATGATCAATATTCACTTTCCTGCCCATAACTAGTAATAAAAGCACACTGTTTATTTCGATCAAACAGATTCGATTGTTGACGCTCTTGTGCGTCAAATATTTTCATTTAACAAACATAAAGTTCATAAAAACTTATTAGGATTTCCCTAAACATAATAAGAATTAAAAAAAAATTCCAAAATGTGTGATAAAAATATATTTAGACCCATTATCCATGTTATTCGAGTATCCGGGCGAGGTGACGTCACGATAAGCCTAGATGAACGGCGTTCCATTGTACTTAAAAATCGCTTCATAATGAAAACACACTGCTAACACTTCAACGTGCAAAAGCTTCTTTTGCATATGCTCTAATGATAAGTTGTTAGTTTCTCCCTGTATAATCTGAAATGAATGTATGTACTATCGCCATTTTGAAAAAGCGTTCACCGTGTACCGCTTGCTAACCACCACACCATGCAAACATATTTTTTCTATTCCATCGCTTTTAGCGAACATTACTATTCACAGAATCATCGAACACACCTAATCAATGGACTAATTATTCCACATTGATTAATATCGCATTCGTCGCTTCACCTCAACAGCACGCATCGTTTGATCGAATGCTGCGTAAACCAATGCCCAGCGCCAATAATATTCCGCCTGTCCACACTTCGTTACTGAAACACTGAAGCCAGCACACATCCTCATGTAGCATTTACCCCATCTGGCCGACCAAATGCAGCCATACGCGGCACAAAACAACATTGCGTACAACAGCGCTGCCCCGCCAGCCTTCGCCACTCGGCGGATCGTACCCTACTTTTGATAGCGTAATTTATTCGCACGATTGCTTTTCCAATTTACTTCTGAAATCGCAATAAATTTTTCACGCACACCCCTACCCCAGCACTCCCTGCTCGCCACACTTATTGCAGAAGTCGTCCCCTCCAAATGGGTACGCAGTGGTGGCACCACGGTGGTGGTGTGTGCTGTACTGGGCATGCCATTTTTGTGCTCATCTCGAACGCATCCTTTACCCCACCCCCCCCCCTTCCTCCCCCCTTTCTCCAGCCTATCGCACACCCACGCAGCTACATCCAATGTCCCTTGTTCCACAACGGATAGAAGCAACGATAACAGAAAAGAAAAAGAAAAACTGTCCTGTGGCAGTGAGCGAGCAGGCGAGCCCGGCTGCTTACCCGCTGCGGAAGTCGGAAATTTTTCATTAATATTTAAATCGTACCAGATTCAATGATCGAACGGCACCGGTGAAGAAGTACTCCCATATCCGATCTGTCACCTCCTTCGCAGCCTCCCCGTTTTCCGTACCAGCGCCACCGGGTCCGGGCGCTTGTTCTCGAATTTAGTGGGACAGTGTGATAATAAATATGATTCCATTTTTTTATCTTTCTCTCTCTCTCTCCCTCCATGCCCTTTTTCTGTCACTTACCAACGACGGCCCGGGAACACTAACCGGTTCCGTGATCGAGGATAGTGCTTTCTGTTCTTTTTTTCGCTTTTCTTCGCGCTGCTTTTTCTCCCCCAACGTCCTGGCGCAAGTGGAAGGGCGAGTGGTTGGTAAATGTAACATCTCTGACAGAATGAATTGAGAAACGATACGATACGGGAAACGAGAGCACGTAGACAAGCCCAATAGATTATTAGAATTAGGTTACCATATTGCCCATTCCAACTATCATCCATGCACCCTCTCTCACTCTCTCTCTTGGCGCAAGTTATTGAGTGTTCTACTTTATTCCACAGTGTTTCTATTTCTGGTACGCAAAAGGGGGAGTTTTGGGGTGACATTTTCTTTTTTGCTCTGCTACACACTTTTAGTGATAAACTAACGAGCAGAATATAGAAGACAGAAAAGGAGAATGATGTATACTGTGGAACATTTTTCTTTTAATTTCCGTAATGAAACTCACTAATTTATTGTAAATTAATGTTATTTTTCGTACAGAATAATGGAAGGAATATATATTTTATATATTCTCAATGCCCTGACACACTTTTGTCCTTCACTGTAGACTGATCCCTCATAAGCAAATTCATACGGCAAAAATCGGAAAACCGGAAACAATACAAATGTGTCCAGCATTTCGCTTCCTCTCCAAAGAGATCAGAAAAACCCCTAAAAATGAAAAAAAAACCCAAAGCCCCGTCCCTCGCAGCAAATGACAAACGTTACACCATTTCACGAACGACGAGGATCAAAAAGCACAAATCTCTGACACGGCCATAAAACACGGTGCGAGATGAAGCGTAAATCATATCGGCACATTTTTCTCACCAATACTTTGGCCCGCTCGTACCGGATGGGAAGGCAAAGTGAAGAAAACAAATCTGCTGATAACTGGTTGCTGGTGATGGTTGCGCTGATGGTACAAAACGCAGCAATAAAGAACACGAAAACACACCGTGACCGTGAGCAACAACGACAACCAGAGAGGAGAGAGGACCAAAAAAAAACCACCGAAGCGCGGTGAAAAACAGACCATTGCCATCCTTTGCCATCCTATCAGCACTCATCATCTCGGGCCAGCTGACACGTTGGCCAACTGCGGTTTGACGCCATCGCGTGCCCGAGGCCCGGACGGTCCCAGTAGGTGTGGAAGAATTTAATCGTGATAAAACAATCGCCACCAAACGATCTGGCGGTGAAACAACGGGTGTGGACGGTGATGATGGAGCACGGAACCGGATGTTTGGATGTTGGGTTTGTGGGTTTGGCTCTGTCTTTGGCCCGCCATCCCTTGCCAGTCTGTGTCCATCCATTCATTGCCCACATCGATCTTCACGTTACCATAACCGTATTCGATGGAATACAATCACGAAATGGCAATACTGGTTGGTTCCAAAAGCAATGCTGCGCTGAAGCTAGAAAACGGTGGCAAAATATGCAGATATTGCCATATCGCAGGCACGCACACACACACACACACACAACCGCTCATAGGCCTGTGTAAATGGGGTACGTAATCCCACGGCGCCAAAACATGTGTGCACCCACTGTAAGGGAAAAACCGCACCCGTATAGTGAACGGGAGGGCCACAACGGAATAACGCAATAACACATCAGATGCATCGCCATCAAGCCATCAAGCATGTGTGGTAACACATGAGGCCATCATTCTGCAATCAGTGAAAATGGAACAAGAGGCCACCCACTACACTGCACAGGCAGAACGAGTTCCCTTCCGATCGGAACGGAACTTTCATCGATTGCCGGCTGAGGTCGACCGGAGCTGTGCTGTGTGGTAAATCAATTTTCAAAATCAACTTAAAAACGAATGCTACGTAAACCGATTAACAACATCGCCCGATCGTTGGAAAATTAATACCCACTCTCCCATATTGAGTGCTGCTGCCTTGGCTACTGCCGGGATGATTTTATTATCCATTTTGATCGTTTGCTTTTTTGTTTGTTTTTTTTTTTTTAATTCGTTGCAAGTGCTCTGTAGTGTATTGTGTTGGTTTGTGAATTTTTTTTGGTCTATCTATGATTCCACTGTTTGCTTTAGTTTAGTTTAATTTAGTTAGAGTTTGAACAGATAACTTATAAGCGCAGAACACTTTCAATTAGCATAGTGAATGGGATTTTCATTTTGTTAGCTTTTAAACTTATGTAAGAAGATATCACTTTTTTTCCTCTCCGTGCTAAGTCAATCAGCCAGTCATTTATTCATATTTATATCGTGTTTTATTACTTCTTTTTGTTCTTTTTTTTGTTATTTCTATTGGCTTTTTTCTCTTGCTAAATTTTTTCTTTTCATAATTTTTCCTTCCATTCTTCACCCTCTTCTTTTGAGTCTGAACTATACGTAATTAAGTCTTATACAGGCGGATTGATACTTTTTGTACTGCTGTGATTTAACCATATTTAAGATCATTCCGATATTCAAATTAAAATGAAGCTAACACATTCTTTATAAACATATTTATGTTTAAAACTTTTTAATGTAATTAGGATACATAACACATTAAATGTTAGTGTAAATGATATTCTACAATCATACTTACTTACTTACTTATCCGGCGCTACAACCGCTTTGCGGTCTTGGCCTGCCTCAGGAGTGTCCGAAACCGCTCACGGTCTCGCGCCTTCGTCTGCCAGTCCGTTATCCCGGCCTTAATGGCGGACGCCTTCACGCCATCTTGCCACCTC